>NC_064633.1:448381783-448986366 GCF_023864275.1 Schistocerca cancellata
TGTCGGGAGCGATCTCCTACACTGGCCGTACACCACTGGTGATCGTCGAGGGGACACTGAATAGTGCACGGTACATCCAAACCGTCATCGAACCCATCGTTCTACCATTCCTAGACCGGCAAGGGAACTTGCTGTTCCAACAGGACAATGCACGTCCGCATGTATCCCGTGCCACCCAACGTGCTCTAGAAGGTGTAAGTCAAGTACCCTGGCCAGCAAGATCTCCGGATCTGCCCCCCATTGAGCATGTTTGGGACTGGATGAAGCGTCGTCTCACGCGGTCTGCACGTCCAGCACGAACGCTGGTCCAACTGAGGCGCCAGGTGGAAATGGCATGGCAAGTCGTTCCACAGGACTACATCCAGCATCTCTACGATCGTCTCCATGGGAGAATAGCAGCCTGCATTGCTGCGAAAGGTGGATATACACTGTACTAGTGCCGACATTGTGCATGCTCTGTTGCCTGTGTCTATGTGCCTGTGGTTCTGTCAGTGTGATCATGTGATGTATCTGACCCCAGGAATGTGTCAATAAAGTTTCCCCTTCCTGGGATAATGAATTTCCAGGAGTGTAGTTAGCTGATGTTTCTGTACATCCTTGTATAATCATCTCTTGTAAATCATAGCTGGTGGCTGACAGGCACACCCCTCCTCTCAACCTCTCGCTTCAGTCCTGCTACCGACTCGCTTCACATCCCACTTACTTCTGATTTCCTACGAACGCTAAAGTGCGGTCTCTCCCGCCAGCAATGCTTTCTCGTGCAGACAATCCCTGCTACCATTACAAAATGTACCAATGCACTGCCTTTCCCGCTCTTTTCTTAAAATGTATCCATACGCGGTCTCTCCCGTCCTTTTTAAAATTATATCAATGTGCGGTCTCTTCCGCCAACAATACTTTGGTGCAGACATTTCCTGCTACCACAATTATTTCCAAAATGGCAAATATTAATTATTTCTACTTAATCCTATTAATTAAATATAAACATCTTTCATAAATTGTGGTTTGACAATAGACAATAGAAATTAAGTTTTAACAGAGGAAAGTAGCGTCACATTATGATATGGTATGGTATAGTATAAGATATGTAACGGGTAAGGTTAGAATCTTAACTGAAATTCATGCAATTTATGATAACCAAATAAGAGATACTAGTTGTCTGGTTTTCATTTGAAATGCGATATGCGATTTTTACGCATTTACAAGCAATTTTCTTTATGTTTATGCATCTCTGAAAAGCACATAAGTAGTCTAATAGGCCAGTTTTAAATCATATCCCAATAGGCTTTCCAGCGTAGCGATGTGATACCATCACGATGTTGCGATTCTTTTATTCGATACGTAAGATTGTGTATTGTTACATAGAAGTACAGTAAATTTTACGAAAGCGTCAAGGCGTACTAACGTAACAGTGGGATAGGTTGCAGGTATTACATAGGGGTAGCGATTGTAGAAGCGGACACGGTTTCCGGTAATGATTGGCTTTGCTCTAAAGGTCACAGGTAAACGTAAATGTGTCGCGGACACGCATAGTTCAGTTTATCTTGCAAGGCGGAGCTGCGGCAGCAGTGGGGGAACAGAGGCTAACAGGAAGGCGGCGTGCTATTCATTACGCCGCTCTTACATACGGGGGCACGCATTTCCGGTGCTGAATAATTTATGGGCTGGAAAGAGCCTCTTAGCCCGGTGGGCGCTGGTCGCGCGGACAAAAGCCTGCGGAACACGGCACGCTTCCAGCCGTCACGCCGATGTGGGTCAATTACAATAGTCTCCCACCGAGCAGGGTACGCTGGCGACAGCACCAGAGAAGCGTCGCTCAGCGTAGACCAGAGGAATGCACTCCGGGTGTGCTAGGTAAGCGCCACTTACCCATACGAATTTTCAGTAGTGAAAACAACTCTAATATTTCTGTTATCAGTCCTCTGTGTTCTGGAAACATAAATGTTTCTTCCGCAACACGTATTTCTGCAATGGAAAAGCTGCAACCCTTACCGCTGAGCTAAGAGCTGCTGTCATGCGATACGCGTGGAGGAGCGCGTATGTGTGCGCATGCGCATAGGCGAGATTTTGAGCGACTAGGGGAAGCTGTGAGGCTTCCGCTGCCCTGTTAGCTCACGTGTGACCTGCGCATGCGCCGCAGGCAAGCTCTGAGCCTTCCCCAGCCCAGTTAGCTAGCTAACGCATCGCGACAAATTTTTTTCAAGTGGAAGTCAAGTCATTGTTTGTAGACATTCGAAGTTCAGAAAACAATATTTTCTCCTTTGGAGAGGAAGAGAGGTTTGAATTAGAATTGTTGCGTGAAGACGTTCGAAGTTCAGAACACAATATCAGTATAATGTAAGTATGGTACTCATTGCAAGAAAAAAGAGTGGAAGTTGCATACAAATAAAAATTAATATTAATTCAGTTACGCAGATAATTGTGAAATCTAATTCATTAACTGAAATTTTTCAAGTACATGTATTACTAAATGTGGTGTTATGTGTGAGTAATAGAATCTCATTTCCGATCCTTTCCGTACATTGTCCCAAAGCTCAAAATATTTTTTTTCAGCATACCCAGCATAATATATCACCGTAAGCCCTTGCCGTAGACCCAGTCAACTTTCTAGGATTGAAAAGTTTTCCTATAGGCCAGTGTTTCCAAAACGTTTTTGGAGCTCGGCGTCCTTAACAATAGGGTTGGAACTTCAATAGTGGTAGCACTGCCCAAGAGATGTAACGCAACGGAATTAAATAAATTCGAACGACATAGCAATGGCTGTACGGAAATACCATTAATAGTATGAGTGGGTATAGGTGCGACACGTGGACGACGAGATATGGAAGTTTGGGTCTGGCTGTGCTTCGTGCTCGCGTAGCCGATGCGGATGCCGGCATGGTAATTCAGGCCTCTGCAATAAAAAGCTGAGTGAATGGATCAAGAAAGAACTGGAATGGGTGTCATGGGATGTCCGCAACGAACAATAACAAACAAAATGAGATAAAAAAAAGAACAGATGAGGCGACCTCTCGCTTAAAGCGGGAGATCCGGGTCCGTGTCCTGATCCAGCACAAATTTTCATTTTTTTCATTTCGTTATACAGATCGAGATGGTTCATATTCGCTATTGCGACTACATTTCATGTATTTTATATCAGCTGTAGTCGTCGCAGTGCCTATTCCTTCGTACATGTGTTAGGACTGGCTTCTGTGGGTGGGGGATTGGGGGGGGGGGGGGAGGGGGCAAACAGTTCCACCACCTAGGGCGGCAGGTTTTTGGGGGCAGCAAAATCTTTCATTTTAATATAGTCCAAAACGATGAATTAAGTAACACAATAGAAGTTTTTCATAAATGAAGAAGTGTAAGGATAAGTAGGAGTACAAATCGTTCATAAAAATCTTGTGTCATGCTGGAAATCATTTACAGTATTGTAAAACAGATGGAAACAAAGCGCTGGAATTGATCACCTTGGCTGCGTCTTTCAAAATAGCAAAGATTCCAAAATCTAACGGTTCATCCAATTTCGTCGATCTACGAGTCGTTAGAAAGCTTTTAGTATAACCTAGATTGGTATGAATTACAGGCACGTAACAAAACTCTACCATCTGGTGAGCAAGATGTATGAGACAGGCGAAATACCCTCAGACTTCAAGAAGAATATAGTAATTCCAATCCCAAAGAAAGCAGGTTTTGACAGATGTGAAAATTACCGAAATATCAGTTTAATAAGTCACAGCTGCAAAATACTAACGCGAATTCTTTACAGACGAGTGGAAAAACTGGTAGAAGCCGACCTCGGGGAACATCGGTTTGGATTCCGTAGAAATGTTGGAACACGTGAGGCAATACTGACGACTTATCTTAGAAGAAAGATTAAGGAAAGGCAAACCTACATTTCTAGCATTTGCGGACTTGGAGAAAGCTTTTGAAAATGTTGACTGGGATACTATCTTTCAAATTCTAAAGGTGGCAGGGGTAAATTACAGGGAGCGAAAGGCTATTTACAATCTGTACAGAAACCAGATGGCAGTCATAAGGGACATGAAAGGGAAGCAGTGGTTGGGAAGGAAGTGAGACAGGGTTGTAGCCTCTTCCCGATGTTATTCAGTCTGTATATTGAGCAAGCAGTAAAGGAAACAAAAGAAACATTCGGAGTACGTATTAAAATACACGGAGAAGAAATGAAGACTTTGAGGTTCGCCGATGACACTGTAATTCTGTCAGAGACTGTAAAAGACTTGGAAGAGCAGTTGAACGGAATGGACAGTGTCTTGAAAGGAGGGTATAAGATGAACATCAACAAAAGCAAAACAAGGATAATGGAATGTAGTCGAATTAAGTAGGGTGATGCTGGAGGAATTAGATTAGGAAATGAGACACTTAAAGTAGTAAAGGCGTTTTGCTATTTGGGGAGCGAAATAATTGATGATGGTGAAGTAGAGAGGATATAAAACGTAGACTGGCAATGGCAAGGAAAGCGTTTCTGAAGAAGAGAAATTTGTTAACATCGAGTATAGATTTAAGTGTCAGGAAGTCGTTTCTGAAAGTATTTGTGTGGAGTGTAGCCATATATGGGAGTGAAACATGGGCGATAAATAGTTTGGACAGGAAGAGAATAGAAGCTTTCGAAATGTGGTGCTACAGAAGAATGCTGAAGATTAGACGGGTAGATCACATAACTAATTAGGAGGTATTGAATAGAATTGGAGAGAAGAGGAGTTTGTGGCACAACTTGACAAGAAGAAGGGACCGGTTGGTAGGACATGTTCTGAGGCATCAGGGGATCACAAATTTAGCATTGGAGGGCAGTGTGAAGGGCAAAAATCGTAGAGGGAGACCAAGAGATGAATACACTAAGCAGATTTAGAAGGAAGTAAGTTGCAGTAAGTGCTGGGAGATGAGGAAGCTTGCACAGGATAGAGTAGCATGGAGATCTGCATCAAACCAGTGTCAGGACGGAAGACGACAACAACAAACAACAACTTGAATAGTACATGAGTTATTGGAGATCAAAGTGGCCGATTACTACTAATCGCGTCAGGCCATACGTACTCCACAGTGCCACGAAAAAATGGTAGCAGCTTGCTTATTAATATATTTATTCGTATATGTCTTTGTTTATATCCGATATGTACTATTTGTGATAGAAATTGGTTAAATATTTACTGTGTTTTAGAAAGCACAGAGACATTAGGCCACTGGCCTACCTTTTGCTCTATTCCTTTGATATATGTTTATTTAATTTGTTTATGTATCTAATTATGTGTGTTAGAGTGTGTTATGGTCCAGCCGTAGGAATATTTATTTAATTTCAAGTTATTTAAATGTAAATCCAGTACTTCGAATGTGTTTCACCATGTTTGTGTGGGTGCGTTGGCTTGAAGACATGGCGCGAGCGCACTAGCCAATCACAGCCCTCGTGAATGGGAGACTGGATGGAAGAGGGAGAGGACACGAGAGGCAATTCGGGAGAGTGCGGCGAGAGAGTACGGCACAAGACACGGAAACTACTGGACGCGACGGCGAGAGGGACGGACAGTGACGAGAGGGACTCGGAGAGTGTGGAGCAGTTTGCGCGTGGTCGCGGCAGACAGAAATATTTCGTAGTGCTGACTCGTGCACTTGTGAGATTTCCGTGGCTTCTGCAGTGAAGACGTAGTGTGCGCTTAGAAGTGAATATCTCACGAGCTATGTTGTTGTTCATGACTAATTATGTCCAATAGGATTCTATTGTTTCCCTGTTATTCAACTTATATTTTATTTAATTGCTCGCCCATCGATACCAATAAGTGTTTTGCAGAAATATACCACATTCTCAAAAGTACTTCTACTATCGTACTCATCATTTAAAGTCGTTAAGACAGTACCTGCAGATTTTATTTAATTGAAATCTTTCATTTATAAATTTCTACGTTACGTTCTCAATTGCCGAGTGATAGGAATCTTTGACCATTCGCTCCATGTGTATATTAATATTGTATACTGAAGACTCAGCAGTATTTGGCTTGTAATGCGGCAACTACGTGTTCCTGTCCCTAGACAACGAAACCAGCCAAAACTTTTAATAATTCAACTCTGAGTCAGAGGGTACGTAGTTTTTTTTTTGTGGTTTTAGGGCGCACAACTTCAATGGTCATTAGCGCCCTGACTACGTTAAGAATGCACCGCGAGGCACAAGTTTAAAACAACAATTGTATACTGAAGACTCAGCAGTATTTGGCTTGTAATGCGGCAACTACGTGTTCCTGTCCCTAGACAACGAAACCAGCCAAAACGTTTAATAATTCAACTCTGAGTCAGAGGGTACGTAGTTTTTTTTTTTTTTTTGTGGTTTTAGGGCGCACAACTTCAATGGTCATTAGCGCCCTGACTACGTTAAGAATGCACCGCGAGGCAAAAGTTTAAAACAACAACTAAAAGGGAAAACACGATAAAAGACAGACTGACAGGCATAGGATTAAAAAACAGCATCATCAAATGTCCTGAGACAGGTTTGTCAAATTGATAAAACGAAGAACACGAGCAGCTGCTCGTGGGTCATCCGCTAAAATGGCATCTAAAGTACATGGCAGGTTAAGATCTAGACGCAGTGTGTTAAAATCCGGACAGGACATTAAAATGTGGCGGACCGTCAGCAATTGCCCACATGGGCAGAACGGCGCCGGCGCAGCCGTCAGCAGATGGCGATGGCTGAACCGGCAGTGTCCAATTCTTAACCGGGCCAAAACTACCTCCTCCCGCCGAGAAGGGCGTGAGGAGGATGTCCAAACCACGGGAAGAGGTTTTAAGGCCCGAAGCTTGTTGTCTGTAAGTGCAGCCCAATCGGCATGCCACAGCGATAAATTGCGCCGACAAATAACCCTGCCACAATCGGATGAAGGGACACAACAAGAAGCTGTCCGAGGCTGGAGGACCGCAGCCTTGGCCGCGGCATCTGCAGCTTCGTTCCCAGGGATACCGACATGGCCAGGGACCCACATAAAGCTAACCGGAGAACCGACGTCCACCAGCTGCCGAAGAGAGCGTTGGATCCGGTGCACGAAAGGGTGAACCGGATACGGATCACTGAGGCTCTGGATGGCGCTCAGGGAATCGGAGCAGATGACATAAGCAGAATGTCGGTGGTGGCAGATGTAAAGAACAGCCTGGTAGAGGGCAAAGAGCTCAGCTGTGAAGACCGAACAATGGCCATGAAGCCGGTATTTGAAACTTTGTGCCCCGACAATAAAAGAACACCCGACCCCGTCATTGGTCTTAGAGCCATCTGTATAAATGAAGGTCATATTGATGAACTTCGAACGAAGTTCCACAAAACGGGAGTGGTAGACCGAACCGGGGGTAACCTCTCTTGGGAGCGAGCTGAGGTCAAGGTGAACGCGGACCTGAGCCTGGAGCCAAGGTGGCGTGTGGCTCTCGCCCACTCGAAAGGTTGCAGGGAGTGAAAAACTAAGTTGTTGAAGGAGGCGACGAAAGCGAACTCCAGGGGGTAGCAGGGCAGAGACATACAACCCGTATTGACGGTCGAGAGAGTCGTCAAAAAAGGAACGATAAGACGGGTGGTCGGGCATTGACAGTAGCCGACAGGCATACCGACAAAGCAGTATATCGAACCGGTAAGTGAGTGGCAATTCGCCAGCGTCAGCATGAAGACTCTCTACGGGACTGGTATAAAATGCTCCGATCGCAAGTCGTAAACCCCGATGTTGTATGGAGTTGAGGCGGCGTAAGATGGATGGCCGTGCAGAGGAGTATACGAAGCTCCCATAATCCAGCTTGGAGCGGACGATCGACCGATATAGACGAAGTAGGACGGTTCGATCCGCTCCCCACGACATACCACTGAGAACACGGAGGACATTTAAAGAACGGGTACATCGGGCGGCCAAATATGACACATGTGGAGACCAGCTAAGTTTCCTGTCAAAGGTAAGGCCTAAAAATTTGGTGGTCTCCACGATTGGGAGAGCAACGGGACCAAGTCGTAAGGACGGTGGGAGAAACTCTTTGTAGCGCCAGAAGTTAATACAGACCGTCTTCTCGGCAGAAAAACGGAAGCCATTGGCGACACTCCAGGAGTAAAGACGGTCAAGAGAACGCTGAAGACAGCGCTCCAGGACACGTGTACGCTGCGCGCTGCAATAGATGGTAAAATCGTCCACAAAAAGGGAGCCTGATACATCAGCTGGGAGGCAATCCATTATTGGATTGATCGCGATGGCGAACAGAGCGACGCTCAAAACTGAGCCCTGTGGCACCCCATTCTCCTGGCGAAAGGTGTCGGACAGGACAGAACCCACACGTACCCTGAACTGTCGATCCATTAAAAAGGAACGAATAAAAAGAGGGAGGCGACCGCGAAGGCCCCATGTATGCATGGTGCGGAGAATGCCCGCCCTCCAACAGGTGTCGTAAGCCTTCTCCAAATCAAAGAACACAGCCGCGGTCGCGCGCTTCCGCAAGAAGTTATACATAATGAAGGTCGACAAGGTAACCAGATGGTCAACAGCAGAGCGGCGCCTACGAAATCCACATTGTACATTGGTAAGTAGGCGTCGAGACTCGAGCAACCAAACCAATCGAGAGTTAACCATTCGCTCCATCACTTTACAGACACAGCTGGTAAGCGAGATGGGTCGATAACTGGAAGGCAAGTGCTTGTCCTTCCCCGGCTTAGGAATCGGGACAACAATAGATTCGCGCCAGCATGCGGGAACATGTCCCTCAATCCAGATGCGATTGTATGTACGAAGAAGAAAACCTTTACCCGCAGGAGAAAGGTTCTTCAGCATCTGAATATGAATAGAATCAGGCCCTGGAGCGGAGGACCGTGATCGGTCAAGTGCGTTTTCGAGTTCCCGCATGGTGAATGGGGCATTATAACTTTCACGATTCGAGGAGCGGAAGTTAGGTGGCCTAGCCTCCTCTGCCTGTTTGCGGGGGAGGAAGGCAGGGTGGTAATGAGCGGAGCTCGAAACCTCTGCGAAAAAGCGGCCGAAGGCATTGGAGACATCCTCAGGGGCCACAAGGACGTCATTCGCGACCGTCAAGCCAGAAACTGGTGAGTGGACCTTAGTGCCAGATAGCCGGCGCAGGCTACCCCAGACAACAGAAGAAGGAGTAAAACTGTTGAAGGTGCTTGTGAAAGCAGCCCAGCTGGCTTTCTTGCTTTCTTTAATAATACGACGACACTGAGCACGTAATCGTTTATAATTGATACAATTCGCCACTGTAGGGTGGCGTTTAAAGGTGCGTAAAGCACGTCGACGAGCACGTAAAGCGTCTCTACATGCTGCGGTCCACCAGGGGACCGGTACGCGACGTGGAGAAGAAGTAGGGTGAGGGATGGAATATTCAGCAGCAGCGAGAATGACGTCCGTGAGGTGTGCGACCTGACGATCGCAGCTTGTGAAGGTTTGATCCTGAAAGGTCGCCCTGGAAGAGAAGAGCCCCCAGTCTGCCTTGGAGATGGTCCAACTAGAGGAGCACGGAGTGGGGGTATGCTGCAGGAGATGGATAACACACGGGAAGTGGTCGCTCGAATATGTATCAGAAAGTGCATACCACTCAAACCGGCGTGCAAGTTGGGGAGTACATATAGAGAGGTCTAAATGGGAATAGGTGTGAGATGTGTCCGAAAGAAAAGTAGGGGCGCCAGTATTGAGGCAGACAAGAGTGAGCTGGTTGAAAAGGTCTGCTAACAGGGAGCCCCTCGGGCAGGATGCTGGAGAGCCCCAAAGGGGATGGTGGGCATTGAAGTCTCCAGTTAACAAAAATGGTGCAGGTAGCTGAGCAATAAGTTGCATCATGTCTGCCCTGGTAACGGCAGATGACGATGGAGTGTAAACGGTACAAATGGAAAATGTAAAAGTGGGGAGAGTAATGCGGATGGCAACTGCCTGCAGGCCGGTGTGCAACGTGATGGGATCGTAGTAAATGTCATCCCGGACCAGCAACATAACCCCTCCATGAGCTGGGATACCTACCACAGGGGGTAGGTCAAAACGCACAGAGGTGTAGTGTGCCAAGGCAATGTGATCGCATGGGCGTAGCTTCGTTTCCTGGAGGGCTACGACGAGCGGACGGTGCAAGCGGAACAGCAACTTCAGGTCCTCTCGGTTGGAGCGAATGCTGCGAATATTCCAGTGAATAAGTGCCATCGTAAGAAGAAAGGAAAATGAAAGAAGGGGTCACCTCGAAGGCCGCTGAGGGCCTGGCTTCGAGCGAGCACCGCCGCCGCTATCAGTAGGCGGACAGTCATCGTCCATTGGGTCTATAGGTTCATCGGCCATCTTGGGAGGATGGCCGGGAGGGGGAGCTTCCTCCGCCGGTGAACGGCCAGATGTTCGGCTACCAGCGGTGCGGCCAGGCGAAACGGATGACGGCCTGGGGCGGCAACCGCTGGGTGGCGCAGGAGAAGAAATGCGCCGTGGCGGAGAAGGAGAACTGTGCTTCCTATGAGCCTTCTTGGAAGGACGTTTGGTGGAAGTACCGGTCGAAGGCTAGGAGGTCGAGGTACGTAGGAAGTCTGCACGGGATGGTTCCTTCTTGAAGGCCCGTGCATCTGACTTCTGGGTCTTCGTCTTAGCAGAAGCTGATGAAGGGGCTGGTGTCTGTGGGGTGATGGGAGGAAGAGGAGACGTCGACCTCGCGATCTTAGCACTGGCCGAACGGACGACCGTGGTGCTGAAGGTCAGATCATATGTCTGGGTTGCCACCTCCCTGGTAGTCCGAGGGGAGGCGAGGACAGTACTGTATTTCCCCGCTGGGAGCAGCGTGGGCTTCCTACTAGCCAATAGCTTGCGAGCAGCCGAGGTGGACACTTTCTCTTTGACCCGAATTTCTTGGATACAGCGTTCTTCCTTATAGACAGGACAGTCGCGGGAGGATGCGGCATGGTCACCCTGACAGTTCACACAACGAGGAGACGGAGGTGGACAGTCACCCTCATGGGCATCCCTGCCACAAGTGACACATTTAGCCGCATTGGAACAAGACTGTCGAGTGTGATTGAAACGCTGACACTGGTAGCAGCACGTAGGTGTCGGGACATAGGGGCGAACAGAAACAACCTCGTAGCCCGCCTTGATGCGCGATGGCAGCTTAACACTATCGAAGGTCAAGAAAAGTGTCCGGGTCGGTACAAAGTCATTGTTGACCTTTTTCATTACCCTATGGACAGCCGTCACGTCCTGCTCAGCGAGGAAAGATTGAATCTCCTCGTCAGTCAATCCGTCGAGGGAGCTAGTATAGACTACACCACGAGACGAATTCAAAGTTCGGTGGGCCTCCACCCGGACAGGGAACGTGTACAGGAGTGTGGCCCGAAGCAGTTTTTGTGCCTGAAAGGCGCTCTCAGTTTCTAGTAATAAGGTACCGTTACGCAACCTGGTACAAGATTTGACAGATCCGGCTATGGCATCTACGCCCTTCTGGATAACGAAAGGGTTGACAGAGGAAAAATCCTTTCCGTCCTCAGATCGAGAAACGACGAGGAACTGTGGGGCAGGCGGTAGTACTTTTGTCACTGGTGGCTGGTCACGTTTCCGTTTTTGGGCAGAAGTCGAGAGAGATGGAGTGAAATCCATTGCGGAGGAATCCCCCATGATTGCCAGCGTCTCCGATGGCGCGCTCCTTCCTTGTGGGGACCCTCTCAGAGGGCACTCCCGCCTTAGGTGAATGTTTACACCTCAGGTCACACCTCCCGAGAAACAAACGGAGGGACCAATCGGCATGGTCAGAAGGTATCAGCTCAGGCAATCACCCCTCCCCGGGCCTGGCCTTTACCAGGGGGTACGCGCGTGCCTTACATGTCTACCCAGGGCGGGTACCCCGCCACCGGCTACGCGTGCGAACGCGTGGGTCGTCCTTCAGGCACGCACAGGGAGGAAGGAAGAAGAGGAAAAAGGAGAGAGAGAGGGAGAGAGAGAGAGAGAGAGAGGACAGACTGTCTCAAACGCCGAGGCGGAGACCAGAGAAGGCAAGGAGAAGAAGGCAATGAGAAGGCAAGGAGAAGAAGGCAATGAGAAGGCAAGGAGAAGAAGGCAATGAGAAGGCAAGGAGAAGAAGGCAATAAGAAGGCAAGGAGATTGTGCAGGGGAAAGAGTAAGGAAGACAGTGAGGTGGAGAAGAGCAAAGAAAGGAACCAACCAAAGGTAGGAAGAAACGAGAAGTGAAAAAGCAAAATGACCGCAAATAGAGGTCGTGGAACCGTCCGTCTCCGGACGCAGGCGCTAACTACGTAGTTGAGGACCACACCACACCATCACATCGTCATCTTTTTATTTGAAAGTCCGCAATATAAACCATAAGAACCTTTAGAGGGTTGTAGGAAACAATATGTTAACGCGCTTCTTTGAGGCACCGATTGGGCAGAGCCAAAACACATTCGTTTCTTTAGCTATATGTCTCTGGGCGCGAAAATGCGAGGATTTCATTGGTCAGCCTGGTCTGACGTCGCAGTTTTGCTAAATTATTGAGAAGTGGGACGCCTCTCCACGAGAATCGAGTCTTGTGACTGGATGACAGTTCGTGAGAGGCTAGAACTGACTTTTGACGAAGAGGCGATTGTTACGAGGGAAGACAGGAGGAACTAAGGAGCCACTTCGTCTGCTGCTAGGGACAGAATCACTTCGAATTCTGCTAGCTTCGGCGTGTATAGGTCGCAATGAACTCAGTAAACATTGGAGTAAGAGGGAGTCGCCATTCTGACATGCATAATTTTACTACGTAATTCAATTTTGGCAATCGCTCTCATCAGTTTGCGGAAAAGGATCAATGTGCTAATCACGTAGTAACCTACCTATCGGTTCCATGTCTTGAATCTCCGACAACCTCAGTTACTTGTACCTATTTTATCTTCTTGTGATAATTTGTCAGTGAATAGGATGTTGTTAAACGTGTTCGTGTTATACGTCAGTGAAATTACTACACTTGTTTTGTGTGAGGATTTAAAACAAACAATAGAACT
This sequence comes from Schistocerca cancellata, assembly GCF_023864275.1. Lineage (NCBI taxonomy): Eukaryota > Metazoa > Arthropoda > Insecta > Orthoptera > Acrididae > Schistocerca > Schistocerca cancellata. Next base: position 448,394,733 of record NC_064633.1, read on the forward strand.
TATGGTAACTTTGACTTCCATTAGATATGTATCTCACCTAGTCACAAAATTAAACTACAGTGTCACTATCCCGCCACCCATTTGAAGTCTGTAGGGCCATAACCTAGCACTAATAAAAATATCCTTGCATAATCAATGATAGGTTACAGTCTTCATTGGGCGTCTACATACGGATAATTTATTTATTTATTTATTTATTGTTCCGTGGGACCAAATTAAGGAGAAGTCTCCATGGTCATGGAACGAGTCAATACATGAAATTATAACACGATAGTAGAAACAGATAAAATGATATATAAGAAACATATTCAGGCGACAATTCGTAAGTTTAAATAAAGATAATCAACAATGTAACACTGGAATTTGCTTAATTTTTCAGCTCTTCCAGGAGCTCCTCGACAGAATAGAAGGAGTGAGCCATGAGGAAACTCTTCAGTTTAGACTCAAAAGTGCTTGGGCTACTGCTAAGATTTTTGAGTTCTTGTGATAGCTTATTGAAAATGGATACAGCAGAATACTGCACTCCTTTCTGCACAAGAGTCAAGGAAGTGCATTCCACATGCAGATTTGATTTCTGCCTAGTATTAACTGAGTGAAAGCTGCTAACTCTTGGGAATAAACTAATATTGCTAACATCAAACGACATTAAAAAAATATATATACTGTGAGAGCAATGTCAGAATTCCCAGACTATTGGATAGCGGTCGACAAGAGGTTCTCGAACTTACACCACATATAGCTCGAACAGCCTGTTTTTGAGCCAAAAATACCCTTTTTGAATCAGAAGAATTACCCCAAAAAATAATACCATATGTCATAAGCGTATGAAAATATGCGAAGTAGACTACTTTTTGTGTTGAACTGTCATTTCAGATACTGTTCTAATGGTAAAGAAAGCAGCATTTAGTTTCTGAACATGATCCTGAACATGGGCTTCCCACAACAGCTTACTATCTATCCGAAGGCCTAGGAACTTGAACTGTTCCGTCTCGCTTATAATATGCCCATTCTGTCTGATCAAAATATCGGTTCTTGTTGAATTGTGAATTAGAAACTGTAAAAACTGAGTCTTACTGTGATTTAGCATCAAATTACTTTCCACAAGCAACGAACTTATTTCATGAACTACATTATTTGATACTGTTTTAGTATTACACGCAAGATCCTTCACTACCAAGCTGGTGTCATCAGCAAACAGAAATATTTTTGAATCACCTGTAATACTAGAAGGCATATCATTTATATAAATAAGAAACAGCAGTGGCGCCAGCACCGACCCTTGGGGAACGCCCCACTTAACAGTGCCCCATTGGGACTGAACATCATTACCACTCTCAATATTGCGGCGAATTACCTTCTGCTTTCTGTTCTTAAAGTAAGAGGCGAACCAATTGTAAGCTACTCTCCTTACTCCATAATGGTCCAACATCTGCAGTAATATTTTGTGGTCAACACAGTCAAAATCCTTCGTTAAATCAAAGAAAACACCTAGCGTTCGCAACCTTTTATTTAATCCGTCCAAAACCTCACAGAGAAAAGAGAATATAGCATTTGCAGTTGTTAAACCATTTCTAAAACCAAACTGTACATTTGACAGCACATTATGTGAATTAAAATGCTCCAGTAACCTTGTATATACAACCCTCTCGATAACTTTAGCAAACACCGATGGCATAGAAATAGGTCTATCATTGTCAACATTATCCCTGTCTCCCTTTTTATAAAGTGGCTTCACTACCGAGTACTTTAATCGGTCAGGAAACTGACCACTCCTAAAGGAAAAGTTACAGATATGGCTAAGTACTGGGCTAACATACATAGAACAATACTTCAGTATTCTGCTAGATACCCCGTCATATCCATGAGAGTTCTTGGTCTTTAGTGATTTAATTATTAACTCAATTTCCCTCTTGTCAGTATCATGTAGGAGCATTTCAGGTAACAGTCTCGGAACACTTTTTGCTACGAGCGCTATATGATTCCCTGTTGGGACTAGGTTTCTATTTAGTTCACCTGCTAAATTCAGAAAGTGATTATTAAATACTGTACATATATGCGACTTATCAGTAACATGGACATTCCCACTAGGCACTGATTCTATATCCTCGACCTGTCTCTGCAGACCAGCCACTTCCTTTCCGACTGACCATATGGTTTTAATTTTATCCTGAGACTTAGCTATTCTATTTGCATACTACATACTTTTTGCCTTCCTAATAACTTTTTTAAGCACCTTACAATACTGTTTGTAATGGGCTGCTGCATTTAGATTTTGACTGTTTCTAACGTTTTGATGTAATTGTCACTTTGTTCTATAGGATATTCTTATCCGTCTAGTCAGCCACCCAGGCTGCCTGTTTGTGCTAGTACCCTGTTTTGAACGTTCTAACGGAAAGCAACTTTCAAAGAGCACGAGAAAAGTCTTGAGGAAAGCATTATATTTATCGTCTACTGTATCAGCACTATAAACATCTTGCCACTCTTGTTTCTTGATAAGGTTTACAAGGTCTCTACAGCAACTGGATCAGCTTTCCTAAGCAGTTGATAACTATTTTAACATGTGTCGCAGCATAAACATCCTTTAGAGTTAAGATTTGTGCATCATGATCTGAAAGGCCATTTACCTTTTTGCTAACAGAATGCCCTTCTAGTAATGAGGAATGTACAAAAATGTTGTCTGTAGTTGTTCTACTGTTCCCTTGCACTCTCGTTGAAAAGAATACGGTTTGCATAAGATTATATGAATTAAGGAGGTCTACCAGCATCCTTTTCCTTGCACAATCACTTATACAATTAATATTGAAGTCACCACATATAACTAACTTTTTGTATTTCCTATAAAGTGAACCAAGAACCTCGTCTAGCTTTAGCAAAAATGTTGTGAAATAGGAGTCTGGGGATCTATAAATAACAACAATTAGCAGTTAAGCTCCACTAAATTTAACCACACCTGCAGAACATTCAAACGCCTTTTCACTGCAGTACTTTGAAACATCAATTGACTCAAATGGGATACTGTTTTTCACATATATGGCTACTACCCCACACCGCAAAGAGCTCCTAGAAAAGCTGCCAGCCAACCTGTATCCTGGTAAAGGAAGCCTCAGAATTATCTCCTTCTTTAAGAAGTGTTCGGATATACCTGTAATTTCAGAGTCAACATCTATAAGCAGTTCACTAACTTTATCTCTAATATCTTGTATACTTTGATGAAATATACTAATTCCCTCATTAATCGGATACCTAAGCTTTGTCGAAAGAGGTTCCTTCGTTAGAGAGACTTCCCTTAAGCGGGAATACCTATCAGCTGACTTCAATCTAAAAAAGGTACAGCTCTAACACCCACTACTACAGGAATTTTTCCATGAGAGATCCCGCCACCCCCACCTATGCTGTCATCTATAAGCTTTGCCAACCTCCCCTTTGCATACCTGTTGAGGTGCCGGCCATGTCTAGTGAAATCCGTCCTGCTGATAGACTCCACCGACACCACTGAAATGTGACTCATACCTTCTGTCATCAGCGCACCCCCAAGTCTCATGTTATTACGCCTGACGGCTGTATTAAGATGAGGCCGAGCGTGACACTGAAACAGATCCACGAAACGCACATTCGTGTTGCCAGTCTGAGTGGCTATCTTTTCCAGGTCACCATATATGTCATACTCCCCATCCCTATCAATACTATTACCAGCCCCACCCACAATCACTACCTGATCCTCTTTAGTAAAATCCCTACATAACCCCCCTATGTTAACAGTCAACTGAGCCAATCCTGGATTAGGCTTCACAATGCTGGTGACCTGGTACTCACTCCCCAACACTTCCTGCAACTGCTGGCCTTCACCCTTACCATAAGAACTACCTAACAGCAGAACCTTCTTCTTTCTCTTAGACTTTGCAACTGTCCTAGCCACCGTAACTACTGAGGTGTGCTGCATACTTCCTACATCTGCAGCTACTAGAGATTCCTCTCCACTAGACTCTGACAGTTGATCATATCTATTGCAAACACCAATAGTAAAACTATCTGAAAATCTCCTTCTCCTAGCAGATCTCTTGCCAACAGCCAGCTCCCATTCCCCAACCCCCTTCTTCCTCCTCATACTATCTAGCTCCTCCTGTGCGTTTTTCAACTGCACCTGAAGGGCATAGATCTTACGCTCCTGCTCCTCTATCAACTTACTCTTGCTACATAACCTGCAGTTCCAGGAAAGGATCTCAGCAGAATGCCCACTGGCTTCCCCACTGCATTCCCCCCAGTGAAAATGCTTCGAACAAGTCTCACACCGCAATCCTCTACTCACGAACCTACGGCAAAGTCCACACTTCTCACTCATGGTAATATTTTACAGTTATTGAAATAAGAAAACTACTTTATCTTGAAAGTGTTGTTAATAAAACTTCTCTATTTAAACTAGACTGAACTGCATGTGACTGCTTTAGTCTTTAATAAAAGTTGCATCTGACTGCGTCTGTGGACTTAGCTCGTGCACTCCTTCCCATGTAGCCGATAATAAAACATATATTCACCTCAGCCGTAGTGCAATGGCACAACATTGTCATTCTAGATAACTTTACTCATTTTGTCCCTGTTTGTTACTTAATAAAAATTCTGTTCTGATCTGAATAATTTGCCAACTGTGCAATGGCATATAGATTATTTTACTCTGATAAATGAAATTATTAGCTTTACTCATGGGAACTTTACTTCGATGTACCTTTTGGTTCAATGCAAGCACAGGATGCAGAAAACGACATAAGGTGTGAGATGAAACTCTAATTTTATCTAAAAAATATTTATTGTTCAAACTTTTAAGGCACATGTGAAAAACTAAAAAAAACTTCTATAGCATGGATTTACGAGAAAGTTTCACAAAACGCTTATTGCATCAACAATGGGATTTCTATCTAGCTTTTAGACATTAGTTAACCAAAAAAACCTATTTTATTATTTTTCTTTCTAGTTTCCCTAGGTATGTGCCGAGTTTCGCTCAATATATAGCTTATTATGTGCGTAGCGCCAGTTCTTACTTTGATGCTGTCACGACCCGGCTGCCTCCTGCAGGCATCTAGCTCCGACTCGAAACACGTCTGCTGTCTCTGCGCATCTCCTCACCACTACTCAAACTTTTACCGCGTGTACCTAGCTCTGTTAGCTGTCAAAGATCTTACTACTCGAAGATGTACTACTCGTCCAACCTTGCGGTTGGGAACTATCGACATTTTTCACTGGCTCTATCCTGATTGAATCTCAGCACATACCTTTCAATCTACCTAAAGGCTCGGGCGGTGGGGTAGTACACTGTAAACGTTTCACTTCTGTTTCACTGACTGGTGTTAAAGGCGTGCGAGTAAGTGCGACGTAAGTGCAAAATGTGAAATCAAGACGTCATGGATGCAGAACATCCTGAAAAAGGTTGACTGCGTGAAATGCAAGGAGGGTAGGAAGGAGGGGAATGGGCAGAGGGGGGCAAGGGCGCCTCAAATTGTCGCACGGAGTGGCAATTCCCTGGAGTAGGCCCTGGCGCGTTTGCATGTCCAAACGAACATTGGATCGCAGTTCTTGACAGCACAGGCACTGCCATTTCGTAGTTGTCGGCCGATACCGGGTATGCGACTTACAAATAAAATGTCTTCCCTGTGGGGGAATAACATTAATTAATTTACGAATACAGGTATGACAGATGGACGACGACAAATAAATTCGCATACACCACAGGTTGAGTAGGATTTCCCCTTACACCTTTATTGACGCCACAGTAAATGGCATGACGGCTGATACAGCAGTGTCGCCACGTGGTACTGCTACCACACGCTTCAGTCAAAATTCCAGTGGCAGCGTTTCCAAAAGGGCGTCAAGCGAGATTGTTCGCATGGACATTGATGTCGTCATTCAGATTACGGAACTAGAATTGAGCCGAGAATACAATAACAGGGAAAGGGAGCTTGAACATCGAATTTGGAAGTGCCACTTGTAAACGAAGATACAACCGGGAACCACTTTCGAATAACGAAAGCAAATTTTGAACTCTCATTGAGTTGCGTATCGAGCTCCAGTAAAAAAACTGAATACTCAGACTACAGATTCAGCACTGACTAGAGCGAAACTACAAGTGGCACTTCGATGTTTGACATTTGCGATTACCTGGCATCTTCCTCATACTGGATAAACACACATAAATTCGTGATATAAAGGATTGTAAATGAAAAAACGAGAACAGATACTCAGTCTACAAATTATATGTTTTACACGTAAAAGACCAATATAATGCTCTAATGAGAGTTGATAAAGAGCGTTCAAGAAATGAAAAACTGTTGAAGTTATAAAATGTAGTGAAAAATGTAGGGATGCCACCGAATTTCGTTATAGCATACCTAAACCTGTGACACTACATACTTAACTTCATGATAATGTGCTTACTTCCATGATAATTTTCATTTGCATTGTCAGAGTACACTTAACACACTTTTCATTCATTTTCAGTATCAGTGTCACTGTCACTAACATTTGCACAAATATTACACATAAATACCACGGCATCAGGTGGATCGTTGGACTGACAACTCTCAAGTAATCATTATAGATAAGAACAACAATGAATCCAAGCACTCTCACTCTTTTCACAGCTATAGCTCTCGTTACAGGTGGCATAGATGTCATCATTTCTTTCGTTATTTGACTTCTATTTTCCCTTAGACACTGATTTCACTGTACTACAGTTCAAGATTTTCCGGCTTCATCACGAACGTGTGTGGTTTGATGTACGACGGAAGTTCTGGCCTGAGCAGGAACATGTATTTTTGCCTTATTGTTTTTTTTTTTCCTTTACAGTCACATAGGGGTGTCATATTCTCAGATATCATTATGTCTGGGGCACTCAGAAGACTATGAACAGCTGTGTGCAGCTTGTTGATGAAGTGGATAGACTATTCCGATCACACACAGAGCTACATGCTTTTTCGACAGTAAAGTTGTGACTTTTGGGAGCTGTTGTGAGGGCTTCATCTGGACCCGCTTCAGAAATCAGAGGAATAATGCCCGTTTTGTTGAATCCAGAAATGATTTTTCCACTCGAAAACACCTGCAGAAAAGCGGGATTGAATAGCGCATGAAAATCATAAGACCATGTAAGTAGGACGCTTAGGTCTTGCACGGAGTCTGCACTTAGCAACTTGACCTAGGAGTCATGAATCGGTATGCTACTTTTAGTACCTTGGGGACATTCAGACTTACAACTAATATGATAGAATTCCAGGGTCGCCACCAGCCCAAGCAGACTCTCAAGACAAGAGAACCGACCGAACCGGAAAATTTGTAAAAAATGGATTTAAAATTGTTTTCCGCCTTTTTTCAACATTTCATTAAATTCTTCTGGTTATTTTCACCTTCCCTTTTATTACTTCCCTTATGCTATGAATCGTCAAAAGATGTAAAAATGAAGAGACCATTCATATTGATTTTACAATTGCAATCGGGGATTAACCTAACAATCATGAAATAATACGTAGGATTGATGGTATACAACTTATCATACATTTATTCAATTAGTAGTGCTCAAGAATGGTGGCAATCAGTTACATTATAGGAAAAATCGGTTGCCTGATACTGAGCCAAAATAACCTGCTTCTCTTTAATGAGAAGATCGTAATATTTGTGAAATTCAACGGGAGGAAAAGGAGATGTAGTAATGAGGAAATGGCCATATACTCAGTCACTCAGTTCAGACTCAGGAGATGTACTCAGCCAAGAACGACCATCAGCACTTGGATGCAAAGGAGGAAACGTGGGCGGAGAGAATGCATTTCTATCACAGATTAGCAGATATAGAAATAAAATCGATGGGGAATGATCTGGTCCGGCTCAAGACCTCCGCCTTTTCCACGTCCACGTGGCTCGCACAGTATAGATTTGTTACGCCAGATTTGCGCACTTGCATAAAAACTTCGAGAATTCACGGATGATATCATAACATATAATTACTTAAGGTCACAACGAAAGCAACTTATTATACAGGAAAGTTTGAGCAGGTGGCTCTTCAAATAACGACAACCGTTACAATTCGAACAAACGCCACGACGATCAGTTTGGAAATCAAAGGCGTAAAGAAATTGAAAAAACGCACACGCATGAAGAAATAATAACCCCCACTTTTCACACGAAGTATGGGCAAGTTATGCTAACTTAAACATGATGGAAAGTTTCTGTGGTGAGTGAATTGCACCATGTTATTCTACTAGAACAAAGCCAAGTCCGATCAGTGAAAAAAATGCACATAATCGTCAGCTATTACTGCTACCTCTTAGCACAAAGGCACTGGGAGACCGATAGCATTTCAGACGAAGCGAAGTTAAATATTTCAGGCTATTTAGAACGGATAAAACGCAAACTTCGGAAGTTCCTAGCAGAGCAACATAGGACTACGTTTGTACTCGCCAGTAATCAGCAGCAGAATGCCTTCCTCTCCACAAAGGTTCCACCGGCTACCACGTGAAAACGGAAACCAGAGAGAGCTTCCGTCACCAACCTACATTACACATGGCCTGTACCTGAATAGGATGGCGAAAAATAAGTTACCTTCTCTATTAGCAGAATCTGTAAAGGGGTACACAGTCACACAAGAGGTGATCGCTGTGGTTAATGGGCACAGGCAGACAGGTTTTTTTATGTTAAAGCCAAAGTCCAGACAGAAGACAATCAAGATAAATAGAATAAAAGAAACTTCATGTATAGTAAATAGGGGTAAAGCTAAGGGCAGTTTCGTCTTACTTCATCAAAATGTCAGGGGAATAAAAAATAAAATAGATGAGCTATTAGTGTGTTTAGATGATCTCAAAAATAAGAATGAGATTGATATACTCTGTTCTCTGAACACCAAGTAACTATGGGCATGGATAGTGTCAGTATAAGTGGGTATAATTTAGCATCTTACACTTGAAGATCTGGGATGGATAAAGGAGGAGTTGCCATTTTCATAAAATGAGGATATAAATGCAAAACTGTAGAAGTAAGCAAATTTTGTGTTGATCAGCTCTTTGAGGTTTGTGCATGTGAACTTCATCTAGATAATGCAGTATTGGTATTAGCAACAGTGTACAGCTGTTCATAAAAAAGTTTGACTCCCTATAATGCTGTCTGTCAGACAAAAAGAAGAAGTTATTAATCTGTGGTGATTTCAATGTAAACTTTCTAAGTAATTCTGATAGGAAAAGTGAACTAGAAATGTTATTAACAACATATAACTTAGAATCAGTGATTAATTTCCCTACACGTATAGCTCAAGACAGTAGCACGCTAATAGATAATGTATTTGTACAGAAAGAGGATGTAAAACAAACACATGCTTTCCCTGTGGTAAATGGATTATCAGACCATGATGCACAACTGATTAACTTACGAAACCTAACAGGGTGTACAGTTCGGAAACCATTAAGTAAAAATGTGACGTCGCGCAACCCGGTATCTACAGAGCTCTTCAGAGAACGCTTAAGAAATGTCAATTGGGGAGATGTATATAATGAGCTAAATACTAAAGATAAAAGCAACATATTTCCTGATAAATTTATATCCCATTGTTTCCCAAAGAAAATTACTAAATGTGACACCACACACTTTTCAAAGAAACGTTGGATTTCTACGTGTATTAAAGTGTCTTCAGAAAGAAAAAGAAAACTGTATGAGACAGCAAGAACTAGTAAAGTTCCAGAAGTAGTCTTACACTATAAATTTTTTTTCCCACAATGTGCTTTTAAAACATTCTCCTTTCATAATTACGATGATTTTTTTAATTTTATAAAGTGTTCACATGTCCCAACGGGACGAATGAGATGTGTGTATCATCACGTCGTTAAATATGATAAAACATTGTTAGTCTGCACCTTAAAAAAATAAAAAAAAATTATAACACGTAATGTGTTTCATGGCATTTTGACCTGCTATATTGTGACATACATTGTATAATTACCACTATTTATGTATTTGACTTCTTGGTTTCAATGTAATATTTTACGTAAATTAAGAACTTTATACCTCTGACTCCCTACGCCAGATCGCGGTTACTGTGTTATAACAAATTCTGTTATATTTGATGTCATGTTATTTGTATATTTTTCTTCTTTACCAGTCCTGTAATCTGATACCATATGAATTTACCTGTTAATTTTTATTCTTACATGTTTTTTAAGTTTGAAAATAACAAGCCAGCGCATGTTGGCAAGATGCGCATTTCCCCCTTTCTTTTTTGCTATGCGTTTTTAATGTACAATTTTAAAACTGAAATATTCAATTAATGATTTGCAAGTGCACTTTGGTATTTTGTGGTAATCTCTTGTCAAATAAAGTATTGTTAAGTCTTCCCGTGACACACGCCACATAGAGGGCTTTCTAAGACCCTGTCAGACCGAGGTCTGCTGTATAGGTGAATGTAAACAGCGCCTTCAGTTACTGTGATCATTTCTCAGTTTTGGTTACTGATAATAACTTGATACCAGTGCCTATGAGGTTAATTTTTTACACCACAGGTATCTTCTTTCCAATAGTTGGTTTATACTCAGGTGTATTTGAGGTTTTTGTTTTATATTCACTAATCGTTATGTGAAATTTTTAACTTCCAGCACTTAAGATGATCACCATGTGATTGAAAATCGATTTTGCTATCAATAAACCATCAATATTACGGCCAACGCTGACCTTCCTTTTAATTTAAATATCAAAGTGGCATCAAGAATAGAATTAGCTCCGATACGCAATGATTATCTTTACAGCCCAACTGGTTGACATAGATAACCCATCTGCACTCTGAGCGTAACGAAAGATTATTCAATAAGTTTCTCAGTCAGATGTCGCATTTGAATGTTGTTCACTCGTGGGAAGGTCATGTTCTACCTCGTGTCAGAAGAAGATAGATATGTCTACCAGTATATGTCGGAATTCGACAGAGCCCCTTATCCACTATCCAGTCGTATTACTGTAACCACCTTTCAAAATCCTGAATAACCATCTATTACTGGGTGGACAGTTGCGAGACGTGGAGGAAGAGAGTCAATGACGTTCTGGAACATTCCGACAGAGATGTGGAGTCATCTCGACCCCAGTGCCGTCACCAGCTGCGCTAGGTTCCTCGGCTGACGATCCATGGCGCAAACAGACCGATCGAGATGGTCCCACGGATTCTCATTTAAGTTTAAATCCAGGGACTTTGGTTGCAAGGAGAGTACAGCAAACTCATCCTGGTGCTCTGCGAACCCCGCACGTACACTGCGAACTGTTCGACAAGTTGCATTGTTCTGCTGGTAGAAGCCATCGTCGCTGAGGGAAAACAAATAGCATGTAGTGGTGGACATGATCACGCAGGATAGATGCATTCTGGTGTTGATCCATCGTACCTTCTAGAATGACGAGAGCACCCAGGGAATGCTACTAAAATATTCCCACGACTATAACACTCTCTCCTCCGGCCTGCACCCTTTCAGCAATTGTTGCATAGTGTTTGCTTACAGACGTTTCATGCTATACACACAAACAGCCATCTTTCCAGTTGAGCATAAAACGTGATTCATCTGAAAAGACCCTCTGCAGCCGCTCAGTTGACGTCCAATTGCGGTATTGGTGTGCAAATCCTAGCCTTCGTCGCCAAAGTCTGGATGAGTCCATGAACCAGGCACTTGGTACGGACGCCCAGACGCAGTAACATTGTTGAACGATTGTTGACGAAACAGTGTTGGTAGCCCCTTGGTTCATGTGAGTGGTCAGATGCTCAGCACTTGCAATACTGTTCGCCTGCAGCCATCTCTGCAGCCGTCGTTGACCCCTGTAATGTACGTCCTTTGGTGCACCACAGTTGCCCTGATGCTGCTTTTGGATAGCGCTATTTTGCCACACACGATATACTTTAATCATGGCGGTACCCAAACTGTCTACAAGTTTAGTCGATTCAGAAATGCTTCCACCCTTGACCCGAAAGCCGATTATCATGCCCTTTGGACGTCAGGCAAATCGCTCTCTTCCTACACATCACTGCACTGTTTTCCACCCCCCTCCCGTCCTTGACACGCTTTATAAACTACTCCTTGCCTTTGTTGCCATCTGTTGTCTGTGAGTGATTATTGCACAATGGCGTCACATTAATTTTATTGGACCATGCAGCTGCGTCTTTTCAGACAAGTCCCGGTTCTGCGTAAATTACTATGATGAGCATATCCACCTATGAGGCTCCCAAGAAAACGGACGTTGCTAGATTGCTTTCGTCACTGTCATATGGGTGGCTTAATTATTCATGTATCGCCACCCTATACGTTTTGTTCGTATTTTTATGCTCTAATAGTACTTAACTGAAACGTTCTTTTCGTAATTCGTATTGTTACTTGCAAAATGAATACGGAATTCCACAATGCTACCTGCGCTCAAGCTAGGAACTGAATTAGCTGTTCACTTCGGTCTCTGTGAAACTGTATTTCTCCGATTATTCAGCGCAGCAGCCTAACAGAGAGAGACTATGGAGGGAAGTAAGCATTCGACTTTCGCCACAGCCATAAACCTATAGCTTTTAGTGGTCCTCAGGGCTGATGCAGCCTCCACTCTCACTCTTCCTACGTTAACGCGATAGCGGATAGCATGCCAGGTGACTAGAAAGCGCTCGTACAAAGATGTGATGCCTATATGGAGGCATATCTCCTTAGCTTCTGCCCATGTGCCCACCACAAAACAAACAAAAAATCTCACTCTTGCTGGCGCTCTGTCGAAATCGTGATAATTCATTGGGTTGGCGGTCGAAAAAATTGCTGGAGATTGAACGACGCTCAGAATCATTACCGTCATTGATGGATGACTTGGAGCTTTTCCAAAGCTTGAGAGAGAAGTTCCAATTACTGTTTTAGACACGCTGTCTCTTGTCTCGACAAACGACGGTCTTCCAGCACCTCGCAGGCCGCACATGCGAAGATGGGGCCAGTACGCTATTAACTGCTGCCCACAGCCAGCGCACACGCAACCGGGCACAGCAATACTGGGATCCGCTTTTCCGTGGTATAGTTCCGGGGGCGGGAGCGGTGTTTGTTAACTTTGCTGAGTTAGTTGTTTCGGTACTTGACTGTTCTTAGTTGTTTGATTTTCAAGATGCAATTTGCATCTACGAACACGGCTTGTTCATAGTTCACTTTTAATTAGAAGCTTCTGGTGTGCTTTTCCCTTGATCATTGGCAGTTTTCATTATGCAATCCTAAAATTGGTATCAGTATTGGAATTAAGGTTGTCTCTTTAACTTTGCATTAATTGTTACCTTTTTGAAGTTTCTGGTACCTGAATGCACGTTAAGGACAGTAAGTAGCACCTTCTACAAGCGTGTACGAGGGTTGAGTGAAAAGTAATGCCTCTACCTTTGTAACTCTTGAACAGTTGGCAGCACTGATATGCGGCAGATACTGACTTGTTCCGTAGCCTCTTCTCTACAGCTCCAGTTTGCGGGAAGCCTTAGCATTGAACGGTTGTGTTGTTACAGTGTAAAGTATGGAACCGTGCGCAGACGGTTGGTCAATGCTATTTAAGCAACGTGTAGTCACTGAAATCTTGACAGCAGAAGGTGTCACCCCAAAGGAAATTCGTCAGAGAATGAAAGCAGTTTATGGTGATTGTGTTGATGTGTGTATTGTGCGTCATTGGGCGAGTAAGATTAAAGATGTTGAGGCAATAACATCTGACCTGATTGACAAACGAAGAGTTGGACGTCCTGTGACAGCAACCACCGAGTTTCAGAAACAAAATATTGACAGGTTGATTCAGGACAATCAGCATTTCACAAGAACGCGTAGGTCCCATTATTGCTTTGCTTGGCTATCGGTAGATCTGTGCACGATGGGTACCCCAGATGCTGACTCCTGAAATTAAATCGCGCAGACTTGAAAGCATCCTCCATACAGTCCACATTTCGCACCGTCTGACTTCCATCTGTTCCCGATAATGAAAGACGATCTGCGGGGACATCATTATGCCTCTGATGAAGACGTTGAGAGAACTGTGAGACTGTGGTTGCGGAAACAGAGTGCCGACTTCTTCCGTGACGGCTTCAGAAAACTTGTTCATCATTGGCAGAAATGTATACAATTGGCTGGTGATTATGTGGAAAAGTGAATATAGGTAATCAAAGATCACATTCTAAGGATTAATTCTGCGTTTGATTTATTAAAATACTCCCATCCAAACCCAATTAATGAAGGTGGGGGCATTACTTTTCTTTCAACCCTCGTATTTTCATTCAATAGTTAGATGCCTCCATTGACTAAATTGCGGTGTTGTGTGGAGGTTGACCTGTGTATCTCATGCAAGACTATTAAATTTTAAAAGAGAGACTATTCCTGTCATATTCAGAGTATGTGACACGTTACCCGTTGCGCGACATGTTTCATTGCCTTTTAAAAGTAAATTCGCATAATTGCTTAGGGAGCTTCACTCCCTTTTTCGATCGCGGTTACTTTAATTCTGCATCTCAGATATATGCACTATTACAACCATTACCACCTCATTTCACACTAGCACCGGGCGTGATAGTATGAGGTGCCACTGGGTACACAACACGGTCACCTATTCTTCACAGAGCTGGTAATATGGACAGCAAGCGTTATACTTGTGATATGGTACGGCCGGCGGCTGTGGCCCATCTTTGACGTCTCCGTGACGTTGTCGTTAACTTTCAACAAAATACAGTAAGATCGCACGTTACACTTGATGCTCTGACCTACTTCGATAATGAGAGTGTTCCAACTATTGCCCTGATCAGCATATTCTCCAGATACGTCACCCGTTAAACACTTCTAAGTCAAGGGTCGCCGAGAGACTGTTACCATACCACACCCGGCCACTACAGCTGATGAACTATGGCGTAAGGGTTGAAAAAGCAGAGCATGAAGTATACACACCTGTCATCCACGACAGTAATTTTCGCATCCTGCACACTTGCAAATCATCTACAAATTTAATCACATACGCTCCCTATCATACAACACGCACATCATGTAATATATCGTTACTTGCTGTCCTTCCTGGTTTTACAATTTTAGTGGCCTGCATTTTATAGAGCGGTACCTAGCGAATCGCGGAGAAAAGGAGCACTTTGAGGAGAAATGAGCAGCCATTCTTGGCGCACCCCACCGGTGAACGCAAACGGAAGACCAGCCAAAAGATTGGTATGTGGGAACATGTCGTTTTTTTTTTTCGAAAACGGGAGTAATGCATAATGTAGATGGGAGCCGAATAAAGCGACGCGAGATTGCTCAAACTCCCTGGCATCTGTCCCGCTCTCGCAGGGCGTCCATTCACGACGTAGTTGGCAGTATTCCCCACTTCCGTGTTCATAGCCGCTGTCTCTCGCCTGGCTTAGTGCAGCACTGAGAGCTTGCCGAGTAGGTATTTGTACCAGCGAAGTGCTAGCAATCTCGGCACTTCTACACCGTACCGCATCTATGACACTGATTACGTACTGCCGAGCAGAGATGGCAAAAGGCTAACAGATTTATGATAGCACAAATTCTGATTCACGGTAATATTTGTGATACAATTCTCAGTGAAACAACGATTCTCGACATTTAAAAGTCGATATCAAACATCCACATTTGATCGATTCTTCTAATTAAAAGTATTTGGGTCTTTAACAAAAAAATTTACAGACAAAAGTTGAGTATTCTCGGTCATTTGGTGTCTCACAGCTGAATAATGTAAATGTTATTTCAAAGCACCACAGCTGTATATCAAGTAGATTGAGCAATGATGCGCTGACCCCTGTCTGCACAGACGGCGCGATATGGTAGGGTACACCGGCAGGGCTTGGAACTCGAAAATTAACGACCACTGCGCGACTGCGAGGCCATATTCTCTCGGTGTTCTAGGAATGTTCTAGGTTGTTACAGGATAGGATTGTATTTATATACACTTGTTCGTAAACATAGATAGAGAGATACATTGTTGTACGATTACATGATTGCAAGACAGTCACTGGAAGTAATCACTTCCATAAAATATAGCGACTTAAAGTGGAACGACTACAAAAAAGCTAATTGTGGGTAAGGCAGAGGCCAGACTCAGATTCATTAGAAGAATCCTCAGAAATGTGGTCCATCAACAAGGTAAGTAGCTTACAAAACAGTCGTTCGACCAATACTTGAATATGGCTCGTCAGTATGGAATCCGTACCAGACAGGATCGATAGCGAAAATAGAGAAGATCCAGAGAACAGAAGCATGTTTCCTTACAGGTTCAGTTAGTAAGTACGGAAGCGTAACAGAGATGATCAACCAACTGCAGTGACAGACGCTGTAAGAGAGGCGTTCTGCATCAGAGTGTTTAAGTTCTGAGAGTGTACGTTCGTAGTAGATTCAGAAAAATGTACGGGGTGATTCAAAAAGAATACCACAACTTTAGGAATTTAAAATTCTGCAACGACAAAAGGCAGAGCTAAGCACTATCTGTCGGCGAATTAAGGGAGCTATAAAGTTTCATTTAGTTGTACATTTGTTCGCTTGAGGCGCTGTTGACTAGGCGTCAGCGTCAGTTGATGCTAAGATGGCGACCGCTCAACAGAAAGCTTTTTGTGTTATTGAGTACAGCAGAAGTGAATCGACGAGAATCCGCGGGAAACAACTCAGTATGAACGTGACTCGCCTAAGGTGAACGTTTTCTGTGCCATTTCAGCCAATAAAGTTTTTGGTCCCTTTTTCTTCGAAGGTGCTACTGTAACTGGACTACAGTATCTGGAGATGTTAGAGAATTGGCTGTTCCCTCAGCTCGAACAAGAAGCACAACAATTCATATTTCAGCAGGATGGAGCGCCACCACATTGGCACTTATCTGTCCATAACTACCTGAACGTCAACTACCCGAGGCGATGGATCGACCGCCAGGCAGCCCGTGACAGAGCACTTCATTACTGGCCTCCAAGAAGCCCTGATCTTACCCCCTGCGATTTTTTCTTATGGGAGTATGTTAACGATATGGTGTTTCGGCCACCTCTCCCAGCTGCCATTGATGATTTGAAACAAGAAATAACAGCAGCTATCCAAACTGTTACGCCTGATATGCTACAGAGAGTGTGGAACGAGTTGGAGTATCGGGTTGATATTGCTCGAGTGTCTGGAGGGGGCCATATTGAACATCTCTGAACTTGTTTTTGAGTGAAAAAAAACTTTTTTAAATACTCTTTGTAATTATGTATAACAGAAGGTTATATTACGTTTCTTTCATTAAATACACATTTTTAAAGTTGTGGTATTCTTTTTGAATCACCCTGTATTGCTTCCCCCTAACATGAACATAAAATTAGAGAGATTCGAGCCCACATAGAGGGCTACCGGTAGCTTTTCCTCCCCTCGAACTGTTCGCGACTGGAACCGAAAAGGGAGAAGTGACAGTGGTATACCCCCCCGCCACACACTGCAACAACAAGGCTTGAGGCTTGTAGATGTAGTACATTGAAGAGCCAAACAATCTGGTATACCTGCCCCCTCTCCCCTAAGAACACACAAAAGTATCGCAACACTGCGTGTCATGGACTCGAGTAGTGTGAGAAGTAGTGCTGGATGGTACTGACAGCATGAATCCTGCCATCTGTATGAGGTATGAGGTGGGTGGAGATGTCTTCAGAACAGCACACTGCAAGGCACCCCACATATGCTCAATAATGTTCATGTCTGGAGAGTTTGGTGGCCAGCGGAAGTGTTTAAACTCAGAAGAGGTTTCTGGAGCCACTCTGTAGCAATTTTGGGAGTGGGGGGCGTCGCATTGTCCTGCTGGAATTGCCAAAGTCCATCGGAATGCACAATGGACATGAATGGATGCAGGTGATCAGACAGGATGCTTATATACGTGTCACCTGTCAGAGACGTATCAGGGGGTTCCTTATCACTCCAACTGCACACGCCCCACACCATTACAGAGCCTCCACCACCTTGAACAGTCCCCCGCTGACATGCAGGGTCCATGGATTCATGAGGTTGTCTCCATATCCGTACACGTCCATCCGCTCGATGCAATTTGAAACGAGACTCGTCCGGCAAGGCAAGATGTTTCCAGTCATCAACAGTCCAACGTCGGTTTTGACGGGCCCAGGCGAGGCGTAAACCTTTGTGTCGTCCAGTCATCGAGGATACACGAGTGGGTCTTCGGCTCCGAAAACCCATATCGATGATGTTTTGTTGAATGGTTCGCACGCTGACACTTGTTGATGGCCCAGCCTTGAAATCTGCAGCAATCTGCGGAATGGTTGCACTTTTGTCACGTTGAACGATTCTCTTCAGTCGACGCTTGTCCCGTTCTTGCAGGATCTTTTTCCGGACGCAGCGATACCGAAGATTTGCTGCGTTACCGGATTCCCGATATTCACAGCACACTCGTGAAATGGTCGTTTGGGAAAATCCCCACTTCATCGTCACCTAGGAGACGTTGTGTCCCATCGCTCGTGCGCCGACTATAACACCACGTTCAGACTCACTAAGATCTTGATAATCCGCCATTACAGCAGCAGTAACCGATCTAACAATTGCGCCAGACACTTCTCTTATATAGGCGTTGCCGACCGCAGCGCTATATTCTGACTGTTTACATATATTTGAACACGCATGTCTTTACCAGTTTATTTGGCGCTTCACAGTATTTAAGCATTTCACACTTAATTTTAAAATCAATATATTATTATGTAGAAGCAGGACTGCTGCATTAGTTGCTAGCGGTTGAATACATCTGATTAACTGTTGTATGAAATCAATTTGCATACATTTTATGTTCCAAAGAAACGTGATTGACGTCTCCTACTCGTCATATTCACAATAAGCACTATCTCGAACGTGTATTCGGTGAAGATGGCTGGGAGATAATCCTTTATTAAATCTTCTGCGAATCATGGAACTTAAAAAATTAATATTCACATTGAGAGTGCGAAACCAGGGCTTCGAAGGAATGTTTGGCTGTGTTTGTCCACAATATTTTCCTTTACTTGGAGTTGAAGCGTATGAACAAACGCATGTAACTTGTAAGCTACAGCTGCTGAATTTGTAAATGATCGTATTAACAAGTTATATCAGTACAGTCAATAACTCGACAAATACAGACGTTCAGAGTCTACTTTCCCACAATAGTAGCGGAAAAGAAAGAGTCATAAGAACAGAAGATTAACCAAACCAAAGAAAAAAATCGAATCATGCTGCCGGAAGCAAATCTCAAAAGCCAAAAAAGAGTAAAAAATGTAGTGTAGGAGAGAATTTTGCTTACCACGATACTGACAATGTAAAACAAATGACAGGGATCACGTGGTAATTGTGTTTCAGTCTCCTGAGAACTCATGCTAGACATTTTTCGGATGTCATTGTTGAATTTATAAAAAAATGTGGAAGTAGGCCCTGTCTGTGATATATGTTAGTTAATCGCCCTCCAAAATAATGAACTGGAAATACTGCGACTACTAAATGAGAAAAGAAGTGCAATCACTTTTATTTATTCTGGTAAAGTTAAGCACAAACAATTGACAGTCAATGACAATACTAATACAAAAGCACCTTGGCGTATGTGACAAAGAAGTTGTAGGGAAACGTTGTAATAACTGCACAAGTGAATTAATTCCAATCTCAAAGTGCCCGGTGTTTGTTGTGATATTAATTGAAAGGTAAATAGTATTAGAGAATGGAATACGTCGAACATATGGTCAGAGCTGAAAGCTGACTGTTCATTAAATTAAACGCGCAAGTCTTCTAAGTTAAGCTTGAAGTGGTCGAAATGTTGTAAAGTGACTTTAATTTCGCTACACATGATCCCGTGGTTGCGATTCGTCTCACCATAGCGTTACATGTGAAATTACTGAAAAATCACTCATTAGTAACACAAACGACCCTCGTCAACAGCAAAGTGCAACTGAGTCCGCATTTTCTCTAACTCCCCACATCAGCTCTGATGGTGGCTGGCCAGCGATGTATCTCGGAAGATGAAGTTTGGAACACAAGCTGCCGATGAAGTGGATGAAGTCGCTGATGAATTGATTTTTGATCGAATGTTTTCTACAAGGAAACAGTGCATTGCCGAATTTGTATCTCTTACTGAATTCAGATTGATTGAGGTTTGGATATTCCAAGGGTTGAACGATCAGATTACTCCTTAGAATACTTGAATCCCCTTTCCTGGCCTACCCTCTCTTCGGATAACTAGTAATGTGTCCTCTAACATTTTACACAGAAAAAGTCATGTCACTCTCTCTCCGTCTCTCTCTTTGACCAATGAGGCCGTCCTCGTTCAGCACAGACGGACTTCCCTGTCTAATCTCTTGTTTATTTATGTGAGCAATCCCTGTGATTCTTATAGCAAGCAGATTTTTGTTTTTGTTAAGTCAACATATCCAGCGGTGTTTGATGCTTTCAGAGGTTCAAAAGTGTGGGTTCCCATTCCATTTTCAAGACTTACATTTACGGTGTCCGGTGCTTTATGGGGAAAAAATTTATCTTTCTACTTTTGTACACAATAGTGCCTTCTGCTAAAATGTTTCTCCTCCTCATACCCTCCGGAATCGTAAACTGCTTTGTGCCAGAGGCTGAAGCGCCACAGGAGATCTTACCTGTGTCCAAACATGATACTTGGATGCCCCAGCGCAGCAGATACAAAGGGCTGTCCGGCCTGTGGGTGATTGAGCTGCACCTTCCTTGTATGTTCTTCTACGAAAAGGCTCAGAGCGGAAGGGCCCACTTTTATCCCCCTTGCGGCCCATGTATTTCTGCACCATACAGAATGTTTACAACGTCCTCTCATTTATATAAGGCATCCAAACCTCAACGAAGAGTAAATGAACATTAAGTTTACATTCGTCTATCGCCGACAATCGCTAGTACTGTGATTCATCATACTCCTCAATGCTGATTAATGTTCCAATCAAATGGGCCTTTCAATATCTGGAAAAACGATCGCGTGACACCTGTTCAGCAATATTAGCTACAAGAAAAACTTTCTTCTCCTTCTTCTGCGTCTTTTGGATGCAGTAAAATGTTGAGAAGTACTTGCAGCTATGTTTTCATCTTCCTTCGTTAATCGCTTTATTGTGAGACACCTCAAAGACCGTCTTGGGAGTAGTCCATCCTGAAACAGACCTCCAAAATCCAACTAAAGACAAAGAAAGAGATTTCCAGAAAGCTGAAGAATAACCCAGTCAATAGGGACATTGTGAAGGAAGTGGAAACTGAAGACATTACATCTACATCTACATGATTACTCTGCAATTCGCATTAAGTGCTTGGCAGAGGGTTCATCGAGCCACAATCATACTATCTCTCTACCATTTCACTCCCGAACAGCGCGCGGGAAAAACGAACACCTAAACCTTTCTGTTCGAGCTCTGATTTCTCTTATTTTATTTTGATGATCATTCCTACCTATGTAGGTTGGGCTCAACAAAATATTCTCGCATTCGGAAGGTATCTACTTCTAAGAACCTCATGCTAGCAGCTGTTCGTGTTTCAAATTCTGGAATATTCCATTCGTCTTCCCTGGTGAAGGAATTTCGGAAAACTGCGTTCAATAACTCCGCTTTAGCGGCACAGTCGTCGGTAACAGTACCATCGACACTGCCCAGCGAAGGTATTGACTGCGCCTTGCCGCTTGGGTACATACGACCAGAATTTCTTCGGATTTCCTACCAAATTTCGAGACAATGTTTCGTTGTGGAAACTATTAAAGGCATCTCGCACTGAGGTCCGAGCCAAATTTCGCGCGTCTGTAAATTTTAGCCAATCTTCGGTATTTCGCGTTCTTCTGAACTTCGCATGCTTTTTCCGTTGCCTCTGCAACAGCGTTCGGACCTGTTTTGTGTACCATGGGAGATCAGTTCCATCTCTTACCAGTTTATGAGGTATGAATCTCTCAATTGCTGTTGCTACTATATCTTTGAATTTGAGCCACATCTCGTCTACATTTGCATAGTCAGTTCGGAAGGAATGGAGATTGTCTCTTAGGAAGGCTTCTAGTGACACTTTATCCGCTTTTTTAAATAAAATTATTTTGGGTTTTTTTCTGGTGGATTTGGAAGAAACGGCATGGAGTGAAGCTACAACGATCTTGTGATCACTAATCCATGTATCAGTCATGATGCTTTCTATTAGCTCTGGATTGTTTGTGGCTAAGAGGTCAAGTGTGTTTTCGCAACCAATTACAATTCGCGTGGGTTCGTCGACTAACTGCTCAAAATAATTTTCGGAGAAAGCATTTAGGACAATCTCGGAAGATGTTTTCTGCCTACTACCGGTTTTGAACAAGGATTTTTGCCAACATATCGAGAGAACGTTGAAGTCCCCACCAACTATAACCGTAAGAGTGGGGTATTTATTTGTTACGAGACTCAAATTTTCTCTGAACTGTTCAGCAACTATATCGTCGGAGTCTGGGGTCGGTAGAAGGAGCCAATTATTAACTTAGTTCGGCTGTTAAGTATAACCTACACCCATACCAATTCGCACGGAGTATCTACTTCGACTTCACTACAAGATAAACCACTACTGACAGACACACACTCCACCACCAATTCTGCCCAATCCATCTTTCCTTAACACCGTCTGAGACTTCGTAAAAATTTCTGCAGAACTTATTTCAGGCTTTAGCCAGCTTTCTGTACCTGTAACGATTTCAGCTTCTGTGCTTTCTATTAGCGCTTGAAGTTCAGGGACTTTCCCAGCACAACTACAACAATTTACAACTACAATTCCGACTGTTCCTTGATCCAAGCACGTCCTGTATTTGCCATGCACCCTTTGAGATTGCAGCCCACCCCGTACTTTCCCGAGGCCTTCTAACCTAAAAAAAAAAAAAAAAAAAAAACCGCCCAGTCCACGCCACACAGCCTCCGCTATTCGTGTAGCCGTCAGCTGAGTGTAGTGAACTCCTCACCTATTCAGCGGAACCCGAAACCCCACCACCCTATGGCGCAAGTCAAGGAATCTGCAGCCAACACAGTCGCAAAACCGTCTGAGCCTCTGATTCAGACCCTCCACACGGCTCTGCACCAAAGATCCGCAATCGGTTCTGTCAATGATGCTGCAGATGGTGAGCTCTGCCTTCATCTCGTAAGCCTTCACCAAATCAGATAGCCGCTGGAATCCAGAGAGAATTTCCTCAGATCCAAAGCGACACACGTCATTAATGCCGACATGTGCCACCACCTGCAGCTGGCTGCACCCTGTGCTCTTCATGGCATCCGGAAGGACCCTTTCCACATCAGGAATGATTCCACCCGGAATGCACACGGAGTGCACACTGGATTTCTTCCCCTCCTTAGCCGCCATATCCCTAAGGGTCGCCATTACGCGCCTAACATTGGAGCTCCCAACTACCAATAAGCCCACCCTCTGCGATTGCCCGGACCTTGAAGGCTGAGAATCATCCTCTGAAACAGGGCAGGCAGCTGCATCTGGCTCAGCCAGTGACCTGTTTGTCAGACGCACCGGGGAGGCTTTCTGATCATCCTCCGGAGACGTCTTTCACTGCCTGCCACGCCTTGGAATGACCTCCCAATCAACCACAGGTGAGGGCTCAGCTCCACTGCGGGCAGCAACCGGGGCAACCACAGCGGCAGACAGATCTGGGGGCAGATGGGACGAGGTTGACATCCCCGTGATACCCAAGTCCGGCTCCCCACAGTAGTGCCCATTCTCAACACCCTCAAGCTGCGCGACCAAAGTCAGCGCCGCCTGCAGCTGTGAGAGAAGGGATGCCAACTCAGCCCTCATCTGAACACAGCAATCTCAGTCCCTGTCCATTGTAATCGATGTTGAACAACAGTTACTGAAACACGAGTCTGTGCCTAGATAACGCAAGTGAAACACGCAAAGAATGTATCAACTAACCTGTACAAATGGCTAACCACTGTGCTACGATCTGCCTGAATTTACGATTACAGCAACTAAAACTCGAAATTACACCTACTATACGAAACTCACACGCAATTTAAGTAAGAATCTACGAAGTATACACAGAAAAGAAGCTATATACGTATCTTTCTGCGCTGTCGATGTGCACCAACTGGGAGCTCAGGCCCAGACTTCGAAGCTAACGAAGACAGGAGAAAAAGTGGATGGGCCTGACAAGATCCTACCAAAATTCTTGAAGGAAGTCGGAATTTTAGGAAGAAGGTGGTTGGCCACACTGCACAGAACGCATCAGAATTGGCGCAATCCCTAAGATTCGGAAAGAAGCAAAAGTTATCGCCGTCCTGAAACTTGGGAAGTCTGGAGATAACCCATGGCATTTCAAATGAATATTCCTGCTATGTACCTCCTACAAACTATTCGATAAAGTATTACCGACTAGATAAACTCCATTAATTGAAGCTAGCCCTTCTATATAAAAAGCGAGTTTTCGAGCAGATAGAAACTGTTGCGTTCAAGTGCTGCCCCTCAAAAACTATATTGAGAATGGCTTCCAAAACAAGATGAAAAACTACCTGGTTCTCATAGATCTTACGTCAGCTAATGATACAGTATAACTGCGGGGCTGCTGCGTAAGCTAACTAGAATGCCAATAGACTTATACCTCACTCCAAAACACGTTAAAATGCAGAAAAATCAAAGTTTCACTTCATAGCATGAACAGCAAGAGCATGGTTCTGAATAATGGCCTGGCACAGGGTTCGGCGCTAGAACCTATTCTTTTCAATCTATATATTGCCGACATGCCAGACACAAAATCACGTAAATTTGCGTACACAAGCGACCTGGTTGTCACACATCGAAGTAAAAATTGTAACGATCTCGTCAGAACACTGGATGCAGAACTGCAGGTGCTGAACACCTACTGACATCTTCTTGAAATCCAACAAAAGGAACAGCGCCAGAATGCGCCTTTACAATGGAGATGCAAGTGCAAAACTACAAGTATCTCTCAATAGCGACAAACCGGGCCGGCATGGTATCTCAGCGTGTTCGGTCAGAGGGTTAGCTGCGCTCTGTAATAAAAAAACTGAGTTAATGGATCAACGATGAACTTGAACAAGTGTCATAGGACGTCCGCCCCAAACAAATACAACGATCAATTATGAACAAAATGAAAAGAAAAATAAAAAAAGAAAAAAGACCGTGGTCAAGGAGTAGTGTCTTAGATTGAGAATCGAAACGTCCTCCGTTCTCGGTTCCGACCCAGCCACTGCGTAAATTTTGATTAATAATTAGCATTGACGGCGGGAGATTTCCTGCATAAGAGGTCACCTTCGTTCTGCCAACGGTCTTGTCGAAGAGGGTAGAGGAGCGGACACAGGTTCACGTCACTCTCTTGTCCTTGGGGTGGGAAACTGACCGTAAAGACGGAAGACTCAGCAATGATCAAAGGCATGAGGATGCAGAAGGCAATGGAAACCGCTGCATTAAAGACACATAACGTGTATTCGCAGGTCAGGTGGCATGTAATTGAAAAAGTGTCATGATGATCTCTCCATTAGCAAAAGAGTCCGGAATAGTCCCTTCAAAGGAATCTCTGGGAGGGGACTGCCAATGGGGAAATGACCATAAAAAAAAGGTTGAGCAATCAACGAAAGGATAACGTTCTATGAATCTGTGCGTGGATGTCAGAAGTTTGAATGTGGTATGGAAGCTAGAAAATGTGGAAAGGGACATGCAAAGGCTCAATCTAGATATAGTAGGGGTCAGTGAAGTGAAATGGGAATAAAACAAAGATTTCTGATCAGATGAGTATAGGGTAATAGCAACAGCAGCAGAAAATGGTATAACGTGAGTGGGATTCGTTATGAACAGAAAGGTGGAGCACAGAGTGTGTTACAGCAAACAGTTCAGCGATAGGGTTCTTCTCATCAAAATCGACAGCAAATCAACACCGACAATTATAGTTCAGGTATACATGCCGATGTTGCAAGCTTGAAATGAAGAGATATAGAAATTGTATGAGGATATTGAAAGGATAATACAGTACGCAAAGGGAGATGAAAACCTAATAGTCATGGGGGACTGGAATGCAGTTGTAGGGGAAGAAGTAGAAGAAAAGGTTACAGGAGAATATAGGCTTGTGGCTAGGAATGAGAGAGGAGCAAGACTAATTGAGTTCTGTAATAAATACCAGCTAGTAATAGCGAATATAGGCCGCCCGGCTAGCCGCGTGGACTAACGCGCTGCCTCCCTAGCGGAAAGGCGTGCCGGTCTCCGGCCCAGGTGTGCGAACCAGCTTGTGGATGGTTTTTAATGCGGCGCTCCATCTGCTTCGCGAATGAGGGCTGGTTCCCCTTATTCCGCCTCAGTTACACTATGTCGGCGATTGATGCGCAAACACTGTCTCCATGTACTCGTAAAACCATAATTATTCTACCACACAAACATTTGGGGTTACACTCATCTGGTATGATACGTTCCCGGGGGAGGGGGGGGGGGGTGGGGGGGGGGGGGAGGTCCACAGGGGGCCGACCCGCACAATAACCCAGGGTTCCGTGTGGGGCGGCGGTGGGGTGGTTGGACTGCTGCGGCCTGTTGTGGGGTTGTGAACCTCTGAGGGCCGTGGCGAAGAGGAAGCCTCTCCGTCGTTTCTAGGTCCACGGTTCAACAGACAATTGCGAATATTCTGTTCAAGAATCACAAGAGGAGGAGGTATACTTGGAAAAGGCTGCGTTATATGGGAAGACTGCAGCTAGATTACATCATGGTCAGACAGAGATTCTGAAATCACATTCTGGATTGTAAGGCATACCCAGGAGCAGATATAGACTGACAATGTAGTAGTGCTGAAGAGTAGGCTGAAGTTTAAGAGATTAGTAAGAAATAAACAATACGTGAAAATGTGGGATACAGAAGTACTAAGAAATGACGAGATTCGTTTGAAGATCTCTAAGGCTGTAGTTGCACCACTAAAGAATAGACAGTACAGTTGAAGAGGAATGGCCATCTCTGAAAAGGGCAATCACGGAAGCTGGAATGAAAAACATTGTTACAAAGAAGGTAACTGTAAAGAAACCATGGGAAAAGGAAGAAATAATTCAGCTGATCGATGAAAGAAGGAATACAAAAATGTTCAGGGAAATTCAGGAATACATAAACACAAGTCGCTGAGGAATGAAATACATAGAAGGTGTAGGGAAGCTAAGACGAAATGGCTGCATGAAAAACGCGAAGAAATCGAAAGAGAAGTGATTGTCAAAAGCACTGACTCAGCTTATAGGAAAGTCAAAAAACTTTCCAGTGAAATTAAAAGCAAGGGCGGTAACATTAAGAGTGAAACCGGAATTCCATGGTTAACTGCAGAGGAGAAAGCGGATATGGGGAAAGAGTTCATTGAAGGCCTCCATGAGGGGGAAGATTGGTCTGACGCGATGGAAAGAGTCGATTTAGAAGAGATAGGGGATACAGTAGTAGAATCAGAAATTAAGAGAGCTTTGAAGAACTTAAGATCAAATAAGAAAGAAGGGATCGATAACGTTCTATCAGAATTTCTAAAATCATTAGGGGAAGTGGCAACAGAAGGACTATTCACGTTATTGTGTAGAATGTACGAGTCTGGCAATATACCGTCTGACTTTCGGAAAAATATCATCCACCCAGTTCCAAAGACTGAAAGAACTGACAAGTGCAAGGATTGTCGCACAATCAGCTTAACAGCCCATGCAGCCAAATTGGTGACAAGCATAGTATATAGAAGAATGGAAAAGAAAATTTAGGATTTGTTAGATGACGATCAGTTCGGCTTTAGGGAAGGTAAAGGCACCAGAGAGGCAATTCTGACGTTGCGGTTGATAATGGAAGCATGACTAAAGAAAAATCAAGACACGTTCATAAGATGTGTCGACGTAGAAAAAGCGTTCGACAATGTAAAATGGTGCAACATGTTCGAAATTCTGAGAAAAATAGGTGTAAGCTATAGGGAGAGACGGGTAATATACAATATGTACAAGAACCAAAGCCGGCCGCAGTGACCGAGCGGTTCTAGGCCAATCAGTCCGGAACCACGCGGCTGCTACGGTCGCAGGTTCAAATCCTGCCTCGGGCATGGATGTGTGTGATGTCCTTAGGTTAGTTAGGTTTAAGTAGTTCTAAGTCTAGGGGACTGATGACCTCAGATGTTGAATCCCATAGTGCTTAGAGTCATTTGAACCATTCCGAACAAGAACCAAGAGGAAATAATACGAGTGGACGACCAAGAACGAAATCGTCGGATTAAAAAGGGTGTAAGACAGGGATGTAGTCTTTCGCCCCTTCTGTTCAATCTGTACTTCGAAGAAGCAGTGATGGAAATAAAAGGAAAGTTCAAGAGTGGAATTAAAATTGAAGGTGAAAGGGTATCAATGATACATACGATTCGCTTATGACATTCCTGTCCTGAGTGAAAGTGAAGAAGAATAAAACGATCTGCTGAATGGAATGGATAGTGTAAGGAGTACAGAATATTAATTGAGAGTAAATCGAAGAATGACGAAAGTAATGAGAAGTAGCAGAAATGAGAACAGCGAGAAACTTAACATCAGGATTGATGGTCACGAAGTAGAAGTTAAGGAATTCTACTACCCAGGCAGCAAAATCAGCAATGTCAGACGGACAAGGAGGACATCAAAACCAGTATGGAGCTATGAGAATTGTTTGGTTAATACATTATGTGATGAATGTCTTTGTAAATGCCGAATGAGTAAATGAATTAATTGCGCGACTGACAAAAAGAGCATTTCTGGTCGAGAGAATTCTGGTAGTATCAAACGTAGGCCTTAATTTGAGGAAGAAATTTCTGAGCATATACGTTTGAAGCAGAGCATTGTACGGTAGTGAAACATGGACTGTGGGAAAACCTGAACAGAGGAGAAAC
This sequence comes from Schistocerca cancellata, assembly GCF_023864275.1. Taxonomy (NCBI): domain Eukaryota; kingdom Metazoa; phylum Arthropoda; class Insecta; order Orthoptera; family Acrididae; genus Schistocerca; species Schistocerca cancellata. The sequence goes on from NC_064633.1 coordinate 448,423,521, forward strand.
GAAGTGTTTGAGATGTGATGCTGCAAACGAATGTTGAAAATTAGGTGGGCTGATAAGGCAAGGAGTCAGGAGGATCTATGCAGAATCGAATAGGAGAGGAATATGTGGAAAACACTGACAAGGAGGAGGGATAAAACATCTGTTAAGACATCAGGGACTGACTTCCATGATTCTAGAGGGAGCTGTAGAGGGCAAAAACTGTAGAGGAAAAGAGAGATTTGAATACATCCAGTAGATAATTGAGGACGTAGGTTGCAAGTGCTAGTCTGAGATGAAGAGGTTGGTACAAGAGAGCAATTCGTGGCGGGCCGCATCAAACCAGTCAGAAGACTGATGACAAAAAAAAAGAAAAAAATGAATGGCCAAGCATCAAGTGTGAGGATAAGCCAGATCCTTGAGTGTGAAATTAGATCGCACTCTAACGTGTAACTCATGTCGAGAAGATACAAAACAGAAATTAAAATCCTGCAATGCTATCCTGTCGTAACTATCTCGAACGGCATGGGGTTGTGGAGTGTGCACATTGAGGAATTCAGCGCTAGCGCTTGTCCACAGGTGGCTGAATATTGTTTGCCAGTCTGTATGAGAAGTGCACGGGTAACTAAAATGGACGTCCAACTGAAGGAGACAACGCGGAGAATCTCTGGAACACTCGTGGCCATTCCATGTTCGTAGCTCCCCGTCGTAGCAAACACAGAGCCCCCTGATATTAGGTGATCAGAGTTAGTCTCAAGATCGTACAGACAAATCATAGACAACCTGTAACACCCTATACGCCAAGAACTAGCACCTTCAAACAGACTTAAATCCATGTCACCTTTATGAGAAATCAGCGAAGAACTGCAAGGCTTCGACTCGAAGACAGCATTTAAGTGGAAATAAGAATCGAAATCTGTTGGACGGCCCTAGCAAGCAGGTCGATGGATTCAATCTCCCGAGAAAATAGTGGGCAACTTTTAAACATGTCAGGACGAGTCTGGGGGGTGGAAGCAACTAATGAACAAAGAGGATTATCGAACAGTCCTGATGTGAGTGCAGGGAAATCCAATCAATGTATCATTTATGTGTGTGTGACGTGCATGGCTGTGAGGGTGATCTGAAGGACATACACAGACTCTCCAATTCAACCATAAAGTGGCTCGAGAATATTTGTAATATTGTATAGTATTATAAGAACATATGTAAAGAATATCGTAACTCAGTATGGAGCTATGAGAATCGTTTGGTTAATACATTATGTGATGAATGTCTTTGTAAATGCCGAATGAGTAAATAAATTAATTGCGCGACTGGTATAGCAAGCGATTCCTGCAATCCTTTCAGATATAGTTCCTAATGAGATTTTTGGTTCCTTATTTGTCTCTTCTGACAAATTGAACGACAGTGAATATAATAACACGTGCCTGATTATGAGGAAGTTACCCTGTATCTATGGTGCACGAAGATTGCGGTGCTGTGCGATGTACTGAAGAGATTCAAAGTGCAGGCAATTGAGTCAGCTGCCCCTTAGTACAGTAAAGTGGACTCACCGAGCCCCTACCACGCCGTAGCGGAGAAGCGAGGCAACTGTCCCCCAATTGAAGCAGCTAATCGCCGCCATTTGCAGGGATGAATCCTAGTACTGTGGTTGTTATTTGAAGTATATGAGACGCAACAAGAGCAAATTGAAGCACAAATTAAATACATGTTTGTTTAAAAAAATACTGAGTATTCGAGTCTATTTTAAAAGCATACTTAAATGAATCAGGTTTCCTAATTTCCGAAAAACGTCTGCATAGAGACGCGAAATCTAAGAATGTAAGGCTCTTTCCAGACAAGGTTGAGCGAGTTTACATCGAGTTATTTGCATTAGATAATTACATGAAACTTTTAAAGTAGCAGACAGTACGATTATATTTGCCCCTAACTCCTTTGCCATTGCAATATTAGTGGAAAGTCCATCACAAGTAACAGCTAACACACTGACCTTTACATCGTACAACATTGTAATGACAATCTCCAATAACATGTCACTGTGAGTAGCGTTAATAAGCGAGATTACTTTATCGTTTACTAAGTTTGTAGCTTTTAGTTCTTCTAAAATATTTGCTAATTTGCAAATCTTCTGCGTTTGTCTTTTGCACTTTTTGTTCACTGTATTTAACTTAGCCTTATATTGCCCAATTTTTCCTTTCTTCAATTTTTCCGAACTTTTCCTTCAGCTTACTTGGACTTGATGGAAATGAATAATTATGGTCTCCAGTGTAACCAGAAACGTGCACATTCCACACACACGTTTTCTGCTGCCTCAACATTTCTTGGCTTTGGCTTTGGAGGTTTCCTTGCCTTGGTAACCTGGAAAAGGAACGTTCAAAATTATACACACTGACAGTATTTCCAGACTATTTAACCTAGGCCCATATTGCACGATTTCCAGGACACTATACCTGTTTCAAATGAGTTGCAAATCCAAATACTGTCGGTATAGCATCGTCCTTCAGTTGACGTCTATTGACGTAATTTTCCATGTAACAATTCTCTTCAAAATGAAAAGAGCACAGCAAATGATTTGCTGTCGGTTGGAAGTTCTCTCTCCGAGTAGCAGCTATCCATTTCCGATTTATAAAATCATTTGTAAGGGGAAACCTAAACAAAAACAAACGCTCATGAGGTATTATTTCTCCATGAAAAATTCTATATACAAGTAATAGAAAGTAACAAACAACCAGAAACGACTGACCTGTGAAATTTAATATTGTTTCCGTCTCCGTCTTTGCTTCCGTTCTTACTGTTACAATTAAAAGCAGCACACGAACGAACCGTGTTTACGCACTGTTTCCCTGCAAATGGCGGCTTGTATCACGTTCAATGTGGGGACGCGACACTAGCGCCAATGCGCGGTCTAGTTTTTATTTAGTAAGTCTAGGGGACTCACCAGCATTCACAATGGGAATGCGTTCCTGGACGTGAGCCATCTTATTTTGTGCAAGCTCTCCATTTATTTGGCCAGATCTGGCATTGTCCTAAATTAATGTCTTCAGATGACCAAAAGTTCACCAACGGTCTTCGTAAATAATTTTCAAAAAGTCTCAGAAAGTGTCAGTGTCTGAGTCTGTTTAGATTACACGAACATCCTCAGACAATGTGGATGCATTTCCGGCGTTACAAGTGGCGTGACTCAAAACTCATTAATCGCCATACACAGTGCTAAAAGACACAATCTGGAACATGATGAGCACAGTGGAACACTTTGTTATCTGCCTTGCAAAGCATTAGTTCCCTTCAATGTGACACTTTTTCTCCCAATGGTGGTTGACTTTGCAAGGTGGCTATAATATCGCACCTTACAAGCACTCATCTACATACTTTGCCGTGATTTACAACTGGAATTAGGTATCATTTGATAGGTTGTACATCGTATATACGAATATTTAAAGAGACGTTATCTGAAGTCTGTCCTTGTGGCTGAGAGTTCGCGTTTCTCGTCTGCAGAACACAGAGAGGAGAAGACAGTATTAGAGTATATTAGTCAGAGGACCGCCCTCTGCCGTCCTAGTGTTTGAAAGAGTTTATTTGTGGCTGGAGTTCTTCCATCGTCGCAGACGAGTACGAGAACCATCACTTCGATACACCAGACACAGTACATACGGTGATATCGCAAATTGCTTCGGCTTCTTAGGGCCATAAAGCTAAACAGTTGTGATCACGTTAGTTTATTCAAATGGTTCAAATGGCTCTGAGCACTATGGGACTTAACATCTATGGTTATCAGTCCCCTAGAACTTAGAACTACTTAAACCTAACTAACCTAAGGACAGCACACAACACCCAGCCATCACGAGGCAGAGAAAATCCCTGACCCCGCCGGGAATCGAACCCGGGAACCCGGGCGTGGAAAGCGAGAACGCTACCGCACGACCACGAGATGCGGGCCGTTAGTTTATTTCCACTGAGGTTCCACACCACCGTAGATCATCTTTGAAAGTAGTGTCTTCTAGTGCTTGTTACGTAGATGATGTCAGTCATTTCACGTTATTAATACTAGATCACGCAGTCGTAATAAGGGGCAGATTTGGGCAATTGATTAGTAATTTTACTTAGGAAATGTGAACTTTGTAATATAAAGTTTTTAAAATCCACAATAAATATATTAGCAGGAACGACGTTTATCATTTAGTAGGATTAGTTACCTTCATCATTCATGTTTAGATTGAAATTAACAGAATTAAAAGATCCTAAGATCTGCTTCAGGGGGAAATCAGACAGGGCCAAATCTTCATTTTAGCGTTTATTATTTTCCGTTGCGCACATTCATTTTACACCCACCTGGAGTAGCATCTTGGAATATGGATAAAAATTAAGCACTTTCAGCTTGTATGAACAAAGAGGGTAGGGAGGAAGAATTATACTTTATTAAGCAAATTGCAGTGGCCAATGACTTCCCCATTTCAGACAGACAAAATGCAAAAACAAACAAGAAAAGAGTAAGAATTTCATGGCTCTTTAAGGAATCAATAACACAGTCAAATATACAGCCAGCATATATTAATACATAACATCTCTCAAAAAATAGGAAACCTACAAGCTGCAACAGAAATTAGTCCACACCTCAAACGATAAAAAAGACAAATTCTCAGACTCAGGAATATACAAGATCACATGTAAAAGTTGCTCAAGCTACTACATTGGACAAACTGGCAGGAACTTGTCGGCCGAAGTGGCCGTGCGGTTCTAGAGCTGCAGTCTGAAACCGCGAAACCGCTACGGTCGCAGGTTCGAATCCTGCCTCGGGCATCGACGTGTGTGATGTCCTTAGGTTAGTTAGGTTTAACTAGTTCTAAGTTCTAGGGGACTAATGACCTCAGAAGTTGAGTCCCATAGTGCTCAGAGCCATTTTGCAGGAACTTTCAAATTAGGTACCCTGAACACGTCAGCTATTGCGTACATAGTCAATTTACAAAATCAGCAATAGCAACACATATAAAAAACACTTTACACCAGAATGAGATTTTCACTCTGCAGCAGAGTGTGCGCTGATATGAAACTTCCTGGCAGATTAAAACTGTGTGCCGAACCGAGACTCGAACTCGGGACCTTTGCCTTTCGCGGGCAAGGGCTCTACCAACTGAGCTACCGAAGCACGACTCACGCCCGGTACTCACAGCTTTACTTCTGCCAGTACCTCGTCTCCTACCTTCAAAACTTTACAGAAGCTCTCCTGCGAACCTTGCAGAACTAGCACTCCTGAAAGAAAGGATATTGTGGAGACATGGCTTAGCCACAGCCTGGGGGATGTTTCCAGAATGAGATTTTCACTCTGCAGCGGAGTTGCCCGCGAAAGGCAAAGGTCCCGAGTTCGAGTCTCGGTCGGGCACACAGTTTTAATCTGCCAGGAAGTTTCACTTTACACCAGTTAGAAAACACAGATGAAGATCTTAAGACACTCCACAGCTTCCCAAAATCATATAAAACGGATTTAATGAAGGAGCTTTGTAATGTTTGTACACTACTACAAGAAAGGAAAAAAATTCTCAGTGTCAAACTAGATGGCACATTAATTAAGTTTTTCAAATGTTTTTCCTGAATATGATAACTTCAGTAAATGCTATGGTTCAAATTGTTCAAATCGCTCTAAGCTCTATGGGACTTAAACATCTGTCTTCATCAGTCCCCTAGAACTTAGAACTACTTAAACCTGACTAACCTAAGGACATCACACACACACATGCATGCCCGAGGCAGGATTCGAACCTGCGACCGTAGCAGCAGCGCGGTTCTGGACTGAAGCGCCTAGAACCGCTCGGCCATTACGGCCAGCAGTAAATTTCATAAATACGTGCGTCTCCTCATATAGAGAGAGAGTAATTGATTATTCAATAGTCAGTAATGGTAAATAAATTTTATAATTGATAAGTGTGTATATATAAAGCAATCCACACCTCTGTGTGAACCCATAGTGTATTATCTCTGTAGCATATTTTGATTACAAAATCAAACTTTAAGCGATGATTTTCCTGTGTGTGATATTCTGTGTAATGGAGGAGGCACACTACTTGTAAGTAGACAAACAAAAATACCACCTCTAATATAAACAGATAAAAACATTCCAGGATTCATTTTGTCCGATTTTCCGATTTAGTGTGCCCTCCAAAGAACAATTACAATACAAGAGAGGCAGAAACTCACACATGCACACGTCAAGAAAAACACATGTAAGCAAATACCACCGAAAATGACAATAAATTCTAGAAATACACACATCAAAAGAAGTTTTACATCACCTCAGTTCCGAGAGTTCCAGAACCTCTACAGAAAATTGGAACAGAGATCAACATAAACATCATTCCGCCCTTTTTATTGCTCATGAAAACCACACATTGTATGCTGTGCCACCATACAGTGAGACCTTCAGAGCTGTTGGTCCAGATTGCTGTACACACCGGTACCTGTAATACCCAGTAGCACGTCCTTTTGCATTGATGCATTGCTGTATTCGTCGTGGAATACTATCCACAAGTTCATAAGGCACTGTTGGTCCAGATCGTCCCACTCCTCAAAGGCGATTCGACGTAGATCCCTCAGAGTGGTTGGTGGGTCACGTCGTCCATATACAGCCCTTTTCAATCTATACGAGGCAGGTTCAATAGGGTTCATGTCTGGACAACATGCTATCCACTCTGGTCGAGCGACATCTTTATCCTGAAGGAAGACATTCATAAGATGTGCACGATGGGGCTGCGAATTATCGTCCTCGAAGACGAATGCCTCGCCAATATGCTGCCGATATGTTTGCACTATCTGTCGGAGGATGGCATTCACGTATCGTACAGCCGTTACGGCGCCTTCCATGACCACCAGCGGCGTACGTCAGCCCCACTTAATGCCAGCCCAAAACAGCAAGGAACCTCCATCTTGCTGCACTCGCTGGACAGTGTGTCTAAGGTGTTCATCATGACCCAGTTGCCTCCAAACACGTCTCCGACGATTGTCTGGTTGAAGGCGCATGTGACACTCAACGGTGAAGAGAACGTGATGCCAATCCTGAACGATCCATTCGGCATATTGTTGGGCTCATCTGTACCGTGCTGCATGGAGTCGGGTTGCAAAGATGGACCTCGCCATGGACGTCGGGAATGAAGTTGCGCATCATGCAGCCTATTGCGCACAGTTTTAGTCGTATCACGGCGCCCTGTGGCTGCACGGAAAGCATTATTCAACATGGTGGTGTTACCGTCAGGGTTATTCCGAGCCATAATCCGTAGGTAGCGGTCATCCAATGCAGCAGTAGTCCTTGGGTGGCCTGAGCGAGGCACGTCATCGACAGTTCCTGTCTCTTTGCATCTCCTCCATGTCCGAACAACATCGCTTTGGTTCACTCCGAGACGACTGGACACTTCCCGTGTTGAGAACCATTCCTGGCACAAAGTAACAATGCAGACACGATCGAACCACAGTATCGACCGTCTGGGCATGGTTGAACTACAGACAACACGAGTCGCATACCTCCTTCTTGGTGGAATGACTGGAACTGATCGGCTGCCTGACCCCCACCGTCTAATAGGCGCTGCTCATGCATGGGTTTTTACGTCTTTGGGCGGGTTTAGTGACATCTCTGAACAGTCAAAGGGACTGTGCCTGTGATACAATATCCAGTCAACGTCTGTCTTCAGGAGTTCTGGGAACTGGGGTAATGCAAAACGTTTTTTGATGTTTGTATCTTGTGCTAAGTGTGAAAGCATGTAACTGGTACAGTTTTTGATTATTTAAATCATGAATGTCTCAGCGCAGACTTTCCAAAAACATTTATAATGAAGAATGAAATTAACCTTCAGGTTTATTGAAATTTAGAAGTCTGTTGATGCTTGTTTGACGGTTTTGTTAAGTTTATTGTACGTAGAATTTTTACTTTTAAAACCAGGAACCCAGTGCTCTCCAGTGATTTTGGTAATTTTATTGCAAGTGTGCTTAAGGCCAGTTTTTCGGAAATGTCATATGCAGGTCGATGCAACTGAGCCAGTGAAATAGCATAGAACAATTGTGCCCATGCGGTGACATGGTTGACTAATTCTTGTTCCTGTTCAGGAGTAAAAACAGATCTTCTACCCAAGAAAGGTTTCTTGCAGTTTGATTTTAATCGATGATAAAGGGCAATTTTTAATATGATTAGCTCCATTGATCCGCTTTTCAGTGATCCCCTTGACTTCTTTAAACTTAAGTCCTTTTTTTTAGTATTCCTTCAGTCCATGTAGCCGTCCCTGATTTTTTCTAGTTCTCGTCATTTGAAATTAGATATAAGACCTTAGTTAAGTACCAGTTCGATTTTACACAGAGTACGCGAAGGAGCTTGCCCTCCTTCTTGCAACAGTGTACCGTAGGTCTCTAGAAGAGAGTAGCGTTCCAAAGGATTGGAAAAGGGCACAGGTCATCCCCGTTTTCAAGAAGGGACGTCGAACAGATGTGCAGAACTATAGACCTATATCTCTAACGTCGATCAGTTGTAGAATTTTGGAACACGTATTATTTTCGAGTATAATGACTTTTCTGGAGACTAGAAATCTACTCTCTAGGAATCAGCATGGGTTTCGAAAAAGACGATCGTGTGAAACCCAGCTCGCGCTATTCGTCCACGAGACTCAGAGGGCCATAGACACGGGTTCCCAGGTAGATGCCGTGTTTCTTGACTTCCGCAAGGCGTTTGATACAGTTCCCCACAGTCGTTTAATGAACAAAGTAAGAGCATATGGACTATCAGACCAATTGTGTGATTGGATTGAAGAGTTCCTAGATAACAGAACGCAGCATGTCATTCTCAACGGAGAGAAATCTTCCGAAGTGAGAGTGATTTCAGGTGTGCCGCAGGGGAGTGTCGTAGGACCGTTGCTATTCACAATATACATAAATGACCTTGTGGATGACATCGGAAGTTCACTGAGGCTTTTTGTGGATGATGCTGTGGTATATCGAGAGGTTGTAACAATGGAAAATTGTACTGAAATGCAGGAGGATCTGCAGCGAATTGACGCATGGTGCAGGGAATGGAAATTGAATCTCAATGTAGACAAGTGTAATGTGCTGCGAATACATAGAAAGAAAGATCCCTTATCATTTAGCTACAATATAGCTGGTCAGCAACTGGAAGCAGTTAATTCCATAAATTATCTGGGAGTACGCATTAGGAGTGATTTAAAATGGAATGATCATATAAAGTTGATCGTTGGTAAAGCAGATGTGAGACTGAGATTCATTGGAAGAATCCTAAGGAAATGCAATCCGAAAACAAAGGAAGTAAGTGACAGTACGCTTGTTCTCCCACTGCTTGAATACTGCTCAGCAGTGTGGGATTCGTACCAGATAGGGTTGATAGAAGAGATAGAGAAGATCCAATGGAGAGCAGCGTGCTTCGTTACAGGATCATTTAGTAATCGCGAAAGCGTTACGGAGATGATAGATAAACTCCAGTGGAAGACTCTGCAGGAGAGACACTCAGTAGCTCGGTACGGGCTTTTGTTGAAGTTTCGAGAACATACCTTCACCGAGGAGTCAAGCAGTACATTTCTCCCTCCTACGTATATCTCGCGAAGAGACCATGAGGATAAAATCAGAGAGATTAGAGCCCACACAGAGGCATACCGACAATCTTTCTTTCCACGAATAATACGAGACCGGAATAGAAGGGAGAACCGATAGAGGTAGTCAAGGTACCCTCCGCCAAACATCGTCAGGTGGCTTGCGGAGTATGGATGTAGATGTAGATAAACGACTTTTTTCAGAACTTTATCGCAAGGCAAAATATCGACACCCTAACCGCACTTAGTCACTCTAACCCCATTTAGAAATCATGGCAGGCACCAGACTTCAGTGTCTTTGTTCGTGTTTCAGGAGTTATAAAACACATCCCAGAAGATGCTCTATCTACATTACAGTTATTTCCGTTAAAAAGGTATTTACCTCAGTTTAACCATAAACCAAAAATAACACTTACATTCAATAAAAATTAATTTTTAGCGCCATAATAAGATTGTCGTTTACAAGATCTCGTCAGCTCTGCACTCTGCTTCTGGAACCATCCGCTATACTGCATCACTGTCTCCCAGTGACTACAGAGCTACTCACAACTGGGCCACATGAACTTCCCCTTTGTTGTGGCTGGGTGCCAGGACGTTCCATATTAAAACCTGGTGACAACTTCCCAAATGATTTACTTGCTTCCACTACAGTGCTCCGTTCTCCTCAGTCTGTGTCACAGGGGCCCACAATGCTGAGGGAGCACCCCAGGGGCCTGTGCAACACTGTGTTGTGCTGGCCTTGGCCGGCCTGCTGAGTGCCGATGATGTCAGGATGGCTGCGCCAGCAGCCAACTCAGCGCTGCTCCGTGTGAGCCACAGCTTCATCCTTCCCCTCACCATCGTGGCTGAGATCACGCCGACGAATAAGCGCCCACTATCTGGCGTCCGAATGTGCGACCCTCGCCTTGGGATGCCTCTGGCATGAGTTGGAAGCCAAGATGACTGCCTGCGGTAGAGACCCGAAGAGTGATCCGCCGCTGGCTGGCTGCAGATCCCTGCGTCGACCTCAGAGGGTCGAACAAACGACCCGCCCTGGACTGGGATGCTGTCGCCCCATCTGTTGTTGTGTGTAGCCCAGTGGTGACACGCCCTGCCATCCAGAAGAGCTGCCACACTTGAATGAATCTCATTAAAAAACGGCACCTATTTATACTCGGCTATGTGCCAAGCACACCACTTCACGTCACGTATGCATAACACTTAGGTTGGCCAGTGGCCCTCTTCCGCCTGTGACTTGCGCCATGGAAACTGCTGTGTGCGCCCTCTCCAGCAGTTCTGCGCCCCTGTGGCCTCTATTTGCCTTCGCAACTGCTGTTACGTGTAACTTACTGCTGTCGGCCCGCACCTGGCTGTAACGCATGCTCCGAATATCACATAATACTAACTTTCCCTATCCTAAATGGTGGTGCCGCTACACCTTATCGACAAGATTCATACTGTAAATTTGTTTAGGGTACAACTAGGACTTCAAAATATGTAAACAGGAGGACTCAACTCTCAACCGTTTTCGAGAAAACAGAGTTCGAAAATTTTAGGTGTGCTTGTATACTTTTCAGTGCCGCTAATATGCAAGGAATTCGCAGTCGACCATGAGCGCACTTAGTTTCGTAAGAGCGAGGTCTTTGGATCTAATCTCGCTTGCGATTCTACTTATTTTTGTAAGTTATCTACATCAATATTCGGTGAAAAATGAAATGGATGATTGTATAGTATTGATGGCCAGGAGTCCCCACCAGAGGAAAGTTGGCTGCTGAGTTTCAAGGGCGACTGGCGTGTCAATGATGATGAAAGGATGATAACAACACAAATATCCAGTCTCCAAATGCAGAAAATCTCCGACCCGGCAATGTTTCGAACACAGACCTAGTGCATGCAGTTAGATACGCTGAACATTCAGCTAAGGAAGCCGACAGTAGTCAGAGACATTTTTACATATGTGTGGTATGATGCGAAACTGTGTGATGACAGGGAACATTTTACGCGTGTGAATCAAGTTCGTTTTGCAACACACACATCGAAAAAACCATGCACACGCAAAAATTCGGATTTCATTACATGCGTTGTATGTCACAATAATTACTGTTTTCCTTATTTCTACGGTCAGTATCATGCCGATTCGTACAGTTTTTATTTATTCGTGTGGCTCACATGCAGTGTAAGAATACAGGTATATAACATTTGCATGTGTATATAACAAAAATTCAGAAAGACAAAACTATATAAAGATAACTAAATGTCAGTAGCTAAGTTCCTAATCCATATAAGGGTTGTATAGTGAGCTTTCATGAGGTCAACTTTCCTGATAGTAACGCATGGGGCATTCATCTCTAATGTGCCTAACTGTCTGGTTCGGAACCCCACAGTCAAAACCGAGGACTCTGTGGCACTCCTTTTGTAAACTGAATCTGCGCAACGGCCGTGCCCAGTAAGAGCTCTGTTCAATTTGATCCACAGTTTCCTGTCGAGTTCTGTGCCAGGAGTATCACAGTTAAACTCACGGAACCACTCACGGTCTTCAGGATTTTTAATAAGTTGACAGTTCTGGTTCAAAATGGCTCTGAGCACTATGGGACTCAACTGCTGTGGTCATAAGTCCCCTAGAACTTAGAACTACTTAAACCTAACTAACCTAAGGACATCACACACATCCATGCCCGAGGCAGGATTCGAACCTGCGACCATAGCGGTCGTGCGGTTCCAGACTGTAGCGCCTTTAACCGCTCAGCCACTTCGGCCGGCTTTGACAGTTCTGATCGTACAGGTGTCTCACCTCGATATTACTGGCATCTAGCTGTTCTGCTTGAAGTAACGGTCGGTCCGTGAATGGAGTCTATTTCTTTGTAGACTTGGTATGCCTTCCTGTACGGACAATTCCGGACTCTCCTGCGGCTTGAGCAAGGCCTCGCTTCTGCGGATAGCGCGTGATAGATGTTACTCAGCATAGGAACCCAATAAATGGGTGTTGGTCGGATTGTCCCAATTATTAACCGCATAATGTGGTTCAACCTGATTTCAATCAAGTTGGTGTGGCAGCTGTCTGGCCACACTAGGGCACAATATGCGGCTGCTGAAGAGACCAAAGCAATGGATGACGCATCTAAGGTACCAAGTGAAGCTCCCCATGTCATTGCACACAATTTTTGAATAATATTGTTACGAGTTTTCATCTTGGCAGAGATATTTTCAAAAAAAAAATTTTTATATGAAGGAGTGCGATCGACAGTGATGCCAACGTACTTAGGGTATTTGTTATGGTAAAGAGTGTTTTCCGTTAAATTTCACTCTGAGCTCCGTGTTAGCTTATTTGTTGTTCAGATGAAAAGTACATACTTCGGTTTCGTTTGTGCTGGATTTATGTCGCCACTTTCGAAAATAGGAGCTCATAACAGTTAGCTCCTCTGTGAGAATTGTCTCCCCTTGTCCGAAATCTTTGGTTCTACAAGCAAAAGCGATATCTTCCCAGAGGAGAATTTTGTTGACCTTATATTGTGGAGATCGGAGATATACAGGTTGAACAATAGGGGGATAAGACGGAGTCCTGTGGTAGACCATCACTTAATTTCCTCTCCTTGCTCACATTTTTTCCCAGATAAACGTAGAAATACCTATCGTTTATCATGGTGTTGGTAAGAGTTACAATTTTAAGGCATCGAATTGTTTTTAGTAATTTGTGTATCACTCTCTCTCTCCAGAATAAGTCATATGTCGCTGTTAGGTCTACGATCGCGATAGATGTCTTTACGTTTTCTTGGAAACCAGCCTCTATGAAAGTTATTAGGGCAGTACCTGGTCGCAGCAACTTCTCTGTGGTTTGAAACTTGTTTGCACAGCTGAGATATGTTCCAGAACGATACCGCTAATTCTATTATAAATGAGCCTCTCCAAGAGCTTGTAAGAACAGTTCAAAAGGTAAATTAGTTTGAAACTTTCAGGGTGGTCAGCTGGTTTATCTGGTTTCAAAATTGTCACTATTTTTGTTCTCTTTGGCCTTTTGGCAGTGGTCCGTTATCTAGGATGGTGGAGAACAAGTGGACTACCATTTTTCCATCATTACCCACGTTCATAAGAAATCTCGGTGTGTATTATCCCCAGACCAGGTGCTTTAGCATATTTAGTTTGTTTCAAGGCATCATCCAATTCAGTTAGTGTAAATTGGATTCGTTTGAGTACTGACCTTTTAGAGAGGTGAGTTATCGTTTTCTTTTGGACGTATGTTGTTTGTCACGGGATGATCCAGATGTTTCAACTATGTTGTACTTGTGGTCTTCAGTCCAAAGACAGGTTTGATACAGCTCTACATGCAACTCTATCTTGTGCAAGCTTCTTCATCTCCGAGTAACTACAGCAACTTACATCCTTCTGAATCTGCTTAGTGTATTCATCTCTTGGTCTCCCTCTACGATTTTTACCCTCCACACTGCCCTCCAATACTAAATTGGTGAGCCCTTGATGCCTCAGAACATGTCCTACCAACGATCCCTTCTTCTAGCAAGTTGTGCCACAAACTCCTCTTCTCCCCAACTCTATTCAATACCTCCTCATTAGTTATGTGATCTACCCATCTAATCTTCAGCATTCTTCTGTAGCACCACATTTCGAAAGTTTCTATTCTCTTCTTGTCTAAACTGTTCATCGCCCATGTTTCACTTCCATACACGGCTATACTCCATATAAATACTTGCAGAAAAGACTTCCAGGCACTTAAATCTATAGTCGATGTTAACAAATTTCTCTTCTTCAGAAACGCTTTTCTTACCCTTGCCAGTCTACATTTTATATCCTCCCTACTTCCACCATCATCAGTTATTTTGCTACCCAAATAGCAAAACACATCTACTACTTTAAGTGTCTCATTTCCTAATATAGTTCCCTCAGCATCACCTGATTTAGTTCGCCTGCATTCCGTTATCCTCGTTTTTCTTTTGTTGATGTTCACCTTATATCCTGTTTTCAAGACAGTGTCCATTCCGTTCAACTGCTCTTCCAGCTCCTTTGCTATCTCTGGAAGAATTGAAATGTCATCGGGAAACCTCAAAGTTTTTATTTCTTGTCCATGGACTTTAATTCATACCCCAAATTTTTCTTTTGTTTCCTTTACTGCTTGCTCAATATACAGATTGAATAACGTCGAGGATAGGCTACAATCCTGTCTCACTCTCTTCTCAACCACTGCTTCCCTTTCGTGCTCCTGACTCTTGTAACTGCCATCTGGTTTCTGTAAAAATTGTAAATAGCATTTCGCTCCCCGTATTTTACCCATGCCACCTTTAGAATTTGAAAGTCAACATTGTCAAAAGCTTTCTCTAGATCTACAAATACTATAACGTATCATCCAAGAGAAGTCGTAGGATCAGTATTGCCTAGCATGTTGCTACATTTCACTGGAATCAAAACTGATCTTCCCTGAGGCTTCTACCAGTTTTTCCATTCTTCTGTACAGAATTCTTGTTAGTATTTTGGAACAGTGACTTATTAAACTGATAGTTTCGTAATTTTCACACCTGTCAGCGCCTGCTTTCTTTGGAATTGGAATTACTATATTCTCCTTGAAGTCCGCAGGTATTTCAACTGTCTCATACATCTTGCTCTCATACATCTTGCTCCCAGATGGAAGAGTTTTGTCATGGCTTGCTCTCCCAAGGCGGAAATAGTACCACGTAATATTTAATACAAAAAAGTACCGACAACACAAAAAATACTGATTAGCTAAAAAGGGGGTAAATAAAACTGACGCCAGCCCGCTAGGGCAATGAATCTCCAGAATCTTAAGTAAGGTTTAATATTGGCGTGCCAACAGAAGGTTGTCGTGCTTTTCCGCAACACAACAGTTCACGAGAAAATAAATGAATCAGGAAGCATTGAGTTTGCAGTTACTTATTCTGAAATGCTAAATTTTGAAAGTGAAGTTAAATGGAGTAAGTGGTTAAATAAATGTATGTAAAACTTTGTTCTGTAAAAAAGAATACTTCCAGTAACCTTAACGTAATGCAAAATCTAGAAAATGGCAAGTAATTTACTTTTGATTATTGAATTTCCTTTAAGCAAGTGAGCAACTGATTTTACTTTTAATACAACAACAATAAAATAGATACCAAGCCAGCAGAAGTCGCTCTATAAGCTAAAAACAGAATAAAAGAAATTGTGCACTCTTAATTTGTGCCGTATCTTTAGTCACTAGTTTTGCCCGTGAAATTTTACGTTGCTTTCAGTGAATGAAGTTCATATTCCAAACTGCAATTTAGTTAAGCCTCTGTTATGAAATACAAGAATGAAAAGTTACTGAGGCAGAAAATTTAGACTGAAACTGGTCATTAGCAAACACATAAAATTGGCAGTAAATGGTCGATTAAATTTCATATTCTTACGACACTCGGTTGGTTCAAATGGCTCTGAGCACTATGGGACTTAACATCAGAGGTCATCAGTCCAATAGAACTTAGAACTACTTAAACCTAACTAACATCACACACAGCCATGCCCGGGGCAGGAAGTTGAAGCGCCTAGAACCGCTCAGCCACCGGGTCCGGCACGACGCTCGGTGATTGCGTGGAAAGGAAAGGGACTCTGCCTGGTAATAATGTCTGAGGAGAATGACAACACAGGTGCCCTACAAGTTTTAACTATTGTACGTTATTATTCAAGTTAGTCATGCTTTTTGACAGAAATGTCACTGGATAATGCTTACGTAAGTTTGTGATTTTTCACTTAACAGTCTTACGATAGCTGCCGACGACGAAGAATGTAGCCGACGCAAATGCCGAGCTGCGGCTGGTGCTGCAGCTGCTGCTGGATGAGAATCCCGAGTCGTCTTCAGAGCCACCGATAATTATGGGACAGACAGTAGTTAGAACTGCAGTTTCCTCCGCCTGTCCACTCCTGCCTTGCTCTCAACACTTGCAGGTTAACAAATAAGGCGCGTCTACACTGGCGCGAGCATAGCTGCACGCCGTGGCGGCGGGAGCGCCCAACAAACACTTCCGCACTCTTTCATGACTAAAGCTGCTCTGCCTCCTCTCTGCCCGCAAAGTGACAGAGACGCGAAGACAAACAACTGCACAGCTCTGCTATTTCGTCGTTGCTGTCGATACATTTCAATAAAGTTCCCTTGTCCATTAACCAGCAATTTACAATATTTACAATTAATTATACGGGGTGTTCCATTGATCGTGACCGGGCCAAATATCTCACGAAATAAGTCTCAAACGAAAAAACTACAAAGAACGAAACTTGTCTAGCTTGAAGGGGGAAACCAGATGGCGCTATGGTTGGCCCGCTAGGTGGCGCTGCCAAAGGTCAAACGGATATCAACTGCGTTTTTTTTAAATAGGAACTCCTATTTTTTATTACATATTCGTGTAGTACGTAAAGAAATATGTATGTTTTAGTTGGACCACTTTTTTCGCTTTGTAATAGATGGCGCTATAATAGTCACAAACATATGGCTCACAATTTTAGACGAACAGTTGGTAACAGGTAGGTTTCTTAAATTAAAATACAGAACGTATGTACGTTTGAACATTTTATTTCGGCTGTTCCAATGTGATACATGTACCTTTGTGACCTTATCACACCTGAGAACGCATGCTGCTACAGCGTGATTACCTGTAAATACCACATTAATGCAATAAATGCTCAAATTGATGTCCGTCAACCTCAATGCATTTGGCAATACGTGTAACGACATTCCTCTCAACAGCGAGTACTTTGCCTTCCGTAATATTTGCACATGCATTGACAATGCGCTGACACATGTTGTCAGACGTTGTTGGTGGATCACGATGGCAAATATCCTTCAATTTCCCCACAGAAAGAAATCCGGTGACGTCAGATTCGGTGAACGTGCGGGCCATGATATGGTGCTTCGACGACCAATCCACCTGTCATTAAAATTCAATACCGCTTCAACCGCACGCGAGCTACGTGCCGGACATCCATCATGTTGGAAGTACATCGCCATTCTGTCATACAGTGAAACATCTTGTAGTAACATCGGTAGAACATTACGTAAGAAATCGGCATACATTGCACCATTTAGATTGCCATCGATAAAATGGGGGCCAATCATCCTTCCTCCCGTAATGCCGCACCATACATTAAGCTGCCAACGTCGCTGACGTTCCACTTGTCGCAGCCATCGTGGATTTTCCGTTGCCCAGTAGTGCATATTATGCCGGTTTACGTTACTGCTGTTGGTGAATCACGCTTCGTCGCTAAATAGAACGCGTGCAAAAAATTTGTCATCGTCCCGTAATTTCTCTTGTGCCCAGGGGCAGCACTGTACACGACGTTCAAAGTCGTCGCCATGCAATTCCTGGTGCATAGAAATATGGTACGGGTGCAATCGATGTCGATGTAGCATTCTCAACACCACGTTTTTGAGATTCCCCATTCTCGCGCAATTTGTCTGCTACTGATGTGCGGGTTAGCCGCGACAGGAGCTAAAACACCTACTTGGGCATCATGATTTGTTGCAGGTCGTGGTTGACGTTTCACATGTGGCTGAACACTTCCTATTTCCTTAAATAACGTAACTATTCGGCGAACGGACGGGATACTTGTATCATGTTGTCCAGGATACCAAGCAGCATACACAGCACACGCCCGTTGGGCATTTTGATCACAGTATCCATACATCAAAACGATATCGACCTTTTTCGCAATTGGTAAACGGTCCATTTTAACACGGGTAATGTATCACGAAGCAAATACCGTCCGCACTGGCGGAATGTTACGTGATACCACGTACTTATACGTTTGTTACTATTACAGCGCCATATATCACAAAGCGAAAAGTGGTCCAACTAAAATATTCATATTTCTTTACATACTACACGAATATGTAATAAAAAATAGGGGTTCCTTTTTTAAAAAACGCAGTTGATATCCGTTTGACTTATGTCAGCGCCATCTAACGGGACAAGCATAGCGTCATCTGGTTTACCCTTTCAAGCTAGACGAGTTTCGTTCTTTGTAGCTTTTTCGTTTGACGCTCATTTCGTGAGATATTTGGCCGAGTCACTATCAATGGACCATCCCGTATACTGTCTTGTATACCGTATATATATATATATATATATATATATATATATATATATATATATATATATACTACATTGGTTACATATTAAATATAGTTTCTGTAACAAAGCTTACGTATCCAGAATCAGATGTACAGTACAAGTTATCAACGGATATTAAACGGCGAAAAATTTTGAATGGTAAATCCCTCATCCGCCCTATCCTTTGTTATGCCCATCCGGCTTGGATCTCCGCCCGCCCTACCTTTTATAAATCCCTCCAAATCCTTGAACGCCATGCTCTCCGCCTCGCCTATCGCATCTGTCTCCCCTCCCCCACGCGGATCCTGTACGATCTCATCCCCTTCCCCCACCTACTCGTTTTCCTTGAAAGGATACGGATCCTTTACACCTCCCGTAAACTCGATCCTCCTCACCCACTAGTCTCCCCGCTCCTCTCCCACCCCCGCCCGCTGCCGTGCCTGTATTCCCACGTCCCACCTGGTCTCCATCTCTCCACCCTCCTTACCCTCTCCCAAGGTGGCTTCCGCCAGCTCCCCCTCCCTGATGATGTCCTCTTCCCCTCCATCTACCCCTCCTATCAACTTTGACCCTGCCCCACCCACCACTTCCTGTGTCCTTTCCTTTAGGCACCCTCCCTCACTTCTCTTTCCTTTTCCCCCATCTTCCTTCCTCCGCCCCTCTTCCCCCGGGCTTCCCCTCCCCCTGCCTCCCTCCCCCTCTCTCCCCTGCCCATGGCATCTCTGCTCTCCCCTCTCCCTCTCCCACTCCCCTTCCTCCTCCTCCTCTCTTGGCAGGTCCCCGGACTCGCACACGCACAGTGAACATTCGCGCGACGGAGATCATCGCCATCAGTGTCTCGTGTGTGTGCCTTCGTTTGTGTTTAGTGTTTGTTCGCCGTCACGCCGCCACTGTTCACGTGTACCGTCGCCATCATCCATGTTATGTGCGCCGTGTCAACTAGTGTCAGTGATGTTTTCTCGTCCAGCATGAATGACTCCATGTTTTTCAGTGTCTACATTGTTTTGCCCACCGTTTTGATTGTATTCTCTGTGCCCCCTCTATGTATTACTTATTGTAAAACTCAAGGCTGAAGAGCGGCGTACTCTGCTGCTGACAGCCCGCCTTGTGTAAGGTGATAAAAATCACAATAAAGAAAAAAAAAGAAATTTGAATGGTGCAGAAGGTATTTTATCTGCATATTCGGTATTACAACTTCTCTGGATGTAGGCACTGGGTGTCCAATGCAGTCCCGGTATACGAAGCGGGGATACGGGTTGTAATCACTTCGCCAAGCGGCCGATCTGGAAGTTCCCGATTCCTTGTCGTCATAAACCAGATACAGATTTTCATTTTCAGCCTAGTCGTTGGGTGCAATACCGCATCTATTGCCAAGTGCATAGTTCGAGTGACCATGGTAACTACCAAAATCTCCAGCGAAAGCCGATGTGTGGGCAGTAATCGGCAGTACATTTTGTGGCTTGTAAATATTATTTATAATGATCTCCTCCATTTGCATCGAGACATAATGGATTTCATTTTCTGTATTTGTTGAAATGAAGCGTACATGCTCGATATTGCCCCTTACCTAGGTATCAACAACGTACACACTGCAATATATAGCACGCCTAAGATCGTAGCCATGGATTCAACCTCTTTTAAATAGATTTTCCATTGTTGGAGGGTGTTTCCTGGATTAGAACTAAGTAAATAGCTACAAAGAATTTAGATAGGTACTTGCTTTTAGCTTGACTGATGCCCTCTACGTTTAAATGGCGCCCTCGGAGTGAAGGGCGAAGTCTTTTAATCAGCTGGTCCAGAGAAGGTCAATTTTTTAAGGTGTTTTGATTCTGATTTGTTTGTCTTTTTATAACCAGGAAATCCAATATTTGATCTGACTGCCTATTCATTCTAGCTCATTTAGCGTTACCCGGGGTACAGACGCGAGCTAGTTTACTCCCCAGCCAGTTTAAGAACTCCATAGGTCACACATTGTACTTGCCACAAATATAGATGCAATAATATAAATGAAATGTCTATACTGATTTGAGTGAAAGTTCTCGCATATCCTTTATTTCCAATGTCCTTATATAAAAGTTTATTTCTTCTTTTTTTAAAGTTACAGATTATGAAACTAATAAATGTATCATTAACTATTGATAATTTGTAGAACAACATTATTCCATCAGGCTGTGTATAATTTTTTTTATTTATTTTTCACACTACCGGTTTTGGGCACTGCTCATTCTTAAGTGTATCTCTAGTAATATGTAGCTTAAAAATCGCGTGCCATGCAACACAGTGCAAAGCACAGTCGTCAACCGTCCCCATCTTTCAATATTTACAACGAAACGCACTGCTCACACTCTCTCAACAAACTGTGCTTTGCGTGGCACGCGATTTTCTAATTGATGACTACGATATGGTTACATACGTTACTAGAGACGTACTTGGAAGTCTAAACGAAACTCCATCCGAACACGTCTCAGAAAACCCTAACGGTACTGACCGGCCGCAGTTTCGTCCTCAGCCCACAGGCGTCTCTGGATGCGGATATGGAGGGACGTACGGTCAGCACATCGCTCTCCCGGCAGTTGTCAGTTTCCGTCCCTGGAGTCGTTACTTCTCAACCAAGTAGCTCCTCAATTTTCCTTACAAGGACTGACTACACTCGGCTTGCCAACAGCGCTCGGTAGACCGGACGGTCACCCATCCAAGTCCTAGCCAAGCCCGACAACGACCTTCAGCTGCTAATGGGCGTTGATATATAGGGTGAGTCACCTAACATTACCGCTGGATATATTTCGTAAACCACATCAAATACTGACGAATCGATTCCACAGACCGAACGTGAGGAGAGGGGCTAGTGTAATTGGTTAATACAAACCATACAAAAATGCACGGAAGTATGTTTTTTAACACAAACCTACGTTTTTTTAAATGGTACCCTGTTAGTTTTGTTAGCACATCTGAACATATAAACAAATACGTAATCAGTGCCGTTTGTTGCATTGTAAAAATGTTAATTACATCCGGAGATATTGTAACCTAAAGTTGACGCTTCAGTACCACTCCTCCGCTGTTCGATCGTGTGTATCGGAGAGCACCGAATTACGTAGGGATCCAAAGGTCACCGCTTTCACCCGATTCATGTATCGCTACATCAGCAATTGCATGGTGATGACTTTAATCATCGAGTGCAATTCTGTCAATGGGCATTAACAGAGAATGTGTTGCAGTTCTATCTGTTTACCGATGAAGCGGGTTTCACAAACCACGGGACAGTGAATCTACGGAACATGCATTACTGGTCCGTGGACAATCCTCGCTGGTTCAGACAGGTAGAGCGACAGCGACCGTGGACTGTAAATGCATGGTGCAGAATCATTGGCGACCACCTCATTGGTCCTCACTTCATTGCAGGGGCCCAAACAGCTGCAACATACATCGCGTTTCTACAGAATGATCTGCCAACGTTGCTCGAAAATGTCCCACTGGAAACGCGTCGATGTATGTGGTATCAGCATGGTGGTGCACCTGCACATTCCGCAATTAACACTAGGCTGACCCTTGACAGGATGTTCGACGTGCGTTTCATAGGACGTGGAGGACGCATAAATTGGCCAGCCCGTTCTGATCTTACACCTATGGACTTCTTTCTGTGGTGTACGTTAAAGGAGAATGTGTGCCGTGATGTGCCTACAACCCCAGAGGATATGAAACAACGTATTGTGGCAGTCTGCGGCGACATTACACCAGATGTACTGCGGCATGTACGACATTCATTACCCAAGAGATTGCAATTGTGTGCAGCAAATGATGGCCACCACATTGAACATCTATTGGCCTGACATGTCGGGACACACTCTATTCCACTCCGTAACAGAAAACGGAAACCACGTGTGTACGTGTACCTCACCCCTCATGGTAATGTACATGTGCGTCAGTGGAAAAGACCAATAAAAAGGTATTAGCATGTGGACGTAATGTGCTGTTCCAGTCTCTTCTGTACCTAAGGTCCATCACCGTTCCCTTTGGATCCCTACGTAATTCGGTGCTCTCCGATACACACGATCGAACAGCGGAGAAGTGGTACTCAAGCGTCAACTTTAGGTTAGAATATCTCCGAATGTAATTAACATTTTACAATGCAACAAACGGCACTGATTACGTATTTGTTTATATGTTCAGATGTGCTAACAAAACTAACGTAGTTCCATTTAAAAAAACGTAGGTTTGTGTTAAAAAACATACTTCCGTCCATTTTTGTATGGCTTGTATTAAACAATTACACTAGCCCCTCTCCTCACGTTCTGTCTGTGGAATCGGTTCGTCAGTATTTGATGTGGTTTACGAAATATATCCAGCGGTAACGTTAGGTGACTCACCCTGTATATCAACGGGGACAGAACTATACAGGGTGTTACAAAAAGGTACGGCCAAACTTTCAGGAAACATTCCTCACACACAAAGAAAGAAAATATGTTATGTGGACATGTGTCCGGAAACGCTTACTTTCCATGTTAGAGCTCACTTTATTACTTCTCTTCAAATCACATTAATCATGGAATGGAAACACACAGCAACAGAACGTACCAGCGTGACTTCAAACACTTTGTTACAGGAAATGTTCAAAATGTCCGCCGTTAGCGAGGATACATGCATGGAATCCCTGATGCGCTGATGCAGCCCTGGAGAATGGCGTATTGTATCACAGCCATCCACAATACGAGCACGAAGAGTCTCTACATTTGGTACCAGGGTTGCGTAGACACGCAAGAGCTTTCAAATGCCCCCATAAATGAAAGTCAAGAGGGTTGAGGTCAGGAGAGCGTGGAGGCCATGGAATTGGTCCGCCTCTACCAATCCATCGGTCACCGAATCTGTTGTTGAGAAGCGTACGAACACTTCGACTGAAATGTGCATGAACCACATGTTGTGTCGTACTTGTAAAGGCACATGTTCTAGCAGCACAGGTAGATTATCCCGTATGAAATCATGATAACGTGCTCCATTGAGCGTAGGCGAAAGAACATCGGGCCCAGTCAAGACATCACCAACAATGCCTGCCCAAACGTTCACAGGTAATCAGTGTTGATGACGTGATTGCACAATTGCGTGCGGATTCTCGTCAGCCCACACACGTTGATTGTGAAAATTTACAATTTGATCACGTTGGAATGAAGCCTCATCCGAAAAGAGAACATTTGCACTGAAATGAGGATTGACACATTGTTGGATGAACCATTCGCAGAAGTGTACCCGTGGAGGCCAATCAGCTGCTGATAGTGCCTGCACACGCTGTACATGGTACGGAAACAACTGGTTCTCCCGTAACACTCTCCATACAGTGACGTGGTCAACGTTACCTTGTACGGCAGCAACTTCTCTGACGCTGACATTAGGGTTATCGTCAACTGCACGAAGAATTGCCTCGTCCATTTCAGGTGTCCTCGTCGTTCTAGGTCTTCCCCAGTCGCGAGTCATAGGCTGGAATGTTCCGTGCTCCCTTAGACGCCGATCAATTGCTTCGAACGTCTTCCTGTCGGGACACCTTCGTTCTGGAAATCTGTCTCGATACAAACGTACCGCGCAACAGCTATTGCCCCGTGCTAATCCATACATCAAATGGGCATCTGCCAACTCCGCATTTGTAAACATTGCACTGACAGCAAAACCACGTCGTGATGAACACTGACCTGTTGAAGCTACGTACTGATGTGCTTGATGCTAGTACTGTAGAGCAATGAGTCGCATGTCAACACAAGCACCGAAGTCAACATTACCTTCCTTCAATTGGGCCAACTGGCGGTGAATCGAGGAAGTACAATACATACTGACGAAACTAAAATGAGCTCTAACATGGAAATTAAGCGTTTCCGGACACATGTCCACATAGCATCTTTTCTTTATTTGTGCGTGAGGAATGTTTCCTGAAAGTTTGGCCGTACCTTTTTGTAACACCCTGTATACCTATATGGAGAGAACAGACACCATATCCATATCTTCTGGGAGTTATTGTCGCGCGATGATCTTTGCGGTCGCACCACTCTCTACGTAATATAAGCAACTAAGTTGTTGCAGTCGACAAGTAAGGAGCACAGCAAGTCAAGTTTTAGTTTTTGAAAACTCAATTTTTGGCCACTTTTGTTGCCTTGTAGTTGACCTAGGACCTTAAGATTTGGCGTGAACCGAGCTCTGGCAGCCACATTACACGAGAAAAAGCTGAAGTGGTAAAGTGAAGAAAAAACTGCAGAAAATCTTACGTTTAATACATTTGTTTTAGAAATTACGTAACTGCAAATCGTCACAATGGACGCATTTCTCTCGGAAACGTTTACATTTATCTTCTGGCAATAATTGTCGCGTGATGAGCTTTGCGGTCGCACCACTCTGTACGTAATATAAGCATCTAAGTTGTTGCAGTCGACAAGTAAGGAGCACAGCAAGTCAAGTTTTAGTTTTTGAAAACTCAATTTTTGGCCGCTTTTGCTGCCTTGTAGTTGACCTAGGACCTTAAGATTTGGCACGAACCGAGCTCTGGCAGCCAAATTACACGAGAAAAAGCTATAAGTGGTAATGTGTAGAAAAAACCGCAGAAAATCTTACGTTTAATACATTTCTTTTCGAAATGACGTAACTGCAAATCTTCACAATGGAAGCATTTCTCTCGGAATCGTTTACATTTATCTTCTGGCAATAATTGTCGCGTGATGAGCTTTGCGGTCGCACCACTCTGTACGTAATATAAGCATCTAAGTTGTTCCAGTCGACAAGTAAGGAGCACAGCAAGTCAAGTTTTAGTTTTTTAAAACTCAATTTTTGGTCGCTTTTGCTGCCTTGTAGTTGACCTAGGACCTTAAGATTTGGCACGAACCGAGCTCTGGCAGCCACATTACACGAGAAAAAGCGAGAAGTGGTAATGTGTGGAAAAAACCGCAGAAAATCCTACGTTTAATACATTTGTTTTCGAAATGACGTAACTGCAAATCGTCACAATGGACGCATTTCTCTCGGAAACGTTTACATTTATCCTCTGGCAATAATTGTCGCGTGATGAGCTTTGCGGACGCACCACTCTATACGTAATATAAGCATCTAAGTTGTTGCAGTCGACAAGTAAGGAGCACAGGAAGACAAGATTTAGTTTTTGAAAACTCAATTGTTGGTATGTATAAGTATATAGTTCTGGCAACACCGGCCATGACCTTCTTCTTCTGTGCGGATGCACACATATTCCCCGAACTCTTACAGGACTTGGTAAGAATGTCTTCCACGAGTAATGAGTGAGTTGAGGTGGGACACTACGAATGTAGTGTGTGGACATACAAGGTGAGAATGTGAGTCTCACGGGAGGCGTGCTCGAGATAGTCCCTGCAGTCGCGCTATCGTCTGTGCCCTCGGTGGCACAGATGGATGGAGCGTCTGTCATGTAAGCAGGAGATCCCTGGTTCGAGTCCCGGTCGGGGCACACACTTTCTCCTGTCCCCGATGATGTATATCAACGCCCATTAGCAGCTGAAGGTATTAATATAATTCTAATTTCGTTCTAGACGGCTGCAGGTCATCAATGGTGTCTGTTATTTCGGACATGTCCGAAAGAATAGACACCATATCCATATACGTATATCCGTAATGAAATGTCGTGTGACCGGGGCCTCCCGTCGGGTAGACCGTTCGCCGGGTGCAAGTCTTCCGATTTGACGCTACTTCAGCGACTTGTGCGTCGATGGGGATGAAATGATGATGAGGAGGACAACACAACACCCAGTCCCTGAGCGGAGAAAATCTCCGACCCAGGCGGGAATCGAACCCGGTCCCTTAGGTTTGACATTCTGTCTCGCTGACCACTCAGGTACCGGGGGCAGACTTAACTTCCGTGAACTGACGGGAACAGGTGCCAACACTGCGGCAAGGCCGTTGGCTGGAGATACACCAGAGAGTGGGCAATACCCAAAACCGATAGTGTGAAAAATAAATAAAAAATGTTGTACAGTCTGGTGGAAATTTTGAAAATTTGTGGTAAGGACTATGAGACCAAACTGCTGAGGTCATCGGTCCCTAGGCTTATGCACTACTTAATCTAACTTAAACAAACCTACAGTAAGTACAACACACACACACACACACACACACACCCATGCCCGAGGGAGGACTCGATCCTCCGGCGGGAGGGAGCTGCGCGAACAATCTGGTGGAAAAGCGTCGTTCTTCGAATTTCTTGAAGCTGTGGGGCCCTTGCAGAAGAAAATTGTAGATAATTTGTATAACTGTAACAAATCAGTTGTTAGAATAACGTGCGAATGAGAAAAAAATTACCAGCAATGAGATTCGATCGGTAGTCCTTGTGCTTATAAAGCTAAGAGCTTACTCACTGAGCTACGGATTCTTTGGCAGCTAGTGACCATACAAAGTATAAAATTTTCAAACTGGATTTTCTCGAAGACGGCTAAGAGTTGCATCATTCTGTTTACATACGTTGAAGTTGTAATCGTGCCCTACACACCATGTCGATATGAATCAGATCGGGGAGGGAAAGTTCGTACGGTGCCCTTGTCAGCTCAGAAAACGATGTTGTCGGTATTGCCAGGTTTGTCGGTATTCCACCGGTCTCCCCCACTTCCTGTACTTATTTGGATCAGCCGGCCGCTGTGGCCGAGCGGTTCTAGGCGCTTCAGTCCGGAACCACGCTGCCGCTATGGTCGCAGGTTCGAATTCTGCCTCGGGCATGGATGTGTGTGATGTCCTTAGGTTAGTCAGGTTTAAGTAGTTCTAAGTCTAGGGTACTGATGACCTCAGATGTTAAGTCCCATAGTGCTTAGAGCCATTTGTACTCTTTTGGATCCTCTACCGTCGGCGCTGTTTTGACCTTGACGATTTGCCCCCACACCTCCGATCCCCGCCCCTCCCCCTCCCTTCTGAATACCCTGTCAGTCTGCACTCTGTAGTGCTGTGAAGTGTCTTAACAAGGCGGAGCGTCGACTGCGCTCTTGTGCCACGTCGTCAGTGTACCGCAGACCGCGGCACTGTTTACTGCGCCGGGCCTCGCCCGGGGGTCGATACGGGTCCCCCCCGCTGATACAATATTGATACACCACGGCCGGCGCTGCTCGGCGCTGACAGCCCCCGAAAGCCACTTCCCTGTTGGCTGCCCCCGGGCAATTGACCTCTCGAAACAGCACTCGGCTTCCAGCTGTTCGTACCGTGAGAGCACTGCAGCTAATTCGTCCTTCAGCAGTGACTTCCTCTTGCCGAATCCCCTGAGCTCCCTCATTGAATCAGTGTGCAGGAAATCTTTCCATATCTTCCACCTGGCGGTTTCTCTCCGCCATTTCCGAAACATGAAATATTTCAATAAACCTTTTCCGGGTATGTGAGCGCGTTTTTACATGTTATAAATTAATATTTCCGTCAAATGAAACTACATAGTTCCGGAGACCTTTTCAAGTCTCAAACATCTACGATGTATGTATACAGACTGAAGCGAACTTGTTCCAAGGCTGGGTTTCGAACCCCAGTCTCCAGCTCAGTAGGTTGATGCGTCAACCACCACGCCGCCCTGGTTTAGCGATTAGCGCACCTGCTCAGTGAGCAGGAGACCCGGGTTCGAATCCCGGCTTGAGTACAAATTTTCATTCGTCGCTTCAGTCTGCATATATACATAATAGATGTTGGAGACTTCAGTCGGTTGAGACAGTTTCATGTGATTAAACACCTGTGTCTGGGTTTCAGGCAGGATCGTTCGACGCTGAGGTCCTATTGCGATACGGTTGGAGAGTTTAGGGGGAATACCAAGTGGGCTGACGCATGAATAGGGATTTGGATTGAGGAGGGAAGCGTGCAGATGTGTAAAGCCGCTGTGACCTGGTGGCGTAGTCGTTAGTGCAACTGCCTAGTGTCCAGAAGACGCGGGTTCCAATCCCGGCCTTGGTGCAAATTTTCATTCGCCTCTTCAGTCTGCGTATATACCATAAAGCTTCCGTCCCTGTAGCAAGGGATTTTCATCATGTAAACACAGCATTTCGATGAAGGTCACTTTCAACAGTGGTCGGGTCTTTGTCCTAAAAAAAGAATGATGTCCCATTAACAGAAAGCAACAAAGTTGTGCTGAATAGCACAAATAATGTTGGGAGGGTGGTAAATTCTAGTGAATGGGGAGTTATCACAAAGGGAGTCACACAAGGTTCAGTTTTGGGTTCTCTGCTGTTTCTTATCCACGTGAATGACCTCCCACTTAATGTTCAGGAAGCGGAACTAGTACTTTTTGCAGATGACACGAGTGTTATAATAAATCTCATTCCAGAAAAAGCAAATGAAGATATTGTTAACGATTTCTTTCAAAAAATTATTAAGTGTTTCTCAGAAAATGGACTCTCCCTTAATTTTGAAAAAACTCACTATATCCAGTTCTGTACACCGAATAGAGTCATACCGACAATTGATGTAGCATATGAACAGGGCTCAGTTAACAGGGTAGATTTCTCCAAAGTTTTGGGTGTTCACATTGATGACTACTTGAACTGGAAGAAGCATATTACTGAGCTTTTCAAACAACTAAGTTCAGCTTCTTTCTTGGTAATAAACAGATTAGGCTCCTAACGTACTTTGCGTATTTCCACTCAATAATGTCTTATGGAATAGTTTTCTGAGGTAACTCACCACTTAGACATAAAGTATTGATTCCACAAAAGAGAGCAATGAGAATAATTAGTGGTGTTTACCCAAGGACGTCATGTAGGCACCTTTTCAAGGCGTTCGGTATTTTAAAAGCACCATCAGAATACATACATATATTCGCTAATGAAATTCGTTACAAATAATCCCTCTCAATTCGCGAAGAACAGTGGTGTTCATACGTTCAACACTAGAGGGAGAAAGACCTTTCCCATCCGTTATTGAAGCTGTCAATTGCTCAAAAAGGAGTACATTATTCACCAACAAAAATCTTTGATCATTTGCCCAACAACATAAAGTGTCATTTCTTTTGGACAACTCCTTTTACTCCATGGACGAGTTTCTGTTTCAGAAATGGTAAAAAAATTGTACCTCTAAATGTAGTTGCATGTCTAGAACTAAAAACTTCAGTAATATTAATATTAGCATTATTCATGTGTGTGTATATATATCTTGTAATCTGACTTGTTCCACATCATACCGATAAAATAATCGGGAAAATTATCTACGGAACATGACATAAGTAAAAATAAACTAAACTAAAACTTAGTTTATTGACGTTACTATAATCTAAGCTCACACTTAAGTCTCACAATGACCTCTTCCTTATAAATCATTAAACGCAAATAACTTACCCCATGATTCACAAAACAGGTCAGAATACCGTGAGAGCAGCAACGATAAAAACGTGCCAAATTTAAAAGAATGCACAATCCCTAAGATTGGCTGAGTTTTCCAAAAGCTCAAAATTTAGCACGATCTTCAATGCGAGGTACTTTTAACACTTTCGACAACGAAACTGTTTCAAAATCTGGCAGAAAATCCAAAGAGATTCTATATTTGAAAAGTGTATTTGCATTTACGATTGTGGACAACTGTCAGCTTGTGTAAAGGAATGACTTTGGGTATGTTCGTAATAGACGTGAAGTGCTCTTTATTCAGAAACAGCGAGTCGATGAATTTTACTGGTCAAAACATACTTACTAGAAACATAAATTTGTGACCTAGGAACCCTTGCGACAACTTTAGAACCCTTGCTACGTGTTCATTACGTCAGTTAAAACTACATTTACACCTCAGACAGGATATCACGTGCATATTTTACGTGCATAAGTAGGGATTTTCAACCTCTGGATCTCGGTATCCAATAATAATATAGATAAAAGTTTCGAGATTCCCAAAATACATCATCTTAAGAACAAATGGTAAAAATTTCGACAATATGCCATGAATAGAAATTATAGTAGTGGGCATCCCCATAGTTGTTACTTTTACGACACTAAAATCGTGATTTTCCAGGTGTACCCTTATAGTGGATACAGATTTTCGAAAATGGGAAAGCTGCGTTTTTAGAAGAACATCTAAAGAAGACACAGTTAAAATTTTAGCCATTTTACTGTGGTTAATTATTATTGTGGTCCACGGTGCAAAAACGGCTAGAAACCGGTTTTTGCGGATTTCTGCCAAAGTAAAGTAACTTTGCACCTGTGGATCTCGGTAAAGGATAATGATACCGAAAAAAATTTCGAGGTTTCCCAAGAATATCATCTTAAGAACTTATGTTAAAGATTTTGATGATCTGCCATAAATAGAAAGTAGCCATCCCCAGAATTAGTACTCTTACTCAAAAATCACCCTTTTTACGGATTTTCTCACTAGCCGCCCATGAACAAATGGTGATTTTACAAGCTGCCTAAGGTCCACCCCACACCGCACCCATTGCAAAAGCACCAACGGATTTGCTAAATTTGCCTGGGCTGTAAGAAGTGTGTAAAGTTTAAATTTTGACCCTATACTGCAGGAGAGCTACTGTATGCCGATCTTTCAATAGATATACAAAGGGCAGTAGGCCAAAGGCTATTCACAACACTTGCCCCCTCTGTCTGTGGGCATTAGAAGCCGAGATATGACCCATTGGAAAGTCGCATTTTCGCGAGCGGCTTTTTGTAACAGATTGGTACCGTGCACTGTCGCGCGGGGCTGATAATTCAGGACAGTTGGCCGCAGATCATCTGGGATGACTAGCAAACACTTCTGTCCCATTGAATCGAAGTTACTCTCACACAATGTAAGGTGTCAGGCAAATCCAACACCTTCCATGAAAACTCTGACATGATAAGCAAATCCGGCAGTATGTCACATAGCTCCGAATAAAACCTGACATTAAATTAACCAAAGTAATACGATCAACGAGTGAGCAAATGGAATACCACAGACTAACACAAGAACGCCTAAATGCATGTCATACCTTCCCATCGTGAAACAGACGCAGTTCCGAGGGAAGAAACGAGAACAGAAGCCGAGAGCAGAACCGTGTTAAGCTAGAAGGCCTTTTACGATAAAGGACGGACACCCACGTCATCAGCCAACCACCAGGACCACCCTCCAGCCCATGTTAAAAGATAGAGCCCTCCAGAAGAACAGTATAGATCTTACGATAACACTAAAAGGGCCACACCAGCTGCAAGTTTTAGCGTGAGACTTTTTCGCGTCTCTGTTACGTTGCAAACGTTAAAAACATTGCCCCACCACGAAAAGTAACCGCCAGGACCACCCCCCAACCCATGTTAAAAGACAGAGCCCTCCAGAAGAACAGTATACATCTTACGATAACACTAAAAGGGCCACACCAGCTGCAAGTTTTAGCGTGAGACTTTTTCGCGTCTCTGTTACGTTGCAAACGTTAAAAACATTGCCCCACCACGAAAAGTATAACGTTTCTCATTGGATAGACAGAATTTTTGTAGACGGAGCTTAAGGTTAACATTGAGACCCTCATTGGTCAGATGAAAACACAGCCAGATACTTTTTTTTTAAACCAACTTCGGTAAATTGTAGTAAGGAGAAGTTAGGAGAGAGTTGCTTCCGAGACGGCGAGGTGCATGGAACTGTGCCGCCCGCTGCCCCCTGGACGAATACCGACAAGGTAATGAACGCACGCGATGCCGCATTTTTGAGTGCATAAGGCTTCACTCAGAACTGCAGAAGTCTCATCTGTTACAACCCCTTTTTACGTAGTACTAGTGTCGATCGTCAGTTACAACTCATGGTATTCACATTTGCTACGTGAAGTTAAAATCTGAAACGCGATGATTTTTCTGTTATATAATTATTGAGAAGCCACATCAGCCACTGTAATTTACGACAAGTTAGATAAGTAACTAAAGATAATTGAGGGTCCCTGTAGACCATTTTGATAGTTTTCTCTTTTATGAAACTTAACTTAAATCTAGATTATAGATGTGATATGGAATAGGTCATCCTTCGATCCATTGTAGAACTTGGAAACCCATTCAGGAAATATTCGTTCACATTTTTGTTGAACGCAGTTGGTTTTTATCATCCTGTATTAAAATATTTCCTTTTATCAATAGAGCAATTTATAAACAATGTTTTGTGAGTAGAATAAAATTTCCAATGGTAAACTTAACTGCTTTTTCGACGTTATTTTACCAGCTAACTAAAAATAGGAAAGCCTTGAACCCCTTCCACTAAATTTAGTTAGTATTAAGATTCTTTTACAGGGAGTGCAGTGGAGCTGACGCTGAAATCATTAAGTATTTGATTATATCATCGCTAGCCTCACTGAACTCTTCTGAACTCTACATGTGGTCTGGCGTCTCCTTACCAGCAACAGGTCCCAGTTTCAAACTAGTCAATTCCCTAAAAAAACACGCTCAGAGCGTCGTTGCGCGAAAGTGGTAGGGAGACACGACATAGAACAAACAGACACCACGCAGAATGTTAGAACAATGATCTGTTAATTAATTTAAATTCTCTTTTGGCTGGAACTACTTTTTTAAGGCTTCTATGGTTTTCAGCAGTAGAGGATCTTCTATCTGTTCAACAGCAATGCCATTTAATGCAGCGACGATTGGGATCTCATCTACGCTGCTATGTTCCGCCAAAGGATTCCCTGAAAGGTGGACAACGTCCTTATCTTTGCGTCCACTTCCGTATACCACTTTGACGTCGTATTCCTGAAGCCCGTGTCCATCTCCCCAGACCACGCGACGGAACCTTCACGCTAGTCAGCCAACAGTAAGAATGCTGGTATATCACAACGGTGAATGGTTTGCCAAATAAATACGGTCCGAATCTGTTGATGGTCCAAACAACTGCATTCTTTCTCAGTAGTTCATCTCAGATTTGGATAGTACTATAAAAACATAAGCTGTCACTTTTTCAGCAGCTTTCTAGATTTGTATTAGAACCCACCCTATTCCAAAACCATTAGCGTCGGCTTCAAGTACTGTCGCGGCATTTTCTTAATACAGTGCTACCGAACGAGGTGGAACGGTAGTTAGGACGACGGTTCAAACCCGCGTCTAGCCATCCAGATTTAAGATTTCCGTGATTTCCCTAAATCGCTCAAGGGAAATGCGGGGATGCTTCCTTTGAAAGGGCACGGCCGATTTCCTTCCCCGTCCTCTACACGATCCGAGATTGTGCTCCGTCTCGAATGACCTCGATGTCGACGGGATGTTAAACCCAGTCTTGCTTTAATACAATGCTAGAACTAGAGAGGTGTTAACGGCTCCTTAAGGGCAAGGAAGGATATTTCTTGTGCCTCGTTCCAGAAAAATTTGGAGTCTTCCTGCAGTAGTTCTTGCAATGGACGTTCCTTGGTATAGAAGTTCTTTATGAATTGCCAATAGCCGGCCTGTGTGGCCGAGCGGTTCTAGGTGCTTCAGTCTGGAACAGCGCGACCGCTACGGCCGCAGGTTTGAATCCTGCCTCAGGCATGGATGTGTGTGATGTCCTTAGGTTAGTTAGGTTTAAGTAGTTCTAAGTTCTAGGGGACTTATGACCTCAGATGTAAGTGCCATAGTGCTCAGAGCCATTTGAACCATTTTAATTGCCAGTAGTAGGAGCACATTCCGAGAAAACTCCTCACACCACAAATTTCCCAGCAAGGAGTCGGAAAATCTGTGACTAATGTTACTTTCTCTGCCTCGGGACGCCAGTCACTAGGTTCCCAAGATTTTTATTTGTTAGGTGATGAAGAGGCACTTTTTAGCATTCAGGCACATACCTGCAGTCTGTACACACTTCTGCACTATTGTCAGGCGCCTCATATGTTCTTGAAATTTCTTCTAAAACAACAGAAAGACATTTAACATGTCGAAGTAGGTTGTCCATCATACTTTTGAAGGTGGCTGGAGCGTTACACATCTACATCTACATTTATACTCCGCAAGCCATCCAACGGTGTGTGGCGGAGGGCACTTTACGTGCCACTGTCATTATCTCCCTTTTCTGTTCGAGTCGCGTATGGTTTGCGGGAAGAACGACTGTCTGAAAGCCGCCGTGCGCGCTCGGATCTCTCTAATTTTACATTCGTGATCTCCTCGGGAGGTATAAGTAGGGGGAAGCAATATATTCGATACCTCATCCAGAAACGCACCCTCTCGAAACCTGGACAGCAAGCTACACCGCGATGCAGAGCGCCTCTCTTGCAGAGTCTGCCACTTGAGTTTGCTAAACATCTCCGTAACGCTATCACGGTTACCAAATAACCCTGTAACGAAACGCGCCGCTCTTCTTTGGATCTCCTCTATCTCGTCTCTCAATCCGATCTGGTACGGATCCCACACTGATGAGCAATACTCAAGTATAGGTCGAACGAGTGTTTTGTAAGCCACCTCCTTTGTTGATGGACTACGTTTTCTAAGCACTCTGTCACAGTGCAAAAGGCTTATTTTTAAATTCATAAAGACCGTCAGGAGTTCTGAAGGCAGTCTTTTTCCCGTCAGCCTCGTCTGCCTCGATTTGCCACTATCCTGGTCACATGTCCAAAGCTGAGAAATAATTTGCTCCTTTTAAACAGTCTAGAGTGTCATCAATGCGTAGCAATGGTTAGGATCCTTCTTCACGGTTTTGTTCTGTTGTCGGTAATCGGTGCAGAAACGCAGTGTGCCACCCTGCTTGTGCACATGTGTCATCTGAGAGGACCAAGTAGTCTGTAAAGACTGAAAGCTGTCATCTTGCAGCATCTTCTCCATTGCGTTCCGGATTACTCATGACACCGTATCAGAGAGATTAGATTAGATTAATACTTGTTCTATAGATCATGAATACGACACTTTGTAATGATGTGGAACGTGTCAGGTTAATAAAAGGTGTCTATCCAAGATATTATATTACAGAAAATATTACATGACACTTAATTTTTTTTTGATGGGGGTGGGGAAATTACCCAGTTACTATATCCAAAAATTCATCTAATGAGTAGAAGGAGTTGCCATTCAGAAATTCTTTTAATTTCCTTTTATATGCTATATGGCTATCTGTCAGACTTTTGATGCTATTAGGTAAGTGACCAAAGACTTTTGTGGCAGCATAATTTACCCCCTTCTGAGCCAAAGCTAGATTTAACCTTGAGTAGTGAAGATCATCCTTTCTCCTAGTGTTGTAGCCATGTACACTGCTATTACTTTTGAATTCGTTCGGATCGTTAATAAAAAATTTCGTAAGTGAATATACAGAATAAACTGCTACGTAGCGTAGCACAGGGGGTAGACGGGCTGGCAAGGAAGCATTCTTTAAGGTCGGGACACACACGTCCGGGCCGTGTCAGGGCCGAGCGTCGGACGAGTGACGGCCGTGCTCCGATCCGTTCCTGCAGGGGCCACACATGACCGGGGCACGTCCGCGTCTTTGTTGTTCCTTGTAGTGACTCGGACGCGGTGATCTGTGTTTCTGTTTGTGAAAGCTGTAAAACATGTTCACTAATTTTCGTAATAGTGAATTAGGACGTACAGCACTTGCTTTAGACGAAGAGGAAAAAGAACGAAGGCAAACAAGAAGAAGAAAATTATGCATCCACAGTGCCTGGAAAACAAGACCAGTACAGGGAGAGTTTCGATTCATTATTTTCTCATCTCATCTTTAGATGGAAAGCACGTAACAATACAGGCTCCAAACAACTCAGGAAGTCTCTATTGGAATTACAAAAAAAAAAAAAAATATATCCCATTGTGCTTCTTGCTCTGGTTAACCCATGTTATAATTTTATTGCAATAGACGTGAGAGCGTACGGAAAGTCTCATGGAGGCATTCTAGTAAATTCAAACCTTGGAAAGTCATTGGAAAACAATACGCTTAGCGTCTGAAAGAGCAAAACTTTACCCGGAACTGATGTTGAATTTCCAGTGGTAATTGTAGGCCATGAAGCTTTTCCTCTCAAAACATACCTGATGCGACCATATCCTGGCAGGAACTTAACAAACGACAAGGCTATATTTAATTATTGTTTGAGTCGGGCAAGAAGAATATCCATAAAGGCATTCGGTATATTGCAACAGAAATTTCGAATCCTTCAGGGAGATCCTAATAACCTTACAATGATTGTGACGGCTGCGTGTGTACTGTAAAACTTTATTCGAAAAATCGAAGGTTATAGGGTGCCCGAACAGAGGATGGATCAAAAGGAAACTGCTGAGGAATCCAGAAGATCATCAAATCTTCGAAACCTACCTCGAGTTCGTGGGAGATCAACAGATGCTGCATTTGCTGTACGAGAACAACTCAAAAAATTCCTGAATTCTCCACAAGGGACTGTGGAATGGCAAGAGCATGTCACCTTGGCGATATAACGATGACATAAACCAAACATCTGTTTGTAAAATAAAAAGTAAATAAATATCTTTCGGGTATTAAAACTTGTATAGTTTTTATCTTACCTTTGGCCTGTAGATCTGTTGCAATTGTCTTCCAAACTCTGTCTTTGTACTCGATATTCCTGTAGTTTTCACTTCCCTGATCGTAAAGAACAGGAAACTTACGAACTTCTTCTATTAGTCGTTCCACATCCATGTTTTGTACACAGAACAGTCTTGCGCAGTTGCACAGCTCACAAGACAATTCGACCGTCAGGCCGTGCCCGTCACGTGAAAAATTAAACACGGCGAATCCCGCCCGGCCCGGCCCGGCTCCGGCCCGTTGACGTTCCCCGTGCACGGCCCGGTCAAGTGGGGCCCGCTACATTTGTTTTAGTGATGTATTTCGATGTCCGGGTGACGGCCGATACTCGGACGTGTCTCGGCACGGACACGGTCCGGACATGTGTGTCCCGACCTTTAGCCTGCTCAGCTTGGGCATAACTGGGCTTGGATGGGAGTAGAGCAGCCTGTCCGTTCTGCTGATAACGTGTCAGGCAAGCATATATATATATATATATATATATATATATATATATATATATATATATATATATATATATATATAATTTATTTTTTATTTTATTTTATTTTTTTTTTTTTTTTTTTTTGAGGCTACACTCCGCTTTTAACCCACCCATGCTTGCCTGACACGTTATCAGCAGAACGGACAGGCTGCTCTACACCCATCCAAGCCCAGTTATGCCCAAGCTGAGCAGGCTAAAGAAGGCTTCCTTGCCCGCCCGTCTGTAGCCCCTGTGCTACGCTATGTAGCAGTTTATTCTGTATGCTTCCATTGTTGTTTTATGAGTAGGGTTGAGATGTTGTTGAAAATATGCGGGTATCACAAGACGTCTCCTAATGAAATATATATCCATTTTAGGTCATTGTAGGCCAAAAAGTGATGGATTTTATTTATCCATTCTTCCTTTTCGGTGTATTTCAGGCCTGTTTACTCATTTCGGTGTGAACGGTTTATCTCTGCAACTTCATCTTCTTTCGGTTAGTACTGGCTATTCTCAATTCGAACCATCATCACGTCGCCTCTCATACATGTTTTCAATAGTAATGAGAACTATACTGCATTGGCAGTACCCGTGTTGTGAAGACGAACTATGCAAGGTTCCTTCAGACATGCATGCCCTGCAATATCGTATTTATCCGCCGATACCAGACAGCGTCCTCCCCCATACGGGATTGAAATAATGTGTGCATGAGTATAGGCTGTGACGCAGGAGCGACGATATGTAGAAGTATGTGTGTGGCTGCGAGTCGGGTATGGATAGTCAAAGCAGTTAATGTACCCGCTCTCGTAAAGCGAGAAATCCGAGTTCAAGTTACGGTCCGACACAGATTGTCATTGTCGTCATTCCCTTATACAGTTGATACTTTATCGTATTCGCATCTGCGAATACGTCTCATGTAATGAGGACTACCTCTGAAAGTCGAGATCCTTTGCAGCTTATAACCTGAAGATGTCTATTTGCAAGTAGGCTGTTTAGGTTTTTTTTTATTGGTAACGCCACGTAGCGCTCTATATGAAAATCATTGACTGTGCTGTGTGCAGTCTGAGGCTGGTCGGCATTGTTGCAGTAATCGCTATTGTAGTGTTGGGCAGTTGGCTGTTAACAGCGCGTAGCGTTGCGCAGTTGGAGGTGAGCCGCCAGCAGTGGTGGATGTGGGGGGAGAGATGGCGGAATTTTGAGAGCGGACGATCTGGACGTGTGTCCATCAGAAAGAGTAAATTTGTAATATTGGATATCATGGACTGATATATATATTATGCTTTTGAACACTATTAAGGTAAATACATTGTTTGTTCTCTATTAAAATCTTTCATTTGCTAACTATGCCTATCAGTAGTTTGAATCTTTTATTTAGCTGGCAGTAGTGGCGCTCGCTGTATTGCAGTAGTTCGAGTAACGAAGATTTTTGTGAGGTAAGTGATTCATGAAAGGTATAGGCTATTGTTAATCAGGGCCATTCTTTTGTAGGGATTATTGAAAGTCAGATTGCGTTGCGCTAAAAATATTGTGTGTCAGTTTAAGCACAGTAATTCATTAATTTTTCTAAGGGGACGTTTCATATTATACTGCAATGCCAACTAAAGAAAGGTTTTGAAAGTCTAGTTTCTGTAATCTTACTGTGTTCCAGAAAATATGGCCCCAGTTATACCAATTTTAATTAATTTTTCCAGGATGTGTATTCTGGGTTCTTTGAATTCACTGTAAGTCTTCAAAATAGTTCATTCTAAACTCTCAAAAATGCATTTTACCAAACACGGAGTTCGTTTTTCATATTAGTTTAATCTAAAAATACATGTCTGAAAAAAGGTTTTCCTTCCTACTAAGCTTTCTTCACACTACGTTGCATGTCACCAGAATCTGGTTTTTAATGTCCACTGAGCAATATTTTTTCCTATTTCCATCAATATTTGCCCTAAATTTACGAAACCTGCATACTACTAAATGGCTCAAATCCTTAGCACACATTTGCACACAACTGCCAGCCAGTAAGTCTTTGTCCTCTTTCAAAATATTTAAGGAGCAAGGAAGCTGCTGGCCAGACTCATAAACGTGTCGTAACGCACTCGAGGTTCCCGAACGAGTGCGTAGTAACCTTCTACACAACTTCCATTGCTGGACACCTACCGACTTATTTGAAGTTGCTCATAAACACGTGACATCTTCCATCCGCTGGACTTGCTCTCTGTTTCGTGATTGACATACATTCCCCAATTCTCAACTTTTCCTCAGCTCCTTTACGTTTGCTTTGTTCATTTTACCGCTCCTACCGTTGTAATAAATGAGCTCCAGTGGAATTACATACGCAAACGTATACTTGGCTAGTCGCGTTGGATTGATAAGGAAGTCTGTTGTCAGATGCAGCAGACTGAACGGGTCCCGTGAAGCTTTGCAGGCTAGCCGAAACGCAAGTCGTCTGCTTTAACCATTTTACTTCAGTATGCATGTACTGTTGTGTCACCGTTGCCGTGCTTTCATGGTTACGGTAGAGGTTAGAGATGGGTCGTTCGCGAACTAACGGGCCCAAAGGAACGGTTCATCAAGATGAACGGAACGAACGAGGAACTAATTCTAAGGAACGGTCTTTCATAGTTCACTTCGATCGCGGCTTTCTACTTACAGTTCCCGGGAACGGGAAACGGTCGGTCTCGTTCCCGAACGGCACGTCGGCCGGTCTCGTTCCAGCCTCGGTCCCATTGCCATCTGTCTCGGTCTCGCTTGGCTGGACTCGTCCTTCTTCGCGTGGCCACTCGTCGCAGTTCCACTGCCGACTGCTCATAGTTCAGTATCGAGTTGTTGTTCGTTTCGTTCGCTTCGCACGCCCATTCTAGATCTGCTTCAGATCTTTTTTTCAACTCTGAACTTCTGGTTCTTTTCGTATTCTACTCATCGTTCACGATCGGTAATTAAAATGTATTTTAGAATTACGGAAATTACACACAAATTACGTGGTATGTAATACATACATCTTTTCAGGTAACAAAAAGGCGTATCAGCTTCCTTCACAATTTCGATAAACAGCAGAAAAATGCTTGTAAAAAGGCAAGATTTTTTTTTATTACACATGCAAATGACGTCGGCACGGCACACATGAGTGGCCATTTTCCGTCTTTTTTTGATCCAAGGTAAAAGAGCATGTTCATTGTTATGGAAGGCAGACCGACTTACAACCGAATGAAATCCGCGCTTCATAATCGAGTGTGTGGTGTCACATTTTGTATAGAGAATATGATAACTTCTACAATATTATTTCAGTGGTACAGGGTGGCGCACGAAAAATCGACCCCGAGTGCTAGCTGCTCATAGTCGCTTACCAATCGTCATCTATTGTTTCGAAGTTGTTGTTTCCATTAGCTTATTTGTTATTTCTTCACTGCCTAATTATTACATGTTTATCTATTCTGCTCGTAGAGGTCAACAAATCGTTCGTAACTGGCGAGCAGTCGTACTCGGGGCCGGTTTTTCGTGCGCCACCTTATATTATTTTACTGCGATCGGCCACTTAACGCTACAGTTGGCTAAACGAGATGTTTTGCAAAATCACCAAAATTACAAGTTTGTGAGAATAATGTTATGAATAAAAACTCTGTACTCCAGGGGGGAGGCACGTGCCCCCTCTTGGCACTTTCCACCTTCAGTCACCTGGGCTAATAATTTTCAATTTTTCATAAGAACCATATACCAAGCACAGTAATCAGTGAACGAGTAAAAATGAACGGTTTCCAAAAAAGAGCGATCACCAGTGAACTAGTTCCCAAGGATGAACGAAGTGGAGAAAGGAGTAGGTAGGCTGGAAGGAGAATTTGTACACCTCAGCGCCCTATGGGAGATGTGATGATGCGTTGTTTTATGGGCCGTATTATCGATAATTCTCCTTCGCATGACACATGGGAAGTAGGTGTTAATAAATTTTGTAATATTCAAAGATTTTTATATGTTTCAGTATAACTATGTGATACTTTGAGCCGGCCGCTGTGGCCGAGCTGTTCTAGGCGCTTCAGTCCTGAACCGCGCTGCTGCTACAGTTGCAGGTTCGAATCCTGCCTCGGGCATGGATGTGTGTGATGTCCTTAGGTTAGTTAGGTTTAAGTACACTACTGGCCATTAAAATTGCTACACCACGAAGATGACGTGCTACAGACGCGAAATTTAACCGACATGAAGAAGATGCTGTGATATGCAAATGATTAGCTTTTCAGAGCATTCACACAAGGTTGGCGCCGGTGGCGACACCTACAACGTGCTGACATGAGGAAACTTTCCAACCGATTTCTCATACACAAACAGCAGTTGACCGGCGTTGCCTGGTGAAACGTTGTTGTGATTCCTCGTGTAAGTAAGAGAAATGCGTACCATCACGTTTCCGCCATTGATAAAGATTGGATTGTAGGCTATCGCGACTGCGGTTTATCGTATCGCGACATTGCTGCTCGCGTTGGTCGAGATCCAATGACTGTTAGCACAAAATGGAATCGGTGGGTTCAGGAGGGTAATACGGAACGCCGTGTTGGATCCCAACGGCCTCGTATCACTAGCAGTCGAGATGACAGGCATCTTATCCGCATGGCTGTAACGGATTGTGCAGCCACGTCTCGATCGTTGAATCAACAAAAAAAAAAAGGTTCAAATGGCTCTGAGCACTATGGGACTTAACATCTTAGGTCATCAGTCCCCTAGAACTTAGAACTACTTAAACCTAACTAACCTAAGGACATCACACACATCCATGCCCGAGGCAGGATTCGAACCTGCGACCGTAGCAGTCCCGCGGTTCCGGACTGAAACGCCTAGAACCACACGGCTTGAGTCAACAGATGGGGACGTTTGCAAGACAACAACCAACCGCACGAACAGTTCAACGACGTTTGCAGCAGCATGGACTATCAGCTCGGAGACCATGGCTGCGGTTACCCTTGACGCTGCATCACAGACAGGAACGCCTGCGATGGTGTACTCAGCAACGAACCTGGGTGCACGAATGGTCGGATGAATCCAGGTTCTGTTTACAGCATCATGATGGTCGCATCCGTGTTCGGCGACATCGCGGTGAACGCATATTGGAAGCGTGCATTCGTCATCGTATCACCCGGCGTGATGGTATGGGGTGCCACTGGTTACACGTCTCGGTAACCTCTTGTTCGCATTGATGGCACTTTGAAGAGTGGACGTTACATTTCAGATGTATTACGACCCGTGGCTGAACCCTTCATTCGATCCCTGCGAAACCCTACATTTCAGCAGGATAATGCACGACCGCATGTTGCAGGTCTTCTACAGGCCTCACTGGATAAAGAAAATGTTCGACTGCTGCCCTGAGCAGCACATTCTCCAAATCTCTCACCAATTGAAAACTGGCTCATCACAATACGCCAGTCACTACTCTTGATGAACTGTGGTATCGTGTTGAAGCCGCATGGACAGCTGTACCTGTACACACCATCTAAGCTCTGTTTGACTCAATGCTCAGGCGTATCAAGGCCGTTATTACGGCCAAAAGTGCTTGTTCTGGGAACTGATTTCTCAGGATCTATGCACCCAAATTGCGTGAAAATGTAATCACATGTCAATTCTAGTATAATATATTTATCCAATGAATAAACCTTTATCATCTGCATTTCTTCTTTGTGTAGCAATTTTAATGGCCAGTAGTGTAGTTCTAAGTCTAGGGGACTGATGACCTCAGATGTTAAGTTCCATAGTGCTTGGAGCCATTTTTGATACTTTGAAAATCGTGTTTTATTTCACTTGTTTGATTTTCCTCGCGTGGGCCCCTACAGGGGTGGAAGGACCAATCTTCATGTCCAGACAGAAAAATCATTGCCTGTCCCTACTGTCACTGAATCGACAGCCGTCTGGCATAGAAGAAATGTCGAAGTAATTCGCCAGACTCTGCGCTAATAATGAAGAAGAGCAAATTAAATGTGCTGAGAATTGCAAAATTGTGAAAGGTGTTCGGTTCACGTTCATCCTTAGCGATGCTTAGTTGAAAACTATTGAGGAATTGGAGTAACGCTGTAAGAACTACTAGATGTGGCACTCTTGTCAGTGTGTAAAAAAGTCTGTAGATCACTATAACAAAGAATCAACAAGACCGTAATGCGGCAATCAAAATTCAGAAGTTATGGACTGCTACTAAAATAAAAAGAAAAGATCGAACACGAGAACAGAACCGGCGAAAATTAATGAGAAATGTCTTCACTTGATGTTCGAGCTACTTGTTACAAAAATACGTAAGGTTCAGTTTATTACATCCCG
Organism: Schistocerca cancellata; assembly: GCF_023864275.1. Taxonomy (NCBI): domain Eukaryota; kingdom Metazoa; phylum Arthropoda; class Insecta; order Orthoptera; family Acrididae; genus Schistocerca; species Schistocerca cancellata. The sequence goes on from NC_064633.1 coordinate 448,467,218, forward strand.
GTGCAGTGCATGAAGACGCTCAAGCCACTGTAGAACACTGGGTAAGGTGAATGATTCCCAGCGTTGATACGGTTACTTTAACCTGTCTCTTCTCCGCTCCTGATTTGAAAACATCCGAAAATTGACACAGAATTTATGGAAAAAGCGCATTAAATGTATTCCTAGTTGCGAATATGGATAACCATCAGCTATAGAATGGAATGATGATAATCGAAAATACGTGCCGGGCTTCGACTCAAACCCTGATATTCTGCTTACCGCGAGCGGCCGTCTTACCATGTACCTATCCGAACACAACTGACAGTCGGACCCAAACTTGCATATATCGTCAACCATGTGTCTTCATCCTGTACTCGTACACCCATTATGTATATTCCAGTACAAGGGAGGCATTTTATTTGAAAGTCGCTTGAGTCGGTGTCGCCAGACAAATATGATAAGTGAGGGCTGGGTGCGGGACTGGGAAGTGTTGTGGAACCTAGAGCTCTGCCTTTTCTATCAGCCAGCTCTCTACCTGAACGGAAATTCCTTTCCTATCCTCTTGGACACTATGTCCGCGCAGTATGTCAAAAATGGTTCAAATGGCTCTGAGCACTATGGGACTTAACTGCTGAGGTCATCAGTCCCCTAGAACTTAGAACTACTTAAACCGAACTAACCTAAGGACAGCACACACATCCATGCCCGAGGCAGGATTCGAACCTGCGACCGCATCGGGCGCGCGGTTCCAGACTGTAGCGCCTAGAACCGCTCGGCCACGCCGGCCGGCCACGCGCAGTATGTCGGTGGCCTTCCAAGGCACTGGTGTATCCCTTAGTAATTAGGAATAATGGTGGTGAAGTGGGCAGTTTTACATTCAACCATTATTAAAAACTGGATACCCACAGCTTCTGACCATCCTACCAACGATCAACTTGCACAGTTGTAAACTTAAAGCTCTACATGAAAATTCTGCAAGAATCAGAAGCGAAAGAGTTGCTGACATACGCCTCGGAGATGTGGAATGCTTTAACAATAGTATTATGCAGGAGATAAGAGGCAAAATTAAAATTCCCAATATGTCTCTCCTGTAACAATAGCAGGAATGAACAGAGCAAATTGTTACAGTAATAACAAAGGTATTGTACAGGAAAAATGTTTGACACAAAATAATATATCTACTATGTATTAATCAAATTACTGGTTGGAGAAAGAAAGAAATAATTCTAATTTAGATTTAACTGATAAATTAAATTCGATGTTTTTAAAACTACACAAAACAAAAACAGACAAGAGTTTTTTCCTGTGGCTTAGTGTATATGGAAAAATTAATAAAGCTTCTGTGCAAGAATATTTGCTTTCTTATTCATTGCTCTGCCAAAAATTCTAAAAAGCCTCGTACTTACAGTAACTAAAAGTGTCTCTTTCAATGGGAGCGTGTGAGTGGGTAGCTGTATGACCTTGAAAAGTAAGCCGGCCGGTGTGGCCGTGCGGTTCTAGGCGCTTCAGTCTGGAACCGCGTGACCGCTACGGTCGCAGGTTCGAATCCTGCCTCGGGCATGGATGTGTGTGATGTCCTTAGGTTACTTAGGTTTAAGTAGTTCTAAGTTCTAGGGGACTGATGACCACAGATGTTGAGTCCCATAGTGCTCAGAGCCATTTGAACCTTGAAAAGTAGTTGAAACTACGTAGTTGGAAGCCTAGCGACCCCCATTTCTTACCTGCATGAAGACTACTGGAAGTGTCTGTGTGGTAGTGTCAGTGGCGTTCCATCTCCCGCTCTGCATATTGTGTAACAGCTCAATATTCAGTCACAATTTCACGAGGTGCATACTACAGTGCAGCTGAGAGTAGACCTACTATGACAGGATGACAAGAGGGTCATCCGTGGTGACGGCATCGAAAACCTGTCATACAACACAATTCACTTGGGAAATAGATTGTATGGATGCAAGTGTGTGTGTGTGTGTGTGTGTGTGTGTGTGTGTGTGTGTGTGTGTGTGTGTGTGTGTTGTCTATATACTGAAAATGCATGCATGTATATAGAAAGTATGACCCACTTACTATATTGCATATGTCTCTGAGTGTATCTGTGAGTCATTGCGTATTGTATATGTGAAGTTTGTTTTTTGAACACCAAGCAAGCGAACATGCTTTTTCCACACTATGACTGTGAGCTATACTGCTTTTGCGGCCCATGCGTGTCTTGTCTGTTCAGCGGATTAAGTTTCACTGCTGCTGGCCACATCGAAGGAGATACATTTTGTTTAGTGTTATATCTCGAAGGGGAACTGCAAATAAATATTTCATGTGAAGTGTAGTTAAAGTACATAAAATGTGTAAGTCTGTCAACTGTACTACAACTTTATATACACTGAAGCGCCAAAGAAACTGGTATAAGCATTCATATTCAAATTCAGAGATATGTAAACAGGCAGAATACGGCGTTGCGGTCGGCAAAGCCTGCATAAAACAAAGTGGGCTTTTTCCCCACGACAATTTCACAGGTTTACCATGAATATCAGGAATCTGGTGAAACATCAAATCTCTAACATCGCTGTGGCCGGAAAAAGACCTGCAAGAAGGGACCAACGACGACTGACAAGAATCTTTCTGCTTGACAGAAGTGCAACCCTTCCGCAAATTACTGCAGATTTCAATGCAAGGCCATTAGCAAGTGTCAGCGTGCGAACCATTCAACGAAACATCATTCATCTGGGCTTGCGGAGCCGAAGGCCCACTCGCATACCCTTGATGACTGCACAACACAAAGCTTTACGCCTCACCTGGGCACGTCAACACTAACATTGGATTATTGATGACTGGAAACATGTTGCCTGATCGGACGGGTCTCGTTTCAAATTGTATCGAGCGGATGGACGTGTACGGGTGTGGAAACAACCTCATAAATCCGTGGACCCCACATGTCATCAGGGGACTGTTGAAGCTGGTGCAGCGTCTGTAATGGTGAGCGGGTGTGCAGTTGGAGTGATATTGGACACCTGATACTTCTAGATAAGCATCCCGTTTGATCACCTTTATCCTTGTGCATTCTGACGGACTTGGCCAATTCCAGCAGGACAATGCGACACCCCATACGTCCAGAATTGCTACAGAGTGGTTCCAGTAAACCTCTTCTGAGTTTAAACACTTCCGCTGGCCACCAAACTCCCCAGACATGAACATTATTGAGCATATCTGGGATGCCTTGCAACGTGCTGTCCAGAAAGGATCTCCACCCCCTCGTACTCTTACGGATTTCTGGACAGTCCTGCAGGATTCATGGTTTCGGTTCCCTCCAGCACTGCTTCAGGTATTATTCGAGTCTATGTCACGTCGTATTGCGGCAATTCTGTGAGCTCGCGGGGGCCCGACGCAATATTAGGCAGGTGCACAAGTTTCTTTGACAATTGTCTCAACCAATGAGTTTTAACGTCATTGTGTAGTTCTTGCTGAGGGTATACGTTGTATGTACCCTGAATGATGTAAGAGAATAGGTAGAGGTAAATTTTTGAAATTGAACTATGTACATTTTATTCAAGAATACACTCATCCTCTCCAAGAGGTATTCAAAAATATATTACACTGTACCATTTTATCCGTAAAACTATAGCTATGGAAATGATAAATAATACGTTCAAATGGCTCTAAGCACTACGGAACTTAGCATCTGAGGTCATAAGTTCCCTAGACCTAGAACTACTTAAACCTAACTAACCTAAGGACATCACACACATCCATGCCCGAGGCACGATTCGAACCTGCGACAGTAGCAGCAGCGCGGTTCCGGACTGAAGCGCCTAGAACCGCTCGTCCACAGCGGCCGGCAAGTAAAACGTAACTTCTCTAATTTAAATATCAGATCAGTGCATTTCATTAACTAAATCATTTAACCTCTTCAAGGAGTGTTTTAACATTTTACAAATTACCAATAAAATTTAAATGCAGTGTTACTGCACTGCACAGTAATAGGATCTCATCAGTATACAGTACTGCATAACAGTACTTATGGCAATGCAGAAGTAACAGAGTCCTTTTTAGTAACTGTTATTGTGACGCTACCGCCACATGAAACAGAGCGTTTTGCACCATATGCTCAAAATGGTGACCATTGGCATTCACACAAGGGGTCACTCTGTGTATGAGGGGTTGGGTTGTTTGGGGGAAGAGACCAAACTGCGAGGTCATCGGTCTCATCGAATTAGGGAAGGACGGGGAAGGAAGTCGGCCGTGCCCTTTCAAAGGAACCGTCCCAGCATTTGCCTGGAGCGATTTAGGGAAATCACGGAAAACCTAAATCAGGATGGCCGGGCGCGGGATTGAACCGTCATCCTTCAGAATGCGAGTCCAGTGTGCGAACCACTGCGCCACCTACCTCGGTTCTGTGTATGAAGGAAACCCTATATCGTGCTACTTCTTCGTCTGAGATGGCTGTACAAGTATCAATAATGCATTGCTTCATGTCCTCTGGTGTCGTTGAAACATTTTGGTAGAGAGCATCGTTGACAGCTCCACATAGAAGGAACTCCCGTGGTGATGGTCCGGAGAGCAGGCAGACCAACTAAGTGGTCCGCCACGTCCAATCCACCTACCACGGTATTTATGCTCCAGAATTAGTGCTCGTAAGGCGTTATGTGTAAGGCATCCATCATGTAGATACCATATAACCATCCTCTGATTCAGAGGTAGGGCGTCTAAAGCCGCGTACACACTGCCACTGGAAACATGTTTCTGCCGGAAACATTGTTTTCTGCGATGTTTCGCAAATGTTTCCGACTTTGTTTCTGCTCTCTGTTTCCGTCCACACTGGCGGCAAACATTTCTCGTGTGTTCACGCCGTCTGCAGTGCCCCTTGTGTTATTGTGTTCGTATCGTCTGCTGCTGTGTTACGTCTGGTGTCGAAGAAACAATAATGATATGTGGAGCTGCATTATTAATGCTAGAAGGTTTACACAAACAAAATGAAAGACGTCCTCGTCGTTGGTGGAGAAAAACATTCTATAGAAGAACTGGCGGAAATAACCTGCTACGTGAGCTGAGTATGGAAGACGGCTCCCAATAGTCGAAATGTGGTTAAGATTGAGTGCCTGTAGAGACTAGGCTTCCATCCAGGTGCAGATGGTTGGTTGGTTGGTTAAAGGATTAAAGGGACCTTTGGCTCATGTACATCGTCCAAGAACTGCAGCAGCCGATAGCCGAACCAGTTCGAGTCATATGCAGTGTCTGCACCACTACCAGATGGTCTGCTAACAATAATTTTTCTTTTCTCGCGCCTGTACGCAACCACGAGCGATCGTATTTTCTTCTCAACACTTGCCTTGTCCGTGCCAAAAGCTGCTGCAATTTTTGCAAGTGCATCGTGTTTTTAACGGTATTTTTGTAATCCTTGCTCCGGACGTTCCATAAACAATCCTCCCTCTGGTACATTGCAATTAAATCGACAATTTGTTGCCTTGATCACTCCATTATTCTACAAAAACAAAGCGAAAACGAAAACGATAGTAAACAGAACACCGCTAAAAAGTTGACGACACACACACACACACACATACGCTAGCGCGGTGCAGCGGTGACAAGTGGTAGCTAGCCGGAAACATTGTTTCCTTTGATCTGTACCGACACTGCTACAGATAGATGTTTCTGTGTTTCCAAACATGTTTCGAAACATGTTTCCAAATGGTGTCCACATCAAGCTACCGGAAACATGTTTTGAAAACATGTTTCAGTCTCAGTGTGTACGCGGCTTAAGAGAACAGGTGGAGTGCGTCTTAAAAATCGGGCATTTTACCTGCCATTTTGGTCGACACTTAAAAGAAAGGTCTAATGAAGGTATCTCCAATAATTCCGTACCAAAAATCAACGTTCCATGGATGCTGATGCTCTACTTGTTGGAGTCATTATGGATTGATGATGGATCTATAATGCATATTTCTCATACACAATTCCGTGGTTGGCGAACAAAGCCTCGTCGGTGAAAATAACATGTGAGAAGAAAGTAAGATTAGGCAGAAGTTGTTGATGAGTCCACTGACAAAACTGAACCCTACTGTTAAAGTCACTTCCACGAAGTTCTTGGTGTTAATGAACATGGTAAGGATAGAATTTATAACGTTGCAGAACGTGATATGCACTTATTTTCGAGACGCCAACTCCATGTTGAATTCGTCGTGCGTTGATTTGAGGATTCACGGATACGGCAGTGAGCACAGCGACCTCGGCAGCTGTTCCTATTCTACAACTATTTCGATGTCTCGCATTTAAACTGTGGTATCAACGTTCGATACCACACTGGTTAGGGGTTGCAGATATCGACCGCGGTCCGTAATAGATATCGCTGGACCCCGCTCTGCGGCTTGTGACAAGTGTCTAGAGAGCTCTCGCCACTCTTGCTCGGGACGTCAACTAGGAATGTAGCATAGCCTTCAGCTGATAGGACGCAACCTATAACAAGGCGCTTAGTCAAGTAGGACATAAGTAATGCCCCTCTAGATATATGTTTGTAATTATATGTATGCAGCATATGAAGAAACTTGGAACACAAGTTAAGTACAATAAACGACTGTATTATCTTTTAGCAAACGACTACTAATTATTTCAGTCGTTGCAGATACAGACTATTCAGCCAGCTCCTTACCGACTTCACTGCCAAACCTGCAATATACACTCCTGGAAATGGAAAAAAGAACACAATGACACCGGTGTGTCAGACCCACCACACTTGCTCCGGACACTGCGAGAGGGCTGTACAAGCAATGATCACACGCACGGCACAGCGGACACACCAGGAACCGCGGTGTTGGCCGTCGAATGGCGCTAGCTGCGCAGCATTTGTGCACCGCCGCCGTCAGTGTCAGCCAGTTTGCCGTGGCATACGGAGCTCCATCGCAGTCTTTAACACTGGTAGCATGCCGCGACAGCGTGGACGTGAACCGTATGTGCAGTTGACGGACTTTGAGCGAGGGCGTATAGTGGGCATGCGGGAGGCCGGGTGGACGTACCGCCGATTTGCTCAACACGTGGGGCGTGAGGTCTCCACAGTACATCGATGTTGTCGCCAGTGGTCGGCGGAAGGTGCACGTGCCCGTCGACCTGGGACCGGACCGCAGCGACGCACGGATGCACGCCAAGACCGTAGGATCCTACACAGTGCCGTAGGGGACCGCACCGCCACTTCCCAGCAAATTAGGGACACTGTTGCTCCTGGGGTATCGGCGAGGACCATTCGCAACCGTCTCCATGAAGCTGGGCTACGGTCCCGCACACCGTTAGGCCGTCTTCCGCTCACGCCCCAACATCGTGCAGCCCGCCTCCAGTGGTGTCGCGACAGGCGTGAATGGAGGGACGAATGGAGACGTGTCGTCTTCAGCGATGAGAGTCGCTTCTGCCTTGGTGCCAATGATGGTCATATGCGTGTTTGGCGCCGTGCAGGTGAGCGCCACAATCAGGACTACATACGACCGAGGCACACAGGGCCAACACCCGGCATCATGGTGTGGGGAGCGATCTCCTACACTGGCCGTACACCACTGGTGATCGTCGAGGGGACACTGAATAGTGCACGGTACATCCAAACCGTCATAGAACCCATCGTTCTACCATTCCTAGACCGGCAAGGGAACTTGCTGTTCCAACAGGACAATGCACGTCCGCATGTATCCCGTGCCACCCAACGTGCTCTAGAAGGTGTAAGTCAACTACCCTGGCCAGCAAGATCTCCGGATCTGTCCCCCATTGAGCATGTTAGGGACTGGATGAAGCGTCGTCTCACGCGGTCTGCACGTCCAGCACGAACGCTGGTCCAAATGAGGCGCCAGGTGGAAATGGCATGGCAAGCCGTTCCACAGGACTACATCCAGCATCTCTACGATCGTCTCCATGGGAGAATAGCAGCCTGCATTGCTGCGAAAGGTGGATATACACTGTACTAGTGCCGACATTGTGCATGCTCTGTTGCCTGTGTCTATGTGCCTGTGGTTCTGTCAGTGTGATCATGTGATGTATCTGACCCCAGGAATGTGTCAATAAAGTTTCCCCTTCCTGGGACAATGAATTCACGGTGTTCTTATTTCAATTTCCAGGAGTGTATGTTTCTATCTAGCATTGGCCACCTGTGATCATAACAACTGACGACTAGAATCCTAACATAAACTTCCCACTTCAAGTAGACGAGAAATGAGACGACCAAACATCCAGAGAGAACGTGATGGCTTGTCAGGGAATCACCTGTGATTCAATAGTTGTTCATGAACAAAATTTCGCCCACCTACAGCAAATTACAGTACAGGTATGTACAGCAGAGTACAAGATAGACGTAATAACTTAATAATCATGATGTTCTCTAACAGTAATGTACATAAAAATGCAAGTTACTAAATTATTTCCTGTCAACGTACTTTCTCTGTAGATTAGCAGAATTTCTACCTTATCGTTAAGTGGGTACCTCATATGTCTTTACACAACAAAATTTGTATTGACAATGTGTACTACCCCGTGTAGTTACTAAATTAGTGTGAAGCATTACTACATTGGTGTGCAGTGTATCGTATGCTAAAGCAACAACAAAAGAGGTGTGGCGCAGGAAGGGGATAGAGAGGGGTACCTGTGTTTACGTGAGTCGGAAATCATAAATTGAAGCATTACACTGGATTTGTAATGTTTACAGTCAAGACAGTAAACAGTTCGGTTCCATCACAACCTGTTAGTCTTTATCATTCGCACATCTGTATTTTATTGATAAAAGTGGTAAAGTGTGATATGTTTTCGAAAAGCTCTTGTAGAGGTTAAGTGTATTCTCGAATAAAATGTACATGGTTCCATTAGAAAAAATTAACTTCTACCTCGTATCTGCTACATCTGTAGGGATACATAAAACGTATACCCTCAGCAAGAAATACCCAATTAAGTTATAAAATAATGGTTGAAACAATGTTTTGTCATTTAACGCACCGAAAAAAGTTATTTTGGGTGAGCAAGGTAAGTAGGACGAGAACAGTTTTGTACCTCGCTTTTTCTGTGTGGATACAAATATTATGTAAAATCCAACATGCGACATATTTTTTTTCTGTATTTAAAGATGTATATATTATGTGAAAATAAACCAGTCCAATATCTGGGCGTATCTTTTGTAAGAAAATATGTTATCTGCACACTACTTTGACAAACAAATTTATTTGTTTGTTACCTGGGTAAATGTATTTCCGAAATTTCATTTCTCTGCATTAATTATTTTTTTGTGTTGCAATTTTTCTATCAGTGTGTGTATATATATATATATTGCATGGGGGCTTAATTAAAATAAATATGAATGCAAATATTTTTAATAGCTGTATGTCCGGTTACGCAAGTCTCGTAAACGGCTGGCCCTGACTAGTATTATTACGCAATCTGACTGCTTAGAATGACAACAAAGAATGTAAGAAAATTTTCGTTAACACAGTTAATTAATTAAGTCCCCAGCAACTATAAAACCTACGAAGCCAACAAAGCACAAGTGTAGCTGTTCTGTGTGTGGTAGTGTGACTCAACGCACATCTGGCACGGTTCTTCTTCAACAAGACAAGAAATTTTAAATACCATTTATACTGACGTGATAAAAGAAAATTAGAAATACTATAATTGTGCAAGAAACCCAGAATTACACTCTAATACAAGAACACACGCCAGATGCTTTGTTGACTGAACCTGTAATGAAGCATTATTCAGGATACACAAATAATAAGAAAATAAAGAACAGTAGGTAGTTACCTTAATTTATATTGACGAAAAGCACTCAGATCATTACAATTTCTCCATTGGAACAACATCTGCTATCTCTCCCATCAAATAACTGCATAAACATGGAACAACACTCTCCACTACTGCATCTCACTCTGACTTCAGCCACAAGCAGTGTCCACCACAACTTCTCGGCAAGCACTGCTTGCCGCTACGTCTCAATAAGCACTGCCAGTGGAGGCGGCGGAACAATACTCTCTGGCGCGATTTTTGGCGCTGTGGCTCAGTGTAGCCACCTTTCATATGCCCTTCCTCCACGGGCTAGAATTTGATGGTATTTTTGCCAGCACTGGTGGTGAAAATACCACCAAGTTCGTCAAAAAAAATACAGACAAAAATAAAAGATAATATTAATACGTAAATATCATATAACTAGATAAAATTTTGGCTTTGCACTGACCTTTCAATAGCCTAATATACAAAATACACTAAGCAATACAAATTCTTTCATACATGTGACTTTACATAATAGTTTACACAAGTATTATGTGGTTAAACAGTTCAATCAATAGCGTCAGCAATGACGAATATGTACAGGTAAGAGTCTCATAACTTTTCACAAACAGTAATACACAAAAAATCAGTTTATACAAATATTCACATAAAATATTTACACAACAAGTGGTTGACAGTTCCAGCAGTAGCACCCAGCAATGTTGAGTAGGTGCAGACTCCAACAGGTGACATCATTTCAGTAGAAGCAGTCCATCAGTGGCACCCAGTAATGTTGAGTAGGTGCGGACTCCAACAGGTGACATCATTTCAGTAGAAGCAGTTCATCAGTGGCACCCAGCAATGTTGAGTAGGTGCAGACACCATCAAGTGACATTATGTCAGTAGAAGCAGTTCCATCAGTGGCACCCAGTAATGTTGAACAGGTGCAGACAGCAACAAGTGACATCATTTCAGTAGAAGCAGTCCATCAGTGGCACCCAGCAATGTTGAGCAGGTGCAGACACCAAGAAGTGACTTCATTTCAGTAGAAGCAGTCCATCAGTGGCACCCAGCATTGTGGAACAGGTGCAGACTCCAACAGGTGACATTATTTCAATAGATGCAGTCCATCAGTGGCACCCAGTAATGTTGAACAGGTGCAGACACCAACAAGTGACATCATCTCAGTAGAAACAGTCCATCAGTGGCACCCAACAATGTTGAACAGGTGCTACAGCAACAAGTGACATTATTTCAATAGATGCAGTCATCAGTGGCACCCAGCAATGTTGAGCAGGTGCAGACATCAGTCCATAATATTCACTATCACTAATCACACTGTTGATCAGTGTAAGATTGTAACTTTAATTTTGTATGCTGAAATCGGTGCTAATTGACAATGAAAGTGGGTTAAAAGCCGTGATCTGTCTGGGGACATTAACTGTGGATTACTGGGCAACTGTTTCATCAGATATTTAGCAGACTAACACTAATGATAATCTTTTAATAGTCATACAAAACCGGTAAAATATATATATAAAAAGGAGAATTTAAATAAAAAGAAAGAAATCAGTTTATACTTGTAAATTTATTTTAAGATTGTTCATTGAAATTTCAGCATATTATACGTGAGTTATAACTGAGCTGGTGCCTTATTTACGATTGAAAAGAATGTGAGATTGTAATCTTACGGAACACATAAAATATGGAGCCAAGATTTGGGAAACTGCATACAACACTCCATTCATAAAATAACACACGAAGAACATTGAAACATAAGCAAGAAGAAATTAACCACAACCAACAGATTCAGTTTTTTTACCCAAAGAAATTACGTTCATACCACAATCCTGTCCGTCATGTAATTACCACACACTGGTATACTAAATTCATATTTACTCTTTGTGAAGTCTTCGCAAAAAGAATAGCTGGGGGCTACTTTGATGATTACACCACATGCTTCACGTGGTCAACTTGGTTTACACAAAGCGTACAACTCCACAATAATTTTGATAATTAAAATACATTAGATTGAAAAGCAATTGACAAAAGAAAAACCTTGAACTGGTTACTAACGTCTTACTACTAACCTGATGGGTCAAACAGTTATATAAGCACGTGGTAGTGGTCTCGCAAAGTACACCCCACGTGGGTTGAACATAAAGAAAAGCATAAAGAAAAGTTCCTATATTAAAAAAAAATATTCTCAAGACGAGACGTTATAATCTCACGCACATTCGGATTTAAGATTGATGAACTTAGTTAGAGTTACTGATCAACACGTGGTTCCACTTTACTCACAAAGTAGTAACAAAGCAACTACCGAAAAATAACCTGAACTTCACACGATAATTACACTGCGCTGCAATTTAAGATAACATCGGATATTTTAGACCTAGACCCGAAATAAAAGTGATTAAATTTTCAGTTAGGCTGAACTTAAGAAATCCATTGTCCTACGGACTTAACAGACACGCGCTTAGCCGGAGATCTTACCACTTCAGACGCTCGCCACGGCCACACAGCAACTGCCTTACTGCCGAGCGTGCTTCCTGAGGGGGTGGCTCCCAAAGACCAACGGAAGTGGCCAGAGGGGCAGCTTCCTATACCAACATGACAACGGACGGACAGGACCATACTAAGAATAGAAACCTCTTTGCTTTTAGGAAGCGTAGCTACCTGTTCCGACGTTGGTCCTACTGTTCTCTAGCAGACAGCCTTGTCTGCTACCCTCAAGCATGCAACTAGAAATACATATGCTCATTCATCCTCTCACACAAAAGGGAAGGGGGATGACAGTATCTTATCATATACAGTATATAAAAGAAAGCGGATGTAGGTTCCGTATGAGACTGTGTGACATGAATTACATATAAGAATTACATATAAACTGTGCTTTAAAGTGTAGTAGTGTGACAGATCGTTCTTGTTTATGTGTAAAAGTAACACGTTCCACTGCTCAGTCTCCTCCCAGATAGTCAGAAACGCCACAGTACATTTAGAAGAGGAATTTATTCCATAAATGGCAACAGATTTAAGAAATTAAACATGAAAGGAATCCAACAGAGACCTTTCATAACCCCAACGCTCCGGGAAAAGACTGTGCAGGGAATTTTCTGGCCATGCTAGGACATTCCCAAGCAGGCTTCTCACACCCTACTTAAACCAAAAGTGTAAAAGAAAAGGCAAAAGGACACCAGCTACTTGCTAAAACACAATAATTTTAACACATCTTTAGCATCTACCAATTTCAAACAGAAAAAAAAGATCACAATCTGTGACACCTATTTAAAAGGTAGTGTAGACCTAATTCGGTCAGCAAGTAAAAACAATGATTCCTGTGTCATTAATATGAAAACAATTTCTGGTTGTTACCCTTATGGAGTTCACCAGTATTTGCTCATTGCAAGAGCCAACTGATCACAGGAAAATTTATGACTGTTTATTAACAAGCAAAATTTATGAAAATAGCAAAGGTGCCACAGCAATTAAAAAAAGAACATCAAATAACATCGGTATTAAAAAGCAGAACATAACAATGCACAATCTGCAAAAGCAACTAAATGATAAGAGAAAAAACATGTTTTACAAAGTGGTTATCGCAAAAAAATTCTATATCGTATAAAACTAATAATTTGTAGAATTAAAATAACTATGTGGCACTCATTTAATCACTCTACTATATTTCAATTAGCTAGCAAACAATGAGCACTGTCATTATACTGAAACTACAATAATTATGTGATTATTACCCTTAAGGGGTTCCTCACAGTAAATATGCCCCAGGCAAAGGCTAATCGATCACAGTTCAATGAGAATAAAAAGCTATCTGACTGATAAACGAAGCAATGCCACAGCAATGAATTTACGAAACAAAATATCACAAATCTAATACATCACACAAAAACAAACATTGATAAATAAAACAGTACAATAGTCAACATCTAAAACAAAAAAAACACCTATAAATAAAACACCTGCAAAATACAAGAGTCAAAGTCTAAAAAAGATAAATAGAACACCTGCAAAATACAAGAGTCAGTCTAATAAACACCAATAAATCGAACTCCTGCAAAACACACGAGTCAGAGTTTCTCTGACAGAAACACACGTATATACACTGGACTAAGAACCGTATAATCACTGTTCACTGACACACTCAGTACTTCCACTGTTCCGAGGCACAATATAGGGGAAAGAGGGGGGGTTCGTCGCCGCAGCTGTCAGTAGGGATTTTTTTGTCCATCTGTTGCGTATGATCCCGCCGTCTCTGCCCTCTCATGAAGTTTCTCCCGTGTCACGTCATCTCGATTTGGTTCCATGTTTGTGTTGTCAAATTCGTGCGGTATCCTCGTTTGACACGCCAGGTTGATATTCCTGGGCAAGGATGACACTTAATGGCTCTTCTTTTGTGCCACCCTTAGCGACCAGAGAACATCGAACCATGATTTACTGTCGCTTGACAGTGGGCATCCGTCAGGAGATGTTGATAGGCGTCATTGAAGTCTGCCAGTTACTCTGGACAGTATGTGTCAAAAGGCTCCACGCCCTTTGTGCTGTTACATTCTTGGGTTATCCTCAATTGGCTCGCCGGTTTGATATTCCTGGGCAAGGATGACACTTAATGGCTCTTCTTTTGTGCCACCCTTAGCGACCAGAGATCATCGAACCATGATTTACTGTCGCTTGACAGTAGGCATCCATCAGGAAATGTCGATAGGCGTCGTTGACGTCTGCAAGTTTCTCTGGGCAGTACCTATCAAAAGGCTCCACGCCCCTTGTGTTGTTTCACCGCGGCCGTCTCGTCACGGTCGCGTGCGTGTGGTGCGTTGCCAGCAGATGGATTTCCGCGCGGTGGACCGCTCGCCCATCTCAGGTCATCGCCTCGAGGAAGGGTCGCCCGGGGCGGCCGCCCATTAGCTCCAGGTACAAGGGAAAGTGTTTGCCGCTTACTCTCCTTTTGTTGTCGGCCGCGCTCCCAAAGTGGCCCGGATGACAGCGTGTCCCGCTGGGAAACCCGCCAGTTTACAACTAGTCCGGCTGCTCCCGCTGTCTCTTAAGAGTTTTGCCGGTTCGCTTTCACGTTCTCAACTGCATTCACAGAAATTTTTCATCATCCTTATGTGATTACACAATGTCATACATAATACCACTTAGTATTGTCTTTCACAATTTTTAAGAACAAAGTGAGACTTAATATTTTTTTTAAATAAAAAAATTAGATGAATCGACAATATAAAATAAAATTTAAATGACTTGACAATGTAAAAAAAATAAAAGTGAAATGACTTGACAGTATAAAAATAAAAATTTAAATGAACTGACAATATAATATTTAAATCCACATCACTAATGTGGTTCACTTACGTTTTAATAAATCAAATGCTATTTATTAATTCACTAAAATGAATAGGATTATGCCTTGCGCAAGTATAGGTCAGGACAGCATAGGGTTCACATGTTATTTACACACACATACATGCACACCTGTTGTCTGTTCTACAAACTAACTACCCATAAACATGCATTACTCAATATTCTACTTCTATCCACTACTAGTTAAGCCCATAAGCTACTTCAATGCTATTTCAACACCGTGTATATACCACTACAACATTGTTCTAATTCGTCCTCTTCTTGACGCTCGCGGCATACATCTTGTCACATGATAAATATGGAGAACATTCCTTAAACATACACATTAAAAAGAACAATGGTTATTTACACGCCAAAACATTTATACCAATTCGCACACCTGAAAAGAGACTCGCAATTATACATTTATCATACTCATATATTCACACATAAAACAGTAAGAAAATTTCACCTAAAATTACGTTATCACAACAATTAATCACGCAGATGACTCTGAGAAGGTTAAAAATATTTGCATTATACAGGTTATATTACATTTTCTTACCCATTTTGCTGCGATTTCGTTCCTTCTTTACGTTACCTTTCGCTTCCAAATCAGTTATTTCGCCTGTGGTGGTTATTCTGGATTCATTTCTCATGAATGGCAAAATTGTGGTCACCTCTATTCTGTAAAACAGTATCATCTTAACATATTGAACTTACAACAGACACAAAAGATCCGAATCCCCCTGTAGTTTAAATGACAAATGTTTTGCTTTATCCTTATTACCTTAAACCAAGCTTTCCTTCGTTCCCATAATCAAAATTATTTAATCATCCTCTACCTTCAAGAGGGAAATTTCCTCAGTACAAATCATATAGGCTGCAGTGCATCCCGCACCAGCGAAAACAGTAAGCTGTAATGCTCACAGCATCAGCAAACACATAAACGTCGCTTTTCTAGGACAAGTATTAACGCAGAATAATTTTTTTTAGGCTTTGGCTCAACATCAATCAAGACCACAAAAAGGATCCATATTTCCGTTCCATTCTCCATTTGCTGAAAAGCTGCTCGTATTTGACTACCACAATAATATTTCAGAGCCACGTAAATTACACAAACCACAATTCTTCTTTCACCTTGAAGGGAATCAATATACTTACGAAATCCACAGACAGCACTTTACATACTCAGCTATAAAGAACAAAAAAGACATATATCATCAATATTAACATATCATCGCATATTGGAAGCCAATGGTTCAACAATCGTATTATCGCATCCTGTTTTCAAGATTCCAAACTTACTCATTCCTTTCTCAGAGTTCTCCTATCTTAAAATATTCATACAGCACGCATACTAGAGTAAGAGATCCTCATTTATACTGACAGATATAGAATAGTAATAGGTAGATAGTAGCACTGAAAGCAGAAAATCGGAAACAAGGCTACTAACAGCTGGGGACCTGGGTTTGCCAGACCCATAATACCCACAGATCGGATATTCCCCTGAGTTTATGCACTAATTTAGCACAGATCTTGCTTCTCTCAGGAGCGACTCTTTTCAATTTACACAAAAAAACATAAACAGCATTTTACTCGTTCACAAAGAAACCTTTTATCTTCACGTTTGAATCAAACTAAATCCTAATTGCACAAGGAGAGAAAAAAAATTAAAACATCACTTCAGTACATCACACAGAAACATCTTTATCATTAATTTTTACCAACATATTATTCAAAATGCATTCGTCACAAATTTAAACTAATCAATTCTTTCTCCTCACCGTCCTCTCTACTTCTCACTGTCCTTTCTAGTCATTTGCCATGTCGCTCATTTGTTCCGATTGGGCGCCTTCTGCGCTGATCGTTTGTCATTGCCGGTTTCGTTCATTTCCATTTGCTGGATTATGTCTAGGGTTAGGCGGCCGAATTTCCACATCATGAGGTGCTCCGCCTACAGTCCTATTCCCACCGTATTCATCATCGTGTCGATTCTGGTTGCCGTACCTGTAGCGTTCACGATTCTGTCTACGTCCTCGATCATTTCTGTTGTTCCACCTGTGTTCGCGACTGTTACCCCAGTTTCTGTACGGCCGGTCCCGATTATTGTTCCGTTCGCGTCGCGACGACCAGTCACGCCGTTGATTAGTAATACGGCCACGATTGCGGTCGCGCTGTTGTGCCCCGTAATAACTTTGTGCCTGATTAGGCGGCCATTCTGCTGTATTGTATTCCAACTCTTGGAGAAGCGTCTTAAACGTTTCCACGTCCTCTTTGCATCGTCCCGCAAGAATGACGTGCCGCAAGTGCATCGGCAATTTGGTGATGCATATCCTAATTAGTTCCGCAGGCCCGTATGGGTCGTATAGGAATTGATTTGCCTGCAGCATGTGGTCGAATAGGCGTGCAGGGCTGCCGAAACCAGACTGGTTCAAATTTGGCAGCATAATTATGCCATGTTTGACCCTATCTTGTGCCGCTTCCGACCAATAGGCAGACAGAAAGGCTTGTCGAAACTCCCGAGTGGAGTTGCAGTGACGCGCTGCCGACCTCATGCGAATCGCCGGTTCGCCTTCCAAATAGCCACACATATATTCTATCTTATGTGAACTTGCCCAGTCGGGAGGAAGACAGAACTCAAATTGCTCGAGCCATGCTCGTGGATGTATTCCTTTTTGCGAATTTCGGAATATCTCAAACTTTCTCACCGTAAGGAAATGTTTGAAATCAAATCCCCGCATTTCCTCCTGGCGAGGCCCTTGAATGTTTCTATTATTCTCATGTCTGCCCCTCAAATTACATTCTTCCCTGTCGTCAAAATCTCCCTCGTGGCCGGAGTCCCTCTCTGCACTGTTCGTACGGCTATTTTTAATGCTATTGACGAGTTCGGAATCACACGCCATGCGGTTTTCCAGATGCGCCACGCGTTCTTGTAATTCGCCTGTTACAGCTCTGTTTTGCCTGTTCACTTCGAACTGTCCCTTTTGAAATCTCAGAAGCGAACGCACTTCTTCGGTCTCTGCGGCCGCTACCGGTGTAGTATTGTTCTCGCTTTCCGTCAGCTTCATCGTGCCTACAATGTCCGCTAATGCCGCAATCTTATCATCAATTTGTCTCTTGTCCTCCGCCCCAGTCTGCTTCAATTGTTCTATTTGCTGTTCCAACGCGTGGATCGCTAAACTGTTGTCCGTTATTGTGTTGCTAACGGACGTGGGACAATGCGTTTCCGCCTCTTGGACACTCGACAGTACCTGCTGGTGTTCCCTTTGGCATTCTTCCCTCAGCTCTTGGAAATTCCTAAGTAGCCGTTCTTCGCTTTCTTTAGATTCGGTATCGCCCCTACGCTTGCTCTGTTCTAAAGCTTGCAGACGATCATCGATTTGTTCAAATGTACGGCCTAATTCTTTCATAATATCACTTTTTATCTCACTTGCCAGATTGTTTATTCTTTGTGAGATATCATCGGACACTCTCTGCATCGACTTGTCGACTTTATTTGTCTGCTGGATTAGTTTTTTGTCTATTTGTTCGCCTAGCTCGCGGATCGATTTTTCGGATTTCTCTGCGTTTTCTTTATTTTGTTGCAATAAGGCTTTCATGAGTTCTGCTACATCAATTTGGTTAGTTAGAGGCAAATTAATTTGTGGCTCTGATGTGAGCCCGTTCGTCCTGTCTTGCATTTCGTCTGAAGTATTCCCCATTGCATTTTCGGAACCGCCCGACGCGTTAACATTCGAAATTAAATTATCCCCTTGGTCCATGTTGGTTAGGTTGTCGGACCGCTTACTTTTAGTTTGGTTACGTGTCTGCATTAGTGCAATTTATAACCGGTATGCGACACACTAATCAAAATAAATGTGTCCCACAAAAATTACGACAGTCACACGAAAGATACCCAACCTAGTACGCACTTTTTCACACGCAAAACAAATTTTAATCTTAGATCGAAACGGTGGAATTTACAAGCGAGAATAGAAAAAACACACAGACATATAAAACACACAAATATAAAAAAACACAACAAGACAAACAACGCAACGCCGATCAACAACGCCGTGAATCTTTTGAAAGTCTCCTCGGAAACAACGCAGAAGTTGTTTGAGCGCTGTAGGGCAAAAAAATTAAGATTATAACATGCTCGCAATCTAACATTTCAGAGATTCCAGAGTCTAGCGGAATCACAGAACAGGGTCGCCATGTGTAACGTTGTAACTTTAATTTTGTTATGCTGATGTGTAATATTGTAACTTTAATTCGGTATGCTGAGATCGGTGCTAATAGACAATAAAAGCTGGGTTAAAAGCCGTGATCTGTCTGGGGACATTAACTGTGGATTACTGGGCAACTGTTTCATCAGATATTTAGCAGACTAACACTAATGATAATCTTTTAATAGTCATACAAAACCGGTAAAATATATATATAAAAAGGAGAATTTAAATAAAAAGAAAGAAATCAGTTTATACTTGTAAATTTATTTTAAGATTGTTCATTGAAATTTCAGCATATTATACGTGAGTTATAACTGAGCTGGTGCCTTATTTACGATTGAAAAGAATGTGAGATTGTAATCTTACGGAACACATAAAATATGGAGCCAAGATTTGGGAAACTGCATACAACACTCCATTCATAAAATAACACACGAAGAACATTGAAACATAAGCAAGAAGAAATTAACCACAACCAACAGATTCAGTTTTTTTACCCAAAGAAATTACGTTCATACCACAATCCTGTCCGTCATGTAATTACCACACACTGGTATACTAAATTCATATTTACTCTTTGTGAAGTCTTCGCAAAAAGAATAGCTGGGGGCTACTTTGATGATTACACCACATGCTTCACGTGGTCAACTTGGTTTACACAAAGCGTACAACTCCACAATAATTTTGATAATTAAAATACATTAGATTGAAAAGCAATTGACAAAAGAAAAACCTTGAACTGGTTACTAACGTCTTACTACTAACCTGATGGGTCAAACAGTTATATAAGCACGTGGTAGTGGTCTCGCAAAGTACACCCCACGTGGGTTGAACATAAAGAAAAGCATAAAGAAAAGTTCCTATATTAAAAAAAAATATTCTCAAGACGAGACGTTATAATCTCACGCACATTCGGATTTAAGATTGATGAACTTAGTTAGAGTTACTGATCAACACGTGGTTCCACTTTACTCACAAAGTAGTAACAAAGCAACTACCGAAAAATAACCTGAACTTCACACGATAATTACACTGCGCTGCAATTTAAGATAACATCGGATATTTTAGACCTAGACCCGAAATAAAAGTGATTAAATTTTCAGTTAGGCTGAACTTAAGAAATCCATTGTCCTACGGACTTAACAGACACGCGCTTAGCCGGAGATCTTACCACTTCAGACGCTCGCCACGGCCACACAGCAACTGCCTTACTGCCGAGCGTGCTTCCTGAGGGGGTGGCTCCCAAAGACCAACGGAAGTGGCCAGAGGGGCAGCTTCCTATACCAACATGACAACGGACGGACAGGACCATACTAAGAATAGAAACCTCTTTGCTTTTAGGAAGCGTAGCTACCTGTTCCGACGTTGGTCCTACTGTTCTCTAGCAGACAGCCTTGTCTGCTACCCTCAAGCATGCAACTAGAAATACATATGCTCATTCATCCTCTCACACAAAAGGGAAGGGGGATGACAGTATCTTATCATATACAGTATATAAAAGAAAGCGGATGTAGGTTCCGTATGAGACTGTGTGACATGAATTACATATAAGAATTACATATAAACTGTGCTTTAAAGTGTAGTAGTGTGACAGATCGTTCTTGTTTATGTGTAAAAGTAACACGTTCCACTGCTCAGTCTCCTCCCAGATAGTCAGAAACGCCACAGTACATTTAGAAGAGGAATTTATTCCATAAATGGCAACAGATTTAAGAAATTAAACATGAAAGGAATCCAACAGAGACCTTTCATCAGAGTTTATCAGCAGAAAAAGTGCAAGTAACAGTCCATAATATTCACTATCACTAATTAGACAGTTCATCAGCAGTAATTAAACATTTCCAGGTGGCACCCATTATGTTGAACAAGTGCAGGTAACAGTCCATAATATTTACTATCACTAAACAGACAGTTCAAGCATGAACAATAGTTTGAATGCACATACCAATGCTTTTACAATGCTCTTACACTAAACATACAAATCATAACAAACACACAAATGATATCAGATAATTGTCATATTACTATTACAAATACACAAACATCAGTAAACCTATAATATTTATGGGTGTCAGTGCAAGCCACTACAAACAAATACAATAATATTTAGGAGATAGGTGGGTAGGATTAGGAAAGGAAAACACACAAAACACACTCACTCATCTTTCATCCACATTAAGTACTACTGTGTAATTGAATTGTGTTAACTGTGTGAATCCACTTCTGTCAAAATTTCATGTTCATCATGTGTATCAAGTAGTAGTGACAGCAATGTATAACAGTCAATAATAGTGAAGTCAACGTCATAGTCATCATGTCAAGACCAATGTTTGCCAAGCCAGATCAAAATGTACGGTTGCTGAACAACTGTCAGTGTGCCAAGATATGCAACTTCCTCTCTCCAAAAAAAAAAAAAGTACATACTGCTTAGTGATTTAACAAAGTGTGTGTAGACAATCTTCCTTCCATTTTAGTGTTCTAGTCTGCTATCTTCATCCTCCTTGTTCCATATAGACCAACAACAACAAAAAAATATGCACCTCACTTATTTTACCTCTTATACACCATAACTCCAATCAACTTCATATAATCTCAATACCTCCATAATACCTCTTCAATACGTCGATACATATAAACCTTATTGCCAGTATCATTTCACTTCCATAACAACTCTTTCCTCTAGTCAGTCTCCTCGATCGAGTACAGATAAAATCCTAATGCAAACCTCCTCATCCCATACAATCCGAAGACACACTGTCAACACACAACCTCTGTGTAATCCATCTGACCAAAATCTTCTACTCATTATGAATTATAAACAAAGAATGCATACATGACCTCTAACAGACTTAGTTCGAATAACTCTCAGTAATTAAGTACGATTACGGAGTGAGAATGATCCTAATATTTCACAGTGTGTACACCACTTCAAGAATTATGGCAAACAGAAGCAAACATGTGGAGTATTTCTTGTGTCAAGTGTCACTTCCTATTTCAATTGCTCACGAAAAATGCAGTGTAATAACTGTGTTGGTATGTCATGTCGTTAGCTTCCTTCCTACTGGCATACATTTATACAGCTTTCATAAAACCTCCAGCTCATGTGACTTCTATGATGTTTCTTGTACTAAAGTCGCTCGTCGAATTACTGCAGTTCATTTTCTTATGTTAAAATATAAAGCACTGAGCGTAAGCAAAACAAGCAACAGCGAGTAAATATACCAGTAGTGAACAGAATGTCAACAAGTGGATGCAGCACAATTTCTATAACGAGGCTTCGCCAAGCGAACAATCCGTAACCCATACCACATCGTAACCCACACTCCATGTCCGTACACTGTACATCAGCATTGCTATATACCAAATTAAAGTATAGTTATGACAACAAGCAGAAATGTGTAAATGTGCAATCCATACGCATAGCAGTAAACATATATCTTACGTACTAAACAGGTCATTAGCATTGTATCTTAATAAGTAAACATGAAGGCGCAAGCAGATAAATCACAAAGTATAACTTACACACCTAACCACATCAGCACAATTAATCAGGTGACAACTATAATTTAAATAAATAGGCACAGCAGGCACATAATTAAAAATATGACATCAGTGAAAAAGCATAGCAGCCAAGCGATGCATAATATACACAAATAACAATCCAGTTCATTAATAATCATTGTCAAAATCAGTTAACGTACGCAAGCACGTCGCTTCACAAGTAATTTCATTGAACACGTAATTAGCACAAAGTATGAATCACGTAATCGCGAGCAGCAAATTACGTCTAAAGTACGTACCTAAGTGGAAATATGTTACCTGAAAAATAAACTCAATTAATAATTACCTTTTTAGTTTATTACTTTCTTCTTCGAAATGACATTTTTCCTGAAATTTTCTCGATAGCAAGTCGTCTTAACGTCGGACACGCACAGAATTTACCTGAAGTTCTTAAATATTTTATAGAACCGTATCCTGAAAAATACTGAATGTTAATAACAGAATTCATCAAGTCACTATAGCTTTATACTGAATTTAGTCGGAGAAATTAGACTGTGTATTTATTTACGGCTGTCAGTGCATTCGCACTGAGCGCTCGATCAGCTGTAGGCGCGTGACGTAGGAAGTGATTGTTTGCGGTCAACGACTGCCTTGTGCGGCGCGCAGACTTGACTGTTGCTTTGAGTATATGCCGCCGCCAAAACACAGCGCGGTATCCTTGTACTCTCCGTGTGTTTACATACAACTGTTAGTTTCTCAAAAGTATGTCATTCTACAAAAATTTTAACATTAGATATATGATGTATTCCCTTAGAGCGTCGTGATTTAAGAGTTTCTACTTCGACAGTGTTATCATGAATAATTTTGCGAATTCTATATGGACCGTTATAAAGCAAAAAAAATTTCCGACACAAGCCTTTTCCTTTGTGAGACAAACGATGAGCCTTAATTAACACCTTCTGACCAACTGACAAGATTTTTAAACGACCAGGACGCTTAGCTGATTTCTCTCTTC
Organism: Schistocerca cancellata; assembly: GCF_023864275.1. NCBI lineage: Eukaryota > Metazoa > Arthropoda > Insecta > Orthoptera > Acrididae > Schistocerca > Schistocerca cancellata. The sequence goes on from NC_064633.1 coordinate 448,490,990, forward strand.
TAGCAGCTGCAGATGCAATATTTTGTAGAGCCAGGTTGACAACTTCAGAATGCCGCAGTTTCCGTGTAGGCGGAAAAGGAACGATTTCAGAAATGCGATTTGTCGGTGCTTTGTTTTTTAATATCAGTATAGGTGGTAAAGAAGTTGAGTCGTTAGGAAGTTCATTCAGAATGTTTTCAAAAATATGAAGATACTGATCCCAAGTTCTGTGATTCTGATGACAATAAAAACGACACAATTTATTGATTTCCTTCATCCATCTCTCTGAAGCGTTAGATTGAGGGTGAAAAAGTGAAATGAAAATTGGTTTAATTTTACGACGCCGTAGAGTACAAAGCCAAATTTTAGAACGAAACTGTGATCCATTATCTGATATAACCTTATCAACATGACCCACTTCTTTAAGAAAATGTTTGATGAAAGCGTTAGATACTGAATGAGCTGTTGCTTTGCGTAACGGTGTAAAACACACATATTTTGATGTCAACTCCACTGCTACGAAAATGTACGCAAAACCATTAGTAGATCGAACCACTGGACCGAACAAATCAACTGCAGCCATGTCCTTTAATTTCGCTGGAATGATAGGAAACAACGGTGCTCTGTGAGAAATAGTTGGCGGCTTTTGACATAATTTGCATAAACGAGGTGTGGCCAAATCGTCCAATTTAACAAAGCGTCGAAGAAAATTACAGACACCAAGGAAACTACGAACATCACGTTTTGTGGTAGGAACAGCATAATTACGAATAGCGTCTAATTTTTCTGGATCAGGAAGAATACCTTCTGTAGAAATAATATGACCGAGAAATTTCACCTGAGAACGACCAAATTCAGATTTTTCTAAGTTCACTGTAATGCCAACTCTTGCAAAAATACGTAATAATGAATCCAAAATTTTGTTATGCTCACTCCAAGAACGTTTAGCAATAAGAATATCGTCAACATATGAAGTAATATTGTCACGAAGATGAACAGGTAAAATTTCGTTTAAACTACAAATGAATGCTGCAGAAAATATAGTAAGTCCAAACGGTAATTTCCGAAATCACTTTTGGGTAAAATAGTCATATCCGGTTATTTTTTACACGCTCTCTAGGTAGATTGATAGTTGAAGAGTTGTTTCGATAGATGCAAAGAATAGTAAAAGAGTAGGCAGCGGTACAGAAAACTAAAAGGGAAATAGCACCACTACAGCTCGGGGCCCTATGCTCGCTACGGCACATATTCACTTAGAGTAGTGAATCCCCTGAGGACTTAATAGCTGCACATAAATTTCAGTTTGTGACTTAGTGGCAAATTTAGCGTAAGTGCGTACAGAAATTGATCTAACCATGCACATGGATGCATGTCATTCTTCGAGTTGCGGAAGATCTTAAATTTCCGAACAGTCAAAAAGTGTTTATAGTCAAAGTTTTCGCCACGTGGCGACAAAGACCTACCGCGTCTGTCCCAGTCCCAATGCCGATTATTGTCAAGTTCGCGCGCCTGGCGCTCTCTTGTTGCATCCCGTAAATGAAACAAATTATTTTCTTCAAACCCCTCTGGTATCTGTGATTCTAAATTTCTTTTGCTGTCTTTTCCTACGATTTCGCCTTCGATTTGTTTGACTTGCTTTCGTAATGCCTCAACTTCCCTTTTAACGCGTTCATTATATTCTCCCTGATTTTCAACATGCTTATTTATGTTCTGGTACTCTTCGGTTTCTGAAAATGGCAATGGAGTTGTATCATCTGAATCTGTGTCCCCATTTAAACTAAGATTTGACAATTTATCTGAAATCTCCTCCACTCTTTCCGATAAGTTTACGTCTTCCGTAAGTGTCACGACTCGGGTTTCGGTATTGTCACATTTAGTAGTTAACTGTTCACACTGTTGCGTTAAGTTATTTATTCTGTCATTTGGTACGGATTCCTCGGTTCTTTCAATTATTTCTTCCTTATCGTGTGCACGATGTAAATTTAACTCTGAAAAATTTTGTACTATCACGCGATCTTTTTCTTCCTGTTCTCTGTCCTGTTCCTCTTGTCTAATTTCTGTTGAAATTAAACTATTATTGTGAGCATTCAAAATTGGTTGCACTTCTTCTCTAATTTCTTTGTTTGATTCATCTTTCATGTTGAAATATGTCCCTATTCGTGAACTTAACCGTGTTTCCATTGTTCCCATCTGTGTTTTTAATTCAGATCCTAACTGTGATCCAAGTGAGTCTAACCGTATTTCCATTGTTCCCATTTCTGTTTTAATTGTCCCTATCTCTGTTTTTTATTCAGATCGCAAAGTTCCCATATCTGTTTTAATTGTTCCTATTTGTGATTCTAACCGAGATCCCAAATTTAATATTGCACTCATCAACTGCTCCGTGTTAAGTTGTTCGAAATTCTTTTCGCCCCTAACATTCCCCACAAAACTAACTTCCTTCTGCATGGCAGTAAAGCTATCTGAGTTCGATACTATTCCAGAATCTTCTGTCGTTAATCTCGGATTCTGTGAATTTTCTGATTGAGAAAAATTTTGAAATGGTTCCGGACTATTTTCCCGACTTATTACATTGTTTTCCACTTCATTATCCATCATACTGTTTTCCTCTGTTGGCGAGTTCGCCATATTAACAATTTCGTTATTCTGACTATTCATCATTTTTGCCTGTTTCATTGACCGCATAATCATTTACAAAACATAAAAAAAACTCGTCACTGTACGAAAATTACACACAATGCCTCATCTCCAACAATACCATTCACACGAAATGCTTCCTTCAAACACGATTAACGAACAATAGAAGAATGACAATCACCAAATCTACACATGCAAAATAGACTACAATTAATAGACTACAAATTACTACTACAATACTACTGTCTACTATTTTTACAATCAGAAGAATTCCAAGGGACGATCCGAAGCAGCGGTCGCCACGTGCATGGGGGCTTAATTAAAATAAATATGAATGCAAATATTTTTAATAGCTGTATATCCGGTTACGCAAGTCTCGTAAACGGCTGGCCCTGACTAGTATTATTACGCAATCTGACTGCTTAGAATGACAACAAAGAAAGTAAGAAAATTTTCGTTAACACAGTTAATTAATTAAGTCCCCAGCAACTATAAAATCTACGAAGCCAACAAAGCACAAGTGTAGCTGTTCTGTGTGTGGTAGTGTGACTCAACGCACATCTGGCACGGTTCTTCTTCAACAAGACAAGAAATTTTAAATACCATTTATACTGACGTGATAAAAGAAAATTAGAAATACTATAATTGTGCAAGAAACCCAGAATTACACTCTAATACAAGAACACACGCCAGATGCTTTGTTGACTGAACCTGTAATGAAGCATTATTCAGGATACACAAATAATAAGAAAATAAAGAACAGTAGATAGTTACCTTAATTTATATTGACGAAAAGCACTCAGATCATTACAATATCTCCATTGGAACAACATCTGCTATCTCTCCCATCAAATAACTGCGTAAACATGGAACAACACTCTCCACTACCGCATCTCACTCTGACTTCAGCCACAAGCAGTGTCCACCACAACTTCTCGGCAAGCACTGCTTGCCGCTACGTCTCAATAAGCACTGCCAGTGGAGGCGGCGGAACACTCTCTGGCGCGATTTTTGGCGCTGTGGCTCAGTGTAGCCACCTTTCAATAAATATATATATATATATATATATATATATATATATATATATATATATATATATATATATATATATACCCCTGGAAATGGAAAAAAGAACACAAGAACACATTGACACCGGTGTGTCAGACCCACCATACTTGCTCCGGACACTGCGAGAGGGCTGTACAAGCAATGATCACACGCACGGCACAGCGGACACATCAGGAAGCGCGGTGTTGGCCGTCGAATGGCGCTAGCTGCGCAGCATTTGTGCACCGCCGCCGTCAGTGTCAGCCAGTTTGCCGTGGCATACGGAGCTCCATCGCAGTCTTTAACACTGGTAGCATGCCGCGACAGCGTGGACGTGAACCGTATGTGCAGTTCACGGACTTTGAGCGAGGGCGTATAGTGGGCATGCGGGAGGCCGGGTGGACTTACCGCCGATTTGCTCAACACGTGGGGCGTGAGGTCTCCACAGTACATCGATGTTGTCGCAGGTGGTCGGCGGAAGGTGCACGTGCCCGTCGACCTGGGACCGGACCGCAGCGACGCACGGATGCACGCCAAGACCGTAGGATCCTACACAGTGCCGTAGGGGACCGCACCGCCACTTCCCAGCAAATCAGGGACACTGTTGCTCCTGGGGTATCGGCGAGGACCATTCGCAACCGTCTCCATGAAGCTGGGCTACGGTCCCGCACACCGTTAGGCCGTCTTCCGCTCACGCCCCAACATCGTGCAGCCCGCCTCCAGTGGTGTCGCGACAGACGTGAATGGAGGGACGAATGGAGACGTGTCGTCTTCAGCGATGAGAGTCGCTTCTGCCTTGGTGCCAATGATGGTCGTATGCGTGTTTGGCGCCGTGCAGGTGAGCGCCACAATCAGGACTGCATACGACCGAGGCACACAGGGCCAACACCCGGCATCATGGTGTGGGGAGCGATCTCCTACACTGGCCGTACACCACTGGTGATCGTCGAGGGGACACTGAACAGTGCACGGTACATCCAAACCGTCATCGAACCCATCGTTCTACCATTCCTAGACCGGCAAGGGAACTTGCTGTTCCAACAGGACAATGCACGTCCGCATGTATCCCGTGCCACCCAACGTGCTCTAGAAGGTGTAAGTCAACTACCCTGGCCAGCAAGATCTCCGGATCTGTCCCCCATTGAGCATGTTTGGGACTGGATGAAGCGTCGTCTCACGCGGTCTGCACGTCCAGCACGAACGCTGGTCCAACTGAGGCGCCAGGTGGAAATGGCATGGCAAGCCGTTCCACAGGACTACATCCAGCATCTCTACGATCGTCTCCATGGGAGAATAGCAGCCTGCATTGCTGCGAAAGGTGGATATACACTCTACTAGTGCCGACATTGTGCATGCTCTGTTGCCTGTGTCTATGTGCCTGTGGTTCTGTCAGTGTGATCATGTGATGTATCTGACCCCAGGAATGTGTCAATAAAGTTTCCCCTTCCTGGGACAATGACTTCACGGTGTTCTTATTTCAATTTCCAGGAGTGTATATATATGTGTGTGTGTGTGTGTGTGTGTGTGTGTTTCGATTCTTCCATCAGTATATATATATATATATATATATATATATATATATCACAACACATACATATACATTCTAATGAAAAAATCACAACACAAAAAATTATTAATGTGGAGAAATTAAATTTTGGGAATACATTTGTCTAGGAAACATAATTAAGTGATTAACATCACAAATTCATATGTTAATGTAAGCGTGAGTTAAGCCAATGCAACTGTGAAATTCTGGTACATTAATAACCTGTGCAGCCGCTAGAATGTTGAACAGAAGCATGCAAACGTTCATGCATTGTATTGCACAGGTGGCAAATGTCAATTTGTGGGATGAAGTTCCACGCCTATTGCTCAGGGCGAGTCAAGATAGGGACGGTTAATGCTATTTGTGGGTGACGCTGGAGTTGTCATCCGATGATGTCCCATATGCGCTCGGCTGGAGACAATCTAGGGATCAAGCAGTAACAAGTTGACACTGTACAGCATGTTCTAAAACAACGGTGGAATGTGGGCGAACGTTATCCCGTTGGAAAACACCCTTTGGAATGCTGTGCTGTACAAATCTGGCAGCTGCTGCAACTTTATGTACCAGTTGTCCTGATGCTGATTCGCAAGAAACACTGATAATACACTGTAGATTATTTTGTACGTACTATTAATGATTTCCGATTGTGGCTATTTGTGCAAGTACTAGTTGTATTATGTTCCAGTACTTACGATGGAGGCGGTGGTTTGATACTGGACGTTATGTCTGAAGCTAGTCACCGCAAATAAAGGATATTTCTCACTGCAACTTCGACAGAATTGCAAATAACAGTTTTAATAAAAATAAGATGCTGACCCGTTTTTTCTACATCTTGCTCTAGGTTCATAAACCTTCTTGTGTGTTGTTGTCCATCTACCAAATGTCTGTTTCTCTGCTAGGCGTCTTACTTAACGGAGGAGTTACTTGAATCTCCGTTGGTTGGATGTTGGGTTGTCGTTTGACTGTTGAGGCGTAAGTTCGAGTTGATCGAATCCATTCTTCATCGCACTTGCGACTGGCGGACATTGGCGCAAAAAGACTGACACGTGTCTTCTTCCATATTCTCTATTTTCTCCTGACGTTTGGGGCCGACATTGATGCCTGCTATTTCTTGTGTATTTGGTACGACATTTCTGGCTACCACATAATGCTGTATAGCTTCCCTTACTATCTCATGTATGAGGAAGGCGAGCTCTTGGTGGTCGACAACTGCCGTCAGGACCACATATGGCAGTCGGTCATATCTCTTCCGTCCGACTCCTTTCTGACGCATTTCTTCGATTTGGTGACACCAATTGATGAATTCCTCTGTCGTTACGTCTTCCTTTATCAGAAGAGCTTGGTATATGTCCTCTGCAACTCCTTTCATCAGATGTGAGATTCTGTTAGCTTCTATCCTATTCGGATTTACTGTGTGGCACAGTACGACTGTATCGTTTCCCCATGACGTTTGGACCTATTCTTCTAAGCGGACTTTCTGTTGATTGTCGCTGTACGATTTCTTTAGTTCACTTGGAAGTTTCTCCCAGTTATTGAGCTTCTCTTCATTGTTCTCGAACCGCTGATGGGCTATGCCGTCCAAGTAAAAGTACTCGTTTGCCAAACACATCATTTCATCCCACCTGTTGTATTTAGCGACTTGGTTGAATCCTTTCAGCCATTTCGTTAGCTCCTTAGAGTGTCCCCGGAAAACAGTGATGGATGTCCGATGTCAGTTGACTTACTACGGTTTGTAATCCACCTGTCTCCTGAATATACGGATCTTAGGATAGATGTATTGCTTGTTTCCTGATTCTGTCCATATAGACGACGTCTTTTATGTTGCCTAATCGGAGTAACGATGTGAAGTATCCGGTGTCTCTACCAAACAATGTCACTTCGAAACCACAATCAAGTCTAAGTCCAAAGGTTTGGTCGTCAATGAAGTACAACACTTAGAGGTGAATGCACGTTTATTACTGACACCGCCGTACAGCCAGAACGGAATAGAACTCCTGGACAGAGAGTGCAGCTATTTGTACAAACATCGAATAATTCAGAATGCTGACATTTATACAAACATCGAATAATCCAGAATATACAAATATCATACAGGGTGTTACAAAAAGGTACGGCCAAACTTTTAGGAAACATTCCTCACACACATATAAAGAAAAGATGTTATGTGGACATGTGTCCGGAAACACTTAATTTTCATGTTAGAGCTCATTTTAGTTTCGTCAGTATGTACTGTACTTCCTCGATTCACCGCCAGTTTGCCGAATTGAAGGAAGGTATTGTTGACTTCGGTGCTTCTGTTGACATGCGCCTCATTTCTCTACAGTACTAGCATGAAGCACATCAGTACGTAGCATCAACAAGTTAGTGTTCATCACGAACGTGGTTTTGCAGTCAGTGCAATGTTTACAAATGCCGAGTTGGCAGATGCCCATTTGATGTATGGATTAGCACGGGACAATAGCCGTGGCGCGGTACGTTTGTATCGAGACAGATTTCCAGAACAAAGGTGTCCCGACAGGAAGACGTTCGAAGCAATTGATCGGCGTCTTAGGGAGCACGGAACATTCCAACCTATGACTCGCGACTGGGGAAGATCTAGAACGCCGAGGACACCTGCAATGGACGAGGCAATTCTTCGTGCAGTTGACGATAACCCTAATGTCGGCGTCAGAGAAGTTGCTGCTGTACAACGTTGACCACGTCACTGTATGGAGAGTGTACGGGAGAACAGGTTGTTTCCGTAGCATGTACAGCGTGTGCAGGCACTATCAGCAGCTGATTGGCCTCCACGGGTACACTTCTGCGAATGGTTCATCCAACAATGTGTCAATCCTCATTTCAGTGCAAATGTTCTCTTTACGGATGAGGCTTCATTCCAATATGATCAAATGGTAAATTTTCACAATCAACATGTGTGGGCTGACGAGAATCCGCACGCAATTGTGCAATCACGGCATCAACACAGATTTTCTGTGAACGTTTGGGCAGGCATTGTTGGTGATGCCTTGATTGGGCCACATGTTCTTCCACCTAGGCTCAATGGAGCACGTTATCATGATTTCATACGGGATACTCAACCTGTGCTGCTAAAACATGTGCCTTTGCAAGTACGACACAACATGTGGTTCATCCATGATGGAGCTCCTGCACATTTCAGTCGAAGTGTTCGTACGCTTCTCAACAACAGATTCGGTGACCGATGGATTGGTAGAGGCGGACCAATTCCATGGCCTCCACGCTCTCCTGACCTCAACCCTCTTGACTTTCATTTATGGAGGCATTTGGAAGCTTTTGCCTACGCAACCCCGGTACCAAATGTAGAGACTCTTCGTGCTCGTATTGTGGACGGATGTGATACAATACGCCATTCTCCAGGGCTGCATCAGCGCATCAGGGATTCCATGCGACGGAGGGTGGATGCATGTATCCTCGCTAACGGAGGACATTTTGAACATTTACTGTAACAAAGTGTTTGAAGTCACGCTGCTACGTTCTGTTGCTGTGTGTTTTCATTCCACGATTAATGTGATTTGAAGAGAAGTAATAAAATGAGCTCTAACATGGAAGGTAAGTGTTTCCGGACACATGTCCACATAACATATTTTCTTTCTTTGTGTGTGAGGAATGTTTCCTGAAAGTTTGGCCGTACCTTTTTGTAACACCCTGTATATGTAAGATGTTTCAAGAACGTACTGGAAACGACAAATACTGCCAGAGCTCGTGGCAGTATAATCAATAAAACACTGAATTTCTATGAAAGAGTGATAAACAAAACCAAAATCAGTTTTAAGCACGCAAGACAAACCTTACCAAACAGGACTTTAACCACTACGTCAGACCAACGTTTAATCATCGTTGTATTGTACTGTATGGAACTGGGGACCTAGAAACGACCGAGAGGCTTCGTCCCCGCCGTAGCCCGCAGTGGTACACAACCCCACAACAGGCTACAGCAGTCCACTCACCCCACCGCCGCCCCACACCGAACCAGGGTTATTGTGCGGTTCTCCCCCAGTTGACCCCCCCCCCCCCCCCTCCGGGAACGTCTCACACCAGACGAGTCTAACCCCAATGTTTGCGTGGTAGAGTAACAATGGTGAACGCGTACGTGGAGACAGTGTTTGCGCAGCAATCGCCGACATAGTGTAACTGAGGCGGAGTACGGGGAACCACCCTGCATTCGCCAAGGCAGATGGAAAACCGCCTTAAAACCATCCACAGACTGGCTGGCACACTGGACCTCGACACTAATCTGCCAGGTCTTCCCGCCCTAAAGCAATGCATTAGACCGCACAGCTAACCGGATGGGCAAAAGACCTGCATAGTCAGCTCTAAGAAAGCTGCAGATATTGCCAACCTGAACCATAACGAACAGATTGTCCTAGCACATAATATTAACAAAACTATTCATAATTAGTGTGGCTTTAAGTTACAAGTGCCAGTAGGTAATACGTTCTGGAGATTACTCAACTAAAGAGCGTATCTGAACACTTAGTGTGCTGTGTAGTATGAAAGAGACATCGTTAAAGCTACACATTGCATTTAATTTCTTGTATTAATCATTACTACTAAACTAACTTCATTCTCTTTTGAAGTAGTGAGTGGTGGTCACTGTCCAATGCCCTAAGATGTGGGTTGATTACTTTGTTAGTACCGCAGCAGAACTTCATTATTTCAAAATTATTCTTTTTATACCAATTAATTTTTAAAAACGGAGTATCAGAGATCGGATATGGGTTATTACAGGTTTGAGCTCTTCTTTCAGTTTTTGTGTATATATAAATTAGTTACACGAAAGTTTTCTTGACTATCCTCTTTCAGTAGCTATATACATCTTTATAATACTTTATCCACTAATCTTTTGCTACCATTCCTGTTCACATTACATCCTTTCGTCTTTGCTTAAGTGACTGAGAAATCTGTAGGTATAACTCTGCGCACCACATTCATTGTTCTCTATATGACTTACGGGCATATCGCACAACTGCTATTGAGGCTTTCTCTCAATTACTTTGACTGCATTACATTTCTGTATATTTTTTGTGGCTCATATCGTTACCATCACTACAAGATGCGTGGTCTTTGCTGGGTCTGTTATCGGAAATTTCTTACAAAATTTAGTCACGATCCCACTGAGAAAAAATATGTTGTATAATTAGTAATTGTTGGACAAAAGTACAAATCTTATGTTGTGACACCTGTTATAATACGAGGTGCATTCTAAGGCCTCCGATTTTTTTTCTCCGGACTGGAAAGAGATAGATACATTCACATTGTTTTAAAATGAGGCCGCGTTCATTGTCAATACGTCCCAGAGATGGCAGCACCGTACGGCAGATGGAATTTTACCGCCAGCGGTGAGAATGAGAACTGTTTTAAATACTTAAAATGGCGACGTTTTCCTTACTTGAACAGCGTGCAATCATTCGTTTTCTGAATTTGCGTGGTGTGAAACCAATTGAAATTCATCGACAGTTGAAGGAGATATGTGGTGATGGAGTTATGGATGTGTCGAAAGTGCATTCGTGGGTGCGACAGTTTAATGAAGGCAGAACATCATGTGACAACAAACCGAAACTACCTCGGGCTCGCACAAGCCGGTCTGACAACATGATCAAGAAAGTGGACAGAATTGTTTTGGGGGATCGCTGAATGACTGTTGAACAGATCGCCTCCAGAGTTGGCATTTCTGTGGGTTCTGTGCACACAATCCTGCATGACGACCTGAAAATGAGAAAAGTGTCATCCAGGTGGGTTCCACGAATGCTGACGGACGACCACATGGCTGCCCGTGTGGCATGTTGCCAAGCAATGTTGACGCGCAACGACAGCATGAATGGGACTTTCTTTTCGTCGGTTGTGACAATGTATGAGATGTGGATGCCATTTTTCAATCCAGAAACAAAGCGCCATTCAGCTCAATGGAAGCACACAGATTCACCGCCACCAAAAAAATTTCGGGTAACCGCCAGTGCTGAAAAAATAATGGTGTCCATGTTCTGGGACAGCAAGGGCGTAATCCTTACCCATTGCGTTCCAAAGGGCACTACGGTAACAGGTGCATCCTACGAAAATGTTTTGAAGAACAAATTCCTTCCTGCACTGCAATAAAAACTTCCGGGAAGGGCTGCGCATGTGCTGTTTCACCAAGACAACGCACGCGCACATCGAGCTAACGTCACGCAACAGTTTCTTCGTGATAACAACTTTGAAGTGATTCCTCATGCTCCCTACTCACCTGACCTGGCTCCTAGTGACTTTTGGCTTTTTCCAACAATGAAAGACACTCTCCGTGGCCGCACATTCAGCAGCCGTGCTGCTATTGCCTCAGCGATTTTCCAGTGGTCAAAACAGACTCCTAAAGAAGCCTTCGCCACTGCCATGGAATCATGGCGTCAGCGTTGTGAAAAATGTGTACGTCTGCAGGGCGATTACGTCGAGAAGTAACGCCAGTTTCATCGATTTCGGGTGAGTAGTTAATTAGAAAAAAAATCGGAGGCCTTAGAACTTGAATGCACCTCGTATAACATAATACGGATCTGCAGAAAAGTATACGAATGGATGTCAGGGGAGAAAACTAAAATTTACGATTTTCACACACACTATCTATCCTGTGGACCCGTGTTCTAGATGTAGCTTCTTTGGCTACAAATCTAAACGTCCTCGGTCCCAAACTGGGACCCAGTCACTGCTCACATTTAGAATAAAAATTATCAACAATGGCGTAAGAAGTCACCTTCGCTCTGCCAACGGCCTTGACGAACAGGGCGAAGGAGCGGGCACAGGTTCAGCGCCCTCCCTTGGCCTTGGGGTGGGAAACTGCCCATAAAATGCGGAAAAATCAGCAATGATCAATGACATGAGGATGCAGAAGGCAATGGAAACCACTCGCTACATTAAATACACGTAATGTGCATCCACATGACGTGTGGCCTGTAACTTAAAGTGTCATAATGATCTCTCCATTAGGAAAAGATTACGAATTAGTCCCCTATTCGAATCTGCAGGAGGGGGCTGGCAAGGGAGAAGTAATTATAAGAAAAATATGGAATAACCAACGAAGAGAGAACATTCTACAACTCGGAGTATGGAAGTGAGAAATCTGAAGTAGCAGGAAAGCCAGAAAATCTGAAAAGCCTCAGCGTTGATATACTGCTGGTCAGTGAAGTGAAATGGAAACAAGATAAGGATTTCTCGTCAGAGGAATATTATGTAATATCAACAGCAGCAGGAAATGGTATAACGGCAGTAGTATTCATTATGAACACGAAAGTAGGACAGAAAACGACGTATTGTGAACAGTTCAGTGATGGGGCTGTACTCATCAGATTCGACAGCAAATCAGTGCTGACAACGATAATTCAGGTATACATGTCGACGTCACAAACAGAAGAAGAAGAGATGGCAAAAGAATATGAGGATATTGAACGGTTAATTCAGTACGTAAAGGGAGATAAAAAATGTAGTAATCATGAGGGACTTGAAAGAGGTTGTGTGGGAAAGGATAGAAAGAGGAGTTACCAGAAAATACTAATTTGACAGTAGAAATGAGAGAGGAGAAAGACTAATTGAGTTCTGCAACAAATTTCAGTTGGTAACAGCAAATACTCTCTGCTCAAGAATCACAAAAGGAGGAGGTATACTTGGGAAAGGTCCGTGGACACGGGAAGATACTAGGCTAGATTACGTCATGGTCAGACAGAGATTATGAAATCAGCTGTTAGACTGTAAGGCGTACCCGGTGCAGATGTAGACTCATGACACTATTTGTTGATGTTGATGTGCAGACTGAACTTTAAGAAAATCGCCCGGAAGAACAGTGTGGAATGAAGAGGAATACTGAAGTACTGAAGCATGATGAGGCGGGTCTGAATTTCGCTAAGGGTGTGGATAATGCGATAAGGAATACCAGAGCAGGCATTTTAGTTGAAGAGGAGTGAACACCTCTATAAAGGGCAACCACAGATATAGGACAGACAGATATAGATACAAGGGAGGTAAATGCGAAGAAACCATGGGTAAGAAGTGAAATACTTCAAGTGATCGACGAAAGAAGTGTAACCTCCCCGCAACGAAAATGTCAATGAAAATGTAAATGAGCCAAGTGTAAACTCCCAAAGTAAAAAATGAAAAATGTGAGCCAAATGTAACCTCCCCGCAGAGATTATTAATAAAAATGAAAATGCGAGCCAAGAGTAACCTTCCCACAAAATATAATTTATAATTAAATGAATTTTTAATTATTCTGAGCTCTGAACAAAAATTAATCTTAATGTAACCTCTGAACAAAATTTGGCTCCGACTTATAGTCTCTATGCAAAGAATGCATTCACACTTAATATTCCCACAAAATTCTTTTCTCATTTAATGTCAAGTTCGGAATAGAAAAATTCCTAAACACCAAAAATAATAAAAAAGTTTCTGTAACCTGATAAATTTTATAAGGACAGCAGCGCTGACCTTCGGCCCTGTATTCTGAATAAAAAAGCAAAAAATTCTTACCTCAATAAAACTGCAATTATATCCGCTCTTAATTACTCATTTTTCGACACAGCTTCGTGCAATGCTGGCGTATATTTTTTTTATTTTTGGATGCAACGATAATGCATTGGAAAATTTTTTAAATTGAAATGAATGCTTTTCTTTAAAACAGTTGCTTTATATTATAAAAATTATTATTGGGGCATTTCTTTGAAGAAATTAAATTACAGTTAACATACATTATTAAATATGCGCAAGGCTGCTTCTTTACCTTCTACAACAATACTCATCCACCAGAGTCCTGACCAGAGTCACGAGCAGAGCACACAGCCGACGCATGCCGACTCCCCGACTACTACCGACTGACAACTACTACTCACTCGCTACTACTACTGTCGACTCGCGCGGTCAAGCGCAGACTAGCAACAGCTAACGATAAACTACTCTCTGGTCAGAGATTCTGTCATGCCTCGCCTATCGCCGGCAATATATACGTCTTTCAGAAGGAAGTACAATCACTTTTTATGAAATAAAGAAATCGAGAAAGAAAGAATGATAGAGAGGACTGTCTCAGAATACAGAAAAGTCAAAAGAACCTTCGGTGAAATTAAAAGCAAGGGTGGTAACTTAAGAGTGCGATTGGAATTTCACTGTTAAACCGAGAAGAGAGAGCACATAGGTGGAAAGAGTACATAGAAGATTTCTGTGAGGGGGGGGGGGGCTAGTCTGATGACGTGATAGAAGAGGAAGCTGCAGTCGATATGAAAAACAAATGGGATCCAATATTAGAGCTCTGGAAGACTGAGATAAAATAAAGCAAAAAGGGCAAATGACATTCATCGCAGTTTCTAAAATCGTTGGGGAAGTTTCAACAAAATGACTATTCACCTGCTGCCTGGAATCTATGATACTGGGAACGTACTATCAAACTTGTAGAAAAAATCATCCACTCAATTCCGAAGACAGCAATGGCAGATAAGCGCGAGAAATATCGCACAGTGCATGCATGCAGGCTGCTAACAAGAATAAGAAACACAATAGTGGAAAAGAAATTTGGGGATCTGTTATATGACCATTAGTTTGCCTCTAGGAAAGGTAAAGGCATCAGAGAGGCAGTTCTGACGTTTTATTTGATAATGGAAGCAAAACTGAGGGAAGATCAAGATACGGTCATAAGATTCGTCGACATAGAAAAAGCGTTCGAAAACGTAAAATGGTGCAAGATTTTCGAAATTCAGAGTAAATAAGTACAAGTTATAGGGAAAGCCGGGTAATATGCAATATGTACCAGAACCAAGAGTGAACAATAAGATTGAAAGACCAAGATTATAGTGTTTGGAATTAAAAAAATGTGTAAGACAGGGATGCAGTCCTTCGCCCCTACTATTCAATCTATACATCGAAAAGCAATTGTGGAAATAAATGAAACGTTCAAGAATGGGATCAAAATTCAGGGTGAAAGGATATCAATCATCAGATTCTCTGATGACATTGCAATCTTCAGTGAAAGTGAAGATCCGGCCGATGTGACCGAACGGTTCTAGGGGCTTCAGTCCGAAACCGAGTTTGAAGACACCGCCACCCGGCTGGAAGCCCGAGAACTCTTCACCAGTTGTATACGCCGGGAAAGCAAACATTCACATTCCGTGAGTATGTTTACATAACAATTTATTTTGCAACTTTGCTGGATTGCAAAACTCTCTCTCCCTCTCCCTCTCTCCTTGTGTGTGTGTGTGTGTGTGTGTGCGCGCGGGAGAGGGAGGGGAGGGGGGGGTGCGCCTATGCGAGCATGCACATGTGTGTGTACGCGCACTTACTGCAAATGGGGCTAACCTTAACTGGCAATTCATTTCTATACGCCTGTCTGCTCAATGACTTTTCTGATGGGTTGGGAGTGATATGTTCTTATACACCCGCATCTCGTGGTCGTGCGGTAGCGTTCTCGCTTCCCACGCCCGGGTTCCCGGGTTCGATTCCCGGCGGGGTAAGGGATTTTTTCTGCCTCGTGATGGCTGGGTGTTGTGTGCTGTCCTTAGGTTAGTTAGGTTTAAGTAGTTCTAAGTTCTAGGGGACTGATGACCATAGATGTTAAGTCCCATAGTGCTCAGAGCCATTTGAACCATTTTTTTGTTCTTATACAGATAATCATTATCCAGCTATATTTTCTGTTGCTCTATTTCTATAAACTTCCTCTGTAACATACACTGATAAGGTAGAACATTGTCACAACTGAATCAGTATCATGTATCGCCCATTACAGCACAAATAACTGTTACAATAATGGCATCAGTTCTACAAGTTTTCTATATGGCCAATTGCAGTTATACATGCTATCCAATTAATATATTTGCTGTATGATTACTAGCAGGTGGGTTACAGGATTGCCGCTAGCTAGCAAGCTGAGAGTGTTTTATAGAGCTGATATTCGTCAAATTTGTGGTCTTAAACATCAAGTGGTGCTTATTTGCCTAACTCCTCTAACCAGAGAAGCTGTGTGGAAAACACTGACAAGAAGATGGGACGGGATGATAGGTCATCTGTTAAGACATCTGGGAATAACTTCCATGGTATTAGAGCGAACAGTAGAGAGTGGAAACTGTAGAGGAAGACTGACATTGGAACACATCGAACTATGTTTTGAGAACGTGGGGTACACATCTTCCTCTGAGATGAAGAGTTGGCGCAGAAGAGGAATTGGAGGCCGGCCGCATCAAACCAGTCACAACACTGATGATTAATGAAAAAAAAAAAGCTGATTGAAAGTATATAGACACCTATTAGTGGACATTAACATGCGGGGGGAGTGGGTGCACCCTTCGCCTTTACGACGGGCAGAAGTGTGCTCTGAACATTTTCAGTGAGGTGTCTAAATGTCTTTGGAAGAATGGCAGCTGATTATTCCTCAAGAACCGAAACCAAGGGCGTCTTCAGCGCAGTCGATGTTCATATACGTCTGAAAGGTTTTCCGTCCGCAGCTCGTGGTCTAGTGGCTAGCGTTGCTGCCTCTGGACCAAGGAGTCCCAGATTCGATTCCCGGCCAGGTTGGGGATTTTCTCTGTCCGGCAACTGGGTGTTTGTGCTGTTCTCATCGTTTCATCATTCGTGACAGTGGCTAGACTGGACTGTGAAAAAAATTGGACCGCATTCAAAAATTGGGACTTTGTATGGGCGCTGATGACCGCGCAGTTGAGCGCCCCACAAACCAAACATCACCATCATCCAAAGGTTTTCCGTTTGGATCACTTCGTGGCTCCGGGCAGGCCATTTCAAGAATGATATTGTCCACCAACCATTGTCTTACAGATGCTACGTTGTGACAGGGTGTATTGTCATCCTGATCAGAAATAATCGTCTTCTCTGGACTATTTCTCTATTGTACGCAGTACCAGTGCTGTAAAACGTATTCGTATCGCTCTGCATTCAGTGTTTTCTTAAGTGGAATAAGTGGTCCACACACTAACCACGAAAACCACCCTCACGCCTTAACGCCATCATCTCTGTACTTCTCTGTTGGCATTACACATGATAACAGGTAACGTTTCCAGGCTTTCACCCAACCCAAACCCTTCCATAGGATTGCTACCGGTTGTAAAGTGATTCATAATTCCAAATTACTCGTTTCTAGCTATCCACTGTCTAGTGACTTCGGTCTTTATATCATCTCAAGCGTCACTTATCACTGACCATAGAAATATGTGGCATATGAGGATATGCTCGACCAATGTAACCCAGTCTTGTGAACTCCTGTGCTGTGTCTTTCTCATCAAGCGAGTAATAATTCAGAATTCATTTGCTTTTATGACGAATGTCAAGGAACAAGTTTGTCGTTTTGTCAAAGTAATTCGCATGCGCACCTCTGAATGAAAATTCTATGATTTTCGTTTTCTTTTCTATAATAGGAGGGACCGCTCTTTCTATGTTGTTCGAATAAGACGCGTCCTTTTCATGGTTGAGAATTATTTTTGGATTCATGAATTTTTTTGGAAGTGCATTATTTCCAATTTTAAGTAATGTGCTTCTCGCAAACAAAGCCCGATAAAGGGAAGGAAAATCATAATTAAATGACGTTACACAGAGGAGCCAAAGAAATTGGTACACCTGTCTAATATAGTATAGGCCCTCCGCAAGCACGCAGAAGTGTCGCAACACGACATGGCATGGACTCGTCTAATGTCTGAAGTAGTGCTGGAGGGAACCGACACCACGAATCCTGTAGGGCTGTCCATAAATCCGTAAGATTACGAGGCGGTGGAGATCTCTTCTGAACAGCACGTTGCAAGGCATCCGTGATATGTTCAATAATGTTCATGTCTGAGGAGTGTTTAAATTCAGAAGA
This sequence comes from Schistocerca cancellata, assembly GCF_023864275.1. Classification (NCBI taxonomy): domain Eukaryota; kingdom Metazoa; phylum Arthropoda; class Insecta; order Orthoptera; family Acrididae; genus Schistocerca; species Schistocerca cancellata. The sequence continues at coordinate 448,509,016 of NC_064633.1, forward strand.
GTGTTCCTGGAGCAATTCTTGACGTGTGGGGTGTCGCATTGTCCTGTTGGAATTTCCCAAGTCCGTCGGAATGCACAATGGACATGAATGGATGCAGGTGAACACATAGAATGCTTACGTACGTGTCACCTGTCAGAGTAGTATCTAGACATATCAGGAGTCCAATAACACTCCAACTGCAGATGCTCCACTCCATTACAGAGCCTCCACCAGCTTGAACAGTCCCTGCTGACATGCAGGGTCCATGGATTCATGAGGTTTTCTCCATACCCGTACACGTCCATCCGTTCGACACAAGTTGAACCGAGACTCGTCCATCCAGGCAACATGTTTCCAGTCATCAACAGTCCAATGTCGGTGTTGACGAGTGTAGGTGAGACGTAAAGCTTTGTGTCGTGCAGACATCAAGGGTACACGAGTGGGCCTACGGCTCCGAAAGCACATATCCATGATGCGTCGTTGAATGGTTCGCACATTGACACTTGCTGATGGCGCAACATTGAAATATTTTTGCGAAAGGTTGCACTTGTGCCACGCAGAAGGATTCTCGTCAGTCGTCGTTAGTTCTGTTCTTGCAGGATCTTTTTCCGGTCGCAGCGATGTTGGATATTCGATGTTTTACCGGTGTCCTGATATTCATGGTACTCTCGTGATGTGGTCGTACGGGAAAATCCCCACTTCATCGCTACCTCGGAGGTGCTGTGTCCCATCGTTCGAGCGCCGACTATAACACCACGTTCAAACTCACTCAAATCTTGATAACCTGCTATTGTAGCAGCAGTAACCGATCTAACAACTGCGCCAGACACTTGTTGTCTTACGTGGGGCCGGCCGGAGTGGCCGTACGGTTCTAGGCGCTACAATCTGGAGCCGAGCGGCCGCTACGGTCGCAGGTTCCAATCCTGCCTCGGGCATGGATGTGTGTGATGTCCTTAGGTTAGTTAGGTTTCATTAGTTCTAAGTTCTAGGCGACTGATGACCTCAGAAGTTAAGTCGCATAGTGCTTAGAGCCATTTGAACCATTTTTTTCTTACGTGGGCTTTGCCGACCGCAGTACTGAATTGTTTACGTATCTCTGTATTTGAATATGCATACCTATACCAGTTTCTTTAGCGCTTCAATGTGTAAAATATGACAACTCTAGGTGTTTATCGTGAGTTGGTAGTAAAGTATTTAAATTAAGATTTTGGACTAGCCATTACTCTAACAAAAGTATATTAAATGTTAACAAAGAAATATTAGTCCTAAACACCTAGGGAGGTTTACCGACATCCGCCAGTCATGGTGTTATTCGGGAGTGGAAATTTTCCACAAACAATCTGCATTTATTCTTTAACAACATTACCTGTATAACACGACACTCCCTACGTACAGTCATGATGCTATCCATACTGCTACTATGAAGTGACACCTTTAGTTGCTTTAAAGCGATTTTTCTCAACCACCCTCCACAACGCTCCGTCGGTACATGAAGTCTGCCTTGTCTGGGTTTAGCTGTGGTCCTTCCTTCGCGTTTCCACTTCCCAGTCACAGCACCAACAGTCGACCTCGGCTGCTTTAGAAGTGTTGAAATATCGCTGATGGATTTGTTACTCGGGTGAGATCCAAAGACTATTCCACGTTCGAAGTCACTGAGCTCTCCTGAACGACCCATATCCTGTTACTGCATCTCTATTGATAACACAAAACTCCTCGCGTCCTTTTATATTGACGAGGCGGCCTCTCGTAATTCTTATTATCAATTTCGAGTTACACAGCTGTGTCTGGATGCTTCTCAACAGATGGTGTAAACGAGTTGTTCAGTTCTGGGACGTGTCGTGCCACAAGAACTAAATTTTAAATGTGACACAAGTGGAATCACAGGAAATAAGTTCTAGAAGTGTGTGAGAAATCTGTAATGAATAAAAACTTTGTAGTCCAAATTCCATGAAGAATTAAGTGCTCCTTGTTGCCTTCCCTTGGGGACGCCTATGTTAGCATTTGTATCCTATAACGGTGAAAATAAATGTTGCATATGGCCGAACGTTTAACAGTGAACGCTGTGATGCAGAAATATGCTGTGATATCAGTACATTGGTTTGTTTGTAATGTAATTCTAGGGTAAATAGTCCTTGTTTTTTGCCGTGGGAGGGCAGTATGCGCTGTCTATGGCAACCGTGTCACCTGTAAACGTTTCAGTACTTGTGATATGTGTCATTATAAGAGTTGTGCGGGTTCACGATTGTTACGACAACAACAACGTACGGTCACAGGCTCCGTATAGTCACTCTAACGGAGTAGGGGATGTCAAAGATGGAAGTCGCAGAGAATGTCGCTGTGAGTCAAAGAGATGTCTCTAGAATTTGGAACCAGTTTCTAGCGACAGGATCATTTGAGTATTGTCACGGAAGTGGCCGTGGAAGGAAAACAACAGGTGTGCTGGGCCGATATATGCGTACAAAAGCAAACAGAAATCCTCAACGCACTGCTACACCTTTACGGCGCCAGTTCCAAACAGCTACAGAAGTGCAGGTCTCACCACAAATGATACGGAACAAGCCCCATGAGTAGAGATTATATGCCAGAGAATCTCTCAAGTGCCCCCATCTAAGTCGGGTTCGGAGAGGGACTCGTGTCGCATGGCCATCAAACCACTCTTTCTGGCTAGGCAGCAGTAGGACACAACACTTTTTCCTGATGAGATCCGTATCAGTCTCTACCCTGGCAGTACTGATATATGTGTGTGGAGGTAACGGTGACAACGTTTATACGTTAACTGTGCTGTACGCCGTCACCTTCTTCAAGGCAATTTTGTCACGTTTCGGGATTCAAAAAAAATGTGTGTGAAATCTTATGGGACTTAACTGCTAAGGTCATCAGTCCCTAAGCTTACACACTACTTAATCTAAATCATCCTAAGGACAAACACACACACCTATGCCCGAGGGAGGACTCGAACCTCCGCCGGGACCAGCCGCACAGTCCGTGACTGCAGCGCCTGAGACCGCTCGGCTAATCCCGCGCGGCACGTTTCGGGGTGAAACCATGTATGGCCGCAGGACGGTCCCTTGTGTCAATACGTGGGAGGATGGCTAGTGTGCAGTATCGCGACGAGATCCTTGCGCGCAATGTGCCTGCATTTGGTGAACATATTGGTGCGGAATTCACGCTGATGGACTACAAAGCACGCCTCCATCGTTACAATCTTGTGAATACCTTCATAATGTAGCATAGAATCAGTTGGATGGAATGGCCTCCACATTCTCTAGATTTCAAATGCTTTGGGAATGCATGAGCCAAGCCAAGACGAGCTGTTTGCAGTCGTCCTGTCCTTCCAAGGATGACGATAGCATGAGTGCCGGTGGTGACGAGCGCGACAATTTGACAATGAGTACGCCTTATTATATTATTTAATCTTTCTTTATTAATAGGGAAAAGAAAGATTAAAGAGAAAGATATAATATAACACATTTATTGGTTTACAGGTTACATATTTATCTTTATTTATCTATAATAGAGAAGTTGTTGTAGTCATGAACAGGGGCGCGGTTCTTTTGTATATAATATTTATTTGCTTTGCTTTTATTTTCTTATACTTCTTCCTATCTTTTATGAAATTTAATTTTTTACGCTTAATTATTTTTTCCCATAAGTTTTATTCTTGCTCGTTTATTCACTTTTTCTTTGTATTGTATGCACGTTAGCACCTATTGGTTCACATACAAAGTGTTATGCAAAATGACAGCGAGGAGAAACTGTAGCGTTTGCAGTGGAATCTTTTGTAAGATTTTGTTTATACCCTTTCGCTTGTGTTTATCAAATGGAAATGTGTTTACCATCTTTATTTTTATTTTCTTATGACTGTACCTAACAGAATAGAGGCAGTTTTGTTTCCTGTTATGTCCAGTATTGATGATAAAGCAATATGCAAAATTTATTTTGACAAATGTGTGATTCGTTTCAGCCAATCCAGTGCAAAGGTCTGTGTATAGATTCTGAAGCTATGTCTGTGTTGGTTTCTGTATTCTCAGTGTGCAAGAACTGCGCCAAATATTATGCAATGCGCAAGAAGTCATTCTTCTCACCTAGTCGACAAGTAGTGTAATTTATGAAATGATGTAAATTAATATCTATTTAATTTTCTAATCGGAAGTGAAGGCATCTAATATCAATTTAAATGTTAGGAAATCTTTTCTTGAAGTATTTGTCCCGAGTGTAGCCTTGCATTGAAGTGAAACGTGGACGGCAGGCAGTTCAGACAAGAAGATGATACAATTTTTAGAAATATGGTGCTGCAGAAGAATGGTGAAGGCTAGATTGATGCATCGAATAACTAATGGGGACGTAGTGAAGCGAATTAGGGCAAAAAAGAATTTATGGCAGTACTTGACTAAAAGAAGGGTTCGGTTGATGGGACACAGCCTGTGGAATTGTCAGTTTGGTCTTAGATGGAAGTTAGGGGTTAAGAATTATAGAGGGAGACCACGGCTAGAATACAGGAAGTGGACTGAATTGGGTGTAGCATGCGGTAGTTATGCAGAGATGAAGAGGGTTGCAGAGGATTGTTTAGCGTGGCTAGCTGCACCAGACCAGTCTTCGAACTGAAGACCACAACAACAGAGGCAGCATTTCGCCACGTAACGCAACTGACACACCCAGTGAACACCTGAAAGGAACTTATCCACCACAAGGGAAATTAATGTAACAGCATGCGAGTATGTGAAGATGGCAGCATGCCAATGAGTTGTGAAATACAGCAAATGTTAAATAGTGTCTGAATATTACTTAAGACCGTTGGAGACCGCAAACAGATCCACTGCAGTATGGACGTAAATTTAAAAGATTAATTCAGATACGAAATGATGGCGCATGACGTCTCTTTCCTTTTTTTTCTTTTTTTTAATGTTATTTCATCTACCTCGTGCAAAAAGTGAGGTCAGAAGCAGTCTGAAAAGCATGTATGAGTGTTGCTGAGCAGGCTGTGCTGAGAAACAATTGTTAAGGAAAAACTTTATATGTTGCACCGTTCCCAAGTTAATTAGCAGTGAAGGTAGCCAGTGAGGTCGTTGGGCGGGAAAATTCAAGCGGTCTTCCAGAGGCGGTGTCACCAAACGTGTTCTTCATTTGGTTTCCTCATAGTGAACAAGAGAGAGATGCAATAACTGGACACGGGGTGCTGGTAAGGATCAAACCCGTGCCGAAGGCTGAGTAGTCTCGTGCGCTGTCATCTATACGCTATGAGAACAACTGACAGTAACTGTGTCGGGCCGGTCGCTTGAATTTGTGCGCGCAAGGCCTGATCGGGTAACTTTAACACTAATTAACTCAGATACGGCGCAACGTATGGATTTTTTTCCCTTAAGACTTATTTCCCAGCACAATCTGCTCTGCGACACCCTTAGTAGCTTTTCAGAGTGTTTCTAATCACCCTACACACCCGGTCGGAGTGGCCGTGCGGTTCTGGGCGCTACAGTCTGGAGCCGAGCGACCGCTACGGTCGCAGGTTCGAATCCTGCCTCGGGCATGGATGTGTGTGATGTCCTTAGGTTACTTAGGTTTAATTAGTTCTAAGTTCTAGGCGACTGATGACCTCAGAAGTTAAGTCGCATAGTGCTCAGAGCCATAACCACCCAATACAGCCTGCCAGCAGTACAATATGCCGCTCTTCAGTCGAAACCTTTTACAGAATAGAGACATTACAAGCAAAATGTTTGGAAAAATTTGAAAATTAGTAGTAAGGTCTTATGGGACCAAACCAGAGGTCATCGGTCCCTAAGCTTACACACTATTTAATCTAACTTTAACTTATGCTAAGGACGACACACACACACCCATGCCCGAGGAAGGATTCGAACCTCCGACGCGGGGAGCCGCGCGAACCGTGACAAGATGCGCGAACCGTAACAAGACGCCCAAGACAAGGCGGCAAGCAAAATGTAAAGAAGCTTGTTTAAAAAGTTTTTAAAAATGTATAAAAAGATGATTACGTGATGCTATTTACGTACAATAAAATCTCGGTTTTGTACATTTCCTTTTTGTTTTCAATTAAAATCGAAAAGACTAACAGGCAGAGATAAAAAGAAAAAAATAGATGTTTCAAAAGCGTTGAAAACGAGGACGACGACCATTAAAATAGAGCACTTCACTATCACTAAAATCTGAAGGCCGTGCACTGGGGAAAAAGGGTTTTGGGGAGAGAAAAAACATTTGGTTCTGTCGGAAGATGGAAGAAAGTGTTGGGATAGATAGTAGGAAGCCGAAAAGGGCTGTGATATCGAGAGAAGGTATGGAGAGGGAAGAGAGAACACTGTTGTGGAGGGGATAGGTGCTTATCTGAGACAGAGAATCTGTTGAAGTTGCGATGGTATAGGATATGGAGTGAGTGCGCTTGTAGGGACGGTGTGATATACACTACTGGCCATTAAAATTGCCACACCACGAAGATGACGTGCTACAGACGCGAAATTTAGCCGACAGGAAGAAGATGCTGTGATATGCAAATCATTAGCTTTTCAGAACATTCACACAACGTTGGCGCCGGTGGCGACACCTACAACATGCTGACATGAGGAAAGTTTCCTACCGATCTCTCATACACAAACAGCAGTTGACCGGCGTTGCCTGGTGAAATGTTGTTGTGATGCCTCGTGTAAGGAGGAGAAATGCGTACCATTACGTTTCCGACTTTGATAAATGTCGGATTGTACCCTATCGCGATTGCGGTTTATCGTATAGCGACATTGCTGCTCGCGTTGGTCGAGATCCAATGACTGTTAGCAAAATATGGAATCGGTGGTTTCAGAAGGGTAATACGGAACGCCGTGCTGGATCTCAACGGTCTCGTATCACTAGCAGTCGAGATTACAGGCATCTTATCCGCATGGCTGTAACGGATCGTGCAACCACGTCTCAATCCCTGAGTCAACAGATGGGGACGTATGCAAGACAACAACCATCTGCACCAACAGTTCGACGACATCTGCAGCAGCATGGACTATCAGCTCGGATACCCTTGACGCTGGATCATAGACAGGAGCGCCTGCGATGGTGTACTCAGCGACGAACCTGGGTGCACGAATGGCAAAACGTCATTTTTTCGGGTGAATCCAGGTTCTGTTTACAGCATCATGACGGTCGCATCCGTGTTTGGCGACATCGCGATGAACGCACATTGGAAGCGTGTATTCGTCATCGCCATACTGGCGTATCACCCGTCGTGATGGTATGGGGTGCCATTGGTTACAAGTCTCGGTCACCTCTTGTTCGCATTGACGGCACTTTGAACAGTGGACGTTACATTTCAGATGTGTTACGACCCGAGGCTCTACCCTTCATTCGATCCTCGCGAAACCCTACATTTCAGCAGGATAATGCACGACCGTATGTTGCAGGTCCTGCACGGGCCTTTCCGGATACAGAAAATGTTCGACTGCTGCCCTGGCCAGCACATTCTCCAGATCTCTCACCAATTTAAAACGTCTGGTCAATGGTGGCCGAGTAACTGGCTCGTCACAATACGCCAGTCACTACTCTTGATGAACTGTGGTATCATTTTGAAGCTGTTGGGCAACTGTACCTGTACACGCCATCCAAGCTCTGTTTGACTCAATGCCCAGGCGTATCACGGCCGTTACTACGGGCAGAAGTGGTTGTTTTGGGTACTGATTTCTCAGGATCTATGCACCCAAACTGCGTGAAAATGTAATCACATGTCAGTTCTAGTATAATATATTTGTCCAGTGAATATCTGTTTATCATCTGCATTTCTTCTTGGTGTAGCAATTTTAAAGGCCAGTAGTGTATTTGTGAAGGCACTGCTGCATACCCGGATAAGTGTTCAGAGGGCTACGTGACTGAGTCTTTCTTAGACAGCTGTTTAGGCCCGAGTTGACAACTCACTTTACGAGAATGACATGGGTATACATAAAACACGTCGCTAGAGGAGGAAGAGGCGCCGCCAGCAGACGTTCCCCGTGGGAGCGCCATCCTTCCTCGCCGCAGTCTCCCGGGGGATCCCCGCCTTAGCGGGTGATAAGCCCGCTCGCCCCCGGCGCGACGTGGCGGAACGGCGGGACTTGGCCCTCGGCTGGCCTCCGCCTGGCAATCAATCACGGCCGGACACAAATTGATTCCGCGTGGCGGCGCAATCGAGATGTATCTCTGCCCGCGGAAGCCGCCAGCCACCACAGCTGCTGTCGGCGGAGCTCTGCTCGCTGCCTTCCCCTGCCTCTATTAGCAGTCTGCCTCTTCTCTCACCCCCCCCCTTCCAATCTCACTCTCTCTCTCTCTCTCTCTCTCTCTCTCACACACACACACACACACACACACACACACACACACTTACACGCATACACACTCTGCCCCACTCTCTAGCACATTTTCTGGGATCAGCTCGTCTCCATCCACCCTTCCTCCACGCAATAACATCCACTTCATCTCTGTTTCCAGCCTCTTTCCTCGTTTAACACACACACACAAACCCACGCTGCGCTCTCCCCACTTAGATTTTACCATCATTTACAGTCCCTAGAAGACTGTTCATATCACCTCCCCTTCCGCGTACCATTGCTCTTTGTGAAATTGCTAATCTTGAAAAACAAACTAATCAACCTCCTGAAAGACTTTTCATACACTACTGGCCATTAAAATTGCTACACCAAGAAGAAATGCAGATGATAAACGGGTACTTATTGGACAAATATATTATACTAGAACTGACATGTGATTACATTTTCACGCAGTTTGGGTGCATAGATCCTGAGAAATCAGTACCCAGACCAACCACCTCTGGCCGTAATAACGGCCTTGATTCACCTGGGCATTGAGTCAAACAGAGATTGGACGGCGTGCACAAGCACAGCTGCCCATGCAGCTTCAACACGATACCACAATTCATCGAGAGTAGTGACTGGCGTATTGTGACGAGCCAGTTGCTCGGCCACCATTGACCAGACGTTTTAAATTGGTGAGAGATCTGGACAATGTGCTGGCCAGGGCAGCAGTCGAACATTTTCTGTATCCAGAAAGTCCCGTACAGGACCTGCAACATTCGGTCAAATTAAAATTGCTCTGAGCACTATGGGACTTAACATCTGAGGTCATCAGTCCCCTAGAACTTAGAACTACTTAAACCTAACTAACCTAAGGACATCACACACATCCATGCCCGAGGCAGGATTTGAACCTGCGACCGTAGCAGTCGCGCGGTAGTAAAACATCGGAAATGTAACGTCCACTGTTCAAAGTGCCGTCACTGCGGACAAGAGGCGACCGATACGTGTAACCAATGGCACCCCCTACCATCACGCCGTGTGATACGCCAGTGTGGCGATGACGAATACAAGCTTCCAATGTGCGTTCACTGAGATGTCACCAGACACGGATGCGACCATCATGATGCTGTAAACAGAACCTGGATTCATCCGAAAAAATGACGTTTTGCCATTTGTGCACCCAGGTTCGTCGTTGAGTACACCATCGCAGCCGGCCGCGGTGGTCTCGTGGTTCTACGCGCGCAGTCCGGAACCGCGCGACTGCTACGGTCGCAGGTTCGAATTCTGCCTCGGGCATGGATGTGTGTGATGTCCTTAGGTTAGTTAGGTTTAAGTAGTTCTAAGTTCTAGGGGACTGATGACCAGAGCTGTTAAGTCCCATAGTGCTCAGAGCCATTTGAACCATTTGAACACCATCGCAGGCGCTCCTGTCTGTGATGCAGCGTCGAGGGTAACTCCGAGCTGATAGTCCATGCTGCTGCAAACGTCGTCGAACTGTTCGTGCAGATGGTTGGTGTCTTGCAAACGTTCCCATCTGTTGACTCAGGGATTGAGACGTGGCTGCACGATCCGTTACAGCCATGCCGATAAGATGCCTGTCATCTCGACTGCTGGTGATACGAGGCCGTTGGGATCCAGCACGGGGTTCCGTATTACCCTCCTGAAACCACCGACTGCATATTCTGCTAGCAGTCATTGGATCTCGACCAACGCGAGCAGCAATGTCGCGATACGATAAACCGCAATGGCGATAGGCTACAATCCGACCTTTATCAAAGTCGGACACGCGATGGTACGCATTTCTCCTCCTTACACGAGGCATCACAACAACATTTCACCAGGCAACGCCGGTCAACTGTTGTTTATGTATGAGAAATCGGTTGGAAACTTTCCTCATGTCAGCACGTTGTAGGTGTCGCCACCGGCGCCAACCTCGTGTGTGAATGCTCTGAAAAACTAATCATTTCCATATCAGAGCATCTTCTTCCAGTCGGTTAAATTTCGCGCCTGTAGCACGTCATCTTCGTCGTGTAGCAATTTTAATGGCCAGTAGTGTATTCCGCTCACTATATTCTTATGGAATAATCTTCTGGGGACACTCACCACTTAAAGATCCGTCTCCGTAGCTGACTGGTCAGCTTAGATGGCTGCCATGCGGAAGACCCGGGTTCGATTGCCAGCACTGGCAAGGATTCTTGCTCGGTGGGAGAACTGGTGCGTGGTGCACTCAGCGTCGTGATGCCGATTGAGCACCTACTTGACTGAGTAGTAGCGGCACCAAGGCCTGAAAAGTCTCCGAACGGCCGGGAGAGCGGTATGGTGACCACATGGCCCTCCATACCGCATCCGCTTGGCTCTGCAAGCCAGAGGATGACACGGCGGTCAGTACACACATGTTGAGTCTTCATGGCCTGGAAAAGCAGCTTGTTCATCACTTAGAAAGAAATTATTCATTGCACATAAACGAGCAGTAAAAATAATATCTGGTATTCACCCACGGGTGTCATGTAGGTACCTGCTCAAGGAGCTAGGCATTTTATCAGCTTCGTCACAATACATACCATATTCTCTGACGAAATTCGACACAAATAATCATCACAGGTTGAGAAGAACAGTGATGTCCATACTTACAACACTAGCGGGAAAAATTACCTTTACCGCGCGGAGTGGCCGCGTGGTTTGAGGCGTCACGTCACGGATTGCGCGGCCCCTCCCGCCGGAGGTTCGAGTCCTCCCTCGGACGTGGGTGTGTGTGTTGTTCTTAGAATAAGTTAGTTTAAGTAGTGTGTAAGTCTAGGGGCCGATGACTCAAGCAGTTTGGTCCCTTCCATTTTGAAACATGACCTTTATTACTCATTGTTGAAGATATCAGTGGTTCAGAAAGGAGTCCAATATGCAGCAACAAAACTTTTTTATCGTTTGCCCAATAACATAAAATGTCGGACAGCCAACAAAGAGAGCTTTGAATATATCTTAAAATCATTCTCCTGGACAACTCATCCTATTCCATTGAGGAATTTCTACTTAAAACCTGGTAGCTGGTTAAGCTTATTTTGTAAAGTGTGGTTGATGAGTAGCACTGAAATAATGTATTCTTCGTGTTAATACTAATCATGTACACATATCCTATAAACTGACACGTCCCATATAATTTCCATAAAGGAAGCGTTCAAATGATATGTGGAACACGTAACTGACTACACACGCATTCACTATGCGTTAACAAATGTAGTCGAATTAAATCGGGTGATACTGCGGGAATTAGATTAGGAAATGAGACGCTTAAAGTAGTAAAAGAGTTTTGCTATTTAGTGAGCAAAATAACTGATGATGGTCGAAGTAGAGAGGATATAAAATGTAGACTGGCAATGGCAAGGAAAGCGTTTCTGAAGAAGAGAAACTTGTTAACATCGAGTATAGATTTAAGTGTCAGGAAGTCGTTTCTGAAAGTATTTGTATGGCGTGTAGCCTTGTATTGAAGTGAAACGTGGACGATAAATTGTTTAGACAAGAAGAGAATAGAAGCTTTCGAAATGTGGTGCTACAGAAGAATGCTGACCATTAGATGGGTGGATCACATAACTAATGAGGAGGTATTGAATAGAATTGGGAAGAAGAGGAGTTTGTGGCACAACTTGACAAGAAGAAGGGGCCGGTTGGTAGGACATGTTCTGAGGCATCAAGGGATCACAAATTTAGCATTGGAGGGCGGCGTGGAGGGTAAAAATCGTAGAGGGAGACCAAGAGATGAATACACTAAGCAGATTCAGAAGGATGTAGGCTGCAGTAGGTACTGGGAGATGAAGAACCTTGCACAGGATATAGAGTAGCATGGAAAGCTGCATCAAACCAGTCTCTGGATTGAAGACCACAACAACATTTAACACTGATCACAGAAAAATGTGGCGTTCCTACCTCTGGAATTTCGGAAGGACGTTTTCCATTCGCTGCACAACTTATGTCACCCAGGCGAACGAGCTACGACACGCTTAGTAACAACGCGTTGCGTGTGGCTTGGAATGCAAACGGTCTGCCGCGAACGGGAGAGATGCTGCTTGAAATGCCAGTGTAGAAAGATAAATTGCCACGTCCACTCAGCGGTAGGAAGCTTTCCAATCACGACAGCACGATTCACGCATGTCCACCTTGACACTGTTGGCCCACTGTCATCAAATGATGGTCACCGTTACGTACTTACGATGATTGATCGGTACACTCGATTGCCGGAAGCTGCACCAGTGGACAATGTTGCGGCAGAAACTATCGCTTTCAGCTTCAACACACACTGGGTGTCACGTGTTGGTTGCCCGCTGCACATTGCGACGAACAGGGAACGGCAGTTCGAGTCCGACTTGTTTCGAGAGTTGACAAAATTTTGTGGCACACCTCACCACCGGACGACGAGCCATCACTCCGCCAGCAATGATTTAACAGAGCGATGGCACCGTACCCTAAAAGCTGCCTTAATGTGTCATGACACCAGATGGACCAAAGCATTTACTGTGGTATTACTTGGACTCCGAAGCACATTCAAGCCAGACCTAGATGCTTCTTCAGCCGAATTGGTTTACGGCGAAGCATTAAGCCTGGAGGGAGAATTCGTGGCTACCGACGCTCTGCCGAACCCTACGGGCGACCAGCCGGAATTTCTCCACCAACTGCGACAACATGTGGCTCGCCTCCGTCCGCAGCAACCTCACCGAAACTAGACTCCTGACACGTCTGTCCATCGTGACCTATCCTCCTGCACACACGTCATGTTACGAACGGAAGGTATTAAGCCCTCGGTCCAAGCACCATATTCCGGCCCACTCCGTGTCGTAACCAGAGGAAGCAAGACCATAGACATCATGATCAACTAGAAACCGGCTACAATCTCCACTGACCGCGTGAAACCGGCGTACGTCTTTCCAGAAGCAACGACGCCTGACCTACCATGACTTCTGCCTCACTCAGCAATCACTCCGTCAACGTTGTCGCCGACAAAGAAGCAGCGGGGGCCGCAGTTGACCGACCACCACCTCTAGATACGAGCAATATGTCCAGACTTTCCAGCACGGTATTTGGAATGACGCTCCGCTTCCAACATGGGGGCTCATGTGGCGTCTTCTGTCATCGTCCAGCGCCGTGACATGTGCCGGTGTTTGAAAGTACAGTGCCGCGCAACTTTCCCGCTGGACGCCAGAGACGCTATACACAAGCGACATTTGTTCTGTGCTTTACTCTTTGATTCTTGATTTCTGTTCCACGTCCTACTCCTTGACGAAAAGCGTGAATCCAAGTGTTAGATACGGAATAATTTACCGTACTGAACTTTTCTCATGCCTTCGCACGAGTTATTGACTGCGGTATATTATATTCTGTTCTGCCCGCAGGTCTTCGTTAATAAATTGTTACATCGAGACGAGTCAAGCCTACTTTCCTTATTCAGCATGCAAGCACACGCAGATGTTAAACCGTCGATCGCGGCAATTCAAACCGGTACCGACAACGTTCTTCCACACATATGTGCTCGATTTTTAGAACATTGCTCAGCACTGACGTTGGATATATATTTTTGTTTTTATATTGTGCAGATTCATTTACATCCCTTTTGTTATGATGTTGCAATATGCGATTATCTTTTATTTTGTCTTCTGCAGCTGTATTACTGTTCAAATGGCTCTGAGCACTATGGGACTTAACATCTAAGAACTTAGAACTACTTAAACCTAACTAACCTAAGGACATCACACACAGCCATGAACGAGGCAGGATTCGAACCTGCGACCGTAGCGGTCGCGCGGTTCCAGACTGAAGCGCCTAGAACCGCTCGGCCACACCGGCCGGCTGTATTAGTGTCTGCTCTTATTATATGATAAAAAATGCGATTTGAAAAATAAGCTGTATGAATTTACTTGCACTTAGCTGACACCATAAACAACAACGCCGTACTCTCGTGTGTGTTGGACAAATTTGAGATAACCTGTAATGTCAGAGAACCGTTAAGACAAAGGCAGAAGAAGAAAATAAAAACACTTGCATACCAACAAACACACTCAGACACTGCAAACAAGTAGAAACATAGACATCAAAATATATGTACGTATTCTACCTACTTTACAGACGAATGGAAAAACATGTAGAAGCCGACCTCGGGGAATATCAGTTTGGCTTCCGTAGAAATATTGGAACACGTGAGGCAATACTGACCCCACTACTTATCTTAGAAGATAGATTAAGGAAAGGCAAACCTACGTTTCTAGCATTTGTAGACGTAGGGAAAGTTTTTGACAATGTAGACTGGAATACTCTCTTTCAAATTCTGAAGGTAGCAGGGGTAAAATACAGGGAGAGAAAGGCTATTTACAATTTGTATAGAAAGTAGATGGCAGTTATAAAAGTCGAGGGACATGAAAGGGAAGCAGTGGTTGGGAAGGGAGTGAGACAGGGTTGTAGCCTCTCCCCAATGCTATTCAATCTGTATATTGAGCAAGCAGCAAAGGAAACAAAAGAAAAGTTTGGAGTAGGTATTAAAATCCATGGAGAAGCAATAAAAGTTTTGAGGTTCGCCGATGACATTGTAATTCTGTCAGAGACAGCAAAGGACTTGGAAGAGCAGTTGAACGGAATGGACAGTGTCTTGAAAGGAGGGTATAAGATGAACATCAACAAAAGCAAAACGAGGATAATGGAATGTAGTCGAATTAAGTCGGGTGATGGTGAGGGAATTAGATTAGGAAATGAGACACTTAAAGTAGTAAAGGAGTTTTTCTATTTGGGGAGCAAAATAACTGATGACGGTCGAAGTAGAGAGGATATAAAATGTAGACTGGCAATGGCACAGAAAGCGTTTCTGAAGAAGAGAAATTTGTTAACATCGAGTATAGATTTAAGCGTCAGGAAGTCGTTTCTGAAAATATTTGTATGGCGTGTAGCCATGTATGGAAGTGAAACATGGACGATAAATAGTTTGGACAAGAAGAGAATAGAAGCTTTCGAAATGTGGTGCTACAGAGGAATGCTGAAAATTAGATGGGTAGATCACATAACTGATGAGGAGGTATTGAACAGAATTGGGGGGAAGAGAAATTTCTGGCACAACTTGACTAAAAGAAGGGATCGGTTGGTAGGACATGTTCTAAGGCATCAAGGGATCACAAATTTAGCATTGGAGGGCAGCGTGGAGGGTAAAAATCGTAGAGGGAGACCAAGAGATGAATACACTAAACAGATTCAGAAGGAAGTAGGTTGCAGTAGGTACTGTGAAAGGAAGAAGCTTGCACAGGATAGAGTAACAGGGAGAGCTGCATCAAACCAGTCTCAGGACTGAAGACTAGAACAACAACCCACTCCTCATAAAACTCATCAAACATCAAACTTGATGATGAAAAAACACTAATACCACAGAAAGGCTTAAAACATAATGTAAACACAAAAGTAAATGAATATTATACAGAACATTGGACATAGAATATGAAAACATGTCATCTCAAAAACAGGAACAACACAAGTATCATGAGCATAGGTCCAATTAGGTAACTAATAGGCAAAGACATTAAAAACGTCATAGATATAAGAAATGAACATAATAAAAAAAGAGAGGTAACCTCGAAACCTAAGAACCTGAAAATATATAGAGAGAGACAGATAAGGGGAAAACACTGGTACTCATGGACAAGCAAGAGTACAATAAGAAACCACAAGAAAACATTACACAGAATAAAGTCACAAAACTAAAGTCAGACCCAACAAAAAGGTACAATACAAAAACGAAAAATGTACTGGAGATTATAGAACACACAGTTGATGACAGGCAAAAACCTTGAATGGGGGTGAAACCTGGTGGTAGTCACGGGAAGGCAGGATACGTTTACGATTGTGGATGGGGCTGTAATCAGCTACTATTGGTTGCCTTTTACAATTACACACAATTTATTTTAAACCAGTAATTCCAGACTCAACAATAAATAAAAAATACCACACGTTATTAATGAAGGAATAAACAATAGTGTAAATAATAGTGTTTTCGGTGAGTTACAATGTAGCAAATCACCATTAAATACAGATACGACAGATAATGTTTTAAAAGCAAACCACTGTGATCTGGGCAGAAGGCCTTACACGCCAGGAATGGCAATAAATTAAGAATTGTTTAAAACTCGATGCAACTTACTAATTACAGGTATTGAAATATTAAAGGCAAGTCGCCACAAACACAGCAGACGGCATCAGACGCCAGGAATGGCAGTAAATAAGGTTTTAAAGCTTACTGCGTAAACACAAATACCAAATTACAATTTTAAGGCAAGCGACCACAATCACGGATGAAGGCCTTACACGCCAGGGACGGCAATAATATAAAAAAAATTGTAATCTGCTGTAAAACAGCAAATACAATAGCAAAACTTAATTAAAAAACAAGCAGCAGATCCAGACAGTGCCCCAGGAATCGACCGCTGAGAAGGTCTGGCAACAAACACTTTCGCGAGTGATGAGATAGGCAGCCAAGAGTTGCATTCACTTCACAAGATGGTAACTCAGACTAGAGGCAGTCTAACGAATGACTAATGATAATCTTGCTGAAGCTACCTGACCAAATGTAACGATGGAAGAATACACCATAGCCGGAACCGGCAGTCTGCACCGCGCCCAGGATACTGTGTTTAGAGCCCCTGGAACGAGAAAGGAATCATTACCACCAGAGTAGACAAATCACCAACCGGCCTACAATCAAGAAAGCTGCCAAAACTACACGCCATACCGGCAAGGCGAGGAAATGTACACTGCTGTCATACACCAACCCCCAGGGCAGGTAACTGGGGCGTTAGCGGCCACCATGCCAGAAAAATTACCGATGGTTGAACTTAACAAATTGTAGCAAGTTGAACGCAGTAAATATTAATAAGAAGTCGAGGAAAGCTAATCAGATCCGCTTTCCACAAGTACTCCACTCGCTGCTCTTCACCTCGCCGACACTACGAGCAGCAACACGAACCCAAGTCATTCGAGAATCCCAGGATATCACAATGGTGGAGGTTTCTCTACTTGGATTGAAATGCACTCATCTTAAAGCTTGATGAATCCAGTTTAGGATGAAGTCGTGCACCCTCGTGACCACAACCCTTCCATCCGGCAGTCCATGCGTGCTACGAGCAGACCCGGCATGTTCTCGCACTGTGCAGACCTGGCTCCTCAGTCCCCAACAGAAGTCGTACACTCACACCCAGAAAAACAACGACGTTGCCCCAAAGATAGCGCAACAGTTACTACATATCGATAACCGCCACTGCTGCCACTAGCGGACAGGCAACGCTTGCGAAACCGAGTGGCGCCAGTCAACACGAGAAGAAGACAAACAACCGCAACCATGCCAACTAAACGATACCGTCTGGCCTCCAACAGAAGGTGGAAAACTACAAACAACACCAACGCGAGCAGCAGCATGGCTCAGGGTGTATTAATGCTAATGCTGCAAAAATCTAGAGCCAACAAAAAACTCATAAAGTAATTACACCAATGAGACCAATTACGACCTACAGAAATACTCCCACATACATCCTCACAGACATATACAGGGTTATTACAAATGATTGAAGCGATTTCACAGCTCTACAATAACTTTATTATTTGAGATATTTTCACAATGCTTTGCACACACATAAAAAAACTCAAAAAGTTTTTTTAGGCATTCACAAATGTTCGATATGTGCCCCTTTAGTGATTTGGCAGACATCAAGCCGATAATCAAGTTCCTCCCACACTCGGCGCAGCATGTTCGATAGCATTGTTCATGCGAGCTCGCAGTTCTGGCACGTTTCTTGGTAGAGGAGGTTTATAAACACTGAATCTTTCACATCACTATGCGTGAAACTTGCCCGCATGCGTTCAACCGTTTCTTCGCTCACTGCAGGCCGACCCGTTGATTTCCCCTTACAGAGGCATCCAGAAGCTTTAAACTGCGCATACCATCGCCGAATGGAGTTAGCAGTTGGTGGATCTTTGTTGAACTTCGTCCTGAAGTGTCGTTGCACTGTTATGACTGACTGATGTGAGTGCATTTCAAGCACGACATACACTTTCTCGGCTCCTGTCGCCATTTTGTCTCACTGCGCTCTCGAGCGCTCTGGCGGCAGAAACCTGAAGTGCGGTTTCAGCCGAACAAAACTTTATGAGTTTTTCTACGTATCGGTAGTGTGTCGTGACCATATGTCAATGAATGGAGCTACAGTGAATTTATGAAATCGCTTCAATCATTTGTAATAGCCCTGTATTAAACACACTCACACGGCTGTGCAAAACTCAAAATGTTAGAACTAATAAATCTCATAAAAGACATATATATATTCTGGATACAGCTATGTAGGTCTCATATGATGTAGAAAATATGTGCTACATAACCCCAATGAAAGAAACAATGAAGATAACAAAACATGACCTAGAGACAGCTACTGCAGGAATACTTATCAAACATAAAAACATTCCTACACCCCATTACTGATCAAGGCTATTTTGATTTGAATAAAGAATTCTACTTACATAAAGATGAATTACCAATGGGATTTCCATTTCAGAAAAGTTAGCAAATATCTTTACGAACAAAATAGTAGAAAGAATTTCAGAATATAGTAGCAGGAAAATATGATCTACTGTACTGATGGGGATGCATAGATGACATCCTATTCTTAGTAGATAAACCAGAAATGAACACAGAATAACTACACACCGAAGTAAAAGGACTGTATGAAAACGTAAAATTGGCTTAAGAGAAAGGACAAGCAGGGTAATGGACTGTCGAAAAATGTAAAATTCACTTTAGAGAAAGAAAAACTTCTTTGATCACAATGATATATTATCGACACATAGTATTTAATGGAAAAATCCTACAACAATACATAGTATACTAATCACCAAAACATCCACAGTCTCAAAAACAAGCAGCGCTCAGATAACAAGTTCTACTTAATAAGCTCAGGACACTGCGCAAACACAACAACAGCAAAGATAGATGGAATGGATATAAAGAATCTCCAGTCTCAGAATTTCATAAGAAATTCCAGAAATACGTAAAAATGAAACAAAGTAAACACCACACAAATCCAGGGAACAATAAGAATCACCACAAACACATGCATTAACAGCACTACTAATGCAGAACGAGGGCACAAACTAAAGCTCTGAGGCCAAGCTTGTAGACATTCATATATGGAAACAAGCTGACATAGAGAATTGGTAATACATTTCAGAAATTAGGAACAAAACTAACTTAATAAAGCAATAATACAGATGGGTTTAAAGAAGGAAGATGACACTCACATAGATCGGAAATCTGGCTTTTACCAACTACAGTGTAATGGCTGGTGTGCTCTATAACAAGAGATACTACAGAAGATTTGAAATAAGATATGAATAATATAATAAAGCTTGAAAATCTGGCACCAGCCATTCACCATTTGCAGACAAGAAAATCACCATTCAACCGCAATAAAAACAGATACGAAAATAACCAGAGTGACTAACAAAAGACGCACCTTAACACTACAAGAAATTCAAAAGGCAAGCAAAGAAAAAACACAAATAATAAATGATCCAACAAATATTAGCAACCAAATATTATTTAAACTAATGAAACATATATAGAAGAAAATGACTATCCCCCTAGCCACCACAAAACAGAATCACATAAAACAGCCAGCACACCCACTCATGATCACCCCTACCGTAGAAAAGTAGCTCTAAGAAAGAAATAACTGAAAGAAATAATTTGTGCACATAGAAATTAAGACATACACCTACCCTACACACATACAAACAAACAAACAAACGCACATACACAAATGAGGAAATATCATTCACCACGATTTTTTTAAAAAAAGACAGAAATATATGTGTGTACACACATATAAACATACGGCTTCGCACACGCTCATGCAATCACGTACATGTACACATACACACACAAGTACACTAGCCATAAACGATAAACACGCACACACAGAGGAATAGCAGACGCTTTCACAGCCACAGAAAACAAAACAAAAGACGACCATATCTCAACACCAAAATAAAGTACACGAAGTGTAATTGTGGTGAATGACAGTGATTTCGATTGGTCGCGCTAAAAGCAGAGACGTTTCAACACAGCGGAGTATGTCTGCGCACGGAACAACTTTGGTTCCTTGATTATTCTTAGTTTTTGTATTTGACTTCTTCTTGTTGTTTTCTGGAATTATTTTGTGAGTTTTTGTGTGATTGCTAATTTGATTGTGTTTTGTGGATGCAGTCAAACAATAAACGGTTATTTCCAAGAATGACTGCCTATCGAACGCGTGGGCTTCTAACGATATACATGGAACTTGCGACTCGATGTCGACCATACGATCCTGGTGGCGCGTATCATGGTAAGCGTGTAGTGCGTTGCCAGGGGAACTTATTTTATCGTTTTCGATGCGAATAGCAATAAACGAAAGCGTTGCAGTTTCGAGTGCCGAGAGCCTCACATGACGAAATCTAATTCCTCGTTTATGTAGCTTGAAAAGTTATACCTCTTCCGATATCTATATTTCTACAACTTGAGGCTGCCTGGAAAAACTGACCCTACTGATACTTTCCTGCTATCTCTGACTGACATAGCAAAAGTGTACCCAGCTTATGGGAAAAAGAATTGCTGCTGGCAGCTTACACAACACGAGCAATAGTGCACCAATAACACGTGACTGACTTCCATTTGTTATTAATCATAACTTAATAAACGTTCATCTTTCGTCGTTGCTCTAGTGAATATCCATAATTCGCGCCACCAGAATCGTATGGTCGACATCGAGTCGCACGTTCGATATATATCGTTAGGAGTCCATGCGTTCGATAGGCAATCATTGTTGGAAATTACCGCCAAGTAACACTCTCAAGACGTTCTGCTTTATTTCAGCAACATATATTAGTAACTTCAGTGGTGACTCCGATATTACGAACATGACAATTAGCTTAGAAGAAAAAGTGACCACAAGAATGGAAGGGACTCGATCACGTACAGAAACTGGACGGCAGGAAGACGAAAGCAGTGGAGTTCAAGCAATTCTAATTGAAAATTCATCCGTGCCGTTTCGTAACAGCGGCGAATGAGAAACGGGTTTAATCTCGCGAAAATTTGGTTTGCACAGGCAGAAGCAAATTTCCTGTATAGTGAAATAACAAAAGAGAAAACAAAGTTCGCCTATGTGGTAAGCCAGTTGGACCAAAAGTACGTATCTGTGGTGGAAGATATGTCAGCCCACCATCTGAAAACTGTTACCAACACCTGAAGTCTGCGTTAATAAACGGGTTTCCAAGTTGGTTGAGCAACAAATCCCACATTTATTGCATCATGACGAGATGGGAGACAAGACGCCTTCGCAATTTCCCCGACGCCTGAGAAGCCTCTCAGCGGACGCGGAAATGCCAGACTCAATGCTGCGAGTGCTGTGTACAAGTCGCCTACCTGTATCAGTGCAAACCATCGTACATTCCAGCATGAAATCGAATTTAGGTAAGTTGGCCGAGGTGGCTGACCAAGTAGAAGAAACAATTTCACTTCCGCTACCTCCAATCACAGAGCTTCCACGACATTCTGCAGCAGCGTTAACAGAGATGGCCGCAGCAACACAGCGAAAGTACCATACAGATATACAGGACAAGTTGCAGCAGTCGTCAAATGCAGTACAGCAACTGTCGTGACAAGTAGAGACGTTAACAGAGCAGCATGAGCAAACGGAAATTGACAATAAAGAGAAAAAAAATCCAGAGACGACGGAAAACGTTTTCCCAATCATCAGCTAGGAGCAACAGCCCGAGCCCACAACGACGTCTATTTTGTTGGCATCACGAGCGTTTTGGTGAACGTGCAACACGATGCACACCACCATGCAATTACCCAAACTTCTCGAGCGGCCGGCAGTAGGCGCGACCGGCTGCGGGTCTTATTTACAGCGCCTACAGAACAATTCATTCTCGCACAGACTCTTTGTGGCATAAAAAACTTTCGCGGTGCAAGATCCTCATAGACAAAGAGTCGGATGCTTCGTCATACCCGCACAAGATGCCACGTGTTCGTGTGAAGCCCATGCCCTTACAGTTTTCTGCAGTAAACATATCGGTGATTAAGACATTTGGTGAAATAACTCTGCCGTTAGATTTCGGAATGAGGAAGAGATATCAGTGGCAGTTTATTGTAGCTGATGTAGCAGAATCAATAATAGGAGCAGACTTCCGCGCGAATTTCAGCTTGTTGCCTGATTTCAGGAATGGCTGTCTAATCGACGATACTTCCGGTTGCAGTACAAGAAGCACCCAGGCACTTTATCCTATGAAACAGGTTCGAGAAGCATTTGTCACATACGCAGCTATTTCAACACTTTCCTGAGATTGTTACACCCCAATACGAGGAGAAAGACGTGAAACATAATACGCAACAGTTCATCAAAACCACGCCAGGTCCACCAGTGTCTGCACGGCCACGGAAATTACCATCTGACGGATTAGTAACAGCAAAAGAAGAGTTTGAGAAATAGTTGAAGGAAAACATGATCCGTCCGTCTGACAGTCCGTGGGCTTCGCCGTTGCATTTAGTTCCCAAGAAAGATAAAACGTGGAGACCTGGTGGCGATTTCTGGGCACTAAACGCAAGAACGATACCATATAAATACCCCGTTCCGAATTTACAGGAGTTTAACAATTTGCTAGTGGGACCACATGTGTTCAGTGTAGTGGATTGTGCGAGAGCTTATATGCAAATTCCAGTGGCGGCAGAAGACATCCCAAAGACAGCTATAACTACCACGTTTGGCCTTTTTGAACACATGTACAGGGTTCTTACAAATGATTGAAGCGATTTCACAGCTCTACAATAACTTTATTATTTGAGATATTTTCACAATGCTTTGCACACACATACAAAAACTCAAAAAGTTTTTTTAGGCATTCACAAATGTTCGATATGTACCCCTTTAGTGATTCGGCACACATCAAGCCGATAATCAAGTTCCTCCCACACTCGGCGCAGCATGTCCCCATCAATGAGTTCGAAAGCATCGTTGATGCGAGCTTGCAGTTCTGGCACGTTTCTTGGTAGAGGAGGTTTAAACACTGAATCTTTCACAAAACCCCACAGAAAGAAATCGCATGGGGTTCAGTCGGGAGAGTGTGGAGGCCATGACATAAATTGCTGATCATGATCTCCACCACGACCGATCCATCGGTTTTCCAATCTCCTGTTTAAGAAATGCTGAACATCATGATGGAAGTGCGGTGGAGCACAATCCTGTTGAAAGATGAAGTCGGCGCTGTCGGTCTCCAGTTGTGGCATGAGCCAATTTTCCAGCATGTCCAGATACACGTGTCCTGTAACGTTTTTTTTCGCAGAAGAAAAAGGGGCTGTAAACTTTAAACCGTGAGATTGCACAAAACACGTTAACTTTTGGTGAATTGCGAATTTGCTGCACGAATGCGTGAGGATTCTCTACCGCCCAGATTCGCACATTGTGTCTGTTCACTTCACCATTAAGAAAAAATGTTGCTTCATCACTGAAAACAAGTTTCGCACTGAACGCATCCTCTTCCATGAGCTGTTGCAACCGCGCCGAAAATTCAAAGCGTTTGACTTTGTCATCGGGTGTCAGGGCTTGTAGCAATTGTAAACGGTAAGGCTTCTGCTTTAGCCTTTTCCGTAAGATTTTCCAAACCGTCGGCTGTGGTACGTTTAGCTCCCTGCTTGCTTTATTCGTCGACTTCTGCGGGCTACGCGTGAAACTTGCCCACACGCGTTCAAACTTTTCTTCGCTCACTGCAGGCCGACCCGTTGATTTCCCCTTACAGAGGCATCCAGAAGCCTTAAACTGCGCATACCATCACCGAATGGAGTTAGCAGTTGGTGGATCTTTGTTGAACTTTGTCCTGAAGTGTCGTTGCACTGTTATGACTGACTGATGTGAGTGCATTTCAAGCACGACATACGCTTTCTCGGCTCCTGTCGCCATTTTCTCTCACTGCGCTCTCGAGCGCTCTGGCGGCAGAAACCTGAAGTGCGGCTTCAGCCGAACAAAACTTTATGAGTTTTTCTACGTATCTGTAGTGTGTCGCGACCATATGTCAATGAATGGAGCTACAGTGAATTTATGAAATCGCTTCAATCATTTGTAATAGCCCTGTATATGCCTTTTGGACTTAAAAATGCAGCCCAGACATGGCAAAGGTTTATCGACGAGGTTTTGCGTGGCCTGCATTTTTGTTTCGCTTACATTGACGACATTCTAGTATTTGCTAAAACTACAGCTGAGCATAAGGATCATCTGAGACAGGTTTTTCAACGTCTCAGTTATTATGGTGTGACCATTAATTGCAAGAAGTGTGTCCTAGTACAAAACCATGTGACTTACTTAGCGTATTTAGTTACCGCAACAGGAATTACTCCTACGCCGGAGAAGGTACAAGCGTTACAGTAAGTATTATGAAGATTTCTAGGAATGGTAAATTTCTACAGGCAGCACTTACCAGGGACGCCGAAGAGACAGGAGCCGTTGACAGCAGCACTCGCAGGTACCAACGCTAAAGGTAAGCGCAGAGTTCAGTGGTCTATGGAAATGCAACGCTAGTTCGAGGCAGTGAAACAAAGTGTAGTTGACGCAACGCTTCTAGCACACCTTGATCCGACCGCACCTTTGGCAATTGTTGTCGATGCAATCAGGCAGCCATAGGTGCAGTCCTGCAACAATATGTTGCTTTTGCGCGGCAGCCTTTGGCATTTTTTTCCCAAAAAATTAAATGAGCAGCAAAGAAAATGGAGTGCATATGATCGTGAATTGCTGGCGGTTTTTGAGGCAATCAAATATTTCAATCTGTCAGTAGAGGCGAAAAACTTCACCATTTTTCACGGACCATAAACCCTTAACGTTTGTTTTCAAACAGCGAGGCAAACACAGTTCTCCGAGGCAACACAGACAGGTTGAATTTATAGCTCAGTTCACAATTGACGTACGGTATATAGCAGGGGCAGACCATTTTGCAGCAGATTATCTTTCCCGAATAAATGGCATACCACAAACCATTGACTTTCAGGAGTTGGCAGTGGCACAAGAGAAGGATGGAGAGTTGCAGCATTTCCTCTTGAACGAGAATACGGGTCTCCATCTACTGCAAATTAGATTGCCGAACTCGATTCTCAAAGTCTGGTGCGACGTCTCTACAGGTAGAAAGCGCCCATTTGTGCCAACAGACCACCGCAGACGAGAATTTCATTGTGTTCGCGATATGGCCCATCCTGGCATCAGGAGCACGATCCGCCTGGTGACAGAACGTTTCGTATGGCCCGGGGTAAGCAAAGAATGCAGGAGATGGGCGCAACAATGTTTGACCTGCCAAAGAAGCAAAGTGAGTCGTCACGCCCATCCCCCGTTAGGGATTTTTCCTGACAGTTGCGAAAGATTTGTTCATGTCCACCTTGACTTGGTGGGACCATTACCGCCGTCAGATAGTTTCCGCTATCTTCTCACGGTAATTGATCGATACACCCGTTGGGCGGAAGCCGTTCTGATAGCGGACATTTCAGCAGAAACGACAGCAAAGACTTTCATGCTCGTGTGGGTAGCGCGTTTTGGATGTCCTGTGCATGTAACCACGGATAGATGGGGACAGTTTGAGTCAACTTTATTTGAACAGTTAGCCAATCCGTGTGGAATGTACCACCACAATACTACCAATTATCATCCCAAGAGTAACGGTATGGTTGAAAGATGGGATCGGACTTTAAAAACATCTCTTATGTGTCATGAGGATAAATGGACACAGGCTCCGCCTTTGGTATTACTTGGTTTGCGCACTGCTTACAAGCCTGACTTAGGCACGTCTGCCTCAGAAATGGTGTACGGCCAGAATATCCACGTCCCAGCGGACTTCATTGAAGACAGGAGTCCTACGACAGGAGACTTTGATACGTCACTTACGTTCATAGCGCAGTTAGGAGAAGTGTCGCGTCTGGGCACAATTCCAGGCACTGGGCGTGGACATCAACTAACTTTGATGCATAAAGACTTGAACAGTTGTACCCACATTATGTTGAGATCAGACATCGTCAAACCACCATTGCAACAACCGTCGCCCGCATCTCGTGGTCGTGCGGTAGCGTTCTCGCTTCCCACGCCCGGGTTCCCGGGTTCGATTCCCGACGGGGTCAGGGATTTTCTCTGCCTCGTGATGGCTGGGTGTTGTGTGCTGTCCTTAGGTTAGTTAGGTTTAAGTAGTTCTAAGTTCTAGGGGACTGATGACCGCAGCAGTTAAGTCCCATAGTGCTCAGAGCCATTTGCAACAACCGTATTCGGGGCCTTACGAAGTTTTGCGCCGAAACACGCATACGATGGAAGTCTCCTACAATGGGAAGTCAACAGTGGTGTCAATAGAAAGAGTCATGTCAGCTTATATACCTGCTGACGGTAACGAAGAACCTCATCCAACAAACAAGAGAGCACCGAGGATATCAGAGGAAACAGTTTCTCTTGTGCCTCCACCGTCCAGTCAGCAGATATCGTTCGAGCAAGTACCACATGACACACGCGAGCAGGTCGGCGGGTACGCTTCAAGTAGCCATACGTCCCGGGTGTTCCGCACTTTCAGCAGGGAGGCTGTGTGGCGAACGACTGGTTTCGAGTGGTCACGCTAAATGCAGAGACGTTCCAACGCAGCGGAGTATGACTGCGCACGGAACCCCTTTGGTTCCTTGATTATTCTTAGTTTTTGTATTTGACTACTTCGTGTTGTTTTCTGGAATTATTTTGCGAGTTTTTGTGTGACTGCTAATTTGATTGTGTTTTGTGAATGCAGTCAAACAATAAAAGCCAAATAACACTCTCAAGAAGTTCTGCGTTATTTCAGCAATATATATTAGTAACTTCATAAGTGCGTCTGCACAACATGGAAACAAAAATATATCCAGTGTCAGTGATGTGCGATGTTCTGGAACTCGAGCACCTATATGTGAAAGTACATTAAGAATGAAGCTGGAAAAACCGTGAGTAATAATTGTTTAACAGTAGTAACGTAAAACACGAAAGCTGTTTACGATCTTGACAAACCAGTATGTAGGAAAAACAAACTATTACAATGGCCACTAAAGATTCTTTGAAATAAGGTAAAGCGCTTATGTTATAAATGAATCTTTTATTATAGTCGCAAAAGATGATGTATAACCTGTATTGCTTATATAACTTAAGACTGCGGAAAAAAAAAGAAAAAGAAACAACTTCATGTTCTTGTCTATGGAGTCTCGGGTCTTAACGAAACTAGTAGCTCTTCTTTTCTATGTGGATATATGAAAATATCTTCAACATATTTGTAGATCGGTGTTAATGGTATTGAGTCTAGTGTCTTGTCCTCGAAGTCTTCCATCGGAACTACAGGCGACAGAATACTGCCCGTAGCCATGCCATCAGTCTGTTCATATTAATGATCGTCAAAGAGAAAGTATTTGGATGCCAGTACAAAACTAAAATGTTTTGTTAATATGGGCGCAAATATCTCCCCAATTAGTTCTACGACTGCTTAAGTGGCAACCTACTCAGTGGTGAGACGACGTCGAAATTTACCGTGAGCTGGCCAATCTGAGTTTTTATAAACATTTCACGAACTGGGCAATAGCGATTGCCAATTTCGACGCACCTCGCACCTTCAGACAGAAGGCCACACCATAAACGACACTTTGAGGATAAGCCCACAGCAACACACCAGATAATACCGCCCACTAGCCAAAACTGAATCCCGTCTAGCATAAGTAAACTTTGATCTAGGTCTCTGGAAACCTGCTGTGTACCAAACACCGTCTGAGTGAGGAAAAGCATATGACAGATAAACCATCTGCGCGGTTGAAGAGAGGTGCACTGAATATAAAACGCAGGCTGAACTCCAGTAGCGAACAAAATCAGCAATTGCTGAACATTGACAAAAGATAAGCTATAAAACAGAGATATGGAGACATAAAAGTTTTCAAGAACACATTGGCTCTCTGGAGCTGTGTGTACAAGGATGTCGTTGAAATAAGGCTGCAGAATAAAGGCAGCTGTAACGACCTACAGTATTTCAACTTGTCAAGTGTGGAACCAGCACTGAAGCTGCTCCAAACACAGTGGAGGCATAACACCGGAGCGCAAACCGTCAATCGGTTAACCAGTCAACTCTTGAGAGTGAGACACCCACATCACTGCTGTCAGCTTATTGTACAATCAACAAGACGGGAATGGACGGCGGTCTGGGGCGGGGGGCGACGGGGGGGGGGGGGGGGATGGAAAATATAAACAGGATGTTGGGGACATCAGTGAACATATTTTTATTGATGAAAATGTACTACTTCTACATGATCTGGCCCAATGGCCCACATGCTGCTACAAGTTTCCTCCTCCATTGCATTCTGTCCATTGTGCTAGCCGCCATCTGTCCACATCTATTAATGCTTGGTTTAAATCTTCATGGAGGACATCACTCCAACACTTCTTAGGTCTCCCTGGGGGTCCCTTTCCTGTAGGTGTGAAATCCAGGAGCTTCCAAGGCCATCTGTGATCTTCCATCCGAGCCAAATGGTCGGCCCACTACATTCATTTAGCTTTGACAGTTCCTGCTATGTTGGGCTGCTGGTATAGTTCCCCAAGCTCTTGGTTGTGTCTGATCCTCCATTCCCCTGTGTCTACATCCAGAACTGGACCGAAGATCTTCCGAAGCACTTTTCTCTCAAAAACGAGGAGCTTATGGAAGTCCTGTTTCCAGATACTCCATGTCTCACAGCCATATAGAACAACAGGCTGGATCAGGCTTTTGTATAGACCAATCTTGAACTGTCTGGAGAGATATCTGGACCAAAGCTGTTGTGCTACGCTGTGGTAAGATTGGGTTCTTGCTTATATTCTGGCACTGATCTCTGCTTCACATGACGAGTTCTCAGTGAAAAGTGCCCCTAGGTATTTAAATTCATGAACTCTCTTGCATGACTGATTCCCATCTGCAGTGATTGCAGATGACCAGCAGTCTGACTTCGCCCATGCATCATAACAAGGTACTCTGTCTTGGCTTTGTTTAGGTTTAGCCCAAATTTGCTAACAGTCTCCTTTAGTGCTCTGGTCATTTGCTCCAACTCCTCTTCAGACCTAGAGAGTAAACAGATGTCCTCTGCATAGGCTAAGTATGCCAGTCTCTTTCCTTCAATTTCAAATCCTTCATTCTCGTGGAAGCTATCGTGTATGATCTTCTTGACGGCAAAGTTGAACAGGATATGGGACAACCCATCTCCTTGCCTGAATCCTGTCACAATTTCAAATTCTACAGTTACGCAATTTCCCATCTTCATCTTTGCACGTGTCTCGCTCAGACAGATCTTTATCAGATTTATGAGTTCTCTGCAATGCCAAACTTCCTTAAACAGCAGAGCCTGCTCTTGCGATGTATACAATCATATGCTTTCTTAAAATCAACGATAAAATAAGCAAATCCCTTACCATATTCGCCCAGTTTTTCAGTGAGCTGCCAGAGACTGAAGATGTGATCTGCTGTTGACTGTCCTGACTAGAAATCTCCCAGGTACTCCCGAATCACTGATTCTGCTACTGGCTGAAATCTATGTGTGAGGCATTTGGACAGGATCTCGTAGCAGACGTTAAGCAGGGCGATTCCTCGATAGTTGTTACATTTCTGTTTGTCGCCCTTCTTATGTATTGGACAAATCAGAGCTGTTTTCCATTCTGTTGGTAGTTCTTCTTTGATCCATATTGCCTGTATTAGTCGGTATATTGTTTCTGAAAGTTTCTCTCCTCCTGCCAGGATCATTTCAGCCTGTATTCAATCTTCACCTGGACTCTTATTCTGCTTAAGGTGTCTGATTCTGGTTTTTATCTCATCGAAGGTAGGTATGGGATAATCTTCATTGGCTATAATTGGGTGCTGGAAATCAAACTGCAGTTCAGGTTCATCACAATTTAGTGGCTGTCAAAAGAGCTCTTTCCATCTCTCAGCTATATCATTATCATCCCTCAGGATCTTATCATGGGAATCTTTGAAAAATTTCTGCTTGGCCTAGTGACCTTTGCAGAGGTAGTTCACCTTCAGAAACATTTCCCTACTCTTTTGTCCTCTGAAGTCTGTTTCTGCTTCAATGATGATATCACTTATATATTTCCTCTGTGCTCTTCTCAGAGTTGCTTGTGTAGTCTTTTGGACCTCTTCAAATTGTGCTTTGCCCTGTGCCAGATTTGTCCCCTTCAGCCACTTGCTCCTGGCTGACTTTCTCTTTTCCAGGGCATCTGCGCATTCCTTTCCAAACCAGGTCTTCTTACCCACTGCGTTTCCCGTAAGTGTTTCCTTTGCCGTATCCCTAATTGAGCTCTGGATGTTTCACCACATTGGTTCAAGGTCCTGATTCGCATCCATTTCACTGAGTGCTTCAAAGCAGTTACCAAGTTGCACCTGGTAATCGGTCTTCATTGCTTCATCTTTTAGTTTCTCCACATGGTACCTTTCAACTCTTTTTATCTTAGGCCCCATGCTTCCTTTATAATGTACGTTTAAAAGGCCTCTGACCAGGAAACGATCACTCCCACCTTCAGTATCCTGTGCTGTCTTAATGTCTAACATTCATCTCTTGACTCTTAGATCAGTGGCAATATAGTCTATTTGATTTATAGTTCTCCCATCTGGTGACAACCAGTTTCCCTTAAGTATTGTTTTCCACTGGAAGTTTGTGTTGGAGATGAACAACTCTGGCGATGTAGCGAAGCTGATGAACCTCACCCCATTCTCATTGCTTAGGTCATGTAGACTGTCTTCCTGTTGTGTCTTGAAATATTTGTTCTTTCCCAACCTTGGCATTCATATCACCAAAGAAGATCCTCAGGTGTCTATTTGGTACAGTGTCCATTACTTCCTCTAGCTGTGCGTAGGACTCGTCTTTCACTTCACTTTTGTTCTCCTCGATGGAGCATGACAGTTCACAAAAGCCGCCTTAATATACTTTATGTCCACTGTTAAAACAGATATTCTTGGGTTGACTGACACGAACTCTGAAACATTAGTGGCCAAAGTCTGAAGCAAAAACCAGTACATAACAGATGACCTCATTCCCAGGCTCCTTACAAAATAGTACAGTTTTCAACATCCAGGCTGCCAACATCCTCCCACCAGATTTCTTGCAGTGCAGCTAGGTCTCTTTGTACCTCTGAATTTCTTTGACAACACTGATTGCTCCCTCGCACTACAGTTCTGAACACAGGTATGTAGACTATAGCTGTGGAATCATGCTAGTGAGTGGAATGGACTTTCTTTCAGTCGGTTCCTCATACATTAGGTCTTTACTCACATTTTCAACTTCTTTAGAATGCATGGGATCAGCATCTATCTATTGAGAATTTCAAGTTTCTTAATTCTCTCTCACTTGTAAGAAATTGCTTGAGATTTTCCTTTGCCTCTAATATTGGGTCCCAATGGCCTTGACACAGTGGTAACACCACCAGATCACTGAAGTTTAATGCTGTTAGGCTTGGCTTGCACTTGGATGGGTCACAGTGCATATCTACCAAGTGCTGCTGGCAAGCAGTGTGCACTCAGCCTTTGTGAAGCCAATTGAGGAGCTACTTGATCAAGAAGTAGTGGCACTAGTCACGAAAACACAATGACCGGGAGAGCAGTGTGCTGACCACACGACCCACCACATCCACATCCAGTGACATCTAAGGACTAAGGGTAACACGGCAGCTAGTCGGTACTGCTGAGGCTTCAAGGCTTGTTCAGATGGTGTGGTTTGTTACTGCATTGGGTGTCTTGGTCTGCTGCATTGTGGTTTGTTACTCTCCTCTCCTGTGTCTGTTCAATGAATCTTTCCACATCTTCCGTACCTCAACACATATTCACTCAAGTACTATGTTACTGAAAATTACCCCTTCCACCTTCATTCTACTTAAAGCTTTGATGTAGCAGCCTGAGCTAAGCAGTGCTCACAACTATGTGATATCAGAATTGTCACGTATGTAGCTAAGTCTGCATCATTGTGTAACTTCAAGACCCATGCCAGTGGACATGAAGTCATCAAAATGATC
Source organism: Schistocerca cancellata (assembly GCF_023864275.1). Classification (NCBI taxonomy): domain Eukaryota; kingdom Metazoa; phylum Arthropoda; class Insecta; order Orthoptera; family Acrididae; genus Schistocerca; species Schistocerca cancellata. Next base: position 448,541,339 of record NC_064633.1, read on the forward strand.
TGCTACCATGCAAGTTCAGACTTCTTTCAGATTAATAAGTAGTGTGGACACAGATGTAAGAAAATCATTTATCTACAAGATACAACTTCTTTGCACACATAGTCAGTAGATGCATTAGTTGCACAATGTTGTTGTTGTTGTGGTCTTCAGTCCTGAGATGATTTGATGCAGCTCTCCATGCTACTCTATCCTGTGCAAGCTTCTTCATCTCCCAGTACCTACTGCAGCCTACATCCTTCTGAATCTGCTTAGTGTATTCATCTCTTGGTCTCCCTCTACAATTTTTACCTTCCACGCTGCCCTCCAATAATAAATTGGTGATCCCTCGATGTCTCAGAACATGTCCTACCAACCGATCCCATCTTCTAGTCAAGTTGTGCCACAAACTCCTCTTCTCCCCAATTCTATTCAATACCTCCTCATTAGTTATGTGATCTACCCATCTAACCTTCAGCATTCTTCTGTAGCACCACATTTCGAAAGCTTCTATTCTCTTCTTGTCCAAACTATTTATCATCCATGTCTCACTTCCATACATGGCTACACCCCATACAAATACTTTCAGAAATGACTTCCTGACACTTAAATCTATATTCGGTGTTAACAAATTTCTCTTCTTCAGAAACGCTTTCTGTGCCATTGCCAGTCTACATTTTATATCCTCTCTACTTCGACCATCATCAGTTATTTTGCTCCCCAAATAGCAAAACTCCTTTACTACTTTAAGTATCTCATTTCCTAATCTAATTCCCTCAGCATCACCTGACTTAATTCGACTACATTCCATTATCCTCGTTTTGCTTTTGTTGATGTTCATCTTATATCCTCCCTTCAAGACACTGTCCATTCCGTTCAACTGCTCTTCCAATTCCTTTGCTGTCTCTGACAGAATTACAATGTCATCGGCGAACCTCAAAGTTTTTATTTCTTCTCCATGGATTTTAATACCTACAATAAGGATTCAAATTTCAATATTTTTGGGTAACTCTGGTTAATTCCCTTCCTTTCATTGCATTTTGTGAAAGTCCTAAAGCCTTTATTGTCCTCTGCAGCTTTTAAAGGCAATTCCTAAATAATCAGGTTCCTTTAGATTATTAGCACTACTAGACTTGACTAGAAAAAATGCATTATAGGCTTGTACTGAAAATGTAAGTAATTTTCCAAAAGGTAAAAGAAACATTCTTTAAGACAATACTACAAACCCACCTAAATTTATCAAAGAAAATATGTACTGCAACAGACATTTCACAATAGTAGTTATCAGCAGAGAAAGAGAACCCAAATGACAGTGAAGAAAGGATAATATGTCTTTTCTAGCCAGATATTAAACAATTGGGAAAGACTGTATTGAGTGACAGAAAAAGAGACTTTAGCCTCTGTCTTGAGAAAAATTTGTGAATTATTTAACCTGTAGAAATATTCCAGTGTATACTGGTAATGAAACCACGTTTTTCCTAGAGTACTGTCAAGTCACTCAGGGTAGACTTACCAGGCGGGCACTGGCATTACAGAAATATGTTTTTGAAGTGAGTTACAAGCTGGGAAAAGAAAACATAAACAGCAACTCTCTAGATTGCCAAGTGCTACGGATACTGTTGATTTTACAGGCAGCAGTGGCAAGGGTGTCAATATGTTTGTTGTGAAAAATGCTGCCTTTGAGAATATGTAGAAACGACTTTAAAGATCATGAGGAGAGAACAAAACATTGATTTCATTTTAAATATGATTAATGCTGACTGGGGAAAGAGAACTGAAATCACATAAATATTAGGTAATGAAAGACAGAGCTCTGTTCGATAACACTAATCCAGAAACAGAAGTTTGGAAGAGCTGTCTATCAAGCAAGTAACTGATAAATTCATACAGTCTACAGGGCAGTCAGAAACAGTCTGTAAAGCTTATAATGGTACTGCATGGCAGGATGAACTGAGAAATAACTGTTAAGAAAAAAACTCAATACATTGCACGATTTCTGAGTTAATTAGCATTGAAGTTAGTCGATCAGGCATTGAGCATGCAAATTCAAGTAGTGAGCCAGGTACAGTTAGTGTCAGTTGTGGTTATAGCATAAATGATAGCACATAAGATTGCTTAGCCTTTGGCTTGGGTTCGAACCTTACTACTGTCCAATGTTCAATTTTTGCATGATCTCATTCAGTTTTAGAACCCCAAATCAAGAACATGTTAGCAACACACTCACTGATGGGACACTTGAATTTGCATATAGAATTGCCTGATTGGCTGACTCCAAAGTCAATTAACTCAAAAAACAGTGCAATGTATGTAAGTTTTTTCCTAACAAATATTTCTCAACACAACCTACCCTGCATCACACTTACAAGGTCTTCAGACTGTTTCTGACCACCCTATATACACCTTGGGTATGATCACTACAATATAAAGAAGTAAGCAGATAAATATTAAGAAAACTGCATATTCAGTAACATGGAAAAAAGAGTGAGGAAAGTCAGTCTTAGCAACATAAAACTATCCTCTAAGAAAAAGTACAGTTAAAGCCATAATGAATTTTATGAAAAAGGATTACTTAAAAAAGTCAGTAAGCCACTAAAAATCCTTACTGATAATAGTCCACAGTTTGCGTCAAAGGTGCAAGAAGAATTATTAAGCGAAGAGCAGATAACAGCAATTTACATTTTGAAGAATCATGTGTTGTCAAAACTTGCAGATGGAGTGATGAGGGAGATAGGAAAGTTGTTTAGATCTATTGTGCTGAAAAGCACTGGAGAAAATACCAAGTGCAGTCTGAAACAGTTAACTGTTCTGCATTTCTGTCCGGTATCAAATATTAACTAAGTAATTAAGTGATATCCCCTACATTGAAAATTATGAAACCTTTGCAAAAATGAAATATGTTTAAAGAGTGATGGCAGAACTTGTTTGTTACTGACATATGCAGTCTCAGCCTTGGCATCATTTGTGCATTAATTGTAAGCATAACGAGGGTACATAATGAACTGAAAATTCTCTGTAGAGCAGCACGTGTTTGTTTTATAGATGTGGTGGAAATGGGATTGAAATTATGAAGACATAAGGCAATCTTTTGTTTAAAGTTTCCTGCATATGTAGCTACCAAGTGGGCAAACAATCTACAAATTAAATCAAAGGTTTGAGATGACAGGTTATGAGGCTTCACATATCATACCGACATTTAACAGTTGGCAACCCAGCTGGAAGTTCCCATCCAACACCGATAGGAGTCATGCGGGATCCAGCAGACACAACAGAGCACACCCGCTGAGCCATGTCTCTAGCTGCTCAGTACTTCAACCACCCTCTGTTACAACAATACAGGAGAGCTGGTGGCAACAGCTCAGCCCCCTCACATTATGAGCCACATTGCTACTGCTATTGGAAGCTACACAGATACCATCTAGTCACAGCTTAGTCACCATTTTTGTTGCTATTGTAACAGCTGGAATCTGTTTCTAATGTTGTGTGAAAGTGGCCGGGTATGTTTCATACTCCATGTATAAGATTAAAAAAAAGAAAAGAGCAGTATGAGTTGTGTCAAACCTGCAGTGCGAGAACTGCCAAAACAGCTGAGCACATCCGGATGCACTGGGAATGTGGTACAAATTAAAAGGCTTATGACATGTGGGATAATGAACTGAATAACAACACCGTATCAGCCAAGGCTGCATAAGAGGCCTGCCAAAATAAAAAAGGTGACAATAGTCGATTTGGAATGTAGTACAGCATTGTACTGTTTCGTGCTTCTTTTATAAATATGCAAGAAGACTATTTGTTTACTGATTACACATCTTTTAACTAATCTGTCACTTGTATTTAAATAAGTTTGTTTAGCTGATTGAACTGTTATGGTAACTGACATTAATGCATGATGACTCTGATAGCAGGAAAATAATGTTATTGCGGGTAACTAATTTGTGTTATTTTGATATGTATTTCATGTAACAGTGTGTTGAAAGAAGCAAAGAGGGGATACAACATCTGAATGGAATCACTAGCAGGTGGATCAATGGCCAGTTCTGTGTGACCAATAAGAACATACACCCACGGAAGCTGCACTATGAAGCGGCTGTTTTATGACTAGTGAAAAGTGAATTAACACAGAAACATTACCCCTTGTCATTAATGTAAATACACTCCGGACACTGCGAGAGGGCTGTACAAGCAATGATCACACCCTCGGCACAGCGGACACACCAGGAACCGCGGTGTTGGCCGTCGAATAGCGCTAGCTGCGCAGCATTTGTGCACCGCCGCCATCAGTGTCAGCCACTTTGCTGTGGCATACGGAGCTCCATCGCAGTCTTTAACACTGGTAGCATGCCGCGACAGCGTGGACGTGAACCGTATGTGCAGTTGACGGACTTTGAGCGAGGGCATATAGTGGGCATGCGGGAGGCCGGGTGGACGTACCGCCGAATTGCTCAACACGTGGGGCGTGAGGTCTCCACAGTACATCGATGTTGTCACCAGTGGTCAGCGGAAGGTGCACGTGCCCATCGACCTGGGACCGGACCGCAGCGACGCACGGATGCACGCCAAGACCGTAGGATCCTACGCAGTGCCGTAGGGGGCCGCACCGCCACTTCCCAGCAAATTAGGGACACTGTTGCTCCTGGGGTATCGGCGAGGAACATTCGCAACCGTCTCCATGAAGCTGGGCTACGGTCCCGTACACCGTTAGGCCGTCTTCCGCTCACGCCCCAACATCGTGCAGCCCGCCTCCAGTGGTGTCGCGACAGGCGTGAATGGAGGGACGAATGGAGACGTGTCATCTTCAGCGATGAGAGTCGCTCCTGCCTTGGTGCCAATGATGGTCGTATGCGTGTTTGGCGCCGTGCAGGTGAGCGCCACAATCAGGACTGCATACGACCGAGGCACACAGGGCCAACACCCGGCATCATGGTGTGGGGAGCGGTCTCCTACGCTGGCCGTACACCACTGGTGATCGTCGAGGGGACACTGAATAGTGCACGGTACATCCAAACCGTCATCGAACCCATCGTTCTACCATTCCTAGACCGGCAAGGGAACTTGCTGTTCCAACAGGACAACGCACGTCCGCATGTATCCCGTGCCACCCAACGTGCTCTAGAAGGTGTAAGTCAACTACCCTGGCCAGCAAGATCTCTGGATCTGTTCCCCATTGAGCATGTTTGGGACTGGATGAAGCGTCGTCTCACGTGGTCTGCACGTCCAGCACGAACGCTGGTCCAACTGAGGCGCCAGGTGGAAATGGCATGGCAAGCCGTTCCACAGGACTACATCCAGCATCTCTACGATCGTCTCCATGGGAGAATAGCAGCCTGCATTGCTGCGAAAGGTGGATATACACTGTACTAGTGCCGACATTGTGCATGCTCTGTTGCCTGTGTCTATGTGCCTGTGGTTCTGTCAGTGTGATCATGTGATGTATCTGACCCCAGGAATGTGACAATAAAGTTTCCCCTTCCTGGGACAATGAATTCACGGTGTTCTTATTTCAATTTCCAGGAGTGTATGAATGAAGTAATATTACAGTTGTAAAATTATTTTCAATTATGACAGTCAAAAATGAATAGCAAGCCAGAAAATCCATACTACCAATTGTTACATTTATACTTACAAACGTTTTTCTGACAATAGGAATGAGTTCCTTAGAATTTCTGATAGTAAACGCAACTTCAATAAAAAGAGTATGGAATAGTACAACTAAAGCCCCAATTGGATTGTAAATTACTTCAGCTCTTTAAATGTTCATTTTTTAATGAAAACAGAAAAGATGAAAAATAATTTGGTGAGAGTGTATATGGCATTTATGCCATATTGTGGTCCATGATTATTGTATTGTATTGAACTGTATACAGAGGTGTACTATGTGAGCCAGTATGAGTAAGGGGTTACCCACTGCACAGATGGTCATGCCAGATGGACCAGGAGATGAGAAAGGGTTGAGTTGTCCCTGGGTGATGACATACAGTAGGAGTACTATATCAGATTTTGTGCTGAGATGCATAACTTCTAGTATCAATATGTAATGTTCATATGATTAAGGAACCAATCTGACAATGCTGAAGACTAACCAGACTGATGCCTATATAACTACAATTTCAATTATTAAAAGCTAACCTCCAAACATTAACGAAAGAATTAGTGTAATGCTCCAAAACCTTGAGGGACTTATCCGAACAATCACAAACATGCCCTGTGAGGGCAGGTGAGAAAGAGTTAGAATACCTTACCCTATCTACTACTGTCTAAATTTAACTTAATAAAATAACCTTAAGTTTTATTTTGAATAGTGTGATGATTTGTAATGAAGAAACATGGAAACAGATACAGTGCATTGTTTTGTATCATGATTCTCAAAGGGGTATAATGAGATACCATGTTCATTACTGTGATTAATTAGTTCAGGCAGGCTCTTGTAAAATACGACTGATTGTTGAAACACATTTTCCTTGTGTTGGTTTGGATTAATAAATTGAGTCATCCCATTTATTATGGCATGCCTCTACAAAATTCACTTTATTTACACATATGTTAGGAGCCTTGGCCTGTGGAAAAGAAATTTAATGGGGCATTAAGACAATCTTAGAATGTATCAGGTAGGCAACACTCCACCTGATCATCTAGGGAAGAATCAAGTGCAATTTTATAGAATTCACATTTGTGATTCATTCAACATAGCCCTCCACATTCACCCTTCTGTAGCCTACAGCTTGTGTTGTTAGTGTGTATGATGTAGCAATGTGTCATAGCACAAATTTCTTCACATTTTTATGAGGGGAAATGCTACAAGGACTAATCACAATATTTACACACCACAAGGGCTCCCTGGGTAAAATTTACACAGTATGAGTGTGTGTGTGTGAAGAAAATGAGTGATTTAAATTATAAATAATTATTTCTCCAAGTTTGGAATGTGCTGTTGCCCTGTATCTGTATATTGAATTGATAAATAGCCAGTCCAGTTGCTAGTACTTTGCTTAGTTTGGTCTGAAATCAGTTTTGCCTTATATATTTAAGCCATTTTCAAGTGGATATGAAAATGGCTTAAATATATAACCCAAAACCAACCACAGACCTAAATAAACAACATATTAGCCACTGTAGAGACTATTCATTAATCAAATTCAAATCTAATACTAATGTACTATACGTAAAAATGTAAACATGTGGTTAATTGAAGAGCTAATCTGGCTTGTAATGCATTCAAGTGCCAATCATGCATGATTAGATTAAAGGTTGTAACCTCTCCCTGTTTCAAAAGAGAACTTGCTTAAAACACTGCTATAGTTAGGCATACTGTCAATTGTAACCATTTGTTTGTCCTTTCACAGTTATTACTGATAAACATGTATTTACATGTCTGCAGCATTTGTTCTGCCTTGTCAGGATCCATAATATGTAAGAGCACATGTAAGGCACTTGTTAGCTGTTACACAAAACAAATTGTGATACAGTCAGGCAGCATCAACTCTGCACTGTTTACAGCAGTTGACATATGTGACTGTGTCTTGTGGAACTGGGTAAAGTGGATGAATTGAGAGGAAGATAGCGAAAGTTTGATTAATGAGCAATCAATAATGAGGTCATTAGAGACCTGCTTGGATTGGAGAAGGCTTGGGAAGGAAAATGGTTGTGCTCTTTCGAAGGATCCATCTCAGTACTTACTTTAAGCTGTTGAGAACATCGCTGAAAATCTAAATCTGGATGGTCAAAAAAGGATTTCAACTGCCGTCCCCCTCAATACAAGGATCACCTTACCACTGTGCCAGTTTCCTCAACATGAGTGAACTAATGGAAGAATTCTTGTTTTCTGATGTGTAAGCAAATTACTTAATAAAATGTGCAATGGGAGACATTGGATCCATTTTGTTAACAAATTTCATGATCGTAGGGAGTGTTCTATTTCATTCATCAAAATTCCATGTCTATAGTTCAAAATGGAGTTTTATATTCAGATACAAAAGTCTACAACAGGTTGCCCCAGTAAATATCAGGCAGGAAACAAAAACGCTCAAATACTTAAAAACAGGGTAATACGAGGACTTCGTTTGCCATTCCTTCTACAATGTTCAGAATATATGGACTCTGGGGAATAAATTCTGATTAATGTTACTGTTTGGCTTAACAAGTTTTGAATTTGCTAGCATATAGACAGAAAATAGTGTCACATAAGAGTTTACTTTGAAGTACTTGATGAAGGAAAAAAGTTGAGGATCATTGAAGTATTACATTGAATGGTAGTGAATTACTACAAGTTTAGTCAACCAAGTTTCTGGGTGTACACATTGACAACAGTCTAAAATGGTCTGAACATATTTTGCATCTCCACAAAAAAATTCAGCTCAGCAACATTCGCTGTTCATATTATTTCCACTGTATGTGATCGAGACACCATAAAAACTGCTTATTTTAGTTATTTCCAAGCATTATTGCTTTATGTCATAGTTTTCTGGGGTAATCAGCCACTATCCAAAAAAGTATTCATTGCCCAAAAGAGAGTTATTAGGATAATGAGCGGAGTCCACCCTAGAGATTCTTGTAGGATCCTTTTCAGAAAATTGGGGACACTGACAACTGCATGCCAATATATCTACTCCCTGTTATGTTTCATTGGTAAAAATGGACAATCGTACAAAACCAATGATTCATACCATACCCACGATACCAGGAGGAAGATGGACCTCCATTATGAAACAAAAAACCTTACTATTGTACAAAAAGGAGCTGCAAGTTGTTCAATGCTTTCCCACCATCACTGAAATTACTTATCCATGAACATCCCTAATTTAAACAACATCTCAAACAGTATTTATTAGATAATTCCTTCAATTAGGTAGAAGAATATTTCAGTAGAGTTAACTGTAATTGATTTTTTCGTTTACTAATTTGGTGTGCTATTGTGCATTACGATACTCACAATCACTGTTAACACTACTGTGTCTTTCATTTAGCTATTAAGATCTAAAATATTTCTTAATGTAATTTTTTCTATACCTATTAATGTGTATTTTGTCTTATATCAGATATCCTCTTGCAAGAGGTACTTTTATGTATTCCCTTTGTATTATTTGTAATAATTCTGACATGTCCTACATCCATGCGAATGCCTCGCAGTATTGGATTTATGGGATATAAATAAATAAATAAATAAAAAACAGCAGCTGATTAGTGTACGAGGAGTAGCAACAGATTTTCCCCCAATTTAGCTGCTTCACTGATAGTATATGTATATAATGTTATCTAAAAGTAATTCTCATAATTATCTGCATGAGCAGATTAGCCTAACCATAATATCTTGCTAGCATATTTTTAAAGTTTGTCTGCAGTGGCTGTCTCTGCCTGTCAGTGTGTAATTTAAGCTGTTCCACAACCCAGAAGGCTTCCTGTATGGTGAAATTAACAGAACATGATCTGTGGTAGAATACACAAATGTATGAATTAATGTGAACTGGAGGATTATTCAAAAAAGTTTACGTTTATTTCTGAATTTCTGAAGCCTTTTTTTGAAGGAACTTTAAACTGCGTACACATAAATATATACAGTAATAATCTTCAGAAGAAACCTGGCCATTTAACAAATGTTTATTTTTCTGAATTGTTATTTTTGTTGATTGATATATGCATGTGTGTCAAAATACTGGATGAACATTAATAAAACTGACAAACTGCAAGGACAGATTCCTGACTGGAAATGGAGAAGAAAAGGTCATTGAACACATGTCCAGAATTGGGCATTGTGTGTGCATTAAAAAGAAATCATCTTGGAACATAGTACAAAGCAGCATTGCATCCATGACATAATAGATGTCCAAAGTGGCCTCCATGAGATGCAATGCACATGTTGGCATGCAGGATAAACATAATCATACTTTGGTTTACATCATGTTGGTAGGCCACTTGCCTGGAGCTTGTACTAGGGTTCATCTCTATATCATGTAGAACCCATTCCTCTAACTCTGGCGTATACACAGTCTGACACCTCCCTGCATGTTCATCTGCCTGAAAGGACCCATGATCACACAAACACACAAAACGGGTTTGAAGTATTGTGTTATGTGGTTGTTGTCTTTGAGGGTACTTGTTTGGTATAGCCGTGCTGCCTCTCAACCATTTCCATCTGCTTGACTGTACACTATAATGAACCATCCTCTTCTAACATTACCTTTTGTTAATAGAGATAACAAATACCATGTATACTATTGATTCTTGCAAAGGTTAAAATTATCTCGGAGGTTTCACTAAAAGAAATCATATGATTTTGCATACAATGTACTATATTTCAGGCTAAAATGTATTAAAAAATAAATTAATGTGTTACAATCAATATGTAATAACAGTCAAAATTACTCTCCTTTTAAGAATAATTGATATTACAAAACTTCTGGCACACTTAAAATTCATATTATTAAGTGCACAATCTTAAGCTAATTATTAATTTTGTTTATGGATTTATTTATGAAATAATGATATAATTTGGTAAAGATCGTTTTCCTGTCGAGAAATTTTGTAAATTCTTCTCCTTTGAAAACTCTTTGAAAATTGTGAGTACAATAATGTAAACAGTAGTGGGGATGCCTATGATGGAAACACACATGTTTTGCTAAACTTGTCAACAACAGTTTTGGTGTGGAAGTCAAAATTGTAGAGTCAGTGTGATTTAGAAGAATGGGTTAAAATAAAAAGGATATTCATAACAACAGGCAAATCTTTATCAGTTGTTTAGTGCAACAAAAACCTGCAACATTAAATCAAAATTTTCAGCTGCAATGATATACTCCTAGACACCAAAAGATTTTGAGCCAGCAACAACAACAATAATAAAGATAAGCACTAAAGTTCTTCTTTTGTAATCTTACTTGCATTGATGTTTTCAAAATTTGTGCAAAAAATGTGAACTTTAATGTTGGTGTGTACGAGGGTAAGATAGCAACACGAACACCATCTTGGCTTGTTCCCAACATGAATACTGGACCACTCCACTGCTTACAGTATGCTGCATCAATCACACAGCCTGCAACAGACAAAGAACAGATGGCACATGGCCACAGGACCTTTCATTCATCTGCGCCATCTACCATGGGAACAATGCATTTCCAGACACATACCCATAGGACCTTTTTTTCTCTATTTCCAGTCAGGTATCAGTCCCTGCAGTTTGTCAGTTTTAATGATGTTTGTTGTTTATAAATATGCCTTGTAGTGATACAGCTTGGATGCTGGCTCACTTCAAATTTTCAAGCTCCCACAAAACATGTTAAGGTAGCCTTTTCTGTTTTGTTCAGTAACTGGTTAACAGTTTTTTACATCAGTTGTATTTTGCAAACACTAAAAAAACATATTTCTTTTGTGTTTATTTCATGTAGACCCTATCGTAAGGAGCATTGACATTAGCTGAAGGGTCTTTTGGTGCTGCTTGGTGATGTCTAAATGCTGCATGATCCTTCAGCCAGTAGAATAACTGTTCACCTCAGGAAGATGCTTCAAACTGTATCCAAGCACTGTTGCTCATTTTCAAGAAGAATGTACACCAGAGGAAGCAAGAAAAACAAAATGAGCAGACCTACAGTTTTTGGTAAGGATCTTTAAGAAGAGCTGGTTTAGTATTCTCTTGCTATGGAACCATCTTTCTTTGGGTTTGAGGTGGAAGTTCGGGTTAGTTACACCAAACAACACCATTTCAACAGTAGTTCATTTATTCACCTAAACACGTCAAAGGCTCACAAAGAACTGACATGGCAGAACAGCCCAAAGATAACCTTAAGCTTAGTTCAAAGACTATGCTCAGAGTCCATATCGATGCTGGTGGTGTCGACCTCATCGGCAACACATAGACCCTCCCCCCCCCCCCCCCCCGCAGTACGGAGTACTCTTGAGAGGTGGGGGAGGGGGGGTGACTAAGGCATCGGCAGGGGTGGTCCGCGGGAGCCAGACCATGGTCAGCTCAACAGTGTTGTCGGGAAGCTACGTGGGTAGATGTCGTGAAGGAAGGTTCGGCCACCGAACCTGGAAGTTGTTGAAGCGAGCCAGGCATCATACTGGGCATGCTGGTCGTGCGGCAACAGGTAGGCCAGCGGTTCACTGGTGGAACGGAGTGACGATGACGATGTCTTTGGTGGCCGTGGCGAAGACATGAAGCCCGTTCAGGTTGACGTCGGGCGGGAGGGGAACACATTTCACCAGGTGGCAAGGAATGGCGGAGGTTGTGTCATGAGCACTGGATGAAGGGAAACACATGACGAACAGTGTATCATCGTGCAGTATTATTGAGATATCGTGGATTATGTCCGGGGGGGACAGGCACAAACACCTCGAGCGAGGGCACATTCAAGATGGGGGTGGGGGGGAGAAACCTCGACAGGGCGAGGCAGGCGATGGTGGAAAGGTCTAAGGGACTGGTGAAGGGGCCGGCGGAGAGGGTGTGATCATAGGTAAGCTTGACGTGGGGAGCATGTGGTTACTCTACGGAGTGCGTGAAACCGGACTAGAGGGCGAGGTCAGAGGAGAGCTCGACGATTGGAACTGGAAGTCACTCGACGGAGTGTATAAGTCCGACATGGAGGGAGTGGTCAGAGCATCGTGAGCCACGACAGTGAGTGGCATGGTCGTGGCCTGAAAGGGGATAGAAGAAGGCTCAACATGAGCAGGCTTATGTCTGTTGAGAGAGACTAACAGCTGAATCTTTCATCTGGATGTCATAGGTGTTGGATGAGCGCTGGAGAACTCGGTATGGGCCGGTATGGAGGTTGGAGGGGAACATGGACAGTGTCATTTCAGAGCATGACGTACTCACAATTGTCCAGAGATTTCAGGACGTGAACATTAGGGCGGGAATTGTTGGCGGGCGGAGGGATATGGAGGTTGATGAAGTGGTGTCTCACGCGGTCCACAAAGGAAGGTAAGTCAGGCTAAGGGAGAGAAGAGGAAGGCCTTACAAGTTCACCAGGGAGAACTCGGCTATTGTGCCTTTGAGGTCTTCTTTATAGACTGCACGAATGCCAAGTAGGACAAGGGGAAGGGCCTCTGTCCATAGAAAGTCATGGCATCGAAGAGTCGCCTTAAAAGTGTGGTGCCAGCACTCAGCTAGCCCGTTACTTTGCGGGTGATATGCTGTGGTATGGATGCGCCGGATGCAGCAAATGTTACACATCCCGTTGAACAGGGCCGACTCAAATTGTCTGCCCTGATCAGTCGTGATGATAGCTGGACATGTGAAACGCGATACCCATGACTCGACGAAAGCTCGAGCAACAGTTTCTGCCGTAATATTAGGGAGGGGGACAGCCTCGACCCAGCGAGTTGTTTGGTCGGTGGACAAGAGAACATAACGAAAGCCATTAGAGGGGGGGAGAGGGCCGACAATGTCAATATGAATATGCTGGAAACGCCCAGGTGGGATCGAAAAGGTGCCGAGGGGGGTGAAGTGTGCCTGTGTACTTTGCAGCGTTGGCACATGACGCAGGAGTGTGCCCACTGCTGGCAGTCCTTGTTGACATTTCTCCACACAAAGCGCTCTGCTATGAGGTGGGAGGACGCATGGTGTGGGCTAAATTATGCAATGTGTTGAAGACAGCTTGACGGAGCGTGGTTGGGACGAGGGGGTGTAAGGTGCTCATACTGTCGTCGCACCAGATCTCACCATAAATGCCGGGGAAGGTGGTGCGGATGAAGTGTAGTGAAGAAGTAGAGTCTGAAATCAGGTTTTGTGTTTCGTCGGCGGCGGGTTGGAGGTTAGGCAAGTCTAACAGTGAATGGACGCTGTCAACTCTTGAAAGGAAATCAGCAACTATATTGTCAGCACCCTTTATGTGTCCGACATCGGAGGTGAACTGAGATATGAAGTCCATGTATTTGAAGCGGCGAGGAGGCGGGTCAGCTGGCGGGTTTGTAATGGCCACAGCCAGGAGTTTGTGGTCCGTTAAAACATAGAAAGGGTGTCCCTCAACGTCAGTCTTAAAATGCTTGATCGCTTCGTAGACCGCGAGCAACTCCCTGTCAAACGCGGAATATTTCCGTTGTGCATTGGTGAGCTTGCTTCAAGAAGAACTGCAGAGGTGAAGTTTGGCCATCGATTGTTTGGCTAAGGACAGCACCAATGGCAGTATCGTTCACGTCTGTGGTGATGAAAAGCTGCGCATTGGGATGAGGATGCATGATGGTGCAGGCCTCGGCAAGAAGATTTTTGAGGGCAGTGAGTCAGTCATAGTAGGGGTCCATGGAACGGGCCGAGATCCAGAAGTGTTGGTACCTGCCAAGGCGTCTGTCAGCGGAGCCTGAATCTCTGCAGCCCGAGGTAGATGTCAGCGATAATAATTAACCGTCCCCTGAAAGCACCGGAGCTCTTTGAATGACGAAGGTCTGGGTAGGTTTAGAATTGTTTGTACTTTCTCAGGGGACGGTGAAATGTCGTCAGCAGAGACCCGAAAACCAAGAAAGGTGACAGCGCGTTGATGTAGCTGCAATTTGTCCTAGTTGGTCTCAATGCCTGCTGCCGCAAGAGTGTTCATAACAGTTTACACATGTAGAATGTTGTCCTTGATGGAGGAGTTGAACACAAGAATGTCATCAAGATATGCAAAGCAGAATTTTAGGTCGAATAGCACTTCCTTGATGAAGCATTGCCAGCTCTGGGTTGCGTTTTTCAGAGTGAAGGGCATGAATCAAAACTGAAATAACATGATCGGGGTGGTGATTGCTGTCTTCTCAATGTCTGCAGGGGCCATGGGGATCTGGTGGTAGGCCCATTTGCAATCAATGACAGAGAACGTGGTCGCACCTGTGAGGGAACTGGTAAAGTTGGAAATGTTGGGTATGGGGTAGGGGCTCGGGACAAATTCGACATGGTTTACTGGAGATCGGGGGACTTGACATGAGGTGAAGCTTGTTAACCATGCCGTTGGTCACGATGGAAATGTTGCCGGCGGCGTGGGAGGCAGTTTGTTTACAATGTGTGGAGGGCAGGGTAGGTGAGGCACAGTCGTGGTGTTCCGAGCCACTCGGCGGATCCTATGGGAGCCGAGGGGGGCAAGGTGTCCCAGGAGTCGACGTGACAAGATGGCCACCGGCCCGAAGCAGTGGCACCTTGGTCGGGTGAGCTTGGTAGGGCTCGTGAGCCGTTAGTGAGTCCATTGTCCGAGGGCGCAGCCGGTGGCGGCACGCTCGTGGGCAAAACGCTTGGCGCGAGTGCGAGTGTTGTCAGTGGCGGTCGCACGGCGGCACGCAGGAGCCGAAGTTGCATAGTTTGAGGTGCTGTCCACGAGGGGCGGGGTAGGAGTCGTCAGTTCGGGAACACGTGACACTTGCCACGCATGAGCACTTGTGTCCGGCTGAGTGTCAAACGCTGCTGTGTTAGGAGAGTGTGGCCCTGCGGAGCTGTCAGTACATGTGAAGGCAGTCTTGATAGCACAGTTGCGACGGGTAGTGGGAGGTAAACACATGGAGGCTCGATTGCTGGGACTGCAAGCAGATTCAGTGCACTTACTGACCTTGCTTTGTCCTTGCTGTAGTGTCTGTAATTCCTTTGTTGCATCGGAGAGCTGGAGCTGAGTTTCGTGGAGCCGGAGGGAGAGCACGAAGTTTTCCTTGCAGAGGCAAGCGACATTTTCAAGCTCGACAAGGCACTTGTGCGTTGTTTCTTGTAATGTCGTCGACAGAGACGAGCATGTACGGATGAGATGAGCCCAGACCGATGTGTCATGGGGGGGTTTGCTCGACGGAGCACAGGGGAAGTGAGTCTTGGACAGGTGATGAAACACGGTGTTTTGCACTAGGTCCAGTGACAGTTTGTGGTGTCGCCAAGAAGTCAATGCCTAGTATAGGTTTGTCAAGTTTGCACACTAAAAAGGTCCACTCGAGTTTGCAGTTTGCCGAGTGTGAGACGATGTGGGAAGTTGAACCCGAGCATTGTAGCTTAGTTGAATTCATGGCCTGTAGTGAAGTATGATGAGGGCGGATGTTTGACGATGCTAAGGACGTAGGCATTAGTGAAACATCGGCACCTGTGTCCATTTGGAAAAGGTATCCAGACAAAATGTCTTTAATGTAAAGTCGTCCACAATTATCCGGTCGTTTCCAGACAGAATGGAGCACTGGGGGGTGCCTGTCATGTTGTGCACAGGAGGCGGCACCTGGACCTACCTGCAATTGGCGTTTGGGAAGTAGCAGGGTGGTCTGCAGTTCCATGCCGCCTCACCAAACCATGTGTGGAAGTAACAGTGTGGGTAGTGTGGTTGCATTTCCTGTGGAACGTTCGTTGCCAGTGGCGGTGGCCGAGGTTCGGTGGCCGCAGCAGGCTCAGTTGCAAGAGGGGGCGTGACCATAGGCGGAGCCAGTGACATCCCAGTAGCTTGTTTACTGCTTTCTGGAGCAAGTGAAACGGTCGGCACAGTGTGGCCCCAGCTGCATCCGGCTGCAGGATGATGAGCCTGAACCTGAGACTTGTCAGGTAGGCAGTGGCTGGCGAAATAGAGCAGTGATGCATCGTGTAGCTTGTCAGCAATTGTCATTCTTTGCTCGACAGGTTCGGGAGACCTCTGAGCTAGAGCAAAGTGGATGTGAGGAGATAGTTTATCTGACCAAATGGCGAGGAGAGCTGTGTCAGAGAGTAGATCAGCACTGACCAGGGCACGTAGCCGTCTCCAGTGCTGGGAAGATTTGTCGTTGCCTAGTTGCTCGACGTGGAGCACTTGCCGTATTGCTGCCTCAGTTGATCATGCAAGCCAACGTAGAACTATATTTTTAGCTAGAGTGTACCAGGTAGATGAGTCCGAGGCGTCAACCAGGTCAGCAATCAAGTGCAGGTGGGTGACGAGGCACAGAAACCTGGTTGACTCGTCGGTAATGGTCGAACACTTTGTCCACAATTTTGAACCAGGTTGTAGCTCTGTCGGGATTAAATGGCGGCAGTGTCAGTAAGCATTGTAGAATGTTCGGAAGAACAGGTTGAGTTGAGTTCGTCGGGGCACTGCTTGAAAGGAACTGTTGTTGCTGTAGTATTCCAGGAGAGTGTGCCTCCAGGGGATGTGGAAATGATGGCTGTTCGGGTAGCAGCGTGAAGGTAACACGTTGTGGTTGAGTGCGATCTGTCACGACGCGTAAGGCCGACGCGGATGAGACACCGTAATGTGTCGATTGCTGTTGCGGAAGCTCAACACATTGCGGGTGTGTTCGGATTGACGCGTCACGGAAGACCAAAGCGGATCAGGCACCGAGATGTGCTGAGAACAGTAGCAGAAGCTCCACTGGAGCCGGCGTGGGGGCGACAGGTGATTAAAAGTTCAAAGTTTGAGAACACGTGTTAGTCCACGGAAAGGTCGATGTATGAACAGAGCTGGGGCCACCTGTGTTGCAGGAAGGCTGCGGAGGTGTGAGCTGTACAGGAGCACAGTGAGGGAAATGATGTCGAACGTGGGACGGAATGTGTGAATGTTCACTGTTCTTAGTCACTCCATTCAAAATGGTGTGCGGATAAGGTGAATGTCGTGGCACAAAACACAGGCATAGCAGTGGGACGGGGGTGGAGGTCAGGCACAGATAACAAGTTATTGTTCCTGTTGCAGACTGAGGTATCAAAGTAGGAAGGCATGTGCTGATGCTGAACTGAGGCAGGCACGGGCATGGTTGGATGCTGAGAAGGTTGACCTGTGAACAAAGCAGTTCCAGCCACGTGACAGGTATCTGCATAGTACTGCACAGATTGCGACATGGCAAATCATTGTCCTGGCGGTGGTAGGTTGTCCAATGAAGCATTTGCAGAAATCGGCATTGGTCCCACACTGCATGGAGATCCATAAGAGGTAACTGCACAGCCAATGAGGGAGGGCACATGTGGTGGGAACAAAGGTGTTTGATAGCCAGAGTCATGCACACTCCTAACCTCACTTACTGTTGCAGGCTCGAAAACGTTCAGCGAAATCGGCGTAATCATCGAGTGAGAGACATTGTGTTGCAGTCCTGGCAGGTGTACATTGCCCGCAAAACGATGCATGTCGATCACAAAATCCGGCATTAGGTGCTGGACCGAATTCATTGTTCGAATGCTGTGTCGATGTAATACACATGAAAATAACTGATGTGGAGGTCATGGACACAGTAAAACAGCAAACATGGGAGATGTTACAACTCAGTGTCACCAGTGAGGTGGAAGTTCACGTTAGTTACACCAAACAACACCATTTCAACAGTAGTTCATTTATTCACCTAAACACGTCAGAGGCTCACAAAGAACTGACATGGCGGAACAGCCCAAAGATAATCTTAGCTTAGTTCAAAGATGATGCTCAGAGTCCATATCGATGCTGGTGTCGACCTCATTGGCGCCACAGGTTCATTCATTATGACCTGTGAAAAATGACCACACAATTGGCAGAGAGATATAATGTTGCATACCCATTCAAATAACACATGACTTTTATTATTCTACATAAAGTTGGTCTTTGTCACAATAAGGGTACATAATGCTGAAACTAAAATTTGTTATAAGTCAACAAAGTAAAATTTGAAAACAAACTGAAAAGATTCTCTTTGACAACTCTCACTTAAGTCAGACACAAGCAGTTACACTTCCTGTAATCTTGAATTGCAATATAGAAGAAATCAGTGACATCAGAACAAAGAGTTTAGGCAATGACAAACTTCATATTTTTCACAAGGATATAATGGGCTCAAGAAACTAATGGGACCAGTTGTTTGCATTAATGACAGTGATGCAATAAGCAATGCCCACATATTATGTTTTACTGAATGTCATTTGGAGAAAAGGGTTGAAATGGTACAACTACATAAGTACAACATAGGAACTTATTACACTAAGAATGCAACAAATAAATGCAGGATAATAAAGTATGTTAAAAATGGTATAGTGTACAAGTCTATACCTGAAAGAAATTATTGTATGATCAACATTTTGAGGCCTGTTTCATTGAACTCCCTGTTAATACTCTTCCTATTTATGGGGTTACTGTTTACAGAGCTTCCTTAGGAAAGCTTAGTATATTCTCCAAGCAAGTAAAATCACTTTTAACTCACCTATTCTCAAAAACCAAAGAAACTACCATGCATGGTGACTATAATATAAATTTTCTTACTTGTAATAATGGCAGAACAGATTTTGAGAATTTAATGAGCTCTTTTAATCTGAGGGCATGTTGCTGACTTCCCCCCAAGAGTGGAAAAGGACTGCACAAGTCTGTCTGACAATATCTTTGTAGACGGTAACAGAACTGATAAGAAACACTGTTCAGCCAGAACATTATGATGACTTACCTAATAGCCGGTATACCAAACTTTGGCATGTATAACTGCAGTGATGCATCATGACATGGAAGCAATGAGGTCTTGGTAGGTTGCTGGAAGCAGTTGGTATCCTATCTGCATGCACAAGTCACATAACTCACGTAAACTCTTGGTGTGGGGCGAGAGCTCTGATGCCATGTTGAATCACATCCCAGATGTGTTCCATTGGGTTCAGATCTGCTGAGCTGGGGGGTTAGCACATCAATTGCATCTCACCATGGTGTTCCTCAAATCACACTCTCATATATCATTCTGCAGGGTTACTCAAAGAATGATACACCGAGGTTGTAATATGCCTTATATTTGCATGGTCAACAGAAATCTTTCCAAGCTTGAGATATAAACTGAGATCCATTATCAGATAAATTGTTTTAGGTATACCCACCTGATGAAAATACATGTTTTCAAACTTAGAAATGATTTGCTTACTGGTAGCTTTCTAGAGAGGAAACAACTTTATGAACTTCGAAAATACATCAACCACCACAATAATATAACAAAATCCATTCTTAGACTTAGGTAAAGGTCCATAGATATCAACAGACATGAGATCTAGGTTACTATTAGGCAGTATGTTTTGCATTTGGCCTCTTCTTGTTTGGTCACTTACCTTCACACTTTGACATCTGTCATAGCTGGCAATCTTCTACTTGACTCTCCTTCCTATTTTATAAAAACAGATGTTTTCCTGAATCTTTTGTGAATATTTGATTGTTCCACAATGATCAAAACTCTCATGTGTGTAAGTAATTAAAGTATCAATACACTGTTCTGGCCAACATAGTTTCCAGTCCTCTGAGTCAGTCTTATGTCTCCTGAATAAAATAACCTAGTGTACCTTATAATACTGTTCCGTCTTTTCTCCTCCTTTCTTACCCAACACGCTATTAACCAATTTCCAATTTTGATCATGATTTTTATGCCTACAGATGTCTTTGCAAATTTTCAACATCTCTTTTTCCTCTTTCACACCTTTCAAGTACACAGTTTTTAACTCTTTCTCACCTTCTCCAAAGTTGTTAGATGATTCACCTCCTAAAGGCACCCTAGGCAAAGCATCAGCAACTACATTGTCTGTGCCCTTAATGTATCTGATTTCATAATTAAACTGCTGTAAAAACAAGGCCCAATGAGTAATTCTGTTATAGAATAGTTTACACACCTGAAGATAGCATAATGCTTTCTAATCAGTATAGATAATGACTTTGTGACCCAATAAATAATTTTTAAATTTGTTGAATGCCCAATGTACAGCCAAAAGTTCTTTCTCAGTTGCAGTGTATGTCCTTTCATGTTTCTGCAATACTCTACTAGCAAATGCAAGAGATCTGTGTCCAATAACACCACACACCATAACAAATTTCTAAGTTGTTCCTTTTGTACGTCATTAAGAGTCATAGCTTCCCTTACCTTAGAATCCACTAAACTTTCAAAATCCTGATCCTCAGTCTCATCAAAATCTGTATCATCATCAAACACCTGGTACTCATCTTGATTCACAATGTTTTGCAAATAATTACAACTTTTCCCACAGTTTAAGATACTAGTTTTTACATATTTTAGGTTCCAAAACAAATAGTTTCATCCAAAACAAGCCTCAACTTTCACTATCCAATCCATACTGATAATTATATTTTCTTCCAGACTCAGGATCACTAAGCATCCATGTTCAAAGGTTTTGCCTTCTATACTAAACATTAAACGTGCCTGAGATTTTACCAATTTGCTTTGCTTACCTGTAGCTCCTCTTATGACCCACCAGGTTAGCCGAGAGCACAAATGTGCTGCTTCCTGGACCTGGGTAGGCACGCCAGTCCCGGACCGAATCTGCCCGGTGGATTAACGATGAGGGCTGGTGTGCCGACCAGCCTGGATGTAGTTTTTAGACAGTTTTACACAGCCTGCTAGTTGAATACCAGGCTGGTCCCCATGTCATTCCACAGTTGCATGCCATGCAGGCATTTGAAACATGTTCGCACTCTTTCATGATTTACACTAGACCCCGACAGTTGGGGTACACTGATTCCATCCCGGGTGGAACGGGGTGGTGGCAGGAAGGGCATCCAGCCACCCCTTTGCACTAAGCTTGCCAAATCCGATTGTAACAATGCTGACCCTGCACAAATTGCGTGATAAAGGTTCAAGCAAAAGAAAGAACCTGTAGCTCCTCTTATCTTTACACCTACAATGGGCATTTCCACAAAATTCTTACTACACTGGATTTTGTCTCTAAATTGATCAGATATACCACAAATTGGGCTACCTGTATCAATCAAACAGTTCCCTTCCCACAGATCAATCTTAATCTTAATGTAAGGACATCCAAAATCTGAATTATTGTCTCTGTTATACTCTTCATGTAAAAGATCACTTTCAATTTCAACAAATGCTACATCTGCACTGTTTTTGCAGGGTTTTATAAACTTTACTGATATCATAACATTACTTTGGTTATACATGTTGTAAGGTAAAGATTGAACACACTGAATGGGTTCCATAGTACAACTAACATCACCTATTACAGAAGGAATACAAAATATATTACTGTCAAAATTACATTTCCTACTTAGATCTTCTTTCACTTCATTCCACCAATTTGGATACAAATTTTGACTAACCACAGCTAACTTATTCTAGAATGCAAATTTATCTATGTTATCATTAATATGGTCCCAAACAAATTTCAAAAATTTTCATCTTTATTCTTTAAGGTTACAGACAACCGGCCTTTACCGTTTGAATCATTACTCTGCATGACATTAATGAAAAACTGCTTTGACTGGACTGGTATTCCATGGCTCTCACTTACATCATCACATACATGACTTGCCTTACCTGTATTGACAAATAACTCTGAAACTTCATCATTCTTAAACTCCATTAAAACCTGACACTCAACATCATCATCATCATCATATTCTTCCAGAATAACTTCATCACTAACATCATTAATAACACACGTCTCATCACCATCAAAGTCACACTCCTCACCTACATTCATCTGCAATAAGCTACCAGTTTCAGAGTTACCAACCTCAGTCATTTCACAGCTCTCATTCACATCTACATAAAAAATACCATCTAATTTGGATCCTATACAGTCATCACTTGTTTTACATATATGAATGACACTGTTTTCTGACCAAGAAAGGAATAATTAGTACACACTACATCAAAATTTTCATTCCTCTGAATTCTGGCTTGTAATTATTATTTACATCACTATAATTAAACATAGAATTCCAAAACTTTTGATCAAAACATAAATGAGAAATCTGATGTTCAATTTCAGATACCTGTGCAACATTATTAACACTCTTATTATTGTCTAATTGTAAGTGTAAATTAGGGGGTCCTGTACTTGTTGTGTTTCCTTGTCCCAAAACTGTGGATCTTCAATGAGGAGGACCACCATTTCCCGAATAGTTGCCTCTATGATTGTTTCTCCTATTAAATTGATGTAGTTATCCCCGTTATTCCAGTTCTGTTGAGGTTCAAAATTTCTGTCTCTATTGCCATTTTGAACCTGATTGAAATTACCATTATCTCTGTTTCTGTAGTTGTTACCATTGTGATCTCTATCATTTTGATTCGTATGGTACATGTTTCTTTCTACTGCCCTATCCAGACTGTCTACACAATCATCAGGTCCATGTACTAAATCCCATTGCAACCTTTCTGGTAATCTCCTTTTTAGTGTATCAGTTAATTTCATTTTGTCAAATGACCTGCCTAGGTGTGGTAATTTCTTAAGATGATACTTACAGAACTCTTTCAGTGTACCATCCCTATTCCTATAATTTGGACCATTCAGAAATTAACTTTTAACTCTCCCTTGTTGAGTTTCTGACCAAAATTTATTTAAAAACCTGTTTTTGAAACTTTGTTATGTCTCCCATTGACTTAAATTTAGATGTACCCCAAACAGAGCTTCAACATCAAGACATCTTTTAACAAATTTAATTTTTTGATCGTCACTCATGCCCGACACAAAACTGTCTCTACAGTGGTATAGAAAATCCACTGGATGTAAATTGTCTGATGGAAAACTTCTGATTGGAATGTTGGACCACACAGTACCATTGTTTGAATAAAGATTTTTGTGAATACAATAATCCTGAACTACTGAAATTTTTGGATCTAAATTATTTACATTAGTTAGCATACTGTTTTCAACATTTAATATTTTTTCATCTAAACTGTTGAAGTTCTATTCCATTCTTTCTGCTACAAACTGTTCAACTCTGATATCATCAGCATCCTTCACTTGTTGTGCCGATTGGGCCATGAACTCATTTTCAAGAACAATAAATTTATTTTCTAATTCATTAACTTTTTCATTCACACTTTTTAATCCCTCTGACAACCAATTTTTCAGTTCCGAAACCTGACTACTAAGTTGGTATTGTTCTCTGTCCATTTTATCATTGTCTACAGATTATATTTCCATTAACTGATGATTGAATGCATGAAATTTGCTGCTGTTATCTGTTTTTATTTCTGTTAGCTGTTGCACTAAATTTACTATTGTTGTCCATCTTTATTTCCTCTAATTTTACTGAAATCAAATGCAAAATATTGGTTTTCACTGTTTTTTTTTTCAACTATACCTTCACTTGGTTCAAACATGTCTAGGCTGGGTGCTACAGCTTTCTCTACATCACTACTACCCTCATCTCTACCCATTTTCCTAGCAATCACATGAGTCCACCAAAAATATTAATTTCACAAATAGTTTGTGCTTATGTTTTTATGATGTCCTTCGATGTAGTTATCAAGTCCTCTTTCAATTCATGCGGTCCGTCATTGTTGATATCGTGTGAATTTCTCGTCACTGTTGATACGGCTTCGCTGGGCAATTCTCTGATCTTCTTTCGCTGAGTAATTAGAGCTTCCAAATCTTCATTTACATAAAAACTGCAAATAGATATATCCAAAATCCTTTCTTCTTCTGCAGCAGACAAAACTTCATCATCAATCAACAGATCACAGCTGATGCCACCACCTGTAATCTTACCCTTCCACACATCACCATTAAAGTTCTCATTCTTTTCACAAATTTTGAAAACTTTGAGAGGAGTGAGATTACAAAAGAAGAACTTCAGTAATTACCTTGACTACCTTTCTGTTGTTGTTGTTATTGTTGTTGTTGCTGGCTCAAAATCTTGTTGTGTCCAGGAATACATTCTTGCAGCTGAAAATTTTGATTTTACGTTGTGGTTTCTTGTTGCACAAAATAACTGTTGAAGATTTGCCTCTTGCTATGAATGTCCTTTTTATTTTATCCCATTCTTCTAAATTACACCAGCTCTACAATTTTTACCTCCACACCAAAACTTACATTGTTGTTGATAAGTTTAGCAAAACATGTGTTTCCATCAGAGGCATGCCCACTACTACTTACATTCTTGTACTCACAATTTCCAAAGAGTTTTCAAAGTAGAAGAGTTTACAAACTTTCCAGGCAGGAAAACAATCTTTTCCAAATTATATCATTATTTCATAAATAAATCCACAGATCATGCATGTTCTGTTAATCCCACCATACAGGAAGCCTTCTGGGTTGTGGAACAGCTTAAATTACACGTTGACAGGCAGAGACAGCCACTGCAGACAAGCTTTCAAAATATGCTAGCAAGATATTATGGTTAGGCTAATCTGCTCATGCAGATAATTATGAGAATTACTTTTAGGTAACATTATATACATGTACTATCAGCGAAGTGGCTAAATTGGGGGAAAATCTGTCTCCTCCTCTTACACTAATCAGTTGCTGTTTTCATCTAGTACATCAAAGTAAACTTTTATGTGACACTATTTTCTGTCTATATGCTAGCAAATTCAAAACTTGTTAAGCCAAACAGTAACATTAATCAGAATTTATTCCCCGGAGTCCATATATTCTGAACATTGTAGAAGGAATGGCAAACGAGGTACGCGTTTTACCCTGTTTTTGAGTATTTGAGCGTTTTTATTTCCTGCCTGATATTTACTGGGGCAACCTGTTGTAGACTTTTGTATCTGAATATAAAACTCCATTTTGAACCATAGACATGGAATTTCGATGAATAAAATAGAACACTCCCTATGATCATGAAATTTGTTAACAAAATGGATCCAATGTCTCCCATTGCACATTTTATTAAGTAATTGCCTTACACATCAGAAAACAAGAATTCTTCCATTAGTTCACTCACGTTGAGGAAACTGACACAGTGGTAAGGTGGTCCTTGTATTGAGGGGGATGGCAGTTGAAATCCTTTTTTGACCATCCAGATTTAGATTTTCCATGTAGTTCTAAACAGTTTAAAGTAAGTACTGAGGTGGATCCTTTGAAAGAGCACAACCATTTTCCTTCCCAAGCCTCCAATCCAAGCAGGTCTCTAATGACCTCATTATTGATTGCACATTAATCAAACTTTCACTATCTTCCTCTCAATTCATCCACTTTAACCAGTTCCACAAGACACAGCCACATATGTCAACTGCTGTAAACAGTGCAGAGTTGATGCTGCCTGACTGTATCACAATTTGTTTTGTGTAACAGCCAACAAGTGCCTTACATGTGCTCTTACATATTATGGATCCTGACAAGGCAGAACAAATGCTGCAGACATGTAAGTACATGTTTATCAGTAATAACAGTGAAAGGACAAACAAATGGTTACAATTGACAGTATGCCTTGCTATAGCAGTGTTTTAAGCAGGTTCTCTTTTGAAACAGGGAGAGGTTACAACCTCTAATCTAATCATGCATGATTGGCACTTGAGTGCATTACAAGCCAGATTAGCTCTTCAATTAACCACATGTTTACATTTTTACGTATAGTACATTAGTATTAGTTTTGAATTTGATTAATGAATAGTCTCTACAGTGGCTAATATGTTGTTTATTTAGGTCCGTGGTTGGTTTTGGCTTATATATGTAAGCCATTTTCATATCCACTTGAAAATGGCTTAAATATATAAGACAAAACTGATTTCAGATCAAACTAAGCAAAGTATTAGCAACTGGACTGGCTGTTTACCAATTCAATATAC
The DNA here is from genome assembly GCF_023864275.1 of Schistocerca cancellata. Lineage (NCBI taxonomy): Eukaryota > Metazoa > Arthropoda > Insecta > Orthoptera > Acrididae > Schistocerca > Schistocerca cancellata. Next base: position 448,567,652 of record NC_064633.1, read on the forward strand.
AGATACAGGGCAACAGCACATTCCAAACCTGGAGAAATAATTATTTATAATTTAAATCACTCATTTTCTTCACACACATACTCATACTGTGTAAATTTTACCCAGTGAGCCCTCGTGGTGTGTAAATATTGTGATTAGTCCTTGTAGCATTTCCCCTCACAAAAATGTGAAGAAATTTGTGCTATGACACATTGCTACATCATACACACTAACAACACAAGCTGTAGGCTACAGAAGGGTGAATGTGGAGGGCTATGTTGAATGAACCACAAATATGAATTCTATAAAATTGCACTTGATTCTTCCCTAGATGATCAGGTGAAGTGTTGTTTACCTCATACCTTCTAAGATTGTCTTGATGCCCCATTAAATTTCTCCTCTATAGGCCAAGGCTCCTAACATATGACGTAAATAAAGTTAATTTTATAGTGGCATGCCGTAATAAAGTCCTACTACATGGGATGTTCAATTATTAATCCAAGCCAACACAAGGAAAATTTGTTTGCACAATCAGCCCTATTTTACAAGAGCCTGCCAGAACTCATGAATTACAGCAATGAACATGGAAACTCATTATAACCCTTTGAGCACCATGATAAGAAACAATGCACTGTATTTGTTTCCATGTTTCTTCATTAAAAACATCATGCTATACAGAATAAAACTTTAGGTCGTTTTATTAAGTTAAATTTAGCACTTCTGGTCTACATATGTTTACAGTCAGGATGACAGTCAATAGTGGACAGGGTAAGCTTTCTCACCTGCCCTCACAGGGCACACATTTGTGACTGTTCAGTTAAGCCCCTCGATGTTTTGTAGCATTACACTAATTCTTTTGTTAATGTTTGGAGGTTAGCTTTTAATAACTGAAACTGTAGTTATATGAGCATCAGTGTGATTAGTCTTCGGCATTGTCAGATTGGTTCCTTAATCATTTGAGCATTAGATATTAATACTAGAAGTTATGCATCCCAGCACCAAATCTGATATAGTGCTCCTACTATGTGTCATGGCTCAGGGACAACTCAACCCTTTCTCATCTCCTGGTCCATCTGGCATGACCATCTGCCATCTGTGCAGTGGGTAACCCCTTACTCATACTGGCTCACATAGTACACCTCTGTATGCAGTTCAATACAATACGATAATCATGGATCACAATGTGGCATAAATGCCATATACACTCTCACCAAATTATTTTTCATCTTTTCTGTTTTCATTAAAAAACGAACATTTAAAGAGCTGTAGTAATTTACAATCCAACTGGGGCTTTAGTTGTACTATTCCATACTTTTTTATTGAATAAATTTTGAAGCTGCATTAACTATCAGAAATTCTAAGGAAGTCATTCCTATTGTCAGAAAAAGATTTATAAATATAAATGTCACAATTGTGACTTGAAGCTGTAAATTATAAAGACATCTCTACCGAATGGTTGGAAATAGACTAACAAAACAAATACTCCTATATTTCTGGAAGAAGAAATAGATAATAGCATGGATTACAGAAGAAAGAAAAGATCTTGAAAGAAACAACATCAAAGAATCAGAAATAGCAGAAAGAAACCGTTTTAAAAACAAAATACTAAATTTGGGAGGCTTTCAAAGCAGAAGAAATAAAAAATTGGGAACAACATGGATAGAAAAAAGGAAGAGACTTCGTGGGGAGAAAATGAGGGAATACTGAAAAATAGGGAAACAACAACAAAGGAAGAAAAGGAACTGAAGTTGTTAACGTGATCCAAATGGGAAACAACAACAAAGGAAGAAGAGGAACTGAAGTTGTTAACGTGATCCTAGTTTGTCAATACGACTGTAAAAAAAAAAAAAAAAAAAAAAAAAAAAAAAAAAAAAAAAAAAAAAAAAAAAAAGGGTCACAATTGGCAGTATGGATTTTCTGGCTTGCTATTCATTTTTTACTATCATAATTGAAAATAATTTTACAGCTGTAATATTACTTCATTCATATTTACATTAATGACAAGGGGTAATGTTTCTGTGTTAATTCACTTTTCACTAGTCATAAAACAGCCGCTTCATAGTGCAGCTTCCGTGGGTGTATGTTCTTATTGGTCACACAGAACTGGCCATTTATCCACCTGCTAGTGATTCCATTCAGATGTTGTATCCCCTCTTTGCTTCTTTCAACACACTGTTACATGAAATACATATCAAAATAACACAAATTAGTTACCCGCAATAACATTATTTTCCTGCTATCAAAGTCATCATGCATTAATGTCTGTTACCATAACAGTCCAATCAGCTAAACAAACTTATTTAAATACAAGTGACAGATTAGTTAAAAGATGTGTAATCAGTAAACAAATAGTCTTATTGCATATTTATAAAAGAAGCACGAAACAGTACAATGCTCTGCTACATTCCAAATCGACTTTTGTCACCTTTTTTATTTTGGCAGGCCTCTTATGCAGCCTTGGCTGATACGGCTGTTGTTATTCAGTTCATTATCCCACATGTCATAAGCCTTTTAATTTGTACCACATTCCCAATGCATCCGGATGTGCTCAGCTGTTTTGGCAGTTCTCGCACAGCAGGTTTGACACAACTCATACTGCTCTTTTCTTTTTTTTAATCTTATACATGGAGTATGAAACATACCTGGCCACTTTCACACAACACTAGAAACAGATTCCAGCTGTTACAATAGCAACAAAAATGGTGACGAAGCTGTGACTAGATGGTATCTGTGTAGCTTCCAATAGCAGTAGCAATGTGGCTCATAGTGTGCGGGGGCTGAGCTGTTGCCACCAGCTCTCCTGTATTGTTGTAACAGAGGGTGCTTGAAGTACTGAGCAGCTAGAGACATGGCTCAGCGAGTGGGCTCTGTTGTGTCTGCTGGATCCCGCATGACTCCTATCGGTGCTGGATGGGAAATTCCAGTTGGGTTGCCAACTCTTAAATGTCAGTAGGGTAGTATTGATATGTGAAGCCTCATAACCTGTCATCTCAAATCTTTGATTTAATTTGTAGATTTTTTGCCTACTTGGTAGCTACATATGCAGGAAACTTTAAACAAAAGATTGCCTTATGTCTTCATAATTTCAATCCAATTTCCACCACATCTATAAAACAAACACGTGCTGCTCTACAGAGAATTTTCAGTTCATTATGTACCCTCGTTATGCTTACAATTAATGCACAAATGATGCCAAGGCAGAGATTGCAAATGTCAGTAACAAACAAGTTCTGCACCACTCTTTAAACATATTTCATTGTGCAAAGGTTTCATAATTTTCAATGTAGGGGATATCACTTAATTACTTAGTTAATATTTGATACTGGACAGAAATGCAGAACAGTTAACTGTTTCAGACTTGAAGCCACCAGACCAGGTGACAGAGGAAGTGCAGGTGCAGTGAAGCATCAGGAGAAGAGCTAGCAGCATGCGTCAGACTCTGGATGAGAAGCAGAAGGTGATGACATCCTAAAGGAGCAGTAGGGACATCCTGATAAACTAGGAGAGGCACTGTGGGAAGATGTGATTTTATGACAGCAGACCCTTGGCCCTCATCATGCAGTGAGGACACAGTTGATCATGGTGGCGTGCCACTAGATCCTCCCTGGTGAACAGCCTACAGAGGTAGTGGTCATGGCCAGAATGCATATCTGTTGACAGCTGAACCCCCAGGCCAAGACAGTAGAGCCAGGAGTGAACTGTGACAAGGGGCAGACTGATGGATGTTTGTGGGACAGACTGAACAGATACAAGAGGGTGCATGTCTGGCAACCATGGACCATGTTAACAAGACTCCCATCACCCACTAGCACAAACATATAGGAACTCAAGAGGTGTGCCAGGGCATCATCCACGGAAGAATCCATGATGTACTTCTTCATTTGAACCTTGAATGGGCAGATAAGCTGTTCCACCTTGCCATTAGTTTGGACCAATCACATCGTGAATGCCTAGACGAGTACAGAAACAGTGGATTGTCTGCCACAAGCATATAAGAAAATCCTCCCACAGAAAGACTTTTTCAGGGGACCTGAACTGTAGCGATCACTGATGGGGAAGGACAGCAGATAACATGGAAATTTTGGGAAACCATCAACAACCAACAATCAGTACGAATTTAGGAAGGTTTGTGGGATATAAACATGAATGAGTTCCTACAGATGCTACTGTTTGGGCAACAGAGAGGGCGCCACCTGTTGTATAGCACACAAAGTGACTTACGACAAGACACACAATCTCACTGTGAATAATGTGCCAGAAGCTTGTCAACAGGCCAGTGACTTGATACTAGAGACCCCACAATGTCCCAGGAGTGGAATCACATCTTGACAGAGGGTGGCCAGCATTTCAACCCTGGGTGACAATTTGCCTGTAACTAAGAGAACAACCCATCAAACACCAAAACGCAGTAATGGAGGGAAAAATAGTTATATAAAGGATCAGAAGTCCTGCTAAAATGCCTGTCTGGCCAGCCGTGCTGCATGAGGTGAACAACTGGCCACAAAACTGTATCAGCAGTAACAGTAGCTGCAACCTTGTAATCTGTAATAGGTAACCCTTTCACAGTATGTTGCATCTCAACATTTAGGGAAAACAAAGGTCATCCTGATCAAAAGTAGGATCTGGCCCCTCTGGAAGCTGGGACAGCGCATCGTCTATGGCATGCAGCGTGGTGGGTCGAAAATGTATTTCATAGTTGTAGTGTGACAGAAAAAAGGCCAATGCTGGAGGCAATGTACTGCTTTCTTGGGCAATGAAGCTGAAGTATTAAACAACAAAACCAAGGGCTTGTGGTCCATAATGAGGTGGAATTTAGACCCTTACAAGAATACTGAATCATTTGTGGGCATAGATGATGGCAAGCACTTCCTTTTCAACTTGGGAGTAGCACTGCTGAGTGGAGTTGAGCATTTTTGACATGTAAGCTATTAGAATTTGGAACCATCGTATTGATTTGCAAGAACGGCCCTGAGTCCATAGTGAGATGCCTGCCTTGCCAAAACCAGGTTGTGGTCAGAATGGAAGGTAGCCAAAGAGCAGAATGTTAATTTAGAGTTTAGAAGCATGAACACATGCTCACAGGCTGACATCCACTGAAGAAAAAGGAACATTCTTGTGGAATAATCCATGGAGATGAAGTGGCCTCATCCAGAAAGAAATTGTGATAGAAGAAAATTTTCCCTAAAAATGCTCCGAGTTCTTTGACTATGGAAGGGTGACACAGACCTGTGACAGGGATGACATGATGACATAAAGGCTTTACACCATCCTGACATACCCCAGAACTGTCTTTGTCAGTTCAAAAAATGGCTCTAAGCACTATGGAACTAAACATCTGAGGTCATCAGTCCCCTAGACTTGGAACTACTTATACCTAACTAACCTAAGGACATCACACACATCCATGCCCAAGGCAGGATTCAAACCTGTGACCATAGCAGCAGCATGGTTCTGGACAGAAGCACCTAGAACTGATTGGCCACAGTGGCCGGCTGTCTTCATCAGGAAACTCTGAAAAACAGTTGGGGTGCTGCCACACTGAACGGGCAGCAGTGATATTGATACAACTCAAATGGTGTGTTAATCACAAGGAGCCTTTTCGAGTCCTCATCCAACTGATCCTGTAAACACGCTTCAGATCAATCATTTTTAGGGAGAAACTGGCCCCAGGCGAGTCTGACCAATAACTTGCCCTCACAGGGCAAAGGGTAGGTGTCAATGATAAAGTGAACATTAATGGACACTTGAAAATCACTGCAGAGGTGAAACTGACGATTCGGCATTTTAACAATCACTAGGGCTAGATTACTCACTGGACGCAATATGTTGTGTGCCCCTGGACATCACCCTGTCCAGTTCTGATTTCATTTGATAGTGCAAAGCCACTGGAACTGGTCACACATGGAGAAAGCATGGCCACGACATAGGTTTCAAGGTAATGTGGGCCGCAAAATTAGTGACATAGCTGACCCATCTGAAAAGAAGAGATGCTAATTCGGAGCACACAGGGCAAGGGATCTTGTGAGAAACAATGTGCACCAATCCACAATGGAAAAGCATTGAAAGCATCCAGACCAAACAAATTGTCAGTGCCAGCATCATCCACCACCAGAAAAGTTAAGGAACAAACCACAGCTTCATACGCAGTGGGAGCCATACATTGGCCCAAAACTGGGATATGCTGCTTGTTGTAATTCACCGAAATAGAGTAACTAGATACAATGCTGGAGATCATAGGTTCACATCAGTTTCAGAGTTCAGCAATGCCCACCCATGTCCACTTGTAGTGTGAGCACTTTGTCCATCACTCCCTTCAGTACACAGTTTGTTATTATTCATATGCACTGGAGACACACAATTAACATCAGCATCCACATCTGCAGGACCGGGCTGGGAACGACACAAATACGCTATATGTCCTTGTTTCCTACAGTTGCTGCAAGTTCCCCAGCACTTAGGGCACACAGCCCTGTCATGTTGTACGAAACAGTATGGGCAAGATGGGAGCGCTGTTGTTGTTGTGGTTGTTGTTTGGTCTGTTGTTGTTTGGTCTGTTGTTGTCCAATGCGGTGCGGAGGCTGTGAGGCCACTGTGGCTGAGTGGTTCTAGACGCTTCAGTCTGAAACCACTTAACCGCTATGGTTGCAAGTTCGAATCCTGCCTCAGGCATGGATGTGTGTGATGTCCTTAGATTAGTTAGGTGTAAGTAGTTCTAAGTTCTAGGGGACTGTTGACCTCAGATGTTAAGTCCCATAGTGCTCCAAGTCATTTGAACCATTTGAGCAGAGACTGTACTTGTACGGCTGCCATGGCGTCCTCCTCCAAAGACCAGGAACAGGAACCACTGCCACAGTGTCACACCAACCCTCAGTCTGATCACCAGTGGCAGTATGTAATGAACCCACTCTTAAATGATCCACAATTATTCTTCGTAATAACATTTGTATTTGATGTTTTTTCATGTTGTGGAAATTATTTCCTAGGCTAAGAATAGAATTTACATTGCAATAATAATTGGTATTTCTCCTTTCAAGATGGCTTCTGTGTGTGAGTCTCTTCTCATGATGCATATTATTCTATAAATGGAGGTCCTGGAAGTTGTACATTAACTGTATATGAAGAATTAACAGTTTCAGTTTACCACAGCTGTTTATTTTCATCTTCTCATTTGTGCACCCATATTTTTACAGACACTGCAAAAACTTCTTAAAAAACAACAAAGAGGAAATATATCCTGTTCATACAATCCAAAGACTTTCATTGAAACCTGTCTGATCATAAGGTGAGAGCTACATGAATCAAACTCTAATAATGCTAATCCCATTTTGATGCAATTGGCGCCAAATATTGTATACATCTTATAGACCCCCAGGTTCCAGAACCTTCTAGAACTGGAAATAAATCAATTTCACATGAAGATAGCCTTCATTATTGAAAATGTTTGTCAGTTTTTATTTATATATTTTTTTTCTGAAAATAATTATTTATGCGAAGATTTGTAGGCCTAATGGCTAATAACAAAGGTTGAAAATTTAGAAAATATTAAAAATAGGAGCATGTGTTATTTTACAATATCGATTTCATAATCGATACTAAAATTAATGAAATTACAAATGGAGACAGATATTTTGTTTACAGCTAACACTCAAAAATACAATCTATTGTATCTAACATACATTTCTTTTCCAGTCATGTACTAATTTTAATGACAAATTAATACCGGATAATACATCAAAATACAAGGAAAAAGATATATTTTTATTGAAAAATTGTATTTGACAGTCAGAAAACTTTACAAGCTTTCATAGATGCGAAATTAATAATAATTTACGCAATAAAGTGTGGCTGAAATTTAGATGGTACTGAACATTTTGTTACTTGAGTAGAAGTCCCAAGCATTATAACAAGATACCTCAGAAGTTTGAGTGATATTCAGCACTTTAGCCAAAGATGGATTCTCACACTGTAGTGTGCATTGATGCACATTCTTGTCAAAAGCCAACTGAACAATGTCATCATGGACCATAGAATCAGCTTAGGAATCATGGTGAGCATCGGTAACAAACTGACAAATGCAACTGAGGCCGTGGATTTCATCCGTCCAAGCCCGGAAGGACAGGTGGGGCTGTTTATGAAAAAAAAAAATGTTCAAATGTGTGTGAATTCCTAAGGGACCAAACTGCTGAGATCATCAGTCTCTAGACTTACACACTACTTAAACTAACTTATGCTGAGAACAACACACACACCCACGCCTGAGGGGGACTCGAGCCTCCGGCGGGAGGAACCATGCATTTCCATGACACTGTGTCTCAAACCACCCGGACACTCCATGTGGCTGTTTATGACAATGACAGAACTTGATACATGCTGCAGTGACATGCCTACATCTATGGTGATAATTTGACAACAGCTTAGAGATTTCGTCAAATGAAAGTGACGCAGGTTCCTGGAGCAGGGCTAACTGCCCAACAGCTGGTAAATATGATGGGAAATCAATGAAAGGAACAAAACCTTACACAAGTTAGCAGAAGAAGTGTTGCTGAAGCTGCTTCTAATAGGCCCCCCAATCTTTGGTCGCATCATCACAAGGTGGAAGAGGTGGTGGGTATACCGATGGAGTAGAAGCTTGTATCGTCAACGTGGCCGACAAATTCTCGATAACAACTATAAAGCCAACAGCACACCGTCTGTGCTTTCTAACATCAACATTAAGCTTGCCAAGTTCAATGTGCTTCTGAATGCTCGGGGGGAGGGGGGGGGGGGGTTGGGAGAAAGAAAAAGAAAAATAAATGGGCCAAATCAGGCGAGCGGACTGGCCACTCTGAACCGTTCTTTTTTGAGATGAGATGCTCCTAGAGGTGTTCTCTCAAAACAGCCAGTGATGCCCTTGAAATGTGAGCCATTGATCTATCCTGTTGGACCCAAATGATCCCTAGTCTAATTCACAGTGTTGTGGAAAAAGGGCTTCATTATTGAAAGAAATAATTACATCCTCAGGAATGCTTTCATTTTCGAGAAGCAGACAAATTGCCCATTTTGGCCCCTTCCAATTTTTTTCTAAGTTTTTTTGGAATCTCGTACTTATGTCAACCATCCAAGGGTCCTACAGGACTTAAATGCATATATCCAGGCAGAAATTGCCAACATACATGCTGCGATGTCAGTAAGAGTCTTGAGAAATGCCAGGAATCAGCTTATTCAGTGAATAGGCAACTACTTGATAAGATTTTCTGAACTATGTAAAACAAAATTTTAGATATATACCTACATTATTTAAGAAATAAAAAAAAATGATTCATAAAATGGGTTTTATTGCATTTTGAAATCAAGAAGTCATGTTGCCGCACCCTGTATAACTTCAAATATTATGAAATGTACTTCTATTAAACTAATAAAGTATCAGAACCTATTAGAAAACACAAATGTGAGTAAAAAATATTCAGATTGAGATGCAAACCAGCAAGAAATCACCCATTACTTTACAATTCTTCACCTCTGCTCATTACACTACATCAACCATTAGTGATAAGTGACCATACATTGCTCCTGAAAGCCTTAATTGTAGATACGATATTAACTGACATTTAATTGTAACAAACTGTACCACGAACAATGAGTTTTTGTTGGATCCTCAAAGTGTCACTGCCTTGAAACAGCACTCTTCCATAATATGCAAGTTATAATAATTCTTTAACAATCAATATGACTTTTTCTGTTATTTTAGTACAACAAATCATACTATTAATGATGGGTTTTTGAGAGATCTTCAATTTACTGTTGCTTAGAAATGGCTTATATACATAGATTCAACTAAAAGTCAACATTTGGGACCGATGACCATCGCAGTCTGGTCCCTTTAATCCCACAAACCAACCAACCAACATAACATTTCCTGGCTCTGTACTGATAAGAGATGGTCTCATGTGATGTAGGTGGCGTTCTTCCATCTCATTAGTCAAACTGACATTCTGAATATCTGACATGCTAGACATTGCTCTGCACATTCTTTTTCCTCACTGTGACATCAGAAACTTGGTATGCCCAGTGTTGATGTTTGAATGCAGAGTCCATGGGCCGAATGCTTAAGAGCTTGCTGCTACTAAGAGGAGAAATCTGAAAGCTGCCTCAAAGGACATGAGAACCGACGGCACAACCAAATAGACTGAGCACACGGAAGTGAACAGCACACTCGTCACCAGTTGTGTCATAATGCTTAGACAAAAACAGCAGTGCATCACAAAGAGCAAGAGTTTATTTATCCACATTCAAGCAAACAACAAACATAAAAACAGTACAGTAAGCTATAGAACACTATCTGAAGATGGATGGCCACTGCCCTGTGCTTATACAGTACAGAGAAGCACTCCTGCAGATGCTCGTAGCTCATGGTCTAGTGACCGCCTTTAACTAAAGATTTGTGTAGAGGGGGACACTAAATGAGTCCCCAATAAATTTTTTATAGTGCTCTGCTCTTGTGGAGCCTTCATCTCAAACAACTCAAACTGCCGGGATGGTAGCTCAGCATGTTTGGTTGGTAGGTTAGCTGCCCTCTGTAATAAAAAAATTGAGTGAAGGGTTTCATTCTTGGCTGGGTCAGGGATTTTCTCCACCCATGGACCAGGTATTTGTGTTGTTGTCCTCCTCATTTCATCTTCATTCAGGATAGTGGTGAGGCCGGACACTGAAAAGCTTGGGACTTTGCATGGGCACTGATAACCACGCACCCGAGCACCCCACCCCCTCCTTCCCTCCCAAACAAAATATCATTATCACCATCATCATCATCCAGCAGATGGTGCGATGGTTGCTGTGCTGTTTGCACAAGTGGCATGTGGCCTCTGGTGTCCGGCTGGCAAAGATGCTGCTGGCAGAGTATTTGAGTGTAGTGTGCCAGTGGCCTGGTTGCCGTGGCGCATATCCAGCTACAATGTGCAGGGTTATAGTGCAGATGCTTGCCATTTGTATTTCCTTGAACTTCTGTTTCTTGGAAGTTATGCCAGGCACTAATGTAAACAAATTATTATCATAGTTGTATTAAGAACTGTACATATAGTGTTGTAATCAAACTGTTTACTATTATTATTATTACTGTTATTAAAATTGTTGTTGTTATAATCATATATTATGTGGCACGTAAAAAGAGAAGGAGACACGGCATTGTATACTGGGGTGAAGGGAGAAGCCAGCAATGGACAGTGACCTCGTCAGAATGAAATCTTGGACCTTACAATCTCCCCTTGGATATGCTACTAATATTGCAGCCATATACTTCTAGTAAAAATCAGGGTGTTTGCAATATCCACTTAAATATGTAATAAAATGTAACACCTACAGCCTCATATTATTCATCGTATGGCTACCAGTTTCGTTGATTCAGTACACCATCTTCTGCTCTTAACTGAAGCTGAGGGATAAGACTCCAATCATATACATGATTCCATCAGTGGCCAACACCTATGAACTGGTTTCCGTAGTCTGTAACAACTATGTCATGTGTCTGACCATCAATTACCAACTAGTTGTAATCATTTTCACCTGTGGAATGTAAAGAGTGGAGAAGATGGCAATGGATACTGTGGGTGGAACTAGTTTCCATAGACTGTAACAACAATGTTGTGTCAACTACCAACTATGTGGTAGTTGATGGTTGGAGACATTGTTGTTACAGTCTGCGGAAACTGGTTCATAGACATTGACCACTGGTGGAATCATGTATATGATTGGATTTAACCCCCCTCTGTGTCACTTGAGATCTGAAGACAGAGTACTTAATCACCAGAACTAGTAGCCACGTGTAATAAATAACATCAAAAGGATGTCTGTAGTTGTTCAATTTCATTGCATAAGGGAATAGCCAAAGTCCACAAAGCCTTCAATCAGAAGTACAGAGATACAGATTACATATAAATCTTCCAAGAGATTAAGTTATGAATTTGTGCATGGCATAAGCGTCAAAGGGTTGGCATCATCTTGATTAAAATATGCGTCATCCGGGTTTTTACTATATGAAGACCGAAGCACAGTGCTGACTTTTAACTTCGAAATCCATACATATTAAAAAATGGATGTACATATGTACAGTGTTTCATGTCTCCTCCTAAACCACTGAACCAATTTCAAACAAACTTGTTATGCATCTCACCTACTGTCTGGAATGAATTGTTATGAGGGTTAGAACCACTTACTTATCAAACGGGTGGGGATGGGGATGAAAAAGTAGCCTAGTTCACAATGCACAAATGCCCAGACTTCATTCATCCAGTATTTGAGAATGAGAGCACTTAGCAACTTGCAACAAACTTTACACCCAATTTCAAACCTATGAATTTTTTTCTTGCTGACAACTGCCGCAAAGCAATGAAAGGAAAAAAGTTTATCGCTTACTACATTTTTGGTGTTCATGCAGTAAAACTGCTGCATCAGACATGGTGTTTTAATTTATTACTTCCTTACTACAAACTCTATCTGCAGGACATTTTGCAGACTGTATTCACATATACCACTGAATATACCAGCCAAATTGTTGCATTGTATGACACATAGTACAGGAGATATGGCTTCATAAACATTGAGCTATGTGAAAACAAAACTGCAATGCGGGATTCGTTAGAGATACACGTGCGAATGTGTACAAATGTGTGTGAAATATGTCAAATATGTGTCAGATGTGTGTGACATGTGCATATAGTGGTGAAGCCTTGGGCAAAAGGTTCCTCCTGCACTCCTGAATCAACTTCAGCAAAACTTGGTATACATACTACTTACTATCTGGAAAGAAATACTGTGGGGGTAAGAACCAGCAACCTCCTATCGGAGTAGAGGCGATAACGCTGAGAGAGAAGGAGGCAGGAGGAAGTGGACAGGGAGGGGGAAGAAGGAGACAGACACAAATAGGGGGAGGAGGAGATAGGTAGAGAAATGGAGAGGGTGAAATTGATAGAAAGGGGAGAAGAGAAGATGGACAGAAAAAGGAAACACTACGTAATGGACAAAGAGAGAGAGAGAAGGAAGATATGGACAGAGAAACAGGGAGAGGAGGTGATTAACAGAGTGATGGGGGGGGGGGGGGGGGAGGGGGAAGAGGACAGAAAGGGAAGAACAGGAGATGGACGAGGAAGAAAGATGAGCAGATGGACAGAGAAACTGGGAGCGGAGGAAATGGACTTAGGGGGTATCAGGAGGAGATAGAGGTTGGAGCAGCAGATGGACAGAGAAATGAAAGACAAGGAGATGGACAGAGGCAGGGACGAGGAGGTGGACTGAAATAGGAAGGATCAGATGGACCAGTTTGGGGGGGGGGGGGGGGGGGAATGGATGAGGGACAGATGGACAGAGAGTGGCAGGGGAGATGGATAGAGAGGGGAGAGAAGGAGATGGACAAATGGAAGACTGGAATAAATACGTATGTGGGCAAATGCCTCTTACTCAGCTAGTATAATATATACAAAAGGTTTTTATACAGGGTGTCCCCCAAAAAAATACCTGCAACACTTAGTATGCTGTGCCGGAAGGCAAACAGACCAGTTTTCAGGAAGGAACTCATGTGGAAAGGCACGGCTTTGGTGCTGGAGAGAATCAAAGTCTGAGAACGAACAGTTGTGATAGCTTGTTCCGATTCTTTTTTATATCTAAATATGGAAGGTATGCAACTCTTTAGCCTTCTGTGTATTTGGGATGGACGACCTGAGCCTAATAACCAACCACTGTGCTCATCCTTCAGAGGACCTTGTGTGGTTTGCCAGTGCAGTAACGTCGTTGAGAGAAGCATGACATGTACCACTACGCAGCTGCATAAGTGTCTGACGTGTTGCTTGCATACTGCAAAGTGGATTGCAATAGGAGAACTGCCACAAAATCGTATGTGGAACCCTTTTTGAAGCATTCTACATTTGCAACCATCGATAGTCGCCTTGGACAAACTGGGAAATGGCACGTTTATATTTTCTGCATGACATGTGTTCATTGTATACAGTAAATTAATTGCAATTTCTGCTTGGTGCTTGTGAATACTATCCTCAGTCAACTGTTTGTCCTTAGGTAGGTGCCAAAACGTGATGTGTGTCGTCCACGGTCAGCTCGAATGCTACAGTTGGAGCAGGATGGGTTGACAATGTTCGAAGTGGACTCAGCCACCAGCACTCGGCAGGTGGCACAGGCGCTGCACACAGGTAAACATGCCATATGGCATGTTGTCCATGATCGCCGACTCCATCTGTACCATCTGTAGGAAGTACAGGTATTACAGGATGAGGACTACCCACCATGGGTACAGTGTGCGCTGTGGTATTTACAACAATGCATACTCCTGCCACAATTTGTGACCTTGGTTCTATTCATGATGAATACACATTTACTGCAAACAGCACATTAAACTTGCACAACATGCAATGTTTGGGCAGATGAAAATCCACACCCGCAGCTAACTCAGAATCACCAACACAGTTTAGTATGAACATATGGGCCGGGATAGCTGGTGACCTTTATAGCTGGTGACCTTATCACTGCCAAACAGGCTAACAGGACCGATCTACCTTACATTTATTACAAGTGTTTTGCCTACGTTATTGCATGTAGTGCCACTGAATGTTCGGATGGACATGTGGCTGCAGCACGATGGAGTTCCAGCACACTCTGATGCTGATGTGTGGAATTACTTCAATGTTGCATATCCAAATCAATGGATTGGTAGGGTTGGACCAGTTACACACACACACACACACACACACACATACACACACTCTCACTCTCTCTCTCTCTCTCTCTCTCTCTCTCTCTCTCTCTCTCCCCCCCTCTGCTAGCTGACTGCTTATTCAGCTGGCATATTGTGGCTGCATCTCAGGCAGGTTTGGGGAAAAAGGGGGGGGGGGAGGGGACACTGCTGCACTTGCATGTGTGGGGGTACTTGTGACTTGTGTGTACTTTTATGTTGTTAAAGGATTTGTCCAAAAGCTAGCAAAGTTTTCATTCATTCTTTTTGTGTGCCTTTCAATGACTCAGTGCTTGCACTAGTCAGTAAGTGGTATCCTTTACTCCTAAATTACTTATGTTCAGCCAGAACTATCCTTGACAGATTTTTGTTGAGGTTAATAAGACAAGCAGACTCAAATAAACATCCCAGTTACTATGGTGTGCACCCCCATAGTGTACTAGCATCTTCCCTCCAGTTCTATGCATCCGTGCTGTATTTCTACTAACTTGTGGATATAGAGGACTCATTCTTAATTTATTCGTGCATAATAGCTTAACAATTCCTTGAACAAATCCAGCATAAATTTGGTTCCCTGATTCGTCACTATCCTTCAGGTAATACAAACTTCAGTACCAAATTTTTTACTCGTGCTTGTTAGTTGGGCATTGTGACCATTGCCACATAAACATGCAGTGTCTGTTCTTTTGGACATGTCCAAAAGAAGTCTGTTCTTTCAAACATGTCAAGAAGAACAGACACTATTTTTGATCCACCAGTCACTGTGAATCAAGACACAAAGGATTAATGACTGCCAATGGACATTGATTTAAATCACTGTGGAACATTGAAAGTTTGGGCCATATTGGGATTCAAACCCATGTCTCCTGCTTACTAGGCAGATGTGCTGACCACTTTGTCATCTGGACACAATGGTCATCAGAACTGAATGGATTGCCCTAACATGTCTCCTTTCAGATTCAAATTCTCAATTATCCACACACTACTACCCATTACCCTCATTACTCATGACATTTTTCTGATTCCCATAAGGGTTTAAGCTTGTCATTCATCTGCACTGAAGGGATCATCGGCTGTCCTCACCTTAGTTATGTATGTGTAATGGATAACTTGAGAATTTGGAGCTGACAGGATGCATGCGAGGGTAGTCTGTACAGTTGTGATGACCACTGTTTCCGCAGGGCGTAGTGGTCAGCGGATATGTCTACCAAGCATGGGACCTGAGTTCAAATACTGGTCTGGCACAAATTTTTAACTTTCCCTACTGATTTAAATCAATGCCCATTGGCAGCTAAATTCTTTAATTCCTTTGTATCTTCATTTCCACATATCTTGAGGAATGATCTATAATCATGAGTACATATTTATTCCCTGCAGGTGTTTTGTTGAAAGAACACAAAATATCAGTCCTGAGCAATTGAGATGGTGTTAATGCTTCAGGTAACCTCTGCAATGATACTCTCATCCAACACAAATCCATTCTCTGTGCACATTGTATGCAGTTATCCACATACTGGTCCATATCCGTCATCCTATTCTTTAATCAGTAGTTCTCTACTACCCTTCCATTGAACTACATGCCTCATGACCTGTTAACATGTGATCATGTGTCTCCCAATACTTCTCTATCCAAATTGGTTTCTCTGCACAGTAACCCTATATACAAAACTGTGATTGTTTACATTTGTCATCTGTCTTCTGTGGTGTCTGCACCATTCCTTAAACTCAGCATCATCTATCTGCATTCCTATGTTTCTTTCCAGGTTTATGTACAATCTTGATATCGAACTCATTCAACTGTGCTGCCCATCATGTCAACTTAATGGATGGATCCTTCAACCCCAGCAACCATTTTTCTCGTGGAGATAACACTTGAAGAAAGTGATACCAAAGATTAGGTTCAGCATTTATTTTTCCATCGTGTAATAATACCTCTCCACTAAGTTTACTGTCTTCATGCATTAACTACCGAGTGCTCCACACCCTCTATTTCTCAAGACAACACACAATTAAGGATATGGTTGGACACATATTGCATGACAGAATGAATACTGTATTGAAATTTGGAATCAGTTGTATCAGACTTGACCTCAAACCTTCCTTCAGTTTCCCAAAAGAAAATTAACATTTGTCTGAGCAAACAAATTTTGAACTTTCCTTCAACTATTGCATCAGTGGTCTGGTAACATCCATAAATCCCTTTACAAATCTTCTATAATAATTCACAGCCCCAAGAAATGGTCATAGTTCCCTCACTGACATCATTTAGTAATGTTCGGCAAAGGACAGGCATCTGTTACACTCTTAGCATTCAGATGTCAATAACCACAACAAAACCTGTATTTCCATGATCCATCCATGAATTTCTTGGACACAATAACTGTTTCTGCCTCCCATGGGCTAATAATTTCCTCAACAATTCCATCCTTCAGCTGCTGATCAGTAAATTCCCCCAGAATCAGCAGCAAGTACCTCGGGAATCAGTACGGTTTGTGGTAAACAGGTGATTCATTTCCTGTTGTCATTTGGTGCTTTGTAATATGCATTTCTGGCAGTACCCCTCTTGGAAAAAATAAATCCCTAAATTCCAACAGTAACTCTTCTATCAATTCCTATCACTTCCCTTTAGGTGCTTCACCTTTGCTTGTAATGCAATGTCAGTGGTGTTTAGCCATCATCCACAGCCAACATCCCTTGCATCCCATTCTTCCTCCTCCAGGGTATCCATGTTAGCAATCAACAAACCTTTTATTAATCTTAAATCCTCGGCACTAAAATTACCCATAAATACAGATATCATATTCTCACTACTTACCTCTTGTAGGCATACAACACTTCTTTTCACTAAGCAACCTGTTGATACAACACTTCATTTACTTCCCACAGTTCCACCACACACAATATCCCTACTGGTAAGATAGACATAATACCTCTGAATACGACTTTGTAGCATCTAATCCTACTGTGAATGACCATAGGTGGACCTTGCGTTACTGTTGGCATTTAATGTCTGCTTCTCACCCAGTCCCCTAACCCTGAAACTACCATTACTCTTACACTGACCTCTGCCCCTATTGGCACTGTCCCATGGATAGTGACACTGCTTCTGCATATGCCCATCTGTCCACATGTACAAAACAACCCATCTGAATTGCAGTCTGGTTGACATGTCAATTTCCTAGTATTCTACTGCCAATCTGAGAGCAGCAGATAAATCAATCAGAAGCACTGTTCGTACTATCCTTGACACTTCTGAAGGCAACCATCTTAAAATGCATCAAGTGCCCTCTGCTGAGCCTGCTGCAAAATTATTGGGTTGGTGCATAAGTTCATAGCATTTTTTTCCATAAGTTCAAAAATCCAACAGATACACGTAACAGGAACCTTCACTATTTACAACACTCTGCCAATGTAAGGGATGACTGTAGAAACTATGTGGTTTTGAGATGAAAAACTCATTGAGCCATGTTTGGAGAGCATTTTCATCTGGAAAGGAAGTTCTACATGTACATCTACATATATGCTCCATTAGCCACCAAGCAGTGTGTGGCAGAGGGCACAATTTGCACCAAAGTCATGTCCCCCCCCCCCCTCCTCCTCTGTTCCACTCACGAATTGCACAACAGAAAAACGACTGTCTGAATGCCTCAGTACGAGATCTTTGAATGGTGATCATTGTGCGATTTGAAAGTCAATGTTAATAATGTGTGCTCTACATCCTTGGCGAAGACCGGATTTCGGAACTTAGTGAGCAGCCCCTTCCATTTAGCATGTTGTCTGTCTCCAAGTGTGTCCCACTACAAACTTTCTATGAGATTTGAAGGCTGTTCAATAGAGAACAGAAAAAAAAAATGGAAATCTGAGGGCGAAAGATCAGGTGAATAAGGTGGATGTGGAATGACTTCCCAACCCAACTCCTGTAAAGTGTTTTTTGTCATTCTACCAGAATGCGGGTAGGTGTTATCATGGAGTAGCATCATTTCACGCAGCCTTCCTGGCTGTTATTCTTTGATTGCGTCTGCGAGACGTCTCAGCTGTTGACAATGAATGTCAGCAGCAATGGTTACACCTCGAGGAACCAATTCATAGTACACAACACCATTCTTGTACCATCAGATGCATAATATTATCTTTTGTGGATGCATGAAGGTCTTTGAACAGAGAGACACTGCTTTGTTTGAGCTCAACCATTCCTTTCTTTTCCTTACGTTAGTGCAAAGGCACCATTTTTCTTCACCAGTAACAAACAACAGAGGATAGAAATGGTCCATGATGTTAATGAGCCAACTGATGACAAGCAAGCAAAGATGCACATATGGCCACCAACAGATTTTTATGATTTTCGCTTGGAGCATGAGATGCTCATACACCCAATTTTTGAATGTTCCCCAGTGCATGCAAATGTCGTACAGTGGTGGGATGATCACAGTTCATCACATTTTCCAGTTCTCTAGTACACTGATGTGGATCATTGTGGATTAATGTGTTCAAACGATCTTTATCAAACCCCAAAGATGTTACTGAACATGGAAAGCCACTAATGTCAAAACAATCCTCCTTAAAACAAGAAAACCATTTTTGGCATGCCCTGTCAGATGGCTTATCCCCAAACACAGTGCAAATGTTTCTGGCTGTTCCACTGCTGTTATACCTCTATTGAATTCAAACAGAAGAATGTGTCAGAAATGTTCCAATTTCTCCACTTGGCACTCCATTTTCTAACATCCATAGCTCCATTTACTATCTACAAATGACAAAATGTTAACTCAAATAGCAACAGTCAACTAAAAATAAAAAATGACAGTTTATAAATAAACCCATAGCAACTAGAATACTGTCATACAAAACAAAAATGCTACAAACTCATTCTTTCCCAACTTGTATGAACAACCACTGATCTTCCTTATACTGTCCCCAAATCCTTCTACTGACTCCGAATGCTTCTTCATTATCATGCCCAACTGTTCCCTTAAATGTCTAGCACTGTCCTGCATTGTATACCTTTGAACTAATCCATCTCTAAATTCTTCAAGTGTTCCAGTTCCCTTAAGAGCCTCTGGATAGCCTGAATAAACTTTTGCTTCTCCTGTTAATCTTAGTTTTGCTACTCTCAAAACTTCTGTGTCAGACCAGCCTTCCATCTCTGCCATAGTCCTAAGTTCTTCTGAAAATGTTTGCACATCCTCAGCTGATTGGCAGAGAATGGAGCAGCTAAAATTGCAGCTGACAAATCTATACTTTGCTGTGGTGACTGTGACTCCCTATTGTCCGTTGTTAACTGCACTACCTTTTTCAATAATATTGAGACTGCCTCCGATTCTGATACACCTTGCATCTCTGACTACCAAACTTTGCTCTTCTCGTCACTCAGTTTGAAACGCCAGTAATTACAAAACACACAAAATAAAATACATGAACTTCATTCTCACATCTAATCATCAACCATTTTGATTCTTGGCACTGTCTACTCATATGCCTTTAACATTTACAAGTTCAATACACCACTAACACTGATTCTGTACATGGTGCTGAACAACCTTCCAAAACACATTGCATACATCTGACACTTTACTAGCAAACTGTAATCACCATTTCCTGTAATGTGCAACAAATCCACTGAATCCTTACATTTAAGAAAATACAGTTTACAAAGAGCATGGCAGTCAAGCCTCTTTTCTATGACCAAGACACTCTGACAACAACAAATAAATTTCTTAACTCATTGAACTGTAGGCTGTGAGAGCAGATGTTGCACCTCTCTCTCTCTCTCTCTCTCTCTCTCTCTCTCTCTCTCTCTCTCTGTGTGTGTGTGTGTGTGTGTGTGTGTGTGTGTGTGTGTGTGTGGTGGCAGTATGTGACATAATGGCTAATGGCCATGACCCACTGACTGGCACTGACAGCCAGTGTGCTGCTTCCTGGGGCTTGGTGGGACCAGTGCAATCACAGGTTTGCATCCTATGATCTCAGGATGGGCTGACCTGATGCAGAGCTGAACTGTGGCCCCAGAACAGTATTCCGGATGGTGCCCCCAAGTGTCACATGCACCCTGGTGGAAGGTCTGTGATAATATTGGTGACTAATAAAAAATGGCAAGCTACTTATATGCTTTCGGCTGTGTTTGCATACTTGCTATGCTTTGCAGCATGTGTAGTAAACACTTCCATTGCCACTGGCATGGAATGGCTTCGCCTTCTTCTGCTTAGGCCCTGCTATGTCAACTGTTTCCACACCTCACCAAACCAGCTCTAGTTGCAATCTTGTGATGACTGTATTATATTTTGTAAGGTATAACATCCACCTGCAGATGGTGCTGCTGCAATCTGCTTCTACTTGCATATTTATGGCTGAATATGGTCAGTGGACTACACATGCTATAATTTGGAATTCTCTGGTGGAAGAGGGCTGCAAATATGAAGACATGAAGAATAAAGATGTAAAATGTTAATAACATTTGTTTTCACAAAAAAAAAAATTCGGAGGAATTAATTTTCAGTATAAGCTCATAAAAGATGTTATCATACATTCTGCAAAGTGAACCAATCTCCCCCTTCTGTCATTTATTTCACCAGTACCATATTTTCCATCAACTGAAAAACTTTCCTTATGTGTTGCAACTTTGATATTAAAGAAGGGTGTGAGGATAGGAGTGGTGGTCTGTATAAAGGTAAATTTTTCATATTTTTCTGGAATAACTCAAAAACTGCAGCTTCCAGCACAGAAATGTTTCTCAGGACAAAATTGAACTACATAAAATTTCCTACAAAAATGTACTAGTCATTTTTTCTATAAGACTAATAGTTTCCATGTTGCAGGTGATGGAAATATCATAGATTATTAAAAATAGTGATTTAGTGATATAAAATTAATGTTTATTGTTAAAGTGGAATAATAACAAAATTTAAATGTGTGTACCACATCCAAGAGTAGTAGAGCTGTGTTAAGGGACGAACTCTGTCCTGGGATTGAAATAGGGTGGATGGTGATGTGAGGAAAGGCAGACCACCAGACAGTGGTCATGATGAACTTTCTAGCTTGCAAAGTGAAGAACAAGCAAGTGAGTCCTCACTCTCTTGACCTAACTGTCACAAGAAGCAACTACAGTGTGTTTCACAAAGCTGTTGAACCCGTCCACAGCACACCTCATGGATCAGTGCACAGACATGCCCAGAGGGTATTTATTTTGCTCAAAGTGCACTAACATTATAAGTGGAACAAACGTGAGTTACTGATAATATTCGAGCAAGAACACGTATGGGCAGAATCTATGTACACTGTTGTACACTGCTATATGGGAAATTCATTGTTAATCATCCTCTACAGCAGCTCTACCATTCTTCTGGAAAAGGCAATTTCACTCACCATAGATGCTGCCCACTTTTCGGTTTATGGGCAGACTGCACCAACCTAGTATTTCCTGCCCAGTTTTCTTATGTGAGTAGGCAAAGTAGCTTCACTGAGATTGTGTTTATACAGTGGAGTTATTTTCGGTTTATTATTTAGGTGCTTATTGTAGTTGCTAAGTTAGCTATTATGTATAAGAGATCTATGGTTGGAACTATCAACTGTCTATCACACTGAAGAACCTGTCCGAAGTGTGACATGCTGTCAAATACAGGTACAACATTGTCAATTTCAATGTCCCCACCATCAATGTGTGGAATACTTTCCACAGCACGAGTGGTAGCAAATGCATCATCCCAGCCCTATCCAACATCTCTCTGCCAGAAAAGTAGTTCACATACATGTCACGGAACTTCAGTCATTTCAATATAAATTGAGCAATGCGCTACAGCAGATTACAGTTTTAGACCTGAACATAATCATTCCCATTCTATTAGCTGTATTCACACCTACCTTGCAAGATGTGCTGTGGAGATGTGGTAAGTGGCTCCACTCACTACAGCCCACTCTACAAGTGCCAGAAATTCCTAAATGGAAGAGACTTATGCAGTCTAACACTAATATTAATGGTGAGAGATGTTCAGTAACTTTCTGGTCATTCAATAACTCACCAATAGGTGACTGCAACAAAGTTCCACGGCTTTACAAAACAGTGTCAATTATAAGACAGCAGCAAAGTGCCGCATTTATCAGTCCTATGCCTTTCCTACCAGCACTAAGTAGGTCACTGACATCATCACACTTCCAGATTAAATACCTCAGCCAGTGTTTATAGGGATGTATTTTACAAAACAGCTCATTTAACAACTGCAAATAAGTACTCACTTAATAAACTGAAAAAAATTACTCTATATAAATTAGAGTTCAGTGAAGTTACTTTGTCTGTTCACACAAGAGCACTAAACAGGAAATAATGGCTAGGCACAGTCTGTAAACTGAGAAGTGAGCAGCACTCATGGGGAGGGAAGTTGCCATTCCCAGAAGGATGCTATAACTGCTGTACACTGAGAATCAGTTTCTCCTTTGGCAGTGTAGAACAGTGTGAAGAGATTTACATTGAATGTACTTCTTGTGTTAGTATTATTAGTAACACATCTCTGCATAAAGTGTCAATGCACTTTGTTGAAAATAAACAACTCTGGAGATTTCTGTGCAATTCATCACCAATGAGATGAAGAATGCTGCAGAAGAGTTCTTACAAATTTCTGGAACACCCTTTGGCTGCTTGTTGTGATGTAGTGGGATAGACGAAGTCGGTCTCGCATGCTTGCTCTTCAGTTTGCAAACCTATGAAGGAAGGAAGTGCATGACCAACCATATCCTGTGGCTGCCTTCCACCATGCTTATACCCATCACCCTGAGGTGTAACAGATCATTTTGACTTAAAGCAGTTTGTTGTAATCATAGCGTGTAGGCTTTCACGGCCGGCGTCTTCAGTAATTAAAACTTCCGGGCTAAGAGACCGTGGTCCAATAGTAGAAATATTTCTCCCTGATGTTTCATTGCCAGCTGCGGGCAACATCATCTGAGGTGAGTCTACGAGAGTCTTATGTCGTAACTTGGTAGAGTATGTTTTAACTTGGTCTTTGTATCTTATGAATGATCCCCCGACTGACACAGGTAGTGCAATGGGAGGAAATAATTCTGAAGCCAAGACATTGGGCAATGTTTACTTCTGCAACTGGTTTCAAGTGCAAAAAGGTAAAACTGATAATACACAGCAACTGTAAACTATATATGCAAACAGACCACATTGTGTCCCCCCACACCCATCCTTCTAACCTGTTACAACCCCAAAACACAATTTCTCCCTTAATGCAGCTCTACTGCACTTAAAATGATACACACTTTCAATATTTGTTCTTAACTCACTTCACTTAACCACAAATATTGATTTTATAACATTAAAACATTAATTTAAATAATCTGTGATATTTCCATCCCATGCACTTTGGAAACTATTAGTTTTAGAGAAAATATGAATACGATCCTTTTCATATAAAAATTTAATGTAGTTCAATTTGGTACTGGGGCACATTTTTGCTATACTTCCTAAATTTTTGAGTTACTCAAGAAAAACAAAGTGGCTTTTAAATGCACCTCCACCCTGCACTCAACCCCCACCAATCTAGATTTTTAGTATATTGTTCCCAGCATGCCTGCCTACCACTGTACAAAAATTTGCAACTACATTATTTTTACCTCTATTCAACCTCTATCTTCGTTGGCAGGGCTACATGAACCCAGGAATGTAAATTCTGAATAACTCTAATATCTGTATCAGAGAGAACATGATTTTGTCATATATAGACAGCTAGTGGTGGTAAATGTAAAATTAAAGTACTTTGTTTGATGTATTAAATAGTGACACCACCTGAGTGGTTTAGAGGGGAAAAGCAATCTTATTTTTCAAAGTAACTCTTTTTCTCCCAAAATACATAGGAAAAGTAACATTTAAGTAATTACCATGATTATCAATTTGAGAAAATTAGCACTAATTACAATTTTTTGTAAATATACTTTATACAAATAGCCAACAGTGGCTGCTTCTGCCTGTTAATGTACAATTTGACTCTTTCTTTATCCCTGAATCCTCCCCTTTATGAGGGAATTACCAGAATGTGTGAATAAAGATTATTTCAACAAATATCAAAGGTACAGAAGGTACTCTTAAGGTTTTCATTATCACCTCAGAAATTGAAGCTTAAACTTAGTGAACTTCTCTATTTAACGACCACTCAATGCGACACATTTTTCCCTGTTACATAGTAGAGTTCATGGTTATAGAAGAATACATTTGGGCTGTTCAGGAAGTGTCCCATCTTGAAAATCACCTGGCCATCATTCAGGAAATATCTACCACCTAATAAATATTGAGGGGGAGGGGAGGGAGCCAAAAGCTGATCACCCAGTGAAGCAGAATGTGTTACTGCCCAGTGTACGAGGAGATGGGTGATTGTCATGGAGACAAACAGCCCTTTGGCCAGCTTCCTATGTCACTTGATTTTGACAGCCTCCCATAACCTTCCTTTGTCCTTTACAAGCATAATCTGTTAGCGTTTATTTGGGACTGGCATGGCATGGTGCTATCACCTTGCCCAATGATGATTTCGTCTTTGCCTTTTTTGGCAGTGGTGAAGTCACTGGTTTCCACAGTTTGCTTTGCTCTTTTGTATTACATTCATAGTGATACACTCAAAAAATTGTCCATGGTAATTAGCTATCTAAAGATGTCAGACTGGCATGACATAGTTAAATACTGTAACATCCAAATATGCCAAAAATAAATGCAAAATATAACAATTTAAAAAAGCAGAATTCACTTGATGCCTTCTTAAGATATGGTTTTCAAGCCTTCCAAATTAACTACGTGTAGACCAAATGAATTTTGAATTTTAAAAAAATAGTAATGACAGCAATTGACAGATTGATACGAAACAAAAAGACAGAACTGATCCCCCATGGTACACAAAACAGGTCAGACCACCACTTCAGAAGGGAAAAAAAAGCATTCAAAATTTAAAAGAACCCAAAAGATTTCTGATGTTGTACAGGGGCTCAACATTTAGTGTGGACTTCAATGCAAGATGCTTTTAATAATTTCCACAATGAAACCATCTCCAAATCTAGCAGAAAATCCAAAGAGGTTCTGGTCATACAGGGTACGTAAAGTGCAACAGTGACAAGACAATCAATATCTTCGATGTACGACAGCAATCTACATCACATCTTCGTAAACACTCTGCAAACCACACTTAAGTGCCTGGCAGACACTCCCACTAAAGCAGAGTTACTAAACATGGTTTTTCAAAATTCCTTCAACAAAGAAGACAACAAAAATACCCCAGAATTTGAATCAACAATAGCTGCCAACATGAGTAATTTAGAAGTAGGCATTTTGGTGTGGTGAAGCAGCTGGAATTACTTAATAAAGGGAAATCTTCCCATCCAGATTGCCTGTACGACTGACTGATTTGGCGTTGTAAAATTAGCCAACATGACCTTGCTGTGCTGGTACTGCAAATGGCTGAAAGCAAGCGTAAACTACAGCTGTTACTTTTCCCACGGCCATATGGTTCTAGTGTTTCATTGAATGATGATGGCAATCTCTTCAGTAAAATCCTTTGATGTAAACAGTCTCCCATTCGGATCTCAGGGCAGGAACTACTCTGGAGGATGTTGTCATCAGGAGGAACAAAAGTGGCACTCTACAGACAGGAGCATGGCGTATTTGATCCCTTAATTAGGTATGTAGGTTAAAAAATTTAGAAAGGGAAATGGATAGGTTGAAATTAGATATAGTGGGAATTAACGATGAACGGGACTTTTGGTCAGGCGTGTGCAGGTTTATAAATACGAACTCAAATAAGGGTAGTGCAGGAGTTGCTCTAACAATGAATAAGAAAATAGGAGTGCAAGTAAGCTATTATGAGCAGAATAGCAAGTGCATTAACACAGCCAAGGTAAACACAAAACCAGCACCCATCACAGTAGTTCAAGTATATATGCCAATAAGCTCTGCAGATGATAATGAGATTGAAAGCGTGTACGACAAGATAAAAGAAACTATTCCCATGGCTAAGAGAGAAGAAAGTACAACTGTGATGGGGGACCAGAATTTGATAGCATGAAAAGGAAGACAAGGCAAAATGGTAACAGAATATGGATTGTGGGAAAGTAACAAAAGCAGAAACTGCCTCGTAGACTTTTGCACACAGCATAATTTAATATCACTAACACTTGGTTTAAGAATCATGAAAGAGAAGAAAGAGATTTTGGAAGCAGATTGCATACCATATGACATTTCCAAGGGCAAATGTGGACTTTGACCATAATTAACTGGTTATGAATATAGAGGAAACTGATGAATTTGCGGAAAGGTAGGAAATTAAGGAGACAGGATCTAGCTCAGTTGAAAGAACTAGAGGTTATTGAGAGTTGCAAAGGGAGAATTAGGTGATGATTAACTGGAACAGGAGAAAGCTACAGTAGAAGACGAATGGGTAGCGTTGAGAGATGAAATAGTGAAGGTGGCAGAGGATCAAATAGATTAAAACAACAAGGCCTCGTAGAAGTCCTTGCATATCACTGAAGATACTTAATTTAATTGATGAAATGAGAAAATATAAAAATGCAGTAACGGAAGCAGGAAAGAAGGAATACAGACGTCCAAAAAGTAAGATTGACAGGAAGTGCAAAATGGCTGAGTGGGACTGGCTAGAGACAAATGTGAGTGTATACAAGTATTTACAATTAGAGGAGAAATAGATATCAGCTACAAGAAAACTGAAGAGGCCTTTGGAGAAAAGAGAACACCTGTATGATTATCAAGAGCTCAGATAGAAAACCAGTCCTAAGCAAGCAAGGGAAAGCTGAAAGGTGGAAGGAGTATATACATGGTCCATACAAGGGAGATAAACTTGAAGTAATATTATAGAAAGGGAAGAGGAATTAGATGAAGGCAGAATGGGAGATATGATGCAGTGAGAACAATTTGACAGAGCACTGAAAGACCTAAGCTGCAACAAGGCATTCCCTCAAAACTACTGATAGCCTCAGGTGAGCCGCCCAAGACAAAATTATTCCAACGGGTGTGCCGAATGTACGAGACAGAGGAAATACTGTCAGATTTCAAGAAGAGTGTAATAATTCCAGTTCCAAAGAAAGCAGCTTCCAACAGGTTTGAAAATTATCAGCCTAACAGGTCATGGCTGCAAAACACTGACAAATTATTTACAGAAGAATGGAAAAAAAAGCAGAAGTTGACCTCAGTGAACACCAGTCTGGTTCCAGAGAAATATAGGAACGCATGAGGCAATACTGACCCTACGACTTATCTCAGAAGATAGGTTAAGGAAAGGAAAACCAACATCTATAGCATTTGTAGATTTAGAGAAAACTTTTGACAATGTTAACTAGAATACATTATTTGGAATTCTGAAGGCAACAGCAGTAAAATACGGGAGCGGGTGGCTATTTAGACCTAGTATAAGGATCAAGGGACATGAAAGTGAAGCAGTGTTTGGGAAGGGAGTCAGGCATGGCTGGAGCCTATCCCCAGTGTTATTCAATCTGTACATTGGGCAACCAGTAATGCAAACCAAACAAAAATTTAGAAAAAGAATTAAAAGTTCAGGAAGAAGAAATAAAAACTTTAAGTTTTCTCACCAACATTGTAAGGCTATCAGAGACATCTAAAGGACTTGGAAGAACAGTTGGACAGTGTCTTTAAAGGAGTATATATGATAGAGATACAACACCAAATAAAACATACTAAAAGAGAACCTATATGAAAAAATATTAAATATTAAACATTCATGACCTTAAGGGTTTTACACCACACTCCTGAAGGAAAGAAACTCAATCAGCTTGAAGAGATCAGAACTGTGAAATATTCACACACTAAGAAAGACACGTTACTCAGTGATCAGTTATCAGGCAAAAATCATGTTTTCTATGGCTGCATGCTTCCCATTTTTAAGCAGTTTATCGGTTTTTAGCTTTTTATTACAATGGCCATGACCGCTTGTCATATGTAACTGTTACCTTTTAGCTTTATATTTGTAGTCTCATCTTTATGTTGTTTCTCTACGTATTTTACTTCATTACTCTTTTACACTGGTTTTGAGCACAAGGGTTTCAATCTAACATGTCCTGCCTGGGTATATTTACATATGCTCTATTATGTTTTTAATTATTTATTAATTTATCCATTACTATTTGAACCCACCGTTATCACACTGTACACCTGACGGCAGCACAACATTGAACCTATCATTACTACTAGCCCAATATTACACATGAGCTCTTATCATTTATATGTATGCACTATGTGAATACAGTAGAGCCTCTGGCACTGTTGTCGTGTATGGCTATGTTTACAGTCTGCACACGATGTCCTCTTCTGCACTGCTATGCCACGAGATAATTTACATTTTTCAGATTCTTCTCCATTCTCTACGCATGCCTAATCCCAGTGCTTTTATTTCATTAATTTTTAATAGGTCGCCTTTTAGTACATTTTAATCAATAACAAACTTTATTTTATAGGAACTTTTTGGCAGAAAACTTCTGATTTTTTTTTAAATGTGAATTGCATTATGTTTCTCTACGTAATTTTATTTGGTCAGTGTTTGGAGTTTATTTTGCTTTTATAGTAGTCCAGGACAGCACTACACCAGAGTTCTTGTAATACTACCCCCCTCCCTTTATTTTCAGATAACCCGATGATGTCCTATCTGGGTGAAATGCAGCATCCTTGAGTTAATAAAGAACATTGTACAACCTATGACTGGTTTTTTTAAATAGTAGCAATAGAAGGACCCTGTACCACCATGCAAAAATGGAATGAAATAATTTTTAGATACATTTTGTTACCTGATCAGTAAAATAACTGTTGATGGCCAAAGTAGAGATGATATAGAATGGAAACTGGCAATGGCAAGAAAAGCATTTCTGAAGAAGAGTAATTTGTTAACATTGAATATAGATTTAAGTGTTAGGAAGCCTTTTCTGAAGGTATTTATCTGGTGTGAAGTCTTGCCTGGAAGTGAAATGTGAGCAGTTCAGACAAGAAGAAAATAGAAGCTTCTGAAATGTGTTGCTATATAAGAATGCTGAAGATTAGATGGGTAGGTAGGGTAACTAATGAGGAATTACTGAATAAAATTGGGCAGAAAAATGTTCTTGCCATAACTTGAGTAATAGAAGGGATTAACTGACACAACACATTCTGAGACATAACAGAAACATCAGTTTAGTACTGGAGTAGAGAGAGAGAGAGAGAGAGAGAGAGAGAGAGAGAGAGAGAGAGAGAGAGAGAGAGAGAGAACACAGCAACCGTGTTGAAATAGATATAGGTCGCATGACATTCAGAGATATTAAGACTTGCACAGTACAGAGTGGCATGCAGAACTGTATCAAACCAGGTCTTCAGACTGAAGAAACAATAACAGCATCACTATCCCGGTACTGTCCTCTAATTCCTTTGATTTCTACTGTCAGGTATACTTCATATTGAAACTATAAATTCTAGGGCAGTAACCCAGCACAGATCAACCTATCATTTCGTATGCAGTTTTCATAGCATACCAATCTCATTGGCCAGAACTACTTAAAATATCAAAATCTTCCATTTCAATTTCCTACAGCTGATTTTGCTTGTTTTCTCATTTCATACCACTTTGTACTTTTACTTCTAGATATTTAAATATGGCAGAATCCACAAGCCTGCCACTAACCTTGCTATTAGCTCTATTACCTTACTTTCATCCAAAATTAAGTAGACATGTTCTTCAGTAGACAAAGTGGAAATACTGCTCAAGTCTTTCTCAGTTTCCTTACAATCATTCAGCAGTTTAGCGGACAAGAACATTATCATCAAACAGAGAGCTGCCATTTGTGTCTGATAAATAATTTACGTATATTGTAAATATGAGATATGTTTTATACGAGGGTAGTTTGGAAAGTTCTCGGAATCATCACAAGAGGTCAGCACTAGCGCGAGTTGTCCACGTGATGATTATTGGACTGTTGCCTGTAAACATGCCCCACGTCAGTGCTCTTGGAAGAGAGCTGTGGTGGTGACGTGGCTCTGTTGTTGTTGCTGCATAGTGATTCGCAAAGATGGAAAAAAAAATTGAGATTCGAGAGCAGTGATTAAGTACTTCGTAAAGAAAGAAGAAAGATATGAAAACAAAGGACATTTATGCCAATTACCAGAATACACTGTGGGACTCTGCTCCTTCATATTCAACTGTTGACAAGTGGACAAATGAATTTAAATTTGGTCGGGAGAGCTTAGATGATGATCTGCACAGTAGTCGGCCAAGATGTGTCACTACTCCAGAAATCATTGCAAAAGTGCATAAAATGGTGATAGAGAATCTCCGATTGAAAGTTAGTGAAATTGCACACACTTGCCAGATGTCATTTGAAAGTGTGTATCGGGTATATCACATTTGAACTGAAAAATTAGAAATGAAAAAATTATCTGCACGATGGGTGTCGCGACTCTTTACACTGAATCAAAAACACATGAGAATGGACATATCGGAAAAATGTTTGGTCCATTTTAGGAGAAACAAAGATGTTTTGGGCCAGTTTGTGACCACAGATGAAACTTGAGTGCACTACTATACCCCAGAGACACAACAACAGTCAAAGCAGTGGAAACATGCTGATTCTCTGTCAGCAAAGAAAGTAAACACAATTCCTTCAGCGGGAAAGGTCATGGCATCAGTGTTCTGGGGTGCAAAGGGGATTCTGTTTGCATATTATCTCCCCACTGGGCAAACAATTACTAGAGAATACTATGCTAACCTGTTGGACAAACTGCAATGAAACATATGCGAAAAAAGGTCAGGTTTAGCAAGGAAGAAAGTCATCTTTCATCAAGACTATGCACACCCACACCCATGTGCCGTCACCATAGCAAAATTACATGAAGTAAGGTATGAATTATTGCCACACCCACATTATTCACCTGATATGGCTCCATCAGACTTCCATCTCTTCCCAAAACAAACGTTTTCTTGTTGGATGAAGATTCACTTCAAACGAAGAATTGATAGCTGGAATGACAGTTATTTTGCAGGCCTGGAGGAAACTCATTTTCGAGATGGGATCAAGGCACTGGAACATTTTTGGACCAAGTGCATTAATTTACAAGGAGACTACATCGAAAAATAAAAAAGTTTCAGTGATGTAAGTACTTTTTTTCTATTCCATTCTGAGAACTTTTCAAACCACCCTCGTAAAAAGACCAAACTTTTAAAATAGCACAATGACCAGCCAAGGGAACATACTGCAGCTGTTGAGTGCACACAGCAGCAAGTTTAGACAACAAACTGCTGTTAGCCTCATTTTGCTGTGACCATTAATTGCAGAGGCCACTAAAGTGAGTATGTATACAAGTAGTTTGTCAGATTAGAAGCAATGTGAAGTGAAAGAGCTTTAAAGACATGTCTTAATTTTTTCTAAAAACTTGGCAAAACTTTTAGAGAGACATTTAAATTGGTTATAGGGAGGACTGTATACATTGCACATGGTTCTGTGTGTAGTTAAAGTGCTTTGAACATGGCAGAATGCCAGTTAGCGAGGTTCCCGGGCCTGGACAACTTTCCACACCAACACATGGTGGCCATGTCAAGAAATTTTCATGGAAACCCTCTTTAACATTTGTGAAGCTGCTGACAAAGTGGGCATCAGCACAGGACCGCGGCATAAAATTTTGTGTGGCAGATTTGAGATGCATGGTGTCAGTGCACAATTCTTGCTATGTTTTGTGGCTGATGGTCAGAGCAGACCCACAATGAAATCAGCCAGGAACCATTTACCACTGCAGTTGACAATGAAATTTTGCTTAAGAACAGTAATAGGGGATAACATGAGAGTTTATGGCCATGGTGCAAACACAAAGTTGCAGTCATTGCAGTGAGTGGGCAAAGGCTCACACAAGTCAAACAAAATCAAGCTGATGAGGCTAGTTTATTTTTTACTGAAAAGGCATTCATTTTCCATAAGAAATTTGTACCACCTGCTCTGATGGTAAACAAAGAAATATACCAGGAAATTTTAGCCATCTGAGTGATGCCAGATGCAGAAATTGTGGAAAATCCAGACTGGGTTATTGCATTATCACAAAGTGCCAGCTGACACCCACAACTTTTCTGACAAAACATCAGATTACCTTTGTGCCCCACTCACCCTATTCCCCAGACGTAGCTCCATTAGACATTTTCCCAATTTCCCAAACATCAAGCCACGTTAAAAGACTGTCACTTCCAAATCATAGAACAGATTCAAGACACTGTGACAGGAGACCTTCACAGCAACCCAGGAAGTGCATTTCAGGAGGCTTTCCACAAAATGGAAGAGATGTGGAGAACAGTCTATTGCCAGCAGTGGGAGCTATTTTGAAAGGTCAGAGCTTAAAAACATAGTGCAATTAACAATTAAGATGTTGTAAGGATATTTGTTTAATTTTATTTTTATTTTTTTCTGTATGTGGGCCACCTTGAGGAATTCTTCCAACTCTCACATTGTCAAACTCATTTACACTATTTTTATGATCTAGACCCATGGTGAGGATGCTCTATCCTCATCCCTTCACAACCGCAACATCACCACCATCTGTTTCATCCTGTCTTCCTCACCTCAGAAAATCATCTTCCTGGATGTTGATCTCAAACTTGATGGCTTTAGAAGAATATCTTTGGTCATCAGACTTAATTATCACTAACAATACCCTCACTTAAACATCAGCTGCCAACTGCTTATTGATGGTTTTGGGAAAAACATTATCCAGTGATCATCACAGGTAATTAGTTTTGGTATACTCAATATTTTACTGATACATGAGTAGACTGCTTCAATGTCATTACAGAGATAAAACAACCTCAAAAGAAAATTAAATAGATTATTTTTATTCTTTAAAACAACTGTAAAAAAACTGATAA
Organism: Schistocerca cancellata; assembly: GCF_023864275.1. Lineage (NCBI taxonomy): Eukaryota > Metazoa > Arthropoda > Insecta > Orthoptera > Acrididae > Schistocerca > Schistocerca cancellata. The sequence continues at coordinate 448,601,201 of NC_064633.1, forward strand.
CTTTATGAGCAACATGTACAAAATACAGCACAAAAAAGGAAAATAAGATTTCTCTATCAATATTTAACACGGCACTGATGTGACAAACATTCATAAATAAATTCTTTTAAAAAGTGATGGCACTTCATGGCACACTACAAAAGTAATAGTACATAAATGTACTTACATTAATGACAGCCATTTCTATACTCTGACGCCATCAGTATGAAAAATCTCTTCTAAGAAGATAGAAAAAACTATACAAAATACTACACTCTTTTATACATAATGACATAATTACTTCTTTAATGTAACAATGTGGCATTAAACAGTCAACAGTCTGTTAAACAGAGTGAATTGTGCGAAGATGGTACATTTCACAAGTATTTGTGCATTAATAACCAGCGTAGATATGACAGCTGTTTACTCAACAAGGCTTTTGGTGATATACACATGAAAGACTGACCAACAGCTTTTCAATCATAAAACAACAAGCTTTATTGTCATTCAGAGACACTACACAGAAGATTGACACGTATGCACATTACTACAGACACAAAAGGGAGCACACTATGATGAGCTGTTGGTCTGTCGCACTCATTGGGATATTACTATTATACAACATTACAGCACTTAAATATTCCAAATCAGTATGCCTCAATTTCCAAAGAGTCTTGGATGGAAAATTACATGTCCAACAGAACAAGTGAATTAATTTGTAAAAAAATGTTTTATGAAACAAACAGATGCACCATGATACAGTGTCACAAACTGATTTTCATTCCAGCCATGTTACTCTATTTTTTCAAGGCAGGGAGGCTTGAGATTTACATAGTCAACCCTATGAAGCCAAGAAGAGCTTCTTCTATAAAGAAGCCTAGTACACAAGTCATAAATGTTACAGCTTTCCACATGTGTGGAATCAATGTGCCATGAATTTTTAAGAGTTGCACCAAGCTGAGAAACACTTAAAGAGCCACCATATGTAACCACTGCATTGGTATTGTCCATCTTCAGAGATCATAATTACAGCATATAGTTACTTTTGTTCTTAGTTTATTAAGTTTACTCATCCCTTGCATTCATTACATCCAAAACAATAAAAGACGCCAGCTCATTTACTATTAACAAATGATCTGACTTTTTAATATGCAACATAATTACATCAGATATCCACCAGGTAAAAATTCTGCAAATCTGCAGAGCTCCAGGAAAGAAGCTTCCTGGATTTCCATCGTAAGAGTGTTACGTTTCAAGAAGCACTGACGCAATAGATGAGTGAATATGGGCATTTCACTAATTCTGCAATGTACGTGAAGTAACAAACTCCTAAGAAACAGATGTCAGTCACTATCTTGCAACATATACTGATATGATGATTTCTGTTATCACAAGCTGCATGCACTGTAGTATGCATAAATATCTGCATATTTTACTAAGGTTTCTGAGTAAACTGTGACAGAACAGAAACTGTGTGAAATACTGCTGCAATGGTATTTCTCACACAAATAAGGACTGAAAGTACAAAACTTCTTGATTACTTCTAATGGTATGACAGCCGCCGCACTTTTAAAAAGTAAAATATTTTAAAATCTAGTTTTGAAGTCTGGCAGAGCTACCTCTGCATATGCAGGGGTCATAATTCAAAAGGACACCTTCTTCTTTCTTCTTCCATATGTTGCCGAGTGTGATTAAGTGCTTCTGTTTTCACAAAATCAATTGTCTTGTACACAGTTCCTGTGCAAACTGGTCGCTCAGGGGATCTTGGCAAATGAGCAGAATGCATACCACTTGTATCAGAATCTAGATCCAGATCCAGATACTGTATCTCTGGCAACCGCTGTCGCAATCGAGAAATCTGCAATGAAGATTCAGTTGTTGACATTTAACAATTAACAGTAATTAGTACAAAAATAACACATTTTCAGGCAGTTATAATCATTTGTTTTGCTGAAAGAGAAACCTATACAGGTCAACAGATGTTCAGTTTGGATTATTATCTATCTATCATCCCATCCCTGAAGTCCATCAGACCTTACATTCATCCCAAAACAAGACACCTGAATCCATCTCCCTTGTCACACTAGCAAGCCCCCTGCACTCATAACTTTTACCTGCTCCCTGAACTCCATAAACCCAGTCCCACAGGTGTACCTGCTGGCTGTCCCATTGTGGCTGGGTACAATGGTCCCACAGAAGAAATCACTGCCTCCGTTGACCAACACCTCCAAACTATTGTCTGTAACCTCGCATTCTACATTCAAGACCTGCTCATTTCCTTCACAGCATTTCCACAGATCCTGTTCATTACCTCCAGACTTCTTATTGACCACTGTGGATGCGATGCCCTTTTGTACCAATATCTTCCATACCCATGGCCTTGCAGCCATGGAACACTATCTTTCCCAACATCCTCCTGATAACAAACTCACCACCACAACAACCAACAGTACTTCCACTTTGACAGCTGCCACAGTTCAGTGTCAAAATGTATTCCTTGCAGCCTTGCCACCCATGAACGTTGTATGTACAGAAGATAGCAGGAGTTGTCCATATATACTGTTAGCAATACTGGAGCCTTCTTTGACAAGACAGTATCCTAACCAGTTCATCCATAAAAAGATCTCCCATGCAACCTCCTCCCCTGACTTCAGTAAACCTGATAACCAGCCACTGACCAGCACTTCTCTGATTACCCAGTATCACTCTGGCCTCGAAAAGCTGAACAACATTCCTCATCAGGGCTTCAACTATGTCTCATCATACCCTGAGGGCATTCTATCTAAATCTTACCCACCTCACCCAATGTAGAGTTCCACTGCCCACCAGAACTATAGAAAATCCTTTTCTACCCCTATTCCAATCCTGTTCCCAATCCTGCACTCCATCGGTCATTCCCCTGACGTCAACCCAGCTGCAAGACCTGTCTCATACACCCAACCACCACCCACTACCACCACCACCTCCTACCACAGTCCAGTCACAGGCATTTCCTACCCTATAAAAAGGCATGGCCACACGTGAAAGCGGCTATGTTATCCATCAGCTATGCTGCAATTAGTGTGTAGTATTCTCTATGAGCATGAAAAGTAACCAATGGTCTATTCCCATGAAATGTCACCACCAAACTGAGGTGAATCACAAACTTGACCCTCCAGTTACCAGACATGCTGCAAATATATCAATTTATAAGTCCATTACAACATTCAGACCTAATCCTCACAGGTGTTAGACAGATCATGCTCGCCCTACACCCCAACTCACACCAAATGCACCACACCATCAGTAACAAAGGTATAGGCAAGCACATGAGTATGGTACTCTAGTTCCTGTAGAAGATCAAGAATTACAAAGCAAGTAGTAAACCACATTTTAAGTATCTTTTGACGCTTCAATGAATTATCTTCAAGATGCAAACTGTTCTGTTCATACCCCATACAGGAACTTCTAATGTCACATTAAATCAAAAAATTAACAATGCAGGCAAAAATAGATTGCTGTTTGCAATAAAAAAGAGATATCAAGTTGCAGACAGGTATAATTAAAAGACACTTACACAAAGCTTTCAGCCACAGTATTCATCAGCAAAAGAAAAACAGAGAAACACACAGGCAAGCACACCTCATGCACATATGACCACCAACTCCAGCAACTCAAAAAAGAATTCTGGCCTGAGTGGCCCGAGCTGCCAGAGTTGGTGGTCATGTGGAGTACAGAGATTTCATTCGTATACTAAATGGTTATCCATCAATTTTCTGTGATACAATAAGTTTTCTGTGTCACTGATGAAATTTAGTTCTTTAGCACGAAATGTCTTGAAACTGACTAACTCAGTTAAATAAAAAATGGTATCTCTGCCTACGATCAAGTTACGGGAAGATTCCTTGGAGCCAAGTACATAACAATTATCATCAGTTGTTGCCCCCGTCACTTATACATGCATCTAGTACCTTAGACATATTTCTATTAGTCACTAAGTGCACAAATTTATGAACCACTGCATTGTTCAGCATACTGTCTCATGGAACACCTATCATAAAGGTCGACTGACTCAGCTTTCTCAGTCATCAGTTTACAATATGGCTTTTAAGAGACAGTTTATGCATGTAGCGAGTAATAGACAAATGTTGTAAGAAAGTTCTTATACAACATAAATACTTCAGAATTAAAGGAGACTACTCACTGAAAAGCACAGGCACTAAGATGTTGATATGCATGGGGGGAAAAAAATAAAATAAAAAAAATATCCTTGCTAGGCACCTCCAGATGATAACTTCATGTCGACTTCAGTGTGAGCTGCACCCCACTGGACATTACAATTGCGTCAGCCCCTCCTGCCCTCATTTGTAGTTGGCAAACCCACCACCCCACCTTCCTCTGAATTGTTAGCCACTCACCCTCAGTCCCTCTCCTTGCCTCCCAACTCATTGTCCCTTTTCCTATCCCACCTCACAATATCCCAAACACAACCAGTCCGCTTGCTGCAAAACAGCATTGGTGCTGTTAGCCTAACTGGCACCATGTAGGAGCCTAGGCATGTGTGTCTTTTTTACTCCGACTTGTCGAAAGATAACTCCAAAAGCTAGCAAGTTTTCTTTCTTTTGGTTAAGCCTATCAACAACTCGTCACTTCTCCTTTTCGGTGTGTGGTCTCCTTTAATCCTACAGTACTTATTTAAAACAAAAACGTATAAGGTAATAGATACAATTTAAGTGACAGATGCAGCAAAGGGCAATTATGTATTTGGTGCCTTTAACTGATGTAATGGTACTCACCGCTTGAAGCTGTTCACCTGAAAATAACTGCCTATCCCTAACTACATGTTACAGCAGCTTATGGTGATTTCATGATACTGTTTCTTTGATAATGAACAGCTGATCTTATACCAGTGGTGATGTGAAGAAATAAAAGATTTTATACCAGCCAGTAGAAATCTCACAAGGGGAGACACGACACTGAGATCACAGATTTACTTCAAACTTTTTACACCTTTAGTAAGCCATTAAACAAACATAATGTGCAACAATATGGGAATTGTGGGTCCACCTTGATGCAAAGCACTTTGTTGTTTGTTTTACTTATTTATTCTCCAAACTAGTTTAAGCAACAAATATTGCCATCATCAGTGGGTTCTTTAAATCTAAAACACACAGAAAATAGCATAGTTATACAAATATTGTAACGCGTTATTACATTTTTACTGTTTGTTTTTTTTTAAATAAAGTTCCTGTGGATACTTCCATATTACCTTGTTTATTCTACGCTATGGAATGTTTTTAAGAATTGTTGTAGCCGTTTGTGGCTATTTTCTGTGCTTTTTCTGTTGCCGTTTTTCTTAGCATACATCATGTCTTCTGCAACTGTGTGAGCAGCTGTTGGTAGAAAAATACTACAATGTGAACTTACGTATGTCAGCATTATACACTTGGGGTTTCGGTGCAGTTTTGGTGTGTCCTAGGCTGTTACTTAGATTGGCGTGTACTCATGTTCCATGGACAGTGTGCAACTAATTTTATATACAGAAAAGCAAAACCTTCGCCCTTTGTTTAAGATCCAAAACATTATGGCATCTTGTTGTTCACTCGTGTTGCGAGTAACATATCGCATGTTGTGAGAAGGCTATGAAAGCTGTAGCAGCAGTTCTGTCAACTCCTGTCCCTTATTTATATCTCTGTGTGTGACGGGAAAGTGGTTCGTGTGTGTGTGTGTGTGTGTGTGTGTGTGTGTGTGTGTGTGTGTGTGTGTGTGTGTGTCCCACGTGCTTTCTGTTCTGTGTCCTGGGTTCTCGTGGGTCAGTTCTCTCAGAGCAGTAAAGAGAGTGCTTTCTCTATCTGGTGTGTTCTGCTGTGTTGTCTGTGTGTTCTGCCTCTGGGTTTTCACATCCTTTGGTTGTGCTCTTGAGTGGGTGGCCACTAATTTTATGTTTCATTTTTACCTTGTTATTGAGTTTGTTTATGATCTCTGTTTTGTAGTTTTTTCCAACAGCAATTTGTTTGAATATATTTAGTTCTTGTGTGTAGTTTTCTGGTTTAAGAGGTGTTCTGTTTATCCTGTGGGGCATGTGTGTGAAACTGGCATATTTATGCACTGTCAGGTGGTTGGATGAGCTATGGGTAATAGTGCTTGTGGTTTTGAGTTTTCTGTAGATGGAAAAATTCATATTGTTGGTTGTTTCTTGTGATTGTAAGATGCAATAACTCTAGTTTTTTGTTTTTTCTATTTCCAATGTGAAGTGGATTTGTGGGTATACTGTGCTGATGTTACAGTGCAGCTCTTCTATCCTTTTTTGTGGAAGGGAAAAACATCATAAACAAAAACATAATACTTTGCAGCAACACTGTTTACTGCTTTGAGAGAACTGACCCAGGACACTGAACAGAAAGCACACACATGCACAAGAACCACTTCCCCATCACACACAAAGACATAAATAATGAACAGAAGTAGTCAGAATTCTTGCTACAGCTTTTGTAGTCTTCTCACAACATGTGATACATTTCTCACAAACAGCAAAATGGCGTAATGTTTTGGATCATACACAAAGTGAGAAAGTCTTGCTTTTCTGTGTATACAATTAGTTTGTCATGTACTCACATTTGATAGATAGTATGCAGCTAAGTAACAGACTAGTACACACCAAAACTGTATCCACAACAATACTGCCAAGTGTATAATGCTGACATGTTCACCTTGTAGTATTTGTTTACCAACAACTGCTTGCACAGCTGATGTATGCTAAGAAAAATGGCAACAGAAAAAGCACAGAAAATATGCCACAAAGAGTGACAACAGTTCTTAAAAACATCCCATTAAATACAATAAATAAGGTAGTACGAAAGTATCCACAGAAACCATATTTCAAAAAACAAACAGTAAAAATGTAATAACGTGTTACAATGTTTGTATAACTACGCTATTTTCTGCATGTTTTAGATTTAAAGAATGCACTGATGATGGCGATATTTGTTGCTGAAACTAGTTTGCTGAAACTAGCTTGCATCAAGGCAAGCTCACAATTTCAATATTGTTGTTTCTCTATGCAAACATGGACCAAATGGAACAGTTCTGAGATAAAGTTATTGTTTCTATACCATGCCAGGCATTTTTAGTGAAGCTCTTCAACAAACTTAAAAAATCGAAGGTGAAATTACATCAAACAAACAAGACCCTCAAGTACACCAAAATCTGCTCAGCCAACAAAATCATTCCTAATTATATTAAAATTAATGTAAACAATGTGTCACCTGCAGGACAGCTTGGTAAACAAACAACTGAAAGAGCCTGGCTGAAAAATGAATTTGCTCTCTATACTCAAAAAAACAAGAACTGAAAGTCAGCTTGAACAAATTACACCTAGAATTAGCAAACCAAATCACCAACTCCTGAACACTGTATAACATAATGGAAAGAATACACCACCATCTACAGTCAATAATGCAAAAGAAATGGCAGAAACAGGAATCGAAATTAAATAAACTCATGAACAAAAACAGCTCTAAAACCGAGACACACACAACACACATTCCATGAAAGCTTGATTAATTTTACTGACGTAACACTCACAAAAGAAGAACAGCAGCTACTTGATAAAGGTGCCAAATACAATCTGAACACCTAGATAATACCTTCATAATAACAGATATCTGAATGATGCAAAAAGTGGCAGTTGATCCTAAATAATGAAAAGTGTCAGGTCATCCACATGAGTGCTAAAAGGAACTCAAACTTCGGTTACACAATAAATCAGTCTACTCTAAACTCTAAAAGTTGTAAATTCAACTGAATACCTAGGTATTACAATTACGAACAACTTAAATTGGAAGGAACACACAGAAAATGTCATGGGGAAGGCTAACCAAAGGCTGCGATTTATTGGCAGGACACTTAGAAATGTAACAGACCTACTAAGGAGACTGCCTACACTATGCTTGTCCGTCCTCTTTTAGAATACTGCTGCGCGGTGTGGGATCCTTACCAGATAGGACTGACAGAGTACATCGAAAAAGTTCAAAGAAAGGCAGCATGTTTTGTATTACCATGAAATATGGGAGAGAGTGTCACAGAAATGATACAGGATTTGGGCTGGACATCATTAAAAGAAAGGCATTTTCCATTGTGACGGAATCTTCTCACGAAATTCCAATCACCAACTTTCTCCTCCGAATGTGAAAATATTTTGTTGACACCAACCTACATAGGGAGGAACAATCACCAAGATAAAATAACGGAAATCAGAGCTCGTATGGAAAGATATAGGTGTTCATTCTTTCCGCGTGCTATGCGAGATTGGAATAATAGTCAATTATGAAGGTGGTTCGATGAACCCTCTGCCAGGCACTTAAATGTGATTTGCAGAGTATCCATGTAGATGTAGATGTAGAAACACAAAAAGGCTAGAAGAGCTGCACTGTAACATCAACACAGTACACCTACGAATCCACTTCACAATGGAAATAGAGAGAAAGAAGAAACTAAATTTACTGTATCTTACAATCACAAGAAACAACCAACAATATGAATTTTCCATCTACAGAAAATCCACAACCACAAGCACTACTACCCATAGCTCATCCAACCAACCATCACTGTATAAATATGCCAGTTCCACAAACACAATCCACAGGATAACCAGAAAACTACATGCAGGAACTAAATATATTCAAATAAATTGCTGTTGAAAACAACTACAAAACGGACATCATAACCAAGCTCAAGAACAAGGTAAAGATGAAACACAAAAATAGTGGCCACCAACTCAAGAGCACAATCAAAGGATCTAAAAACCCAGAGGCAGAACAAACAGATAACATATCAGTCCACGTCCCATCAGGAAAAATAGACTAATGGTACATACTAACTCTGGTACCGAGCGCCACGGGTTTCAAATCCATGCCAGACGGCATGGAACTCTATCACCACTAGAGGTCTCTGCAGCAGTCGTGCTGTAAGCCGTGGCTGTGTGTGCTCCTGGCCCCGAGTCTAACGTGAGGGCACCACTGGAGCACATGGTCCAGGCAGCCAATAGTGACATACCCTGTCGTGTATTTAGGTAGCTGCCTCTCACTCAGCAAGTCAGTCTGGTACTCACGTTGAGTTGGTTGATATCTATCTTACAGACATCGTATTTATGTTGCGTGTGCTTATTTTCCATTTACGACTGGATGTTGTTTTGATTTCGTGAGGCTATCTCTTGTGACCTCATTGCTTAATACTTTGTTGTTGATTTTGGTGTCTTGCTCGGCTGTCTGGTGTCATGATTGTCCTCCCATTCCCATTCTTCTGCCTTGTTTGTTCACTGGCCACTCCCATTTGGTGCCGCCACGTTTTTGATAGCGCCCACCCTGCGACCATTCCTGTCACAGTTCTAACACTAACACACAGTAACAAAATATCACATAGAATTGGTAACACCTCAAAAAAAGCAAGGGATCCCAGTAACATTCAGAACAAACAACATAGTTCAAAAAAGAGAAAGACCATACAAAGAAACCTCAGACACATCCAGCAATGCTGGAATATATCAGCTCACATGTAACTCCTGTCAAGCCCAATACATACGACAAGCAAGCAAAAATTTCTGAATGAGGTACACAGAGCACATGAGAGCTTTGAAGAGTGACAGCACACACTCAACTTTCGCAGAACACCTAATGAACAAAAACCGTAACTCCACTAATATAAAAAACAGCAGAACACCTAATGAACAAAAACCGTAACTCCACTAATATAAAAAACAATCTCACATTCTGAAACACAGCAATAGTCTACACCGATAACTAAAAATAGAAGAAAATTACTACATACAAAAGGCTATACTGGGAGGGAAAAACTTAATAAATGAAAACACAGCACTTTGCAACAACACACTCTTCATCACTCAGAGAACTGACCAAGGACACAGAACAGACAGCACACACACGCTAAAGAACCACTTCCCCATAACACATAGGGACAAATAATGAACGGAAGTCGTCAGAACTCGCACTACAGCTTTCATAGCATTCTTAAAACATGCAATACATTTCTCGCGACACACACAAACAGCAAGATGGTGTAATGTTTTGGACCATAAAGTGTGAAAGTTTTGCTTTTCTGTGTATAGAATTAGCTGCACACTGTCCATCAAATGTGAGTACACGACAAACTAAGTAACAGCCTTGCACATGCCAAAACTGTATCCATAACACTACCGCAACCCGAAGTGTATAATGCTGACATACGTAAGTTCACCTTGTTGTATTTGTTTACTAACAGACGCTCACAAAGTTTCAGATGACATGATGTACGTTAAGAAAAACGGTGACAGAAAAAGCACAGAAAATATGCGCAAACAGTGACAACAATTCTCAAAAACATGCCATAATGTGCAATAAATAAGGTAGTATGAAAGTACTGACAGAAACTATATTTTAAAAAAACGAACAGCAAAAATGTAATAATGTGTTACAATGTTTGAATTAGATAAACTGAAATTTTCTGCATGTTTGAGATTTAAAGAACCCACTGAGGATGGTGATATTTGTTGCTGAAACTAGATTGGGGAATAAATAAGAAAAACAAACAACAAAGTGCTTTGCATCAAGGTGGACTCACAATTCCCATATTGTTGTTTGTCATGCAAACACAGACCAAATGAAGAATTCCAAGATAAAGTTATTGTAACAATGTGCAAGTACTAAGGTGCGCCACCCCTGCAATCCCGAGAAAATCGCAAGAGAAGTAATACACATCTATTATGTGGCTTATGTATTCATGCATAAGGACCGGGCGTTATAGTTCCCATTGGTCAAGTGATTAACATTTGCGCTTTTAAGTTGAACATGTATGAGGCGAAGGTTCGACTCCCGCTCAGACTTAATTATTAAGCTACTTTTTTATCATTGGTCATATTGTTTAATTTATATGACATTTGAGAGGCAATATAATGAAAAAAAGAAACGTGCATTTTCATGAAGTTGTAGTGAATTTCATGTGTTATTTGTAATAAAATTTTCAAGGACGAGGGAGAGGCTTGGAAAGCCTAAGTCAAACCTCGATATATAATGAAGCAAATGACATTATCCAAAATCAATAATACAGTAAGTCATGGTGTGCCACACCACAAAAGCAATGTACAATTACTCGTCAGATGTGCTCACAACATCACACATTGCAGAATGGTATTTGTCATACAGACATGGAAACCATAAATTGAAACTTCATGTAAATAAACGTGGTTTTTTTCTTCATTTATTACCTCTCAAATGTCATATAAACTAAATAACATGACCAGTGATGGAAAAAAATAGATTCATAATTAAGACTGAGAGGGAGTTGAACCTTCACCTCATACACATTCGTCTAACGAAGCTCCAACACTAATCACTTTACCAGCATGAACTCTTAACATCCAGCACCTACGCACAAATGCAGAAATCAAATAATAGATGCATAAAACTTTTCTTGCAATTTCCTCAGAATTGTCAGGGTAGTGCACCTTGCTACAAGCACATTATGTTGTTTTAATGGCCTACTGAAGGTGTACAAGGTTCCAGAGATGAACAATCAATTCAGAAAATGCAAGGTATCACCAGGGGCTTTTTCTTCTTTACCAACTTCTCACTTTACTATGGGGCTGGCACTGTTATATGGGTTTTGGCGATGCTAGTGATAGGTGGTGGCTGGATGCCCTTCCTATCGACCCCCCCTTCCCCCCCCCTTTCCCCCACCCCACGATAGAATATGTGTACCCCATCTACTGTCTGCTATCTAGAGTGAATCTCACGTACAAGTATCAGGATGTTTTCTAAATATTTGCGTAGCATGTAGCAGAGGTGAGACATGGGCAACAGCCCGGTGTTCACCTAATTGGACGTGGGCACATCCAGGCTGGCCAGCTCACCAGCCCCCATTGTCAATCTGGCTGGCATGCCTCCACTAAACCTGGAAGCAGTGCACTAAAGAGCTCAGCTATCCAGGCAGGTAGCAAGAGCTACTCTTCTTACAATTATTTGCTTATGGTTTCACTCACTTTTAGAATGGGGCTCATTACAGTACTACTTTGTGTTTTTAAAAATCATCCCAAAGTTTTCATTTACAAAAGTATGACACAAAATAAAATATACTGCCATCTCACCTGATCATCATCGAACGAACTCCGATTATCTTCATCAGAACTTGTGTTATAATCTGATCGCTGACGCTGTCCATTCAGCAGTTGTGGTGCTGTTGTAGACGGAGGAGTTGGACTGGGAGCAGCTCGTGTCCTCCTAAGACTGCGGCTTCCATCCATCACTGGACGACATGCTGGAGGCGAGGCCAAGTTGAGAACACCTGTCATATGGAAGCCCATTCCACAATCACAACAATTATATTTACCCTGTACCACACAATGACAACTAAACAATAATGTTTAAAACAATTGTGATTTATTCTTCACTCTCATTAGTACACGACATGTTTTGATCTATCTTGACAGTCTTCAGATCCACAACAAAGTAAAACTACACATTTACCATCTAATATTTTACAATAGGTACAAAAGAATTTACCTAAGTAGTTGCATCAGCAACCAGTCTCATATCAGAGTACTTTGTTTTGCAACTGTGATCAATGTTTTAAATTGGTATCTACGTATTTATTTACATTTTCTTTGCATGGAGTCACCACAATGAAGGCTTTTGCGAACATCAGACATAATAACATGACAAAAATTCTATTTACAAAATACATTACATAGTGCAATAGTTGAATGTATTATTTTATGACTCATATGCCACTGGTTCTCTTAAATGCATCATCTCTGAAGCACATTCAATTTGCAGATGGTAATGTTTAGTTTGCTTCAGATGCAGAATAACTTTAGCAAAGAATGGAGGGATTGAAGAAAGCATGTATGGCAGTAGTCCTGGAGATTAATTACAGTAAGACAAAAATATTTGATATAGGAAAACAGAAAATGGACAAGAGACAGGAGTCAAGCACGTGATAGTGACTGGGCTGGGCTGGGCACGGGCACATAACGACACAGAATAATGAGGAAATGAACTACGTTGAGTTCTGCCAATTCACTGAACTCACAGTAAGAAAAGACGTGAAGATGGATTGACAATGAAAGAAATAAGCAGGGCAAACTTCTACATGGAAAGCTGACAAATGTAATATGTGTAAAAGTGTGGTACAGACCTATATCAAGCTGTGGATGATGAGTGCCTGAGGAAGATGATAAGTATCAAGTTTAATTGAAATTGCTCCATGCATCTTAGAGCTATGCTGGAATTTCTGACTTCCAATTGTTCGCTTTGTGATAGATGTCTGTAGTACACAAGATTCTATGCTTCACAAATCATATAAATCGACATTATGGTATATTGAATGCTGTTAGTGTTACATCTACACTTCTATAATTTACGCCAAACAAAATTTACACAAACTTAGACTTAGAAATAAGTTTCATTTATACAATACGAGATACTTTACCACATTCAAGACTTTCTCGCATACACAATAGCGATCTACATTAAATTCTTCAATGAATTACCAAAAACCGTGCAATTTATTCCCTTACACAAATTTTAAAAATGTGTTATAAACTTGGCTAGAGTCTGAATTTTACTTAGTGAATGTAAACATACCGATTGGCTGACAATAAACTTTATAAACATTAGCCAATGTAAGCATTATTGTTTGATTTTATCAATATTCATTTAAATTTGCTTCATACATATCCAGTAAAACCATTATAAAGCATCAACATGTTGCAAAGATAGGCAATTAAGTCAAAATGATGTGGAATAAGAAGTGCGCTTCACAGGACATGAAAAAAATATCTTTGCTCTTAACAACAAGATTAGTTAGTCACAACTGAATTAAATCAGGCTACAAAGTAACTAGGAGATACAAAGTATGGGGACCTGAACTAAAATGATCACAAAGGCTTAATAATTTGCATAGCATCCCCAGGCCTGAACTCACTGAGGGCACCATGTATGGGGTTTCACAACGCTCAATCTCATATTCACTACTGTTCCTCATATAAATAAACATAAACAATCTTCTGTCCAACATACAAGCAAAGTTAGTTCTTTTTTCACATAACACTAGTACTGTAAGCAATCCTAGCATACTTCCGGACAGAAGAAATGGTTAATAAATTTCTTAAAAGTATCTTTGGCCAGCTTTCTGCAAATGGTCTCACCCTCAATTTTAAAATGCCAATATATTCAGTTCCGCACATCTACGGGGTGATACACCAGTGATAAGTGTAACACATGGTAGAAAATAATAAATATGGTGGGATCTTAAAATTCTTGTGTGCCCATGCTGATGAGAATTTAAACTGGAAAAAGCATGTTTTGGAACCCCTAAAATAACTTGGTTCAGTCACATTCGCATTTGGAGTCATCGAAAACCTAGGGGAGAGACATACCTGTAAACTGACATATTCTGCACATTTTCAGTCAATAATGTCACATGGCATAATGTTCTGATGTAACTCATCTTTAAGAAAGAAAAGTCTTCATTACTTAAAATGTGCTGAATGAGTAATATGTGGTGAACACCCACAATACCTTGAAGACATATTTAAGGAGTCAGGTCTGGTCACAGTGTTTTTATTCCCTCAAGAAGTGAGTTGTAAGTAAGTCACTACAGTTCAGAAGGAACAATGATGTACACAATGACAATACCAGAAGAAAAATAACATTCATTACTCCACATTAAAGTAGTCTTTACAACAAAAAGGGGTGCAGAATCCTGCAACAATTTTTTTTTACCATTTACCCACTGATATAACATGTCTGACAGGCAGCGAAGTAAAATTTGGAAACAAACTGAGAAAGTTTCTCCTTGGTAACTCCTATTCCATAGATGAATTTCTATTATTGTAGTGTGTCATAGGTGGTGGTTAGGAACTACTAAATCATATCTGTGTATCTTTCTCGTTTTAAAAAAAAAACTTAGGGATGTTCAGCATGAAACCATGTGTACAAATTAATTTGGATGTGAATGTTAAACACCTCTTTCCACATCATTACAATTTAT
Organism: Schistocerca cancellata; assembly: GCF_023864275.1. Lineage (NCBI taxonomy): Eukaryota > Metazoa > Arthropoda > Insecta > Orthoptera > Acrididae > Schistocerca > Schistocerca cancellata. Next base: position 448,616,201 of record NC_064633.1, read on the forward strand.
AATGCAGAATGATCCATGGAACATGAAACTCACTAACTAATTAACTAGAAACTGAAAGTTATTAACAAAAGGATGTCTCACAAAACTTGTGCATAAACTATAAATTGAGTATTATTTAATGATACTGGGCTGAATTAAGGGCTACTCAGCTTGTACCAAGAAAAGGTCTCCCAGGGTTGAATGACCCTACAGCCCATAGGAAAGAACTTCCATTGGTATTATAAAAGGAACGGTTATATTTCAGTTATAGTTTACACAGAGATACAAGAAGGGGTCAAATGAAAACTTTAAACATTTTTATTGAACAAAAGTGAAACACAAGTGTATCATTTTTTGGCATAGTCTGCATACCAATCATCATACTTCTTCCAGCACAAAGGAAGTCCTGCAGGGGGGGAGGGGGGGGGGGGGACATTATTTTGGCAGCGTGTAGAGCCACTTGTGCACCGCATGCTGCATCTCTTTATTGGAACGAAATTTCTTTCCTCCCATCACTACTTTGATTGATCCAAACATGTTGGTAACAACTAAGTGTGAGGTCTGATGAGTATGGTGGATGTGGCAGAGTATCAACATGCAGGTCATCAATGGTTTCAAGTGTTGCACAGGCAGTATGAGGCTCAGCATTGTCTTGTTGCAATATGACACCAGTAATTAGATGTCCAGGTTGCTTTGATCTTATTGCAGGCCAAAGCTAATTTTTTAACATGTTACAATATGATGCATTGGTGATGATGGTTCCCTTAGTTGTGTAGTGTTCGAAGACAACATCTCATTTATCCCAAAACAGAGTCAGCAAAATCTTCCTGCAGATCACTGTGTCCAGAACTTCTTGGGTTTTGGTAATGAGGAATGATGCTATTCCTTGCTTGCTCTCTATTTAACGTTGGTGGTGGTGTACCCAGGTTTCACCTCCAGTAACAATTCTCACAAAGAAGCCATCACCTTTTGCTTCAAAGCCCCACAGAAGTTTCTCACAGATGTCAAATAGTCACTACATCAGTTCCGGGGTGAGCTGTTTTGGCACCCATCTTGCAGACACTTTGTGAAACTTGAGCGCTACATGAATGATGTGATGTGCTGATCCTAATCTTCAGATTTGCAGCTATTTCATCCACCATCACATGACCATTGTCCATTGTACTGGCTTCAAGTGCTGCCATAGTCTCTGATGTCACAATGCAGTCTGACTGTACCAGGTGCTTAGTGTCTGTCACAGAAGTCATGCAGTTTCTGAATTTTCTACTCCACTCATACACTTGCTGCAGAGATAGACATACATCACCACACTGAACCTTCAGTCCACAATGGATTTCAATAGGACTCATGCTTTCATTGATCAGAAAATGTGTGACAGAGCACTGTTCTTCATTGGTGCATGTCGCAAGCAGAGCAGCCATTTTGAACCAGTGCTGTGACTGCATTTCACTTGTCTCTAGTATGCTGACACATGAAGGGCATTCCTTACATCGCTGGTAGTGCTGCTAACTTACAGAACAATGGCACAAAATGTCAATTTTAAATTACATTTTAAAAGTTTTCATTTGACTCCCCCTCATACAAGCAATCATAAACAAGAAAGTAAAGAAAGTAACCTGTTTCAGGAACGGCTGTCACAATATCCTTGAACCTGCGATTTGGCTTCAGCTTTCTGTCCACACTGGGTGGTGCAGGATATGCACCAGGTGACAGCTCATTCGAAGCAATGGACAGTGTGTCAGACAGTTTCCGGCCAGGCTTCAGGCCCCTGTCCACAGCTGGTGGGGTTGGCACCTGTCCAAGTGGACTCGGACTCGGCAAATTGGAATATGCAGCTGCAGTCGATGATGACGCTACAGAACCAGAGCAGGATCCCTCTGACTGTGGAGATGGTGGTTCATCACCTATAGTTCCATCTTGAAGGGGCACGTTTACTACATCATCATGGAAATCGTACCTATAGCACGAAACACAATGCCACAGATTAAAAAAGGATTGCAATGAAAATTTTATTTCCAACAATTATACTTGTTGTTATACTTTCTTGGACAGAGAAGTTAAATGAATAATAGGCACAGAATGATTATAAAAGTAAAAATCAAAGTTTCTCCAAACAGCCTCTCTGATCATTCACGTGATGCTGACTAACAGGGCAACAATTTGCAGGCTGTATACATTACTACAGTTATTGTAAGCTATCTTTTCCATGTCAGTGGGGATGTTTGTTTGAAAATTTATAACTTGAACCACATTTCAACTACTTTTCATGTAATTAAATGGTGATGAGGAGGTGTACTGTCTTAATCACTGAAATGAGTGTGAACTCTGAAGACATTCCTTGACTGCATGAGAAACTAGGTTACCCCTGTCGAGCAAAAGGAGACAAATTCAAAACTAAATATTTTAGTAAAATCATTTTAAGTGCCTTGCCAGGGAACTAACTGTGCCTAAGTGCCAACAAGAAAGTTTTTGTTCCAAGTGTCATTAATACTGAAGCACTAATCAACAAAAACCATTTCTTACATGTTTTAAACTGCAGAACTCCAGAGGGAAGCACTGCTAGTCACAAAGACAATGCACCAGTTACTAACACGTTTAAAACACATTCTCCATGTTTTGGCAACTGGATGAAGTCTTGGTGCATCCAACAGAACTGAAAACATGTTTTGTGAAAAAATATCACTTGTAACATTGCCTATTTCCACTCTTCTATTGGTAATTAATTGTGTATCTGACAAAGAACAAATGGATCATTGAATAAAGTCACATATTGTGTGCATTTAATGTAACAGGCCTTTCTATGAGTCAGGATGACATTCAACATTTAGTTATGAATTGTTAGTTGTCAGAGGGTAAAAAACCAACAGTTTTACTTCAAGGTGATTAACAATATTTTGAGAGGAGTGAAAATTTGTACATATTCGGATGGCATTTAAAGAAGTAGGTTTCCTCATCGCTTTGTCTGTCTCCAGCTGTTGATGGGTGCAGCACTCTTCTATAAAATAATTACAAGCTCATGTATCAGCCACTCACTTCACATGCTATTCAAAACCAAACTCCTGTTACTTCTACAACTCCAACAATTTTTTTAAGATTATTTGTTACTGAAAATTCAGATTTAATAGTCCCTTATAAAATATCTGTGTATACAAAAACTGTCAACAGTATCTTGATTCACATATTAACCAACAGTTTTGAGTAATTTTTTTTTATGCTGCTAAAGTGAATGCCACTCAAAATTTTAAGTACGCAGTACAGAAAAGAATGTATGACATAGCAGTTGACTGCAATACTCCATATTTATAGAGGAATGTACAAGACTTATGACTAGATGAAGGAAGGAGAGAATACTTTGAACCTTAAGGTAACTGCAGGGTATTTTGGATCTGAAGCTACTGAAATAGGTAGTTGTATACAGCAAAGAGACATATTATGAACACAATCTAGTTGGACGACTTTGCTGTCATGGTGATGAATTTGCTTACAGTATTTCCAAGATGTTTCAGAGTCTCTGAAATATCTGCTGGATGGCAAGGATTCAAAATAAAATCCAATTTTTGTAACTTGTGTACCCTGAACAGTGGATTTCAATTCTCTCTTTCCAGCTAGAATAAACATGAAAAGAAACAGTCACGCTCAAATTTAAGTTCCAAGGCCAAGTTTATCACTAAAATACTGCCTAATGATGAACCCTAATTTTCTCATATTTGTTTTGCTCCAATAACTTTATTATTTACCTCCAAAACATACTTAATCAAGCAAAACTGAACAGATGTGGATGACAGAGTGTAGTGGATTACATGTCAGAGATGCAAAAACTTGACTTCCAGTTTGTCACCACTACAGACAGACAGTATCATCAAATAGCATGACTTGCCATCCATTGAAAAGCTAAGCAGAACAGATGTGATGTTATGCACCCTACCCCACACCTGCAATGCAAAAGTGAAACTCACTCTCCCACAACAACAACAACAACAACAACACTAATGCATTTACTCATCAACTAAACTCTCTAACAGATTAGAACTGTGTGTGGCTGAACCTCAATCATTTTTTCCATGGGTCTCATGACCAGTATTACTCTATTAGTTTCATTACAGCTACAGTCCACTGCAGAGTGAAATATTGCTTGTTGAAACTACCTTTAGACTGTAGCTAAGCTGTCATTATCATATCAGCTCTCTAAAAGATAGGTCCACCAAAGAAGGAGAGTGTCACTGACAGATGAAAACTTGAAGTTTAACTATAAGGTATGCTTATACAGATCTTTGGTAAGAACAATATCCACAAAAAGAAAACAAAAGAGGAGGATAATAAGACTACCTTGCCTATGATGGTGAAGTCATTAGAAACTGAGCAGAATCTTGGGTAGCACAATAATGGCACAGGGATTTGGTTTTTCACATAAACAATCCAGAAAACCTTTGACCAGATGGCTTCTCATGGATCTGGACCTATTCCTCTCAAATACGAGTCCAGCATTTCAACAACTCCATCACTTTGGTTGCTTGTCAGAGATGCTGGTCCAGGCTTATGTCCCATTATAGTACACCGTTTTGAAACTGCACTATTTATTCTGTGGCAAAGTGAAACATTCAATCTGGAATCTATTCTTTTTTGTCCCTGCTGATGCTATCTCAAAACAATGTTTATAAACAACTGTTTATTGCTGGACCATTCCATTTTATGTCTCACATTCAACATAGCAATTAGATCTTTACAACCATGAAGACATTTTATTGAGAAGGTATTTTACTGTTATTTATACACTGCTTGGATAAAATCTTTAATAATTTATGTTGTTATTTTAAGTCTCTTTTAAAGACATTGGGTATGACACCATGTAACATTATGCATGGAGAGGGTTCGGAGTCCCCTGCAGCAGCACTTGCGTATAAAATTCTCTGTGCTCAAGTTGCATCATGTGTGAGTTAAAGCCCAAGCTTTCAAGGATATTCACATCCTGCATCATCAGGAAAACTAACTGCTGGGACTACTGTGCATCTCGTATAGCAGTGGTCTGCCTTACTATGGGTCAAGTGACATCACCTGGAGCAGTACTTGCATGCACCAATATGGGAAATGGACTCTGAAGTGAGTGCAGACTCCCTCCCCCTGTATCCCCTTGGACCAGAATTACAGGTTGGAAGGAATTAAAATTCTTTGTGAATGCTACATTTCTAATTAAAGCATCTGGAACATGTTTGCAGAAGGAAGTTATATAAACCGCATCAAATTAAATCAGCGTTCATTAGTAAATGGAGGCCGAAACCTAGTAATGCAGGGCAAAAAGAAAGAGGAGAGTCGACAGGCATGCCTTACACATTGTGAAGTACGAAAAAAATTCTGCATTCTGGCCCTAGACAAACTAACTGGGCCTGACTGAGCACCACATCATCTATCAATGGCATCAGTAAATGTGGCACAGAATGAGACACAGTAAGCACACCACTCTCCCTGTCTGTGTCAGGTTTCTTGACCCAGGAACCACTACTAATTGGTTGAGTAGTCCTCAGTGGAGCGTGGAATGTCAGATCCCTTAAGCGGGCAGGTAGGTTAGAAAATTTAAAAAGGGAAATGGATAGGTTAAAGTTAGATATAGTGGGAATTAGTGAAGTTCGGTGGCAGGAGGAACAAGACTTCTGGTCAGGTGACTACAGGGTTATAAACACAAAGTCAAATAGGGGTAATGCAGGAGTAGGTTTAATAATGAATAGGAAAATAGGAGTGCGGGTAAGCTACTACAAACAGCATAGTGAACGCATTATTGTGGCCAAGATAGATACGAAGCCCACACCTACTACAGTAGTACAAGTTTATATGCCAACTAGCTCTGCAGATGACGAAGAAATTGAAGAAATGTATGATGAAATAAAAGAAATTATTCAGATAGTGAAGGGAGACGAAAATTTAATAGTCATGGGTGACTGGAATTCGAGTGTAGGAAAAGGGAGAGAAGGAAACGTAGTAGGTGAATATGGATTGGGGCTAAGAAATGAAAGAGGGAGCCGCCTGGTAGAATTTTGCACAGAGCACAACTTAATCATAGCTAACACTTGGTTTAAGAATCATGATAGAAGGTTGTATACGTGGAAGAACCCTGGAGATACTAGAAGGTATCAGATAGATTATATAATGGTAAGACAGAGATTTAGGAACCAGGTTTTAAATTGTAAGACATTTCCAGGGGCAGATGTGGACTCTGACCACAATCTATTGGTTATGACCTGTAGATTAAAACAAGAAACTGCAAAAAGGTGGGAATTTAAGGAGATGGGACCTGGATAAACTGAAAGAACCAGAGGTTGTACAGAGTTTCAGGGAGAGCATAAGGGAACAATTGACAGGAATGGGGGAAAGAAATACAGTAGAAGAAGAATGGGTAGCTTTGAGGGATGAAGTAGTGAAGGCAGCAGAGGATCAAGTACGTAAAAAGACGAGGGCTAGTAGAAATCCTTGGGTAACAGAAGAAATATTGAATTTAATTGATGAAAGGAGAAAATATAAAAATGCAGTAAGTGAAGCAGGCAAAAAGGAATACAAACGTCTCAAAAATGAGATCGACAGGAAGTGCAAAGTGGCTAAGCAGGGATGGCTAGAGGACAAATGTAAGGATGTAGAGGCGTATCTCACAAGGGGTAAGATAGATACTGCCTACGGGAAAATTAAAGAGACCTTTGGAGAGAAGAGAACTACTTGTATGAACATCAAGAGCTCAGATGGAAACCCAGTTCTAAGCAAAGAAGGGAAAGCAGAAAGGTGGAAGGAGTATATAGAGGGTCTATACAAGGGCGATGAACTTGAGGACAATATTATGGAAATGGAAGAGGACGTAGATGAAGACGAAATGGGAGATACGATACTGCGTGAAGAGTTTGACAGAGCACTGAAAGACCTGAGTCGAAACAAGGCCCCCGGAGTAGACAACATTCCATTGGAACTACTGACGGCCTTGGGAGAGCCAGTCCTGACAAAACTCTACTATCTGGTGAGCAAGATATATGAGACAGGCGAAATACCCTCAGACTTCAAGAAGAATATAATAATTCCAATCCCAAAGAAAGCAGGTGTTGACAGATGTGAAAATTACCGAACAATCAGTTTAATAAGCCACAGCTGCAAAATACTAACATGAATTCTTTACAGACGAATGGAAAAACTGGTAGAAGCCGACCTCGGGGAAGATCAGTTTGGATTCCGTAGAAATGTTGGAACACGTGAGGCAATACTGACCTTACGACTTATCTTAGAAGAAAGATTAAGGAAAGGCAAACCTACGTTTCTAGCATTTGTAGACTTAGAGAAAACTTTTGACAATGTTGACTGGAATACTCTCTTTCAAATTCTAAAGGTGGGAGGGGTAAAATACAGGGAGCGAAAGGCTATTTACAATTTGTACAGAAACCAGATGGCAGTTATAAGAGTCGAGGGACATGAAAGGGAAGCAGTGGTTAAGAAGGGAGTAAGACAGGGTTGTAGCCTCTCCCCGATGTTATTCAATCTGTATATTGAGCAAGCAGTAAAGGAAACAAAAGAAAAATTCGGAGTAGGTATTAAAATCCATGGAGAAGAAATAAAAACGTTGAGGTTCGCCGATGACATTGTAATTCTGTCAGAGACAGCAAAGGACTTGGAAGAGCAGTTGAATGGAATGGATGGTGTCTTGAAGGGAGGATATAAGATGAACATCAACAAAAGCAAAACGAGGATAATGGAATGTAGTCGAATTAAGTCGGGTGATGTTGAGGGTATTAGATTAGGAAATGAGACACTGAAAGTAGTAAAGGAGTTTTGCTATTTGGGGAGCAAAATAACTGATGATGGTCGAAGTAGAGAGGATATAAAATGTAGACTGGCAATGGCAAAGAAAGCGTTTCTGAAGAAGAGAAATTTGTTAACATCGAGTATAGATTTAAGTGTCAGGAAGTCATTTCTGAAAGTATTTGTATGGAGTGTAGCCATGTATGGAAGTGAAACATGGACGGTAAATAGTTTGGACAAGAAGAGAATAGAAGCTTTCGAAATGTGGTGCTACAGAAGAATGCTGAAGATTAGATGGGTAGATCACATAACTAATGAGGAAGTATTGAATAGGATTGGGGAGAAGAGAAGTTTGTGGCACAACTTGACCAGAAGAAGGGATCGGTTGGTAGGACATGTTTTGAGGCATCAAGGGATCACCAATTTAGTATTGGAGGGCAGCGTGGAGGGTAAAAATCGTAGGGGGAGACCAAGAGATGAATATACTAAGCAGATTCAGAAGGATGTAGGCTGCAGTAGGTACTGGGAGATGAAGAAGCTTGCACAGGATAGAGTAGCATGGAGAGCTGCATCAAACCAGTCTCAGGACTGAAGACCATAACAACAACAACAGTCCTCAGTTGGCCCCAAAAGGCCGAGGGCACCCCGTACCAGTCCTCCCGACAAGGAAAAATCCCTGGCACTATTGGGAATCAAACCCAGACCCTCCACATGACTCAGTTATGAGGGACGACATTTTGTGGAATAACCTTAAGAAAACTATAGTACATGTTAAGCAGATACCATACAGACGAGAGTTCCGTACACAGCAGAAAATTAAAGAAACATTTTGTTCAATAAAAGACAGCCTCATTTTGGGTGTTCCTGGTATTTAAAATGTTGCTTTGTGAATGTAGTGAAAATTATGAAGGGCAAATAATCACACCCTGTCCAAATGGTGATGCACACGTATGTCACATGAAGTTGAGAAACTTGGGAATGTCAGTAATAGTAGAATAATCTTACGAAAGGACATAGAATCTCCTTGAAGTAACTACTTACTAAGACTGTAATATAACAAGTGTCAGATATTTGTTACGTCCACCATTGAATTCAACAAGACTGGTTATAATCTTAGCTATAATCTAATCAAAATGATTAGTGGAAAATCTCATATGAAGAGGTGAAACAAATACTAATAAAGAGATAGAGGGGCTGGCCAGTACTTACCTCAGTTCAGTACAGCCAATAGATGCACAAAACAGAAAACTCCTTAATTTCCTCAATAACCTCAACTCCTTTTCGAATCTAAATTTCACCTGGTCCTTCTCCAAAACCCAAGCCACCTTCCTGGATGTTGACCTTCATCTTGTTGAAGCTCACATCCACACCTCTGTCCACATCAAACCCACAAACAAACAACAGTACCTTCACTTTGATAGCTGCCATCCATTCCACATCAAACGCTCCCTTCCCTACAGCCTAGGTATTCGTGGCAAACATATCTACTCCAGTGACAAATCTCTCAACAATTTCACCAATAACCTGACCAGGGCTTTCCTCTCCCACAACTATCCTGCAGACCTGGTCCACAAACAGATCTCCCGAGCAATACATTCCTCTCCGTCCAACAACAATGTTCCTACACCCAGACCACACAGAAGCATCCTCCTTGTCACCCAATATTATCCTGGTCTCGAATACATCAACAAATTACTCCGCCAGGGATATGACTTTCTCAAGTCAAGCTTTGAAATGAGATCATTCCTTGACAATATTCTCCCCACACCACGCAGAGTTGCCTTTCATCGCCCCCTCCCCCCCCTCCCCCCCCCCCCAGCCTCCGTAACATCCTTGTCAAACCCTACAATATTCCCAGACCACCTTCTCCACCCAACAGTTCCTACCCCTGTAACCAACGACGCTGCAAAACCTGCCCCATGCATCCCCCCCCCCCCCCCCCACAACCACCTACTCCAGCCCCACTACTGGTAAAACATACACAATTCAAGGCAGGGCCACATGTGAAACACAACACATTGTCATTTATCAGCTGGCATGCCTGCACTGCACAGCCTTTTACATTGGTATGACGACAACTAAAGTAGCTGAGCGCATGAACAAGCACAGATGAACTGTCCGCCTAGGAGATATCCAATACACAGTAGCAGAGCATGCCATCCAGCATAATTCTAGGGACCTAGGAACGTGCTACAACGTACGTGCCATTTGGCTTCTCCCACCCAACACCAGTCCCTCGTAACTGCTGAGATGGGATCTTGCACTCCAACACATCCTTTCATCCTGCCATCCCCCTGGACTGAGCCTACGTTAACCAACCTCACCCCCATTTCTTTTCAGTCTTCTCATTTTTCCCTCTCCTCTTTAGCCATTCAAACATCTTTTCTTTCTACATAGTTGTGTTTATCTTTATACTATATACCTGTTTACTTCTGTGTGCATCCTCTTTGGTTTGAAGCTGGCACAGTACTTACAATAGAATATCTTTGGCTTCCCTCTGACGACCATGCCTCCATCCTTACTACCCTCCCTGGTTACCTTTCCCTGTTGCTTCATAAACTGGGTTGTGAGTAACTGAATCCACTTTCCCTTCTTCCCTTTTTTCCCCTCTCTCCTCCCTGATGAAGGAACAAAGTTCCGAAAGCTAGGAATGTAAATTTTCTGTTCTGTTTTGTGTATCTATCGGCTGTACTGAACTGAGGTAAGTACCGGCCAGCCCCTCTACCTCTTTATTAGTATCTATAACCTAATCAGGCACTAGAAACTGAGCATTCACAAGGAATTCAAATTAAAAACCTATTTCAAACTATGTGGTGGTGATGTAGGTGGTCTGTTCTCTTCTGGCCCTGTAATATTGCCCACAGGAAACCAGGTGATATCACTGCACAAATAATAAGCCAGATCAACACATTTCATTCTCAGCTATCTGTCATCTCCTGGTGGACAAAATGAATAATATCTTCAAAAGCTTTAGTTCTAACTCAGATGTGATGTAGCTTGAACAGTAAGCAAATTGTATACACAATGCTCTCAAAATAAATCTTAAATTTTTTATAGTACATGTAAACCAATAACATGAATGTTCTTTCTTAAATACACTTCACTTCCAACACCACTGTATCTTCCAGCTCAGTTTTAAGTATAAACATTATTTTCTATTCTTACTGCAGGTTACACCAGCCAGCATCTTGTATGTACAGTCAAACTGACAAAGTTTGAACACACTGAATACTGCAGCAACTATGAGAGATGTTTACAGATACTAGTCACACGTAAGTGGGGATGAGGAGGAGGAAGATGTGTCTTCTTGACAGGTCAAAGAAAAAACAACCACCAATATTTTCCTTGCAATTTAGGGGGCTCTTCTGGAACACACTACATTTTTTTATTCTTCTTCTGCAAGTTCAAACAAACTATAAAATGCAAAGAAATTATCTATCAGCACTTTAAAAAAAAAAAACATTCTCATACCTAAAAACATCTCCATTTACTTGTACAGGAGCAGCATTGCTGTAACAGTGCCTTGACAGAGAAGGCATCCGAGAGAGAGAACCAGTTCCATCAGCTTCACCTCCAGACACTAATCCTGCTGTAACTGGATACTGATGCGACCTTGGAAAGTCATACATGTCGTCTGTTACAACAATGACATCAGTATGAGGTGGTGACACAGGTGACGGAGGCTCCTGGGAACCCTTGTCACTGTTAACTACTGTTGATCCTGTGCTCTGACTGGAAATATTGTCCAAATTCATGTAACTTGGCCCAGCACTGTTGTCTACTGATGTAAGGTGAGATGGCTTAGGTGGTCGAGGTGGTGCAGGAGGTGGTATATCACTATCAACTACCTGGAAAAGAAGAGCACAATTTTTAGACATTGCATTTTTCAGTGCAAAAAACCTATTATGTATTGCCACATTGGCTAGTGACACACAGATTATATTGTTACCAAACAAATCTTTGTACTTTCAATAATATAAAGCTTTTTCAATTTATTTTTGGAATCCTTGGAAAAGTGAATTACTATATGATTTTTTCCCCACATCAGCTATTGTTATTGACATCTTGGACATGCAATGGTAACCACAACCTGCTGACATTTATGCAGTTACTTACTTTGGCAAGTATTTTACTGTAAGCCATATGCCTCATAATGTCTTTGTCACTGTTTTTGTTCTACTTACTTTCTTGTCCTACTAATTTATTGTGTTACTTCACTTCAGGAACTAAAATGTTTGTCTAGATTATTATTATTAAACAAAAAGAGACCCTTACAGTTAGACGACCAAAGCGGCGAACAACGCTCCATGAACCAACATCACCCTCTGTTGAACTGTCTGATGGGCGAGTTGTTCTGGGCAGACTCATTGTATCGGCTTCTGCACTACTGGGAAAAGTTTCCCAGTTCACAGATGGGAGGCTGCGTGTAGTTCCGTGACCTTTAAATGATGAACAGAAAACACTCATCAGTGAAACACGCATTATATTACAGTGAATTCAAAAATTAAATGGGTAGAAATTAAAATAAAATCTTTATTGAATGAATGTGCCAAACACATCAATAAGAGAGAGAGAGAGAGAGAGAGAGAGAGAGAGAGAGAGAGAGAGAGAGAGAGCTCTGAAGAATGACTTTTTCAAAAGCTGAGCAACCTTTCCTTTAACCTTTTCCAAGTGCCTGTCAACCACCCTCTTCAACTTCGTGAGTAGAAATCTAAATTTATTTACATACTAGATTAAAATATACATGACTGTATTGTATAATATAAAACATTGATGAGGGTGAATCATGAACAGTGGAAAAACTAGAGAAAAATGAGAAAGCATACGTGTTACACAAGGATGCAGGAAAGTAAGTTATAATAATAGGGTAGTCTATCTCGCTACAGGTCACTTCATCTCTGCACTGCAACTGCACCTTACATCCATTCAAATTTTGGTATTCAAGCCTTGGTTTCCTCTTTAACACCATCCCACCTACCTCTAGCCCCCCCCCCCCCCCCCCCCCCCCCCACACACACACACCACTCCAGTACCAGATTACTATTCACTGATGTAATTTAGTCAAGTTGTGCAGGATTTTTTGTTTTCTTCTCTCCTCGATATGATATGATTCGCTAACTCTTCATTAGTTATCTGGTGGACCCATCTAATCATTTTCTGTAATGCCACGTTTTAAAATCTTAAATTCTCTTCTCATCCAAACTGATTTATTGACCACATTTCCAGGCTACACTCCACACAGTTACCCTCCAAAACATTTCCTAACACTCAAATTTCTAACAGATGTTAGCAATGGAAAAGGGTACACTTAGTCTCATGAGGCAACTGAGGAGCGAACTGAGCTAGTAGCAGCAGCTCCAGGAAACAAAAAGTGACAATGGCTGGGAGAGTGGTGTGCTTACCCCATGTCCCTCCATACCACATCCAATGACACTGTTAGTGGATGTGGCACTGAAAACTGAATTAACTGTGCAGTCCAGCACCAACTATGCAGTGCTATTGTAAATGACTTGTTGAGTTTTGATGCTCTATATTTTCCAAAGTATTGCACATACAAATATGATTGATGCATGAATAGAATGTTAACCTCCCAAAGTTTGAGTTTTGTACTGTACAAATGTTTTACAAGTGCCCATCTGGTAACATGACACACGTCCAAGCAGTATTCAGGTTCATTCCATACCTTATGGATCAACATCCTGTCGATGGCCATTGCAGCAGCACTGATGGGTTCTCGGAACTGTTCCAGACTTCTTGGCAATGGAGATAGTAAACACATTCCTCAATGTATCTACTAAGGGGGAAAAAATCACAAGGAGTTAGGTAAGGTGACCTGGGAGGCCAAGCGAACAGATCCACATCATCTTCACCACTATGATGAATCCACAGATAGGGGAGTCCATCTTTAGGTGGTTACAAGCATAGATGCTCCAACGAGGAAGTTCCTCATCTTGTTAGAAGATGCTAGTCTCTGAATCAGCTGTCAGTTGTGGAAACAACCACAACTGCAAGATAGCAAGTAAGAGGTATCCATCACCATCTTCTCACAGAAGATAAACAGCCCATACAGCTTTGTCTTTGACACTGCACAGGAAACATTAACCTTCCACAAATCTCATTTATGCATCACAATTCCATGATGACGTTCAGTGCCCCACATTCTCATGTAGTGGTGATTAATCTTTCGCAATACATAGAATGTTGCTTCATCATCGAATATCAGCTTGGAGGTGAAATGCTCATCCGTAAGTCCTTGCTGCATTGTGATTCAAAACTGAAGGCACCAGCCATAATCTTCCGGTTTTAATTATTGTGTGAGCTGCATATGGTGTAGCCTGAAATGTAACCATCATCAGAAAATATTTCACACAGTCTGCTGTGGTATTCCAAGTGCTTAGCTTGCATGGACCATTGATTTTTTTGGCTGCATATGAAACTTTTCCTTACTTTCTCCATGGATGCATCTGGTACACTTGGTTGACCAGCACTTTTCATCTTACAGAGACAACCAGCGACCATCAATTGTCATACCAATCCACTATGTTTTTTAAAGTGGTTGTTGTTTTCCATTTTTTGTTCTGAATGCACAATGCATGCTTCACACACGAAAACTATTTTCTTGCTTTGGCACAATTTCGTCAAGGCACTGTACTCTTAATTCTAACTGGTGGGTAAAATGCAAACTTGGTGAGTTTGCAGTACTGTTCAGGCATAAATCATGTATGTACATGTAGTACGATGGGTGTTCAATAACTAATGAAACACTTTTTTCTCAAATGATTTCAGATGAAGAAACACTGAATTTGTTGTCTAACATTGTGGAACATTACTATTCTATCCCCTATAGTTTCATGAAGTTCTGCTACATGGTGGTGCTATTGGTATCCTTCAAAATGGAGCCTGTAATGTAGGTGCATTCCAAGCATAGAGCTGCCATTGAGTTTCTCTCAGTGGAAAACCAGAGCACTGCAGATATTCATAGGCACTTGCTGAATGTCTATGGAGACATGACAGTGAATGAAAGCACAGCGACTCGTTTGGTGAGGCATCGGACATCATCACAACAAGGTTGTGCAAACCTGTCTGATCTCCTCCATGCCAGCCAGCCACACACAGCTGTGACTCCTGCAATGTTGTAACATGCAAACACTCTCATATAAGGTGATCAACACTTCACAATCGAACACCTCGTTTCTCCACTACACATCTCCGTTGGTAGCGCAGACACACCAGTCGTCGTACTCAAAGGTGTGAGCCCACTGGGTTCCTTGTGGCCTAACAGAAGACCATAAAGAGTTTCCATCTGTCTAGCCTAATAAAGGAAGCACTTCACAGGAAGCAGTATGTGGACTATGCGGAGGTTATTGATGCACAACACATTGGCCCTGACATCGACCAGTACAGTGGCACTATGCAGGCGTACAAGCCCTCGCAAATTGGTGGTGTGAGGTGGTTGCACTAGACAGAGATAAAGTTGTTTTGTAGTCAAAAGAGTGGAGAATAATATGGGGTACTGGAATCCTGAATAAAATCAACCTGCTTTCAGGAAAAAAAGTGTTCATTACTTATTGTATACCCCTCTTATTTAGGAAAATACAGAGCTTTTCAAAGGAATGAATCATTTTTAGTACCTCGTAAGATAAATTTACAATAGTGGTGAGTGCTTCCCTCAAAACCTGTAGGTGCTTCAAAGAGAAACAACCCTGCATAAACATGGAATCTCAAGAACAGTAATGGTGGTACAGTCGTAAAGTGTCCTACTATTGGTTGAAAGATCTAGGGTTTGACCCTCCAAGTAATTCCTAGGATTTGTGTGTGTCACTTTTCATTTATTCCATCTTTGGAAATGTTTTTTTCCATCTGAAAAATGCAGAACTGTGCAGTGGTTTACAATGCATGTTACACTGTAGGTGCCCCTATAACTAGCAAGGTCACTCAGTTCTAAGGCTGGAGTAAGGCAACAGCATGCCACCTAAAATAGAACCAAGCCTAGTAAAGTAGTGTCATATTCACACTAACTTAACTTTTAAAAAAATGGTTGGCGTTAATAAAACAAATACAACAGGTAAGTAAGTACACACTATTTGAAATTCAAATTGCACAAAAATTAGAGGAACACCACACCAAGTCCACACTAAACCTGGAGTCAAGGATTTTGAACTGTAGGAATTACGAACAGCTGATCATCAAAGTATATTCATGAGATGCAAGGTAGCTTTTTTAATTTCATGCAATCCAATTCACAGGAAATTAGTATTATTCCGCAGCTGGATCAAGCAAGTACAGTAACAGAAAGCATACAGAAATCATGCTTGTCACACGTCAGCATCAATATCTTGAGACAGGTGGGTGCCGGACAACATGTATCATCAGAATCTAACTGCAACGTGTGAGCTACGGTAGGAGGCAATCAAGAAAAAATGGGAATGGTTTACTGAGTATAATGGTATCCTAGCCAACAAAAAAGTGGAAACTGCCCACTGTTTAAAGTCTTAAGATGATATTCTGCAGTAGTTTTAACATTAATGTATACAATTACAATAATCTACAGCAATTAATATTAAAAAACTGTGGTAAATTTAACTGTGCAACTGTTAAAAGAGCTCATAGGTTGTATACCTGGTCCAACAGTATCATCATCTGTGAACACACTCTCTCCATCCGTGTTAGGACTGTGGGGTGGTGTTCCCAAGCCAGTGCCACTGCTCTGTTGCAAATCTAAGTTTGGTGGATGTAGCTTTCGTGGTAAGTCATAAAATTCTCCAGTTACTACTTCTGGGGGTGGTGCCTCTTCATACACTTGCCGCTTGCGTGCTGCAGGTACAGGTGCTTTCTGAAGGACTATAGTAGGTTTAACAGATGATGGTTCTGGTTCCTTTCCCTTCACCTGTTAAACATCAATGAATTACACATAAACACATTGTGTAAAAAAATGCACTGGAGAAATTTAAACATTCATATAAATGAGTACTTATTGCCAAGTTGAATCACTTATTTCATCAGTAGTGGCGAGGAAAGTATTTAGAGAAGACTACAGTAAAAATTTTAATACAATTACACCATCACTAACATCAGTTTTTCTGTAATTCCCCCTCACGTCTTAAAATTTCAGTCTTAGAGCAGCAGATAAAAAAACTCCAACGACACAAACAGGGGAGACTACACCCACATAATGCGCCATTACGCATAATCACAACTGGTGAAGATGAGTGCCAAGAAGAAATATGTAACAGAATGTAAATTAAACAATGAATTATCAGGAAGAACTACAGGAGTATCAATAGTGCTGGCAGGATTTTTGGCACCAGCAACAGCAGTTGTTTTGCTGTTGTCTGTTGAGTCAGTCTTAACAACATTAGCACTATTAGTGACTGCAATTGGAAAATAATGCCCCAAACCTCAAGAAAGATCAAATATTTCACACAAAAGAATCAGTGGTGGATGAATTAAAATCTCAAAAACTACTGTCAGAGACCTGAGATACTGTAGCACAATCTGAAATTCTGTACACTAAATAGTTCAACATCCATTCATCAGAACAAAATCAATACTTCTAAAATCCAACATTTCACTTACTCTGGTAATGGTGGATTTAGTTAACTTGCTAAAAGGAGTAATAAAATTGAATCTTCATGTACAACACTAAATAAACAGAGAAAAAGTAACATAGAAGAAACATAGGTGTCAATAATGGTAAATGAGCTCAGCATGTAATGGAAATGGCAACATCATAAAAGGGCACGAAAACAGTTAGGAATTCTGATGTGTCAAGAACAGAGAAACATCCAGCTAGCACAACAAAAAGGGATTTGTGTGAAGAAATTAGATGAAAGACATCAACATAAATGTATACAGGGTGTTACAGAAAGGTACAGCCAAACTTTCAGGGAACATTCCTCACACACAAATAAAGAAAAGATGTTATGTGGACATGTGTCCGGAAACGCTTAATTTCCATGTTAGAGCTCATTTTAGTTTCGTCAGTATGTACTGTACTTCCTCGATTCACCGCCAGTTGGCCCAATTCAAGGAAGATAATGTTGACTTCGGTGCTTGTGTTGACATGCGACTCATTGCTCTACAGTACTAGCATCAAGCACATCAGTATGTAGCATCAACAGGTTAGTGTTCATCACGAACTTGGTTTTGCAGTCAGTGCAATGTTTACAAATGCGGATTTGGCAGATGCCCATTTGATGTATGGATTAGCACGGGGCAATAGCTGCGGCGCGGTACGTTTGTATTGAGACAGATTTCCAAACGAAGGTGTCCCGACAGGAAGACGTTCGAAGCAACTGATCGGCGTCTTAGGGAGGACGGAACATTCCAGCCTATGACTCGCGACTGGGGAAGACCTAGAATGATGAGGACTCCTGCAATGGACGAGGCAATTCTTCGTGCAGTTGACGATAACCCTAATGTCAGCGTCAGGGAAGTTCCTGCTGTACAAGGTAACGTTGACCACGTCACTGTATGGAGAGTGCTACGGGAGAACCAGTTGTTTCCGTACCATGTACAGCGTGTGCAAGCACTATCAGCAGCTGACTGCCCTCCATGGGTACACTTCTGCGAATGGTTCATCCAACAATGTGTCAATCCTCATTTCAGTGCAAATGTTCTCTTTACGGATGACGCTTCATTCCAACGTGATCAAATTGTAAATTTTCACAATCAACATGTGTGGGCTGACGAGAATCCGCACACAATTGTGCAATCACGTCATCAACAGAGATTTTCTGTGAACGTTTGGGCAGGCATTGTTGGTGATGTCTTGATTGGGCCACATGTTCTTCCACCTACGCTCAATGGAGCATGTTATCATGATTTCATACGGGATACTCTACCTGTGCTGCTGGAACATGTGCCTTTACAAGTACGACACAACATGTGGTTCATGCACGATGGAGCTCCTGCACATTTCAGTCGAAGTGTTCATACGCTTCTCAACAACAGATTCGGTGACCGATGGATTGGTAGAGGCGGATCAATTCCATGGCCTCCACGCTCTCCTGACCTTAACCCTCTTGACTTTCATTTATGGGGGCATTTGAAAGCTCTTGTCTACACAACCCCGGTACCAAATGTAGAGACTCTTCGTGCCCGTATTGTGGACGGCTGTGATACAATACGCCATTCTCCAGGGCTGCATCAGCGCATCAGGGATTCGATGCGACGGAGGGTGGATGCATGTATCCTCGCTAACGGAGGACATTTTGAACATTTTCTGTAACAAAGTGTTTGAAGCCACACTGGTATGTTCTGTTGCTGTGTGTTTCCATTCCATGATTAATGTGATTTGAAGAGAAGTAATAAAATGAGCTCTAACATGGAAAGTAAGCGTTTCCGGACACATGTCCACATAACATATTTTCTTTCTTTGTGTGTGAGGAATGTTTCCTGAAAGTTTGGCCGTACCTTTTGTAACACCCTGTATATTTGAGTGGCGTCTGTTCTGTTGGGCACATCCGACAGGACAGACACCACTTGTGATGACACTGTTGGTGCATACATTTACATGAAATAGAGGAAAGGGAAAGAAAGGGAAGAGATGGGTGGGAATTCGTTACTTCCAGTTGTGCAGGGAACTGTGGTAATACAATGGCAGAAGTTGAAAATTTATGTCACACTGGACACAAACCCAGATTTACTGCTTGTCATGAGCAGTTGCCTTAATCACTGCAGCCATCTGAATCCTGGCCTGACACAAATTTTCAACTTTTGCCATTACATTACTACAATGCCCTGCATGGCTGGAAGTCACTAATTCCCACCCATCCCTTCTCTTTCTTTCCCCATCTTCTGTTTCATGTAGTCATCAATGCAAGTTACACTCTATTTGTGTTTATCTACACAAGCCATAAAGAGTAGTCACAAGAGCAACAACAACAAAGACTTTTTGAGAGCATTGAGAGGGTGAGAATGCTCAACCACCGAAGACAGAACCATACTTAGAATAATCACCACTCATTCACTGCTATATTTTGGAATAAGACTCAGTGGCAGTTATGCAGTAATGAACTTCATGCCATAAGGACATGTTATTTACATACTGTTTACCAGTATACAGCCTGATTAAAATTACATACTACTAGACTCTTCACATCTTCTCAGAGATTAGTTCCTTCAACCAGAACTCTCAATACCATGGGCAAACTGTCTGCTGATACCAATGCGCCACAGCAAAGCAGTTTCATTTTCCAAGTAGTGTTGCATACACACATACTCTTATCAGGTGCTGACGGTATTCCATTTAACTGCTGCCAGCAACTGTGGACTGTTGGAGTTGTCAGGGCCTGCTCCCTGTTGTCTGAGCCCTAACTAATGTGCAGCTCACAGACGATGTGGCAATAGTGCAGTGTCATGTAACAAACATCTAATGACAAGTATTTTTAATCAGATTTTGGTACATATTACATTTATGAACAAATATCTTTGTGGAGAATTGTGTTACAGAATTTTCTCAGCACAACTGATTAATAGTGTGCTATTGGGTGTTCTGCCAAATAACTGTTCCCATTTTATGCACAATATTTCAATGACCAAACCAGCTAACTTCTTCAAGTGCTTCAAGTTTTGCTGTTATGTATAGTTTTAGAATGGTTGGAGTCAACTGGTCATCGAAATGATGTGGGTGAAATGGAAACAACTTAGCAAACACTTGGAAGCACACTATTATCCTCATGTAGATTTTTATGCGTAGATTCACATTTTAGACAGCATGTGTCAAACATTCCATAATCTGTAGTCACAACATTGTAAATACTGTCATCAAACAATATTTTCAAGCATCTTGCACTTTTTCATTTGCACAAGTTGCACTGTTAGTGACAACAACAACAACAACAACAACAACAACAACAGCCAAGGACTCCTAAATTCTCATTAAATTCTCCAACATTGCCTAATCAATGAAGCAATTCACGTAGTTCCAGGAAAATCTAACAAGCCAGTGTGTACACCTGTGTCAACATGCAAAATTACATAACCCGTAAATAATATTTAATTAAACAAGTACTTATATCAATATGAGAAGAAGGCAATTCACTTAAGATGCCAACTATTAATCAATCTCAAATCACAGTTTGTGATCACTTTTGCATTGTATAAGCATTAGGGATACTTACACTTCGAGCTTGGTGGACAGCTGTACCATACTCTGTGTTGACAAGTCCATAATGGGCACGGGTCATGAATATATGAGTATCACGCTGCAGCAGCTCGTCCAGATTATCCTCTGGCCCCGTAAGTGGATGTCCTGATATGCATTCACTAATAGCTATGTATGGACCTGAGACAGTGCTAACTGGTGATACTGGTGGAGAGTCCGTTGCACTGGTACTTGTATTTGTAGCACTGATATTTGTGGCACTGCCCCTCATCTCTGGCACACATTCAACAGCAGCAGCACCACCATCGGCAGCTGCAAGCAACATAGGGAGCTGTACTGCATCTGCTGCTTCCTCCACATCTACAAACAGAGAAATCCTCTATTACTATTAAAACAATCATTTTACCCAGTACAAAATCAATTCACAAAAAAAAGTCTCACTCCAGCTATTGAATTGTTCGTTGACTTTCACGTCTGTTATTCTCCAATTTTTAAATTTTTCCATACAAATACAGTTACTAGCTTCAAGAAATGTCAAAAAGTAGTTGATAGCTATTGATATGTCTCACAATGTTATATAAAAGTATAGTACAAAATACAGATATGATAGGGTAACACTATTCCATGTATAAATGGTTACTGAAATAATGGAAGAACTTATTTTTTGTGAAACAATGTTTCAGTGAGGATAATAATTGCAAAACAAAAGGTCACCAGACAAAGTTAATACTCACCTCCTTAAATGAGCACACTGGTCATTTTGGTGTGCTGTATATTGGTATCATGTGGCCATGCAACCCTCCATTGCTTACACTAGTTGTGGCAGTGAAGTAGTGTGGATCTGCCACTTGGGCATATCAAATCAGCGCATTAAGATGGGTTGGAGTGGAGATGCAAGAATGGTAGAAAGAAAAAGGAACCATCATGTATAGACATGCTCATGACCACATGAAGAATAATGATGTCCATTTTGTTGGTATATCAGTGGAGATTGTTCAAGATGTCTGCAACAAATGGTGTGCAACTTGCAGCCATTTAACATGGTATAAGAAAAGTAATAATAAGGATGTTCCACCCACAGGAACCGGAGAAGTATGTCACACCTTGTTAATAACAATCAGTTTTCAAAGAGGAATTTCTCTAGTTATCAGGGAACGCAGGTCCATCTTAAACAGTTTTTTGTGCAGACGTTGTAAAGGGAACTTGCTGATACTGATCAGTAAATCCTCATGTCTTCCACAGCCCAACAACACAAACTGGATGATAGCTCACTCAAAGTGTGTAGTGTGGCCCAAGAAGTAACAGTTTTCTCTCTTGTCCAACGAAGCATGGTGTCAAGTGCACAAATGGCTCAATGCTGTGTTTGGCAGGTGTAGTTCAGGTCAGAGATGATTCTGTGATGTTTCAGATGTGTTGTATAACTTGGGTCTTACTCATTCAGGCTATGACAAGCATTAACAGGATGCTAATTCAACATTCTGCTGACTAGTGTTTCTTCTACGTCCTCATGGTGAGTATACTGCGGACATTCCTGTCTGAGTTGAAAAGAGCCATGATCATGAGACTGCACACAATCTCCTGGTGTGATGAATACTCAGCAACCTAGTGCACCTCGACTGGCCTGCTACATCATCTGATCTTAACCCCAGACAATTTGGAACATTGAGTGGATCATAGCCATCAACATCCCCACAATTTGGCAGCTCTGCAAGATCTCATTATTAATGAGTGGCTTCTGCTAAATGTGACATACTTGAAGGAACTTTTGGACAGTCTAACTCAGCAAACTGAGGTCAATATCAATGGTAGAGTTGGTCCTACACGGTATTGGGTGATTTTCCTCACGGGGGAGGGGGGGGGGGGGGGGGGGGGGGAGTGCTTATTCTAAGGGGAACATCAATGATTTATTCATTGCCAATTCTCCTTACTCCATTGACTGACTTGTATTTTGCTGTCTCTAAAACATTAATTCTAATTTTAATTTTATGGACAATAATATAGGATGGAATATAATTATCAGAAAAGATGACTATTTGTGACAAGTTCTCTTCTTCACACCACTCACTCTCTTTGCCATATATAATTCAGGATTTACATTTTATGATTGTTCATGGAGGCCACAAACCTTTGCTTTCATGACGAGAGCTTCTCTTCTTTACAGGCGAATCTGCTCTTCTATCGAGGAGCATCAACAAAGTGCTTCTTCATTCATTTCTCCTTTACACTAAACCTCAGTCAAACACTCGTACACAACTTTGAGATGACATTCCCAAGTTTAACTACGCACAGTTATACTCACATTTCTTACACATTTAATACAAATTTGGGCAACTACAACAACAATGAAATATTCAAAGTAATTACTACATACTATTTTTTCCAATTCTAAACTGGACTGTGATGAGATTTTGACCAAAGAAAATGAGACTGAAATGTGCCATTATGCAATTTTTACTAGAAGTTTCTCTGTACTACCGGTCATTAAAATTTTATTGAAAGTAATAGAGGAAAGTAATGTGTAAATGCTCACTTTCATTTAAGTAAGATTGTGTGTGTGCACAGTTTTGTTCACTTGTAATTCAGGTGTAAAAAACAGAATCCTTTCATCAACAAATCAAAATAAACAGCAGGTGTGTGCAATTGTGCATCTGTGTGATTGTGCGTATGTGTACTTTTACTAGAGAAAGAGCAACAGCTCAAAAGCTAATGTAAAGATGTGGTTTTGTCTGTCACACATCAGTCAGCTATAAGCGAGTAGTTGCCTTTCCTTTATCTTACATACCAAAACATAGAAGTGCATGAGAATGTTACACACTGATATCATATAAATAATGTCTTGAGCTGCAATCTCTACAACTCATTTCTTCACATTTAAGTATGTACGTACCAACATCATCATCTTGGTATGCCTTAAGTCCACAAACTTGGCATACGCATTCAACCCATTTGTTCATGTCCTCTTCTGAGTCAGCTGCAAGGTAATACGTTCTCTTCGGAGTTTGGACATCAAACATGTAATGGTACTTCACCTTGCGGTTTTCAAATGATAAACCCGCATCAACCTGTTTGACAAGCAATTAACAATATTTCAATGCACTTGTTCCAAATATTCTCACAAGTACGACAGAAATTAACTACCATATTCATCATTCTTATTTAATTGTTTGTTGCATTATTATTCAAAAGGCATAATGGTTATGTACCCACTGATGTTTCTCTGTATGAATGATAGGTGACAATTTGCTGGTTAAAATGGAGGTCACTATTTCCTGAATCACACCAAGATGTCAGAATACTCACAACATTGCACACTTCAGTCTTTAATATACAGAAAAAATTAAGTATAAAGTAGCAAGTTATACACTTCATACACAAGTTGTTGTTAGGCTGGTCAAAGTTTACTGAGGGAAATACAGATCTACAAGTGCTAAGAGAGCATAGATGGCAGTTCATGGAGACCAATTTTAATGAAAAGTGAAAAATTAATTACTAAAACTTCCAGGTAATGTATAGAAATCATGACAACACAGAAGACTGAGAGCACCATATTTCCAATTTTGCTACGTGGTAATTAATTTGTAACCATGAGTTTCAGTACAAGAGTGGCGGGTGATATCGTGGGAAAAAAAAAAATTCTGGAAATAGAATGTGTAATAGGTAGCAGTAATGCATTTCAATAGAGAATAAGAGAGGCTGGAAAAGCCTCTTACCTCTGTTGAAATATTGCTACATTGAACAAATATTTGCTACATTGAACATTAGCAACAAAGTAAAATATGTATAACAACAGGAGAAACAGAAAGACTCCTCAAAAAGAAGCAGAATTTGTCAAGACCCAATCCACCATCCATTCTAAATCGTTTTAATTCTGCTCTTACATCATGAAGCAATTTTTAGTATAATAACATAGTAAATTTTCATACCCTTAGTAAAATGAAACTCACTTCAGTTTGCCAACATTGCAGTAACTGATCTTTCAAGAGTCTTCACAATTGTGCCAACAGAGGTCCCACATGCTTGACTGGGAACACAAAAGAATTTGACCAGAGGGAGTGCGAATAGGGAGGTGAATGCTCTCATTTTTTTGTTGGTTTATTTGGGAGAATGTTGATATGAATCACATCTTGGCTTTCATGATTATAAAAGGCCCACAACATGATCTTGAAACACTGGTATTTCCATTCAATGTAAAATCTTTGAGGAACAGGCTGCTACACTGCAGCCATATCAGCCTGACTAAATGCGGCCCTGTCCTACATTATAATTTTTAGCTTTTACAGATAAGCCTTCATTGCCCATTATCACCCAAATTTGGTTTCACTCGAAATGATTCTAGTCTTCTCTTTCACTGAGCCAACAACCCATCTGACAAAAATTACTCTGGTGCGCCTATTACTGTAGATTAATATGGGGTGTGACCAACCTTCGATTTTATGACAACTGGAACTCTGGCGAGGACACTTTCAACAAGTTATCTGAATGACTGGAGAAATGGTACATCATTGTTCATCTAGAGCCAAACCCAGATGGTTTTGGTTTTGGGGCGCAAAACTGCTATGGTCATTAGCGCCCGGTCTGTGACTTAGGAAACGGTAAAAAACGAAAATGGAAAGCAGCAGCAATGGGAACGAAACTCAAAAAATTGGAGAAACTAAAAGCAGAAGGAAAGCTTAAAAATCCACTACAGAAAGGGGTTGGTTGTCCCCAAAAAGAGCATCAAATGACTGACGTCATCTCACTGGCACTAATAAACTCGAGAACGCGATCGGCCGAGCGCGTGTCATCTGCTAAAATGGACGATATATCAGGCGACAGCTGTAGACAGGCTCGTAACGGAGTAAAATAGGGGCACTCAATTAAAAGGTGTCTTACCATCCACAGCTGAGAACAGTGGGGACAGAGTGGGGGAGGATCACCGCTTAAAAGATGTCGATGGCTAAAAAGACAGTGCCCTATTCGGAGTCTAGTTAAAATTACCTCCTCCCGACGACGCGTTCGGGAGGAAGAGGTCCAAGCACAGGGAAGAGCTTTCACGTCCCGCAATTTATTATGGGGAAGTGTCGACCAATGTGCGTGCCATAAAAGAACAACACGACGACATAAAACGCTCCGTAGATCGGCGAAGGGAATCGATCGAATAGCTGGCCGAAGAAGAGAGACTGCAGCCTTGGCCGCTATATCGGCTCCCTCACTGCCACAGATACCAACGTGTCCTGCGAGCCAGAGGAACGCCACCGAGACGCCCCCCAAATGGAGCAAGCGCAGGCAGTCCTGAATCCGGTGGACCAGAGGGTGGACAGGGTAGAGAGCTTGGAGACTGAGGAGAGAGCTGAGCGAATCTGAACAGATAACATACTGTATCCGCTGATGGCGGCGGATGTATTGGACAGCCTGGAGAACAGCGTAAAGCTCCGCAGTATAAACCGAACACTGGTCGGGAAGCCGAAATCGATTTGGGGTGTCGCCAACAATATAGGCACTCCCTACACCTAACGATGTTTTCGAGCCATCAGTGTAAATAAATGTGGCTTCCTTCATTTGTGCACATAGAGCAGCAAATGCCCGACGAGGATGCCTGTCCTCCAACAGGTATCGTATGCTCTCTCCAGATCAAAAAATATTGCTACTGTTTGGCGTTTCCGGAGAAAATTGTTCATGATATAAGTGGAGAGAGCAACAAGATGGTCAACTGCAGAACGATGCTTTCGGAAACCGCATTGGGCAGGTGTTAAAAGACTGCGGGACTCCAGCCACCAAGCTAAACGGCTATTCACCATACGCTCCAAAACCTTACATACACTACTCGTGAGAGAAATGGGGCGATAGCTAGAGGGGAGATGTTTGTCCTTTCCGAGTTTCGGAACAGAAACGACGATAGCTTCCCGCCATCGTCTGGGAAAAGTACTGTCGGTCCAAATTCGATTATAAAGGCGAAGGAGGTAACGCAGACTATGGGTTGATAAATGCAGCAACATTTGGATGTGGATACCATCCGGTCCTGGGGCGGAGGAGCGAGAAGAAGAGAGTGCAGGTTGGAGTTCCCGCATGGAGAAAACAGTATTATAGCTTTCGCGATTTTGAGAGGAGAAAGCAAGAGGTTGCACTTCCGCTGCACGTTTCTTCGGGAGAAACGCTGGCGGGTAATTTGAAGAGCTCGAAATCTCAGCAAAGTGTTGGCCCAATGAGTTAGAAATTGCGACGGGGTCCACTAATGTATCATGCGCGACAGTGAGCCCAGAGATCGGGGAGAAACTAGGCGCGCCTGATAACCGTCGAATCCGGCTCCAAACTTCCGAGGAGGGAGTGAAGGTGTTAAATGAGCTAGTAAAGAATTTCCAGCTTGCCTTCTTGCTATCGCGGATGACGCGACGGCATCGCGCACGGAACTGCTTATAGCGGATACAGTGGGCCAAAGTAGGATGGCGGAAAACGCGAAGAGCACGTCGCCGCTCACGTATTGCGTCACGACATGCCTCGTTCCACCAAGGAACTGGGGGGCGCCGGGGCAAATCGGAGGTGCGTGGTATTGAACGTTCCGCAGCTGTAAGAATAACGTCTGTAATATGTGTGACCTCAGCGTCGACGCTAGGAAAGTGACGGTCATCGAATGTCGCTAGCGACGAAAAAAGTGTCCAATCGGCTTGGGCGAACTTCCAGCGTCGCGGGCGCATATATGGCAGTTGAGGCTGCAGTCTAAGGACACATGGAAAGTGGTCACTGGAGTGTGTATCATCAAGGGCGAACCATTCGAAGCGCCGAGCTAGCGGAACAGTACCAACCGTAAGGTCCAAATGAGAGAAATTTGTCGTGGAGGCAGACAAAAATGTAGGGTCCCCAGTGTTGAGGCAAACTAGATCCGCTTGGTGGAAGACGTCTAGCAAAAGAAAGCCATGGACAAGGATGTGGAGATCCCCAAAGCGGGTGGTGGGCATTGAAGTCCCCAAGCAGAAAATAGGGGGCTGGAAGCTGACCAAGAAGATGAAGGAGATCAGCTCGTGACATTGGCGTGGACGATGGAATGTATACAGTACAAAGAGAAAAGGTAAATCCAGAAAGGGAAAGACAGACAGCGACAGCTTGGAAGGAAGTGTTTAAGGGGATTGGGTGATAATGGAGAGTATCATGTAGAAGAATCATGAGTCCTCCATGTGCTGGAGTGCCTTCAACAGAAGGCCCGATGGTTGTGAAGTTGGGGTACGTAAAAAATCTTCACGAGTATGCTCTTTTTTCGAAGTCTTGGTGTCTGACTTTTGGGCTCGAGATTTAGCAGAACCCGATGAAGGGTGAGCCATAGAGTGGGCAGGCGAAAGTGGGGAGGTTGAACGGGCGATCTTTGCGCTGGCCGATCTGACAACCGTGGCACTAAAGGTGAGGTCACAAGTCTGCGTGGCCGCCTCCTTTGTTGGCCGAGGAGAGGCAAGGACATTGCTGTATTTTCCTGTCTGAGACACGGTGGGCTGACGACTGGCGAATAATTTTCGAGCAGCAAAGGTCGACACGTTTTCCTTCACTCTGATTTCCTGAATGAGCTTTTCGTCTTTAAAAATGGGGCAATCTCGAGAGGAAGCAGCGTGATCACCCATACAGTTGATGCAACGAGGGGATGGAGGTGGACAAGCACCCTCATGGGCATCCTTGCCACACGTAACACATTTGGCCGGATTGGAACAGGACTGGCTGGTGTGATTGAACCGCTGACACCGATAGCAACGCGTAGGGTTTGGGATGTAAGGGCGAACGGAAATTATCTCATAGCCTGCTTTGATTTTCGATGGGAGTTGAATTTGTCAAATGTCAAGAAGACAGTACGGGTTGGAATGATGTTCGTGTCAACCCTTTTCATGACTATGAACGCCCTGGTCAGGCAGGTAGTGTTGAATTTCCTCGTCGGACAATCCGTCGAGGGAGCGTGTATAAACGACCCCACGTGAGGAATTTAAAGTACGGTGCGGTTCCACCCGGACAGGAAAGGTGTGTAGCAGTGAAGTACGCAGCAATTTTTGTGCCTGGAGGGCACTGACTGTTTCCAACAACAAGGTGCCATTTCGTAATCTGGAACAAGACTTTACAGGACCTCCAACTGCGTCGACACCTTTCTGAATAATGAAAGGGTTGACCGTGGAGAAGTCGTGACCTTCGCCAGACCGAGAAACAAGGAACTGTGTCAACGATGGAAGGACTGTCTGTGGCCGAGACTCAATGAACTTACGTTTGTGAGCTGACATAGTAGAATATGAGGAAACCATTGCGAAAGTATCCCCCATGATTACCGGCGTCTCCGATGGCGCGCTCCTTCCTTGTGGGGGCCATCTCTGAGGGCACTCCCGCCTTAGGTGATTGTTCACACCTCCCGACAAACGGACGGAGGGACCAATCGGCACTTTCGGAAGGTATCAGCTCGGGTAATCAACCCTCCCTGGGCCTGGCCGTTACCAGGGGGTACGTACGTGTCCTACCTGTCTACCCGGGGCGGGGAATTACGCGTTACCCCGTCACCGGCTACGCATGGAAATGCGTGGGTCGGCCTTCAGGCACGCACAGGGAGGAAAAAAGAGAAAGGGAAAGGAAAGAAGAGAGGTCTCAAACGCCGCAGCGGAGAAAAGGGCAAAGAGAAGAGATAAGGAAAAGAGAAGGACAAAGGAAGGACGAAGACTTGCAAGCGGAGAAAGCAAAGAATTTGTTACAGTTTCGAGCGTCCGTCTCCGGACGTAGGCACAAAACATGGAGAAAGGGAAGGAAAGAGGCGGAGGTGAGGGGGGGGGACGAAGATGGGGGATGGGGAAGGATGCGGAAAAGGAAGGTATGCAGCCCAGAAAGGAAGGAAGGCCACATTAGCTCGGGGTCCCGTGCTCGCTATGCACGTATCCACAAAAGAATTGTGGACCCCCTGGGGGGAGATAAGATAGTGATGTTGGACGACGATTTCTGGAATTAAGTTCTAATTCATCCCGCAGATCTTCCATTTGGTTCAGGTCTGAACTCTGGAGAGGCCAGTCCATTTCAGAAATGTTGTGCACAAGCCATTGCCTCATAGATGCTGCTTTATGGTAGGGAGCACTGTCATGCTGATACGAACAATCCTGACATTCTGACTGTTCCTCTTGTGTAATAACATACTGTAAAATATTTTCACATCCTTCTGCATTTAGCATTTTCTCAAGTGCAATAATCGGCCTATGACCAAACCATAAAAACACGCCCATAGTGTAACACCACCTCCTCAGTATTTCATTGTTTGCACTACACATGATGGCAGGTAGTGTTCTCCAGGCTTTCACCAAACCCAAACATCTCCATTGCAATGACGTAACAATCACTCCAAACAACTCGTCTCCATTTAACCACTGTCCCAACATTGTCAATCTTCACACCACCTCAGCATCACCCTTACAAGGGCTTTTTCAAAAAGTATCTGATTTATTTATAATATCAATCTTTATTCAGTTATAATTGACACTAGTCACCTTCAACCTTCAAAGCAATCTTCTTCAGCTTCTACACACCTCTCCCAATCCTGATGCCACCACTGGAAACATCGCTGGAAAGCCTGTTTTAAAACTCTGAATTGAGAATGATGAGCAGGTGTATTATCATGATGAGAGTGCCAACTGCTCGCTGTCCACAAGTCCAGCTGTGCTTACATTGCAATGACTGGAACTTTGCTTCTGGGTCGTACCCATAAACCCAGGACTCATAACCACTAATCACTGTGTTAAAGTTGGGACTACTGTTCACAGTATCCAGCATGTCCTGTGCAGGCTCCAAATTAAGTTGCTTCTGCTCAGTTGCAACTTTGGCAGAAATTTTGATGAGATCCTGAGGTACAAATGCTCCGTTAAAATGGATCCAACACTGATTTTAATCTAGTCTGCAATTTCATCTATCCTGCATCACCAGGATCTTCACGTGATCAACAACGACCTCATCTGCGGATGTTGAGGCCTACCTTAAAGTGTTTCACTCTTCACTGATCTGCGGCCATCTTTGAAACGGTTGTAACACTCTCTTATCCGTCTCGTACACATTGCTTCATCCTCCAAACACTTGTCTAATCTTATGGATTGTTCAACTTGAGAATCGCAAAGTTCTTTTTTAAGCTGACGCAGTAGCATTGTTCCACTTCTTTCTTTTGTCGTTTTGCCCATAACAGAAAATATGCCCACAACCACTACCACTTGTACTCTTGTGAACGACTAGCAAGGGACTTCTTGGAGGAAAAAAAAAAACAACTTGGTTTCAACAATAAAAAATAAAATCGGATAGGAGGTGCTCGTGCATTGTGCCCCATTCTTTTTAACTCCCTGTGCATAGACATTATTTTAGTTAGCTAGACTGCTGCTAGCACTTTGAAACTTAAGACTGAGTCCTTTTGCTAATTTCACGCAATCTTTTTCGACCAACCTCCACAATATTAGACAGTCCCTGGTTTTGTTGTCCAATTAAAATTACCTGATAGTTCACACTTCACAGCCTGAAGCTCGTTTCCTCCAGCCACAGCGCTCAACGTCACGCCCAAATCGGTCGCCGCTGTCAAACTGCCACAACAATAATTGGTCAGTTCACCTTGTCCGGCTTTCTTTCTTGTTGCTTTTGGATCCTGAATCCGGGATATGGCCTTTAATTTGGTACTTCATCACGCAGCATGTTATCTTGGATGGAGAGTCATCGTCAGATGCAAAAGTAGCTTCGGGTGTACCACAGGAAAGTGTACTGGGACACATGCTGTTCATGTTGTATACTAATGAACTTGCAGAAAATATCAAAAGTAACGCAAAGCTTTTTGCAGATGATGCAGTTATCTACAAGAGGTTTTGCTTTTAAACGTTCAGAAATTATAAAACTGTGCACTTCACAAAATGAAAAAAACATACGACCATAATCTCAATGAGTCACTGTTGGCATCGGCCAACTAATACAAATACCTGAGTGTAACACAGTGTAGGGATATGACATGGAATGATCACATAGGTTCAGACGTGGGTAAAACGAGTGGTAGACTTCGATTTATTGGTAGAGTATTGGGCAAGTGCAATAAGTCTACAAAGTCTTACATACAAATCACTCGTGTGACGTACCTTAGAATATTGCTCAAGTGTGTGGCATCCGTACCAAATAGGACTGACAAGGTTGGTTGGTTGTGGTGAAGGGACCAAACAACGAGGTCATCGGTCCCATCGGATTAGGGAAGGATGGGGAAGGAATAGGCCGTGCCCTTTCAAAGGAACCATCCCGACATTTGCCTGAAGCGATTTAAAGAAATCATGGAAAATCCAAATTAGGATGGCCGGACGCCGGTTTGAACCGTCGCCAACCAGAAAGTGAGCCCAGTGTGCCAACCACTGGGCCACCTCGCTCGGTGGACTGACAGAAGATACTGAACGTATACAGAGAAGGGAAGCACGAATGGTCAGGCCAACTCTTGAAGACAGACTATACTGTCCCGAGAAAATCTGTTAACAAAGTCTCGAGAACCGGCTTTAAATGGTGTCTATAGGAACATACTACGTGTCGCTCACATAAGGATAGTGAGAGTAAGATTAGAATAATTACTGCACGCTCAGAGGCATATATGCGAATGGAACAGCAAACAATAAATGGTGCACTCGGGCCTACCCCCTGCCATGCACCTCACGGTGGTTTGGAAGTACAGGTGTGGATGCAGACATGATAACCACAAAGAAACACACACACACACACACACACACACACACACACACACACACACACACACACACACACACCGATCCTAATGACATACACAAGCTTCATACACAGTACCAGCCGAACACTACTGGACTTTTCCGCACTATACGCGAATCAGCGTCACATATACAGTTATTACAACCACATAGATCGGCTTGCATTAGAAAAGTTTCGCGCGGTATTATACTAAGCCAAATTTTCGAAGGCTGCAATTCATCGTTATAATATCAGACTCCTAAACGTAACTTCTTGGTGATGTAGAGCAGTGTTAGAAGCATTAACCTGTCGCGTATAAGCTCGTTGGTCCGAAATTCGTGAAGCACAGATAAAAAAATTATCTCCTAAATCTAATCAAAAGAATCATTATTATTTTTATTCAATCGATTTAAATGTATTTTTTTAATTTATAATGCTTCCCGCGTCATTTTCTTTATCGTTTTGACTTTATTTGCCCTTATTTTTCTTCCCTATTTTTCTTCCTATCATTCGTTTTTTATTTGGAGTCTGCCAGTATCGTCTATACCCCACAACCAAGTGCCAACCAGGACTGCTCATCTGCCAGTAAAGTGGCAGTTCGTGTAGCCAATGTTTCAGGCAACAAATGAATTATAGCGAGAAATTACAGTTTGTTTCTCTATTGAGTTTGCTCGTAGAAGTTAGCTTTAATCGCTGTGAACAATGAGATCATGATTTTAATTCTACCGCTGATTGTTGGCCACCGTTTTCTCAGATACATTGCACATCAAAAGTTTAGGAATGAGTTCAAATTCAGTGCTACAAAACGCGTCGCCTGCCGCAGTTCAGTCACTGGACACTTAAAATCAGTTGACGACAGAGCATCTCGCATTTCCGTCATACCTAGCGGTGACTGCTTCCAACATGGCTGCGCGTTAACCACCAACAGCATTTGTGAAGTGCCCTGTCGTGTGACATCTACACTACTGGCCATTAAAATTGCTACACCACGAAGATGATGTGCTACAGACGCGAAATTTAATCGACAGGAAGAAGATGCTGTGATATGCAAATGATTAGCTTTTCTGAGCATTCACACAAAGTTGGCACCGGTGGCGACACCTACAACGAGCTGACATGAGGAAACTTTCCAACCCATTTATCATACACAAACAGCAGTTGACCGGCGTTGCCTGGTAAAACGTTGTTGTGATGCCTCATGTAACGAGGAGAAATGCGTACCATCACGTTTCCGACTTTGATAAAGGTCGGATTGTAGCCTATCGCGATTGCGGTTTATCGTATCACAACACTGCTGCTCGCGTTGGCCGAGATCCAATGACTTAACAGAATATGGAATCAGTGGGTTCAGGAGGGTAATACGGAACGCCGCGGTGGATCCCAACGGCCTCGTATCAATAGCAGTCGAGATGACAGGCATCTTATCCGCTTGGCTGTAACGGATCGTGCAGCCACGTCTCGATCCCTGAGTCAACAGATGGGGACGTTTGCAAGACGACAACCATCTGCACGAACAGTTCGACGACGTTTGCAGCAGCATGGACTATCAGCTCGGAGATCATGGCTGCGGTTACCCTTCACGCTGCATCACAGTCAGGAGCGCCTGCGATGGTGTACTCAACGACGAACCTGGGTGCAGGAACGGCAAAACGTCATTTTTTCGGATGAATCCAGGTTCTGTTTACAGCATCATGATGGACGCATCCATGTTTGGCGGCATCGCGGTGAACGCAACATTGGAAGCGTGTATTCGTCATAGCCATACTGGCGTATCAGCCGGCGTGATGGTATGGGGTGCCATTGGTTACACGTCTCAGTCACCTCTTGTTCGCATTGACGGCACTTTGAACAGTGGACGTTACATTTCAGATGTGTTAAGGCCCGTCGCTCTACCCTTCATTCGATCCCTGCGGAACCCTACAGTTCAGCAGGATAATGCACGACCGCATTTTGCAGGTCCTGTACGAGCCTTTCTGGATACAGAAAATGTTCGACTGCTGCCCTGGCCAGCACATTCTCCAGATCTCTCACCAATTGAAAACGTCTGGCCAATAGTGGCCGAGCAACTGGCTCGTCAGAATAAGCCAGTCACTACTCTGGATGAACTGTGGTATCGTCTTGAAGCTGCATGGGCAGCTGTACCTGTACACGCCAACCAAGTTCTGTTTGGCTCAATGCCATCCGGCCGTAGTAACCGAGCGGTTCTAGGCGCTACAGTCTGGAACCGCGCGACCTCTACGGTCGCAGGTTCGAATCCTGCCTCGGGCGTGGATGTGTGTGATGCCTTTAGGTTAGTTAGGTTTAAGTAGTTCTAAGTTCTAGGGGACTGATGACCTCAGAAGTTAAGTCCCATAGTGCTCAGAGCCATTTGAACCATTTTTTTAACTCAATGCCCAGGCTTATCACGGCCGTTATTACGGCCAGAGGTGGCTGTTCTGGGTACTATTTCTCAGGATCTATACACCCAAATTGCGTGAAAATGTAATCACATGTCAGTTCTAATATAATATATTTGTCCAATGAATACCCGTTTATCATCTGCATTCCTTCTTGGTGTAGCTATTTTAATGGCCAGTAGTGTATAAACGAGCGGTAGCCGGCAGCCGATGTGGCAACACTGTAGCTGCAAGTGACAGACGTCAACTATATGTCATTTTAATCGGACTATGGTTTAGCTGTGGTTGTTCGATCACATTTACACTTTCACAATCACATAACCAACAGTTGACTTGGGAAGATTTAAAACGGCCGAAGTGTCCATGGCGGATTTGTTACTCACGTGACTTCTAACGTGAACTAGTCATTGGAAGTTGCTGCTGCTGCTGCTGATGATGATGATCGGTTTGTGGGGCGCTCAACTGCACGTTCATCAGCGCCCATATAAAGTTCCAATTTTTACATAGTCGAATCTAGCCACTGCCACTAATGATGATGAGCATGATGAAGAAAACACAAACACCCAGTCTCCGGGCAGAGAAAATCCCCCACCCGGCCGGGAATCGAACCCGGGACCTCGTGTTCCAGAGGCAGTAACACTAGCCACTAGACCACGAGCAGCGGACAAGTCACTGAGCCCACCTAACGGACCTATTCTGCTGTTACTGCTTCTCTACTCAACACAATACTCCCCACCTCCTTTTATACTGGCGGGTCCACCTCTCGTGGCATCTCGTGGTTAATTCTGCATTATACAGGGGTAACCGGATACTTCTGACCAAATAGTGTGCCTCCTTTCGTGTTGTCTAAATTTAAATCCTGTCCGTTCTCCGGCAGCCTTTCATTCCTCTAAGAAATTTTATTTAGTATCCACAAATTCTACAACTTTGTTTCTCAATGTGGTACAGCATTCATTTTCTCTGTGAGACTGGGTACAGCCCCTGTCCTACACAGAATTCCAGTTAAGACCTCTTCAGTATTTTGTCAGTTTTTCTTTTCTTTATTATTTTGTTGGAACTACTATATTGATCTTCACTTTGGTCCTTGAAAGCAATTACTTGTTATTTTTCATTAAATTTTCATGTTGTATTGTTTGGGAACTTTACTAAGGGAGGAAGATTGAAATTTAATGTCTCTACAACAACGAGGACGCTAGTGATGGAGAAGAAACTGGACTAAGACAAGGCTGGGGTACGAAATTGACAGCGTCGGTTTTAAAGTAACCACCATCGTGGCAGTAGTCGTTTTAGTAGATTTCGGGGAACCACTGGAAAACTAAATTTGGACGGCCAGGCGGGGATCTGAATGGCCCTTCTGAAAGCGAGTCCACTGCCTCGAGCAGTGCGCCGCCTCACTTTGTAACGACTAAATAAGGGACAGTCTCCTGGTTTTGTTTTAAGGAGCGGATAGTGAGTGGATGATTAATCTACTGACGGGTTTAGGGCGCTCAACTGCGAGATTATCAGCAGATAGGTCTAACTTTCAGCAAATAAACTTGTTTTATCAGCAGATAAAAGTGAGTTATATTATACTTCCCCCAGCTAGCTGCGACACAAACTGCTCAGTTTAGATTCGTGATTTGCAGTCACATTTATATTTATCTTCATCTTTGCGTGTTTTGCTGCTAATTAGGAGATCGTTTGAACATTTACAGGCTGCCAAAAAATAAAATTGGCTCGGAAAATATTTATAAGATTGACGCCGAATGGAATGGGCCCTTGTTAATGAACAAGAGAACTGCCTAGCACAGAAAATGTTGGAAACCGTGATTTGCTGTCACACGTCTGCGTTCATCTCTCGCATGTTCTGTCCCGCTGTGTCATTACGTTTCTGTGAATAACACAGACGTGTTTAGCGACCATTGAATAATACAAAATATTGCTCGCGATTAAATAGTGCGTGTTCAATTTCAATAGTTGAGCGGAGCCCAATTCGTGGAAAATGTGTGCAGAACTGTTTCCGTAAGTGCTTTAAGACGAAGAGTTTTGGCAAAACTTTCAGCAAAGTCTGCAACGCAAAACTTAAGAGGCAAAATAGCACGAAACGGGCTCTATAGCAAATAGTAGCTGCAACCATCCGAAAAAAGTCAACACCAGAAGTGGGAATTAAGATATCATCGTACCGCAACTTTATCAAAAACGACTTGCATATGTATCCTTAAATATTGGTTGTCGTACAAGAGTTACAGCGCCCAAACGAACTTTGTCGTGTTTAATTCCGCCGATAACTTTCTGAGTGAACTAGAATCACGACTTTTGGATCCTCAGTTCTTTTTTCTTTTTTTTTTGTTTTTTTTTTTTCCCTACAGTAAGACCTGATTCGGTCTGTCACCGTGTGTGAACTCACGAAACATGGTATATTACGCATCAAAAAAATCTTCACCAGTAAGACTTCCGGGCAGATTAAAACTGTGTGTCGGACCGAGACTCGAACTCGGGACCCACGACCCGTCCTCACAGCTTCAATTCCGCCAGTACCTCGCCTCCTACCGTCCAAACTACACAGAAATTTCATTCTATTTTCACTAGTACGTTGAAGAGCTGTTGCATAACCTCTAGATTGTTGTTTTGTGCCCAGAGTCTGGTGCCAGCATCATAACGAGATTTTTTTACCAAACTTAATTCTAACTGGCATGTCCAGACAGTGCTTAACGCATATGTGGATCAACTCAAAAAAGATGAACGACTGAGTGGATATTTGCAGAAAGACTGAGCAACAGCACGCACCGCCTTGACAGCCTTGTCACGAATGCATGAGTTGGTCGATGAGGAGAGGTCGGTCAGATGAGGCAATGCAACCGCCTGGCTACCTCAAACTGAAGAAACAGACACACTCAGATTTCGCACATTCGAAGAGCTACAGCAGCAGAATGAAAACGCTATTGCTGATGCCCCTCACGCATACCTGCTCTGCATGTCTCACAATTTGATAAATCGAACACAGCGCTACATGGACGTCAACGGTGGCCATGTCCAGCCTCTTCTGTGATTTTCATTCTTATTGTAATCATTTTTCGGGCCAGTTTTATTTTACCGACCTTGCATATCCCTGCCGCCGCCTCTGTTTAATTTGTCACAAAACATAAAGAAAAAAACATGTGAAAGTGATATAAAAATTATACACTGTCCTGTCACATTAAAGTGACCTGCTGTCGAACCTTCAGCAAACCGGACTGCTGCAAGAGCTGCAGGAAGAGTCGATGATCTCCGGGAAGGTACCGACACGAATGTGGAGCCATTCTGGCTTCAGTGGCGTGGCCAGCTGCGCTAGGTACCTCGACTAAGTAGCCAAGGCGTGCACCAGTGATTATACACTCCTGGAAATGGAAAAAAGAACACATTGACACCGGTGTGTCAGACCCACCATACTTGCTCCGGACACTGCGAGAGGGCTGTACAAGCAATGATCACACGCACGGCACAGCGGACACACCAGGAACCGCGGTGTTGGCCGTCGAATGGCGCTAGCTGCGCAGCATTTGTGCACCGTCGCCGTCAGTGTCAGCCAGTTTGCCGTGGCATACGGAGCTCCATCGAGGGCGTATAGTGGGCATGCGGGAGGCCGGGTGGACGTACCGCCGAATTGCTCAACACGTGGGGCGTGAGGTCTCCACAGTACATCGATGTTGTCGCCAGTGGTCGGCGGAAGGTGCACGTGCCCGTCGACCTGGGACCGGACCGCAGCGACGCACGGATGCACGCCAAGACCGTAGGATCCTACGCAGTGCCGTAGGGGACCGCACCGCCACTTACCAGCAAATTAGGGACACTGTTGCTCCTGGGGTATCGGCGAGGACCATTCGCAACCGTCTCCAGGAAGCTGGGCTACGGTCCCGCACACCATTAGGCCGTCTTCCGCTCACGCCCCAACATCGTGCAGCCCGCCTCCAGTGGTGTCGCGACAGGCGTGAATGGAGGGACGAATGGAGACGTGTCGTCTTCAGCGATGAGAGTCGCTTCTGCCTTGGTGCCAATGATGGTCGTATGCGTGTTTGGCGCCGTGCAGGTGAGCGCCACAATCAGGACTGCATACGACCGAGGCACACAGGGCCAACACCCGGCATCATGGTGTGGGGAGCGATCTCCTACACTGGCCGTACACCACTGGTGATCGTCGAGGGGACACTGAATATTGCACGGTACATCCAAACCGTCACCGAACCCATCGTTCTACCATGCCTAGACCGGCAAGGGAACTTGCTGTTCCAACAGGACAATGCACGTCCGCATGTATCCCGTGCCACCCAACGTGCTCTAGAAGGTGTAAGTCAACTATCCTGGCCAGCAAGATCTCCGGATCTGTCCCCCATTGAGCATGTTTGGGACTGGATGAAGCGTCGTCTCACGCGGTCTGCACGTCCAGCACGAACGCTGGTCCAACTGAGGCGCCAGGTGGAAATGGCATGGCAAGCCGTTCCACAAGACTACATCCAGCATCTCTACGATCGTCTCCATGGGAGAATAGCAGCCTGCATTGCTGCGAAAGGTGGATATACACTGTACTAGTGCCGACATTGTGCATGCTCTGTTGCCTGTGTCTATGTGCCTGTGGTTCTGTCAGTGTGATCATGTGATGTATCTGACCCCAGGAATGTGTCAATAAAGTTTCCCCTTCCTGGGACAATGA
Source organism: Schistocerca cancellata (assembly GCF_023864275.1). NCBI lineage: Eukaryota > Metazoa > Arthropoda > Insecta > Orthoptera > Acrididae > Schistocerca > Schistocerca cancellata. The sequence goes on from NC_064633.1 coordinate 448,655,793, forward strand.
ATTCACGGTGTTCTTATTTCAATTTCCAGGAGTGTATGTCCCCTCCCCTCTCCTTAAACCTCTGCAACATTTTCGCAAATCCTATACATTCTGTGAACTTAAAAGACCAGAACACCAGCGTCACCTAAGCTTTTGAACCCCCGGCTGCCGCCGCGCGTATACCAAACATGTCCCCTCTTCCCCTGTCAACATACCATCAAACTTTTGTGATCGGAAGAGGATACCTACGGAACTCCATTCTAACTTTTGCCCATCCCAGTTATGCACCTAGCCCGTATCATCCCCTTCAATGAAACCTCCAATACACAAATGGCCTTCTGACAACCATAACTCCATCCTCACTGTCCCAGTTCCCACGAATCGATCAGAAATTCCCTACCCAGCATCGTGCCCCCGTCCGTCTCAGTGTAACGCCGGAAATGCATATCCTCCTATTTCCATCTATTGTACTATAAATTTGTTTTCCTTATTTTTGTTACCTGAATATATGACATTTCTGTGTCTTTGCATATTGTAACTGTTTTACTATTTGTATATATATATATGCATTTATGTCGATGTATAATTGGTTTGTTTCGTAAATATTCTTTGTATTTTTACGCTGGGTCTTGCCTAGGGAAGACTGCTATCGAACGATTACATCGCTAGGTCGTGTGAAGAATCAAAGTGTGTAGGATCTTTGGTAGTGTTAACTCTGTCGCGTGGAGCGCGGGCAGAGAGGGAGTCTGGCTGGAGTAGCGAGTGGAGCAGGTGTGTTGTGTGAAGCTCCCGCGAGTTGCCGCGCTTTCGGGGTTTGGCAGCATGTAATTGCGCTCGACTTGCGATGATAGTTTCTGACATGGTGTCGCGGACGGGAAGCATTAGCTGGCGCACATCAAGAGCCCGTTTCGTCTGGTGACCGTGTCGAGAAGAAGGCGCGCCAACATCCAGCTTCTGCAACAGCGACGGCCGACAATGAGTGACTGTCGCCACCTCCTCGATCGACGGCTTCAAACCTTCAATCAACCAACAAGGAAGACTGGAAGCACGTAAAGTTTTAGAACTGTATGGCAGACCTCAGCTTTTCAAACTTTTAAAATTGTTGCATCAAAAAATTACAGCAACATAGCATGAACTTTTGTTGCTCATTGTCCCAATTGCATTACCAAGCAGGGCCCCCTTCCTTTTCCGGAATGAACCCGAGTGTCGTTGAAATTCAAACGCCAGCATCATTCCACTTCACTACTTTAATTTCAAAGTTCAGTTAAAGTATTCATAGCTGGCTACAATACTTAGATTACACAAGCACAAATTAAGAGTGCTAGTTTTGTTACCATATTTTAGCTTACCAGTGACTGCAGCTCAGCTTGGTATGTACTAAATTTTACTATTGTTAATTGTTCAGAATCATTTAATTCAAGTTCAAAGTTAAATCTCTTATTTCTAAATTGCGTAGATTCAAGTAGCTTTTGAAATGATTGTTGAGGTAGTCCAAGACTAACCGTATTTTACTGAATTTCGATGTGCTTCAGAAAGAAATCTCACTATTAACTTCAGTCACTAAATTAACTTTCGATTTTCCGGTTTTATTAATTCTTTTGCTAAATTAAGTCAGAGTGTAGCGAAATTTATTACTTCTGACAAACTTTCAGTTTTCACACTACACTTGTCAACCTTCAGTTGCCACGCTTCTAGTGCTAATTATATGTGTAATAATCTTTCTTTTTCAGTTACTATAGTAATTGTCCTTAGGACTGGCGACCGTAATTTCCCCCAAATCTCAAATATCTAATTACCGCTAGTTGATTGTTAACGTAACGGCCGCACATTTACTTTCTTTATTAACTTTACCCCTCTTCAAAATTAATTTCCACCAGTTTCATTAGCACTTTTCCTTTCATTTAGATGTAACTCTTTCCTCCCTCTTTACCAACAAATTAACCTCGGTGACGATTGCTTTTCCCAAATTTCCATTAGGTACAAGCGGTTTAATTTTTCACTGTCATTAAGGTCGATAAGTGAGGGGGAGGTTACAAACTCCATCCTCACTGTCCCAGTTCCCACGAATCGATCAGAAATTCCCTACGCAGCATCGTGCCCCCGTCCCTCTCAGACAAAGTGATGCAACCCCTGTATTGCCCCTCGACCATCCATCCCTCCTTCCCTCCCTTATGACATTTACACAATAGGACCAGTGAAATGCTGTTTTTATAGTATTACCATCAGAAAGGATTTTCGTTTCCTGTATTTTAACCCTTGCATGGTGAAAAATCATTTTACATGTGTTTTAAAAGCAAAATGTCAAAATCGGTCTTCATTCCGATTAATGTTACACTTTCACTTTCACTTACCAAAGTTTTTGAAGTTAATCAATTCCGCAACGGAGTGACGTGGGACACATGGATCCCACGAACCAACTAAACACGGTTTTCTTTTTTTTGCCTTGTTTCACAAATTTTATTATGGTTACTGTACAATTTAGGTTTTGGGTTATAAGCCTATTTTCAAGTTCATTACTGAATCCAAAGATGATAAAGCAAAAACAAACATGATAAGGCAAAGATAAAAGGTACGGCAATGATAAACATTCTCTGAATGTATCGATCCTTGGCTTAATTTAAAATTCTTCAATGATCCTATGAACCTAACTAGATCCGAGTTTTCGTTGGATGGTACGATTTTCACAGTTCAATTTTTATTTGTAGTCGGACTGTCAGGATGTCAAATATGAACAAGTGTAACAAGGCAGTACCAAAACTGATGTATAATCACGATAGTGAAAACCGTAATGTATCACATACCAGTGTTAGCGGCGTATCATATACCAATGTTATTTACATTCTATGAAATTTGCTTGGACATATAAGCCCCACTAAACACAAATTACATGAAACCTAGTAATTACTAAGATAGGCAATAATATTCCAAAATAGTGCATGTATGTATTAGAACACACAAGTACTCACTTCAGCCCATCTCGGAGCAGAGAAGATGATGTTGTGACTCGATATTCATAAATGAGATGCACTGTCCCACCTATAAACCCACGCCACCTCACTTTGTCACTCTCACTTTTCTATATACTCAGCCCATTGTCCCTAGTATTCAACTCCAGATTCTGAAAGTTTTTCGCTAATAACAGAATCTCACTGAGGAGGGGCGTCGACTTCCCAGCTGAACTGGTTATTACCCTCATGGGACACTTGTGGCCCATCAACCTCTGAAGGATAAAACCCGTCATTTTATTTGTGATTATCTGTCAACAGTATTGGACTGAAGAACAGTAATATGATTCCTACCACCCACTGTTTCGCCCTCCTACCCAAATCATCATCGCGTGTATGTATTTAGGGGGAAGGGGAGAATAATGACCATTGGAATAGTTAAGCAGCCTTATATTTCAGCTTCTAAAACCACACACACACACACACACACACACACACACACACACACTCACCCGTTCGCACTGGTCCAAGTCTATCTTGCCCTTGAGCTTGCGCCGGTTGCGGTCCGCATAGTACTCCAGGTAGTACTGTCCAGGCAACTCCCCGGAGTGACGTAGCACGAACCACCGACGCCGCCAGCGCTGTAACACAAAATACCAGGGCCGGTGAACATTGTAGCTCGCTATCTCCATTTTGATCGCAGCCGGTACATGCGTTTGCACCGCCGCCGCCCGCTGCCCAAACATCGTCATCTGTTACTATCACCTGTCTACTGTTGATCACTCTATATGAGAAGTCATTGCCTCCCGTGTAGTCAGTACACCTGCCCTCAACCTAAAGTATGGTTTTAACACCGTACAGCTATACTAGAAAGCGCGTTGGTCGTGTTTTCATTAGCACACAGGTGATTGATGTGGAAAGGTGTCCGATGTGATTATGGCCGCACGAAGGGAATTAACAGACTTAGAACGCAGAATTTTAGTTGGAGCAGACGCTTGGGCATTCTATTTTGGCAATCGTTAGGGAGTTTAATGTTCCGAGATCCAAAGTGTCAAGAGTGTGCCGAGAAGACTAAATTTCAGGAATTACCCCTCACCATGGACAACCCAGTGGCCGACGGCCTTCACTTAACGACCGAGAGCAGCGGCGACTACGTAGAGTTGTCAGTGCTAACAGACAAGCAACGCTGCGTGAAATAACCACAGATATCAATATGGGACGTACGACGAGCGTATCTGTTAGGACAGTGCGGCGAAATTTGGGGACGGGAGTGCCTCTGCTCACACCACGATATCGCCTGCAGCTCCTCTCCTGGGCTCATGACCACGTCAGTTGGAACCTAGACGACTGGAAAGCCGTGGCCTGGTCAAATGTGCCCCGCTTAAGGTTGGTAACAGCTGATGGTAGGGTTCGAATGTGGCGCAGATCCCACGAAGCCATTGACCCTAGTTGTAAACAAGGCACTGTGCAAGCTAGTCGTGGCTCCATAATGGTGTAGGCTGTGTTTACATAGAATGGACTGGGTCTTCTGGATGTTCGGCTTCTTCGAGACCATTTGCAACTATTGATGAACGACAACGATAGAATTTTTATAGATGATAATGCGCTATGTCACTGTGCCACAATTGTTCGCGATTTGTTTGAAGAACATTGTGGACAATTCAGGCCAATGATACGGCCACCCAGATCGTCCGACATGAATCTCATCGAACATTTATGGGACATAATCTAAAGATCAGTTCGTGGACAAAATCCTACACGGGCAACACTTTCGCAATTATGAACGACTATGCAGGCAACATGGCTCAGTATTTCTGGGGGGACTTTCGACAACTTGCGGGGTCCATGCCACGCCGACTTGCTGCACTAAGCTGGGCAAAAGAAGGTAAGACAGTATATTAGGAGATATCCCATGACTTTCGTCACCTCAGTGTAAGTACAGCATTAATGGAGTGGTATGACCTTGCCTCAGTCCGTCCTCTGAAGTGACTTACACAGCTACTTACAGAAAGACCTACTGTTCAACGTTGACCTCAAACCAACATACAACTCGGGAACTTTTCTCATTTGCAAATCACTGACAGAGGTGTTGCTTTCTTTACTCCGGAGACTGGTTTGATGCAACTCTCCATCCTCTATCCTACGCAACTCTTCGTCTCTGCGTAACTATTGCACCTACTTCTATATGAACCTAATTACTGCTGAGGACGAGCCTTTGGTCTCCTCCTACAGTCCCCCCCTCTCCCCACTTCCCTCCACCACTAAACGGAGGATTCCGTGATGCATTAGGATGTGTCCTATCAACCGATCCCCCCCTCCTTTTTTTGTCAAGTTATACCATAAATTTCTTGTTTCCACAATCCGATTTAGTTCCTGTTCATAGGTTATTCGATCTACCCATGTAATCTTCAGAATTCTTCTGCCATACCACATTTCCAAAGCTTCTATTCTCTTCCTGTCTGAAATGCCTATAATTCATGTTTCACTTCCGTACAAGGCTGCATTCCAGACAAATAGCTTCAGAACAGATTTCCTAACCCTCAAATTTATATTAGATGTTAGCTTCAGTAATGCTTTTCGTGTTGTAGCCAATCTGCATTTTACATCCGCTTTACCTCGGCTAGTCAGTTATAACTCATCGACTACTATTAGTGCACTACTTTCATTGTGTAATTTCCTAATCTAATTCCTACAGCATCACCTGATTTAATTTGACGACAGTCCATTGCCATTGTTTTACGATTATTGACTTCAGCTCATAACCTCTTCTCAAGACACTATTCCAGTAAACTGCTCTTCAAAGGCCTTTGCCGTATCTGTCAGAATTACAATGTGACGACAAACCTCAATTTTTTTATTTCTCCTCTCAGAACTTTAATTATGTCTCCAAATTTCTCATTGGTTTATTTATTGCATGGCGCTACGTACAAATTGAATAACCCTGGGGCCAGGGCTACAATCCCGTCTCAATCTCCGCTAAATTACTATTTCTCTTTCATGTCCTTGTAGATAACCTTTCGTTTCGTCTATTTTAGCCATATTAGCTTCAGAATTTCAGAGAGTGTATCCCTGCCAAAACTGTCAAATGTTTTATATAAATTTAAACATGCTGTAAATGTAGGTTTGCCTTCCTTCGATAAATCTTCTCAGAAAAGTCGTAGGATTAGCACTGCTTCGCGTGTTCCTATATATGCAATATTTCTGGCCTCAAAGTCGGTTTTTACCAGAAGAGGCCAAATGTGGACTGAAAGCTGGATGCTTGGGTTGGTAATCTGGCACTTTCCCACCGGCCTATAAGTCACAATGATTTATGTCCTACGTCAAATTTCATGTTACCTGTAAAAATATGCTTTGAAAGAAAAAGAAAAGCTTGAACAGAATACAATAGTATTGCACTCCTGAGAGATCGACCGCCACTTAACGCATAGCATAATCACAAATGCCTACATCTCAATTCAAGTAATATTTCTGGAAGTATCAAAAATGGATTATAAGAAAATGCCGAATATTTATGTGGCAAAGGCTTCAAAACTACTCCACTACTTAACCTCTCGAAAACGGGGGAAAATTAATGTACACATGCTACAATAAACAGGTTGAAAGTTTTGGGAAGTACCATGATTTTCATCTAAATTATCTTGTGCTGAACCAAGTTTTGAGGCACTATCTTTTGTACTACATAAAATTCGTTTCTGGTTTACTGACTTAATCTTATTCAAATTTAGTCTCAGAACGCCATCACACTACATGTGCGCTCCTGGAACACAGGTTGTAGAACAGATTTCATTTTGTTAAGTAAACCTTTTTTAAGCAAGATTTACAACGCAGGGCTTTCCATTTCCGGAATTTTATTGCAACTGGTACATATTTATCTGAAACTGCACATTTCAGTTGTCAAATATGTCACTAGGAGCAAAAAGGTCCCAGTCAATATTCGCCGTATTCCTCTTCGTAAGTAAAAGTATGGGAGTAACTGTCACGTTGACCCCAGAATCCAAAACTTCGAGGAAAAGGCGATGTTACGTAAGCTGTAATTTCTCTCTTTTCAACGGCCTCGAAGCGCTTTAAGGGCCACTTTTACTAAACAGAGGGTCGCGCCAGAGACTTGCAATGTTACTCCTATAGGTGTGTGTAAGCTGACAATAGAAGGAAGAGTGATGATCAGTTACGCTGTTCAAATCTATTCGTAGTTTAATGTTGGATTAGAGCTTTAGTGAAACGCTTCCAGTACTTGGCGAATACTGCTCACGTTGTTGCACCAACTTCACGTAGTCCACAGCGATAATTTCACCGCGTCCAAGACACTCCAGGCTCCAACAAAACTCATCCATCGGGTTGTGTAGAACATGATTGTAACGCAGAAACTAATGACGAAGAATCGGGTTTCTTACCAGCTGATACGACAATGTCTGGGACTACATGCAATCGTATCTTACACCCCCCCCCCAAAAAAAAAAACTAAATTACACTTATAGGGCTTCATTCTTTGTGGGTACCAAACTTCTTGACGGACTAGCACAACATATTGTGATCTCGGGCGAAAAACACTTGTTCTTCATTCGCCTATCCCACAACTCCCTATGCCATGATATTATCCCCGTGGATAAAGGTGGGTTAGGGCTAAACGAAATAATACAAAAAAGATCTACTTGTATGTGTGGGAGCTAAAGAAGGCAGCAGACAATTTGGAAAAGTTGTATGATAACTAAAACTTTCCGACGGATTACGACTATGCGTCGGGTCCGCCTTAAATCCGTTGAAACCAATTATTAAACAAGACGCACTGAGTGTAACAGATTATTTTGGAGAAGCAAACAATGGTATGTGTTGCAAAAGTTTCGTAGCGCCCTTCTTAACACGCAAATATAAAAAAGTAAACATTTCCCTCGCAAACTTCTTCGAAAACAGATCCCATGTGAGTCCACATTCAGAAGAAATGCCAGTGCCATCTAAGACACTTTTCGTTTGGAAATAAACAAATGTAGTGAGAACATTACAAAAGCACTGCTACCAAATTTACAGGGACGGCTACAAGCGTTAACTACCAGCACAGAAAGGGAAATCTGCCACGGCAAGCAATTTACTGTTTAATTAGTGTCCAATCACATGCAACACCGATAGCTTCGGTATCTTAGGCTACACGAAATATGTGCCTAACACGTTTTCATACCTCTGAATACCTCTGACTCACTTCGGCAGTGAACTTTGAAAGTTATCAGTATCCTATTCATGGCTTTTTTTTTTTTTAAATTGGGAAGTACTTTGATATGCGGACCAAAGCTGCTGTTTCTTTTATTGGCTATCTAATTTGGGCTATAACGCATTTTCAAAAGACATCTCTACAGCATGGCGTCGTTTCCACCAGGCTGCTATTTTACATGCGTACTTCATTAGGCATTAGAAGCTATTTTCAAGCATGTGTTCGTCCTCAAGTGCGTAATACATGTGAATACATCATCCACGGCAGCAGCATAAAACAAACTACTTACGAGGATGATTTATCCACATCACCTGTGCAGTTTAGAATGAGTACTCATTTAAGACCTGGTAGAAATAAAGTTCTCCATTAATTTATCGAGGCTGTGGTGCTCACCCCAGAAGAAGATAAGACATGCTTTCCGTGCATGAAACACGTACTTTGTGGACAATTTTACATCTGCCATTACACTTCTGATCGAAGTAAAACCTTCATTTCGCAGCACTCAACTGTTTGCTTCACTCTGAATGTAAGGCACACAGCGTACATTGCACGTTTTCTAGCCAGATTTTAATGAGTGTCAGTCATAGGATAATTTCGAATTCCGACGTCTGCTGTCACTCCAGAACGGAACAACGGGAATGTATTCCTATATCACACGTAAAATTCAACTTTATTAGTAGTACCACAAGACTGATTAATAAGCGACACAAATGATTACAGCCTTTAATGTACAGGGTGACCCTAAGCCCGTTAACATTTGAAAATTCAATACGTCTCGGAATAACTTAGGTGGGGAGGTAAAAGTTGACACGCATGCTTGAAATGACATGACGTTTTATTGAGACCAATAAAAGAGTGCACGAAATTACCAACAGATGGGGCTCCACATGTTACAAAAGCAACAATCAGCGTAACAATTACTGATGTTTACAATGACTATGTTCTTCACAAGAAATGCTCAACCCGTAGTTGAGGGATAATAATGTGAACATTGTGAACAGCACTGTACAAAATATCAGTTGATACGGTGAGAAATTGCGAATAGATGTTGTCTTATAGCGTCTCTAATGAGGTCGGACAATCGCGGTAGGCTTGCGACTTCAGATGACCCCACAGGATTTTGGTCTGGGGACGTGGGAGGCCAACGGTGACGGAATTGGTGGCTCAGCTGCGCCGATCCTCACCAAACGATGTGCACAAGACATCTTTCCTACGTGTAGCAATATAGGGTGGAGCGCCATCCTGCATAAAAGTCATAACTTCCAACAGGCGTTTACCAGCCAGGCTAGGGATGATCTGACTCCCTCTCTCACTAAAGCTCATTTTATACACGATTCTCATGCGGCGACACTGACTTGTTCCTATTCAGCGCCATCTGTTAGACTGTTTTTAAACTCTTTTTCGGTTTTAATAAAAACTCCCTTCAAGCATATGTCAATTTTTACCTGTCTACCTACATTATTCCGTGAACTAATGCATTTTCAAATGTTACCTGACTTTTGGGTCACCATGTATGTGACTTTGCAGTGTTTAAATTAAGCGATGAAACCATGCGCAGTTAGCAACAAAACTGGCGCCGTGTCTCAAAATATGCTTCGGGACTGGTAAATCGTGCATGGACTGGTCGTCTGTTAGCATTTTTTTTTTTTTTTTTTACTGTACAAGGAAAGTGGAAGGCCTGAGGAAGCTACACGAGCAACGTAACAGCGACGACGCGCTGCACGTACGAGACTGAAGCTCCACAGCACACAAGAGCAGGCAAAGCAGCTGAATTGCAGTCTGCAGCCCCAGAAGGCCAGCGGTTGCTAACGCTTGGCCAATGGAGAACGGCTACAGTTTAACTACTGGGACAGGGGGGGGGGGGGTGGCAGCCAACAACTACGCCATGCTTGGTTCTCGGGATGGGGGTGTGCCAACTCTTGAAAGGCGCGCACTTACGGTTGCACAGTGCAGGTATTTGGAAGGCTGTTCCGCAGGAGGCAGCCCACCACTGGGGAAGTACATGGGCGCCACATACACCACTCGACACGACCGCTGCACGCTCCTTCTCCCAAAGAGCTCCTGTGGAAGAGACCACGCCTGTACCAAGGCTAGCGACACTGCGTTTTCATCTGGTCGTAGGGTATGCAGCGTCAGGGAATGTCTTACCTTCATTCTGAACCTACAAATCAGCGCTTAATAAAAGCTAGCCAATTTGTTTACACACACACACACACACACACACACACACACACACACAGCCAGAGTGAGAGAGTTTCTAGCAGTAGAATAATTAGTTCCGCCCTCACGAAACCAACGTAATTTAAATCATAGCACGTTATCGAAAAGCCTTTCTACTTACCACAAAACTGATAACTGTTAGCCTCCCTCGTTCACAGAAATTCGCGTAATGCGGAGATTGTGATATAATGTGTCTTGTTTGATCAACGTCACAATGAACATAGCAGCAGGAGCAGCAATAGCAGTGTAGTAATAAGGTATTTTTTCTGACGGTACGCGGTACTGGCACAGTTTTTTCACATTTTTAAAAAAAAGTGTTCGATTTATTTAGAGCAAAACGTATTATAAATATTCTCGTAGATGGCATTTTCTTTGAAAATGGAATTTCCAGTTTTATTCCTTTCAAGTTGGCACAACGCTTTTTTGTTTATATGTTGATATCGAAAACAGGGAGTTGCGCCCAGCTCCCTTGCTATGTCACTGCTTGTTACGCGGTGTTTTCACTGTTACAAGCGAGTGTTTGGGAGCCGTTCGCGCTAGTTTTGAGTCAGTCAGCTTAAATCAGTGCAGTCATTCTTCAAAGTAAGTGAAATAAATTGTTTATCTAGGCTGATAAGTAAAGAATGGTAGACCGAAGAAGGCGTAAATTGTCGAATCTGCACATGGTGAAAACAAGAAAAGAAGCGGTTGGAAAGCTTAGTTTCAAGGAGCAGATGATGATTCGCCTGAATACGTCAAGATTTTAGGTTTCTAGTACTGGCCAGGAAATCTTGGGAAGCATCCGACATTTGGTGATGCCGAAATCAGAAACCGTAGCCTACAAATTTCGCTTAAATAAAAGAGAAGCAAATCGTGTTTTCTGTTAATATCTTCAATAAAATAAATTCCCCCGTATACCACTTCCTCTGAAGCACACTTTGGGCAAAACTTCAGTTCGAAAAGTGTGCCTTTCAAATGAATCTTATAGTTACTCCATCTACGTCATCCACATATGTACGGACAATTTTTGCACAGTTCATCAGGATGGTAGAGCCTCTTCTCATCAGTTCAAATATAGCAAACATGTCATGGCTGCTCAAATGTTGTCATTCTCCAGCTGACAGCAAAAGTACAAAGTCGTCTAGAAAGTATGGGTGTACATCGTACAGTATGTTGAAATTGTGGAAGCTGCTGGAGCAACATCATCTTTGTGAGGTGAGGCACCTTTTTTCCAAAAAATAAGCAGTGGTTGTAACAATAGCAGTAGTATGGTGTGCGAGTAAGAACACAATTATGTACGATGAGGAGGAAATTAGTGTTTAAATGTCCCGTCGACAACAACGTCATTAGATAAGGAGCACAAGTTCGAATTAGGGAAGGATGAAGAAGGAAAGTTGCTACGTCCTTTTCAAGGAACCATCCTGGCATTTACCTTCAGCGATTTAGGGAAATCACGAAAAACTAAATCTGGATGGCCGGACACAGGTTTGAACCATCGCCCTCGCGTATGCGAGTCCAGTGTCTTCAGCACTATGCTATCCCACTCGGCAAGGCAAGTATGTGATGTGTTCTGCACAGGGGAAGACGAATTTTTCACAGCATCGCCGATGTACTCTCCCTTACTGACATTCGCTACAAACTTCATCCATTGCCTACCCTGGGAACAGCCAACATGGGTGTCGAGAATGCATACAATTTTGTGGCGAGTGTGGGTGATTTCATCCATATAGTCTGACAGGGGGGCAGCCTCAGTTGACTGCCGCCTGCACACTTCGTGCGTTCTCACTGCTGTCTCTTCACTACATAGCGTGGCACCATAGTCTTCACAGACACCGTTGGGACAGATTTCGCTTTCAACAATGGTTATATGCAATGCCATTCATTTTTTGTCAGAAGGGGCCAATGAGGAACCATAAATCTCACTAAAAACTGTGGTTGAGAGGACTGCATGAATTGTAACCTTTTCCAATTAATAAATACACTACTGGCCATTAAAATTGCTACACCAGTAAGAAATGCAGATGATAAACGGGTATTCATTGGACAAATGTATTATACTAGAACTGACATGTGATTACATTTTCACGTAATTTGGGTGCATCATAGATCCTGAGAAATCAGTGCCCAGAACAACCACCTCTGGCCCTAATAACGGCCTTGATACGGCTGGGCATTGCGTCAAACAGAGCTTGGATGGCGTGCACATGTACAGCTGCCCATGCAGCTTCTACTCGATACCACAGTTCATCAAGAGTAGTGACTGACGTATTGTGACGAGCCAGTTGTTCGGCCACCATTGACCAGACGTTTTCAATTGGTGAGAGATCTGGAGAATGTGCTGACCAGGACAGCAGTCGAACATTTTCTGTATCCAGAAAGTCCCGTACAGGACCTGCAATTGGTCGTGCATTATCCTGCTGAAATGTAGGGTTTCGCAGGGATCGAATGAAGGGTAGAGCCACGGGTCGTAACACATCTGAAATGTGACGTCCTCTGTTCAAAGTGCCATCAATGCGAACAAGAGGTGACCGAGGCGTGTAACCAATGGCATCCCATACCATCACGCCGGGTGATACGCCAGTATGGCGATGACGAATACACGCTTCCAATGTGCGTTCACCGCGATGCCGCCAAACACGGATGCGACCATCGTCATGCTGTAAACAGAACCTGGATTAATCCGATAAAATGACGTTTTGCCATTCGTGCACCCAGGTTCGTCGTTGAGTACACCATCGCAGGCGCTCCTGTCTGTGATGCAGCGTCAAGGGTAACCACAGCCATGATCACCGAGCTGATAGTCCATCCTGCTGCAAACGTCGTCGAACTGTTCGTGCAGATGGTTGTTGCCTTGCAAACGCCCCCATCTGCTGACTCAGGGATCGAGACGTGGCTGCACGATCCGTTACAGCCATGCGGATAAGATGCCTGTCATCTCGACTGCTAGTGATACGAGGCCATTGGGATCCAGCACGACGTTCCGTATTACCCTCCTGAACCCACTGATTCCATATTCTGCAAACAGTCATTGGACCTCCACCAACGCGAGCAGCAATGTCGCGATAGATAAACCGCAATCGCCATAGGCTACAATCCGACCTTTATCAAAGTCGGAAACGTGATGGTACCCATTTCTCCTCCTTACACGAGGCATCACAACAACGTTTCACCAGGCAACGCCGGTCAACTGCTGTTTGTGTATGAGAAATCGGTTGGAAACTTTCCTCATGTCAGCACGTTGTAGGTGTCGCTCTGAAAAGCTTGTCATTTGCATATCACATCATCTTCTTCCTGTCGGTTAAATGTCGGGTCTGTAGCAGGTCATCTTCGTGATATAGCTTTTAATGGCCAGTAGTGTATAATTACGAAAGTAAGCGACAACATAACTGAAGTACATCCCACTGTTTCAGTACTCTGGAAAGATAGTAAATGAGAAGAAAACTATTTTTAGATAATACTGACAAAAGATTGTGCACATTTTTTACGCTTTCTTTGTTTTACACTATTTCCAACGGCAGTACATGGTTCATGTTATTCTACTTTGCTAGTTCCTTTGTTTATGTGGCTATTTTCTGGGCACTGTAGGGAGAAGCTACTGACTTACAGAATGTGTATTTGTCCAATTATTAGTCGTAATGGCATAACCTGTTAGCACAATCGTTTACCAATTCTCTGGCCATAGCGTACGAGTCAGTAATGCGACATATACGTTTGTGCAGTGGCTTCACCGAAACCTGTGAGAATCTTAGCTTCTTAACCCCGCCCCCCCCCCCCCCCCCATTCCGGAAAATTTACATGCTCACAAAAATTTGCTGTCGCTTGTTAACGTAAAATGGGGTCCTGCAGAACGAATAGTAGGATTTGAGTCACTTGGTATGGTGGTACTGTTGCACCAGCACGAAATGTGTACTTGTTCGCAGCATCGAGGAAGGGTGGTCATTTGTAAGTATGGGCTTGTGGCGTTCGAAGTATCGAGCATTCGTCGTCAAACCTTATTTTTTTTAAAAAAAACACCATAGCTAAATGACTCGCCACCATTGCGAGTTTTAACGACATGATGATTTTATGACGAGTGCAACTATTCAGGATTATTGGATCCTGCACAAAAAAGAAAAGTTCAGGACGAAGGACGCAGCGGATCGTGAAGCGAGTGGAGGAGACGTGTCAAGCACTCATCCGAATTCTTCACCGTTCTGCTTCCAAATATACCACGGCGCTAACACTGACAGATCGTTCCCTGTGATGCATCATCCATCATAACCTGCACGTCCACCCATACGAAATGCAGGTCGTACAGAAACTGAGTGAACAGGATAAAGTTTCCCAACGAACCTTCCCCTTACGCTTCCTGTATTCTTCTTGATTTCTTCTTCTGGGGATACCCGAACATTTAAGTGTACGCTACATGTCCTCATACAGTGGCTGAATTAACGGAAAGGATACGTACAGCTGTGTAAAAGATCCAATTGAACACGATGAATCAGTTGAGGGAGGCTTTCGTTCGCCACCTGGGGAAATGCATGCGAAGTGATAACGACCATGTGTATGTTATATTCAGAATCAAGTAAAGGGCGTATACGATATGTAATGGCATATAATTTTCTTTGTTTTCAATGTGTTTCAATAAATCTGTAAATTTGTTTCCTTGTTCTGTCATTTTCATATCCTACTACTCATTCTGACAGGCCAAGTACAACAGTGGCTGAATTATTCTACGTATCACCCCACCACCTACGTTTTGCGCAACACCATAGTAGTAGTTCCATTAATGCATGGATTACTGCAGTACAGCCCGTCCTGTTTGACTAATTAGCACAGTGAACAAGACAGTTAATCTTCAGACCTACGTTGTATTTCTAGTAGTAGTAGTAGTAGTACTTTGTTGTTTTATTCATTTGTCGACCGTTTTCGAAAGTGATGCTGGACATGTCATGGTATTATACATTAACAAAAAATATAATCCATTTTAAATTGTTTAGTTTGATAAGCACCGGCCCTGTAGAAGGAACCATTCTGACGCAAAAGTATATTACAGTAGCCGGATGGGGTTAGCGACACCATCACCTCAAATACAAGGCCAATTTGTTCACAAATGCACAACCTTATTTGGATTATCCCTAGTAAACAACGCTGTATTGTTTCTCCTTTCTTGATAGGAAGTTCTTTTCTAATGGAAAAAGATTTTCTCGGCATCAGCAATCAACACGCAGATGTAAACAGCATAGCGACAGAAACGTCATATCATTGCGCATGTTTTGAATTTCAAAATACTGCATAAACCAACATTGAATTATACTGTTTGAACAGAGACGGCAATACACAGTAAGAAAATGAAAACCGGTACTTATTTATCGTAAGTAAGATAATCGGAGTGTGTATTAAAAAAATACTTTTTCCTATATAGCTCGAGTACAGGTTGCGATACAGGGTTACGAACTAAAACACTTCACAAATACATCTAAAACATTTCCAACAAGAAATGAAAAACCTTAACACAACAACAGAAGGCAATTGCGACAAAAATAATAGAAGCGCACCTATGAACTACTACTGCTACAATACAATCATGAAATGTATTCGCAGTTCCGAATACGAACAAGCATCAACTGTACAAGGGAATAACGACAACGAAAATTTGTACCGGGCCGGGACTCTAATCAGGATTTTCCGCACTGCGCGAGCGGCCGCCTTGATCGTTTTGGCTATCTGTGCACGTTCCGCGGTGAGCCCCGAACTTCCATATGCCGTCGTTCCCGCATCACGGCCTTAACTCTTACATACATTTTGTAATTACCATACAGTGGGAGGGCATTTTAACTGCAAATCGGTGCCTGATGGCGGCGGATAAATACCATATAGCAGTGCCTGCGTTGTTGAGGGGAACGATGCAATTTTCGGACATGGACGCAGTATAATACTATACGCTCAGACCTCTACAGTTTCAAGACTGCAGTCACATGTAAACGATGACAAGAAATCGTTCAGAACAAGTACCTATAACTACCTATATATATTTTAGAATCAAATGTTACGTTTACAAAAGAATCTACGGCAATACTTCCGGTACGACATTCTCGAGTCATATCTTCGGTTCCGTAATTCGTAACTGCGTTTGACAATATCCACTTGAGCTAGCATTTGTATCAAAATTAATTTGTGGATTTATGTCGTTCAAATAGTAAAGAACAATATGTAATAATATAAAAGACATATTGCAAATCAATAATTTAAAATACGCGCCTTGGAGTGACGTCAGAGTAGCCGTGTCACTTTTTGCGGGAGCACTTTTCGGCGGGCGCCGCATGTGGGGTCCTGGAAACTATGTAATCGCGTAATATCTTTAGTTAGTATCTATAACGTGACATCATGATACTGCTTTAATCCTGGCTTTTTCTGCAGTGAATTCTGAGTAGAGCTCGTTGCAAACATAGTTGGCATCTGCAGATAAAACCACTGGATATTTTATAAGAGATACAGATTAGGAGATTCCACTCTTCATTCCAGGCGAAAGCAATTCTTGCGCTATTGTAGTTCTACCATATCTACTTCAGAAACAGTACGTTTATAAATGATAATGACAAACAATGTCGAAATCGATAAAACATTTATCTGTGTTACCTGAACAGGATAGGTATCTTAACAACAAGCACTGTGGATATTCATAGGTCACATGATGACAATGTGAAACTTTTGAGAAAGTGTCTCGTGCAGTTGAGATCTCATCCATTGCCATTGGTTTAAATCAATGCACAGCACTGCTCTCGATTCCTAAGATGCTCTCGATTCCTAAGATGCTCTCTCAGTACATGTCTACAGTCTCGTTATTTCGCTTATGCTTGTCAGCATCAGTATACACATTCATGAAATACACTTCCTAATTACTGCTGTAAAACCACATGCTTAGTGCAATTGGTGACGAATTTCATGAGACGTAGACCTCTTTAGTTGAAAATAAATTACATCAACATTTTCAACGCTGACAAAAACCAGCATTTAATAGGAAGGCGTCAAATGGTTCAATTGGCTCTGAGCACTATGGGACTTAACATCTGATGTCATCAGTCCCCTAGAACTTAGAACTACTTAAATCTAGCTAACGTAAGGACATCACACTCATCCATGCCCGAGGCAGGATTAGAACCTGCAACCGAAGCAGTCGCGCGGTTCCACACAAACGCCTAGAACCGCTCGGCCACACCGGCCAGCAGAAAGGCGTCACCAGGAAAGTCTGCCAATAAAGCTTAGTGATTGTGTATCACTAAATTTTATCATCAGTTCTAACAGGAAGTATCCAGATTCTTAGCCCTTTGACTACCACCGGGACGTATGTGTTCCACGATGGGTTATCAGAATTTGTTGCATATTACATATCAGGTGACGTACTGATACAGGGAAGCCAACTAATGGTTCAGCTGAATTCTTATACTTATAGGTTGCACCTGTAGGTTGTACTGTCCTGAAGTTTCATTTTCAATGCTCCGTATTGTCACATCGAATTAGTCTGCAGCTGCTGATAGGCAACCCAAGTACCAGATTCGCGAAGCTGGCTGCCTTCGCGCCTTCTCGGACACATCGCGTCAATGACTTGCCGCATCGGAAACGAAGTCCATACTGAGCACCTGCAGTGTGAATTACACGCTTGGAGAGATGCTGTGCCCACTATGTGTATGTTTTCAATAATCTTTTACTTTTTGCGCATGTTCTTCTGAGACCTTGGGAAACGAAACGGCGAGAAATATTTTCATATTGTTACTTCTGACTAAGGCATTTTAATTAAAACAATCACATATCAATGCTTTTGAAATAAATATGGTAATCAAAGGGTTACCCTTGAGCAACCAAGAAGAATAGCCTACTTGTTCATGTAATATAGCACAACCGCCTACGTTATGCTGACGTCGTTTTACTGTATGCCTCTAGCTCAGTTAAACTACAACAACGAAAGCAAGATCTTAACACGAGCCAGTTTGAAAGTAGGTCTGAAAATGAACTAGAGCATTGTACAATGAGAAAACATCAAGAACTTAGTACAAATTAACAATGAAGTTTTAGAAACAAATCCTGATGTTTTGTGTTTGGAACAGATTGAGACAACCACTGACTGAACAGGAAAAGAAACAATGTGTAAACTGCATGTAGTTTGTGTTTGATGAACTAAATTCAGCTTCCAAATTAAAGCTTCGAATGCGTATGGTGAACTGTGTATAACCAGTTCTGATCTAGGCGTATTGGTACATTGACTGTAATGCGAAAAAGCACTGAAAGTGAGGTGGATCAGTGACACATTAAGGTATGCATATCTGCAATTATTTGAAGGGACAGGAAAACAAAAAATTGATCAGGGAACAGATTCTTATGTCAGACGTAATTATGACTACAATGAAGATGAATCTAAGGTGGATGCGACAGGTAGACAAGCGAATGGATAGGAAACAGCTCTTTGCTCGATTCCTAGAGGTAAGAGAAGATACAGACGACGAACTACGATGATGTGGCTTGTTGCTGGAGGCAGTGTTTATCTCTGATTTAGTATAGGGCAGACGTCTTTCAACCTTCTCACTGCTTTGCTGCATATCTTACCAATATGCTAGCACCACGTGAGGTGCATGTACAGCGTTACTCGAAGGTAGCGAGTTGCTGTTGTGCCCCAGGTAATGGGGATGCCATTGCAGCGAACAGTGGTAATGCTGCAGGCCAAATATCCTCATTGCTCGGAGCACAGCTCTAACGCACGGAAGTTCAACGATAGGTACCAAGAAACAAAATGCAGATGTCTTCTTCGTAACCACCCAGAGTAGGACGGAAGTGTACCAGGCTGCAACTCGAGAACGTATCGCCGCCAACTTCCCTTGGCAAGCTGCTCAACGACCAGGATGCCATTAAGGGGCCATTGGAGTTTGCCTGACACTGCTTCAATCAGCATTGAAGCATACTTCAGTCAACGAATGTCGGAGACTGACTAAAATGATGTACTCCTTCCCACAGAAGATCGAGTCTGCATTCAAGAATGGCCTCAAGACCACTCACCAGGAACGCTCCAACCAACAGTCGCCTTGTGGAAGACCAACGGAATGCACCTACAGCAAGCAGTACCAGTTTCTAGCAGACAAACAAATCGATGTGCGCCCAATCTCTGATAAGCATCTGAAACAATGAGTTCAAGCCAGATCGACTAAGTAACATTGTTGCTGCACCGATCGACCAACGGCCGGCGGCGGTACGGCTGTCAAAGTACACTCCACATTGGAACGTCACGTTCTTCACCTACCCTAGCTGACGACAGTTGAAGCAATTGCAGTAGCCGTTGACACCAGGCGAGGTCGAATATGTTTCATATCAGGATGTCGACTACCAAGCACAGTACTTGACATTAACGACATCAAAGCACTGCTCCAGGCTCCAGGCATGCTTTGCCATTACGTTGGGCACAGGATCATCGAGACTGGTCCGTCAATCAGTGGAAATGTGTCGCCTGATGGATAAAAACGCGTTGATTGTTATCCCAGGCCGATGATCGTGTCTTGATACGCCATCATCGTTGCGCACGAGACATGTAGTAGCAATCGAATGCACCATTAAAGTTGTCCACTAGTTGAACAGTATTGTGGACCTCCTGCCTCCTTTCACGCTTGATGTGTTCCCCTTTGGCGATGCCATCTTAACTGACCGTGTCACAAGGCCACAACAGAGCCAGAGTAGTTTAAGGAGCACGATAATTAACTCACCTTGACGTATATGCCATGGAATTCGCATGCTCTGAAACCGATGGAACACATCTGGGTCGCTATGGGGCGCCAGCTCCGTGCCCACAACCCACCAGCGCATAGTTCACGGCGATTGCGTGATCTGTCTATTGGCATCTGGTGCCACATACCTTCAGAAACCTAAGGAGGACTCGTCGAATCTATACCGCGGAGAATCGCTGACGTATTGCGCTTCAGAAGTTGAGGGACACGCAATTAAGAAAGTGGTTGTAAGGGGTCCGTAGGCCCTTACTGTAGGTTTGCACTCGGCACAGGTCGACAGGGCAAACTATCGATTAGTGTGTCGTGTTGCGAGAGCGAGTGGAGAGTTGAGTCAGTGGTTCCTGTGTGGCGGGCCGAGCTGGGCAGAAGCCAGCAGTTGTTGTAATGCAAGCTTTACCGACAAAAGGGAGTGGCCATTGCCGCGGTTTAACCCCTTTGTGTTAGAATAATACGGGAAAGTGAAAAGGTATAATTACGAGAGTGATCGGTGATATTTCTGTGCCGTTATTTTGATTTCGCGTCTACCGCGCCGGCATTATTTTGGATTGGCAGTGTTGGATTGCAGTGTTTGATTGCAGTGTTGGATCAGCGTGTGACGTAAGTGAATAACGAAGAAACCTCTGCTGAGAGTAGCTGTTATTAAAAGTGTATGACGAAGGCAGCGGCTGTCTCCTTTTTGTGTTTTTTGAGACGAATATAGGTTCTTGTTTAGCGAAGCTGTGTTGTTGTTCTTCTTGTTACCAGACATTTCATTATTACAGCATTTGAGAAGGACAAAATGGAATGTAACAACTCCGTAGCAGTCCATTCCGATTGCCAGGCCCATTAATTAATATTTATTTGGGCTGCTATTCAGATCCCGATCGAGCGGGATATATGTAATACGGACGTGTTACACCCTCATTATGTTTTGGTTTCACAGTGCATACTTTTACAAATATTTCGGTACAGTTGTTAAACTTCGTTTTCAAAAGTTGCTTACAAATGACGATACAAGATGACTGCTTCAGCTTAATATGACAAACGGGCAAAGATGAATTATTGAGATATCACTGCCAGTGCTGTTGAGAACCAGCTGGAATCGCTGAAACAGAACAAGCTCCCAGAACCCAGTAGAATACCTGTCAGATATTACACATAATTTGCAGCTAGTTAACTCTCATTTTAACCTGAATATACACTAGATTCCCCATAAAAAAATTATATCCAGTGGTCGGAAGAAAGAAACAGGCACCAAACGTGTACAAGAAGAGTAACAGAAGCGAGCCACGAAACTGCCTTCCAATACCACAGACATCCATATCTTCCAGAATCATAGAACATATTCTGAGCTCAAACATACTGAGGCGAAAATGAAAAATGAAATGATCGTATGGTAGTGATGGCCAGGAGTCCCCTACCTGAAGAACTTCGGCCGCCAAATTGCAAGTCTTTCTCGTTCACGCCACACTGGGCAACTCTCGTGTCGATGATGATGATGAAACAATGAGGGAACAGAACGACATCCTCTATGTCAACCATTATGGATTTAAAAAACGGTCAAGTGAAAAAAGCACGCGCATTTTTTACACGGCACCCTGAAAGCCATGGATCAAAGCAGACAGGTAGAGGCAATATTTCATGACTCCCGGAAAGCACGTGACCCAGTACAACAACAACATTTATTAAGCGAAGAAGCACGGTCATTGGGGGAATCAAGAGAAATTTCGAACACGCTTAAGGATTTCTTTGGTAGGGAGGGCGCAACATCGACAGAAGTAGAAGTAACTTCGGACGTGTCCCTGGGGAGTATGGCGTAACCCTTGCTGTTTATGCTGTGTATTAATGCCCTGGCAGACAACACTAATAGTAACGTAAGACTTTCTGCACACAGTGTAGTTATCTCGTAGGTCTACAACATTGCTTCCACCGTTCTGCAATAGATGGCAGTAGCGGCGAGAGGTGTTGAAGGTGGTAGGACGCGTAATACAGTAAGCTCAGGCATTTTTAAACAGAAAGCCATAAAATATTAACGGATTTATGATTGCATCATAAAGTTATTCTCTACTGATTATGTCAAATTACGAGCCCAATTCTTGTCATTTGTGGGAAGTTTTAATTTTCTGCTTTAACGTGGAGAAACCTGCGGCTGAGACTCATCCTATGCTGAGGCAACTATAAGTGAAAGAATTTCCAGAAAATGGCTTTAACACTTCAAGAACGGTGATTTTGACTTCGGAGACCGACATGGCGGTGAAAGAGAACAGATTTCGGAAGCTGCTGAAGTCGACAGAAACAATCACGGAAGACCGTTATCGAAAGCAGTTGATGCGTTTGAGCCGAGCACTGAAAGACAAACGGCCACAATACAGCGATAGATATGAAAAGGTGAGTTTGCAGCATGACAATGTTCGAACACATGTCGCAAAACCCGTCAAAACATAGAATGAAACGTTGAAATGGGAAGTCCCACCTCACCCGCTGTATTCTCCAAAAGTTGCTCCCTCTCACTAACACATTTTGATCAATGGAAGGCGGCCTAGCTCACCAGCACTTCCGGTCATATGAACAAGTGAAAAATTGGATCGATTCACGGATCTCCTCTTAAGACGTCCCGTTGTTCCACCGCGCAACTCATATCCTGGCCGAATGTTTGGAGGAAGCAGTGGCTAGCGATGACCAATACGTTGAACCTTAATTATTCTTTTTTTGGTATTCACAAAAAGCCTCAAACTTTGCGGGAAAAACAATCGAGAAGCAAAGTTGTAGACCAAATATAATGAAGTGCTGTCTGAGAATGGCTATACAACCATTCATCAGGTACTAATAAGGTTTCAAAGTTTTGCAGAACTGGCAACTTGCTTACAATGTTCAAAAAAAGTTACACTGTGCACGTCATATTGTATGAATCACACGTGAAACCAATCAACTCACACCAATACCTGGGTGTAGCAATTTGAGGGGATATGAAATGGAAAGATCAAATATGTTCAATGAGAGAGAAAGTAGGTGGCAGACTTCGATTTTTGGTAGGATATCAGGAACACACACAGTCAATCTATGAAGTGCACAGGTTACAAAACGCTCCCATCTTATAAAATTGCTGAAGTGTGTAGCCCAATAGCCCAATGTGAGATGGAAGTAACAGGTTTTACTGAACGCACAGAAAGAAGGCGAGAACGAATGGTTATACATATAGGTTTGTTTGACCCTTGGGAGAGCGTCACGAAAAACTGAAAAAGAGTCAGAATTTTTGACGTTTGTAGAAAGGTGTCAACTACCTCGCGAAAGACTAGTTACAAAGCTTCAAGAAACAGTGTTAAGTGTTCCACAGTAACCAACTTATCGCTCCCGTAGTGAAAGCGGAGACAATATTTGACCAATTACAGCAATCACGGGGGTCGGTATGTAATTATACCGGAATGGAATGAGAGGAAATCGAAGTACGTGTTCCCAGTGCGAAATACCCTTAGCCATTGGTTTTCAGAACATGTAGATGGATATTTCGCACTTTAAAGGTGCCTATACAGCGGAGTGAACACAAGCGAACGAGCATTCCGGAGGAAAGAGAAGCCTACCGAACAAGCTTGAGCGTACGATCACAAGCAAACGCTGCGTTTTTGTTTATTTGGCGCTCAACTCTTATACACAGATGTCATCCGGTAGAGCGCTACCGTGATGAAAAACACTGATATGCAGCCAGCATGATTGTGTATGGTAGCTGCGCTGTTGGTGATGCAAGGAACAACAGCAAAGTAGCAAGGGAAAAGGAAAATGTGTGTGTCCCCCGACTTCAGTAGGCGTATTTCAATATTTTAGGAGTATGTTGGTAGACGATTTTCGCTAGCTGCTTACTACTATTTTGGGGAAATTTGCAAGGCAAGACACCAACTACAGACGAGCTATCTCGGCTGAAGAAAAATTTACACTCACGCTCCAGCTTTTAGCAATCATAGTCAGTGACGCCAGTCTCTTAAGTACCATTTCGCATTTCAGCTACTACTATATCTCAGTTTCTGAAGGCTGCAGTGCTGTATGTGAAGCACTCACGGACTGTTTTCGGGCCAGGAAAATAATTTTTAAAAAAATGCTATTAAAGTAAACTAAAAATATACAAATGACCTGCCATTGTCGATAAAATATATTTTACTTTACTTTATAAAATATGCTTTGTAGTTTTCAGGGACGAAGATAATACACTTACAGAATGGTGTAGTAAGTTAGCCAGTAATACACTGCGTATGAAGCAAGGTGTCTTGGTCCTCTACGTTTCCCCCAGCGGACATAAAAGTGTCTCGGCAATTTATTGCATAGCTTCAGTTTTTTTAAATTTCGTATCGATATTCTCCAACGAAAAGCATCACATAATGATCTGTCCACTCCATACAATAACAAGTTTAAAATTCGCGTGTGAAAAACAAGTGCTCTCTTTACTAAGTGGGCGCCCAAGCGGAGCGAACGCGAACTTACTTCCTTTGTTGGCTCGCTTCAAGATCGACAACCGGTGGATCACGAGCAAACAATTGCTAATGCCAAAGTAACATGAACAAACGCTGCTCGCCACTGTTTACACAGGAGAGAATGCCCTGTTCGCTAATGCTCGGTCGCTATGTTCGCTCAGATGTACAGGCACCTTATGAGTTATGGCAGTGATCTATTTGTACGGGCACGCACACGGTGGCGTTACCGCCGTATTGGCATTTCGACAGATTATAAGCGTCGTTATGGGGTTTACTTGTTAGGAGGACGAAGCAATGGGTCGGCAGACCCAAAGAAGCCAATGAGTATTAGTCGGAAGATGTGTATGATCGACAAGCCATTTTCCCAACTGCTAATGTTGGCTCTCAAAACAGAGATGCTGCTCCTCCTCGAAGTAGTTCGTCATTAATCATCAAAGAGGCTGAGGGGGGGGGGGGGGGAAGATTTAGGATTGCTCAACGGCGAGTTTATCAGCGCCCACGTGAAAATTATGTGAAACGAGAGTGGTTACACGCAGAAAATGCGACAGGAGAAGTAAAAAGCAAAAACCAATCTTAACGAAAATTTCGCTAATTCTCTCCCAGTCTCTCTCACGATCATCCGTACAACCACATAAAGTCGTATCCTGGCAAACAGTGTTAAAATTATTTCATGTTCTAAAACTGTCAATTTAAGCACAAGTAAGACAAGAGGAAAACTAAAATAGGTTTTAGCCTATAGATCCTGGCACACGACAACGCAGCAACAGTGCGTAGGCATGCAGATAATAAACCCACCTACATGGCGCTGTAATGTCTGTTATCTTTTCCTTTATAATCGTCGCGTGACAAGTCGCTGATCCTGTCCTTTATCTGCTTTCTCAGAGCGTCTCTACTGATAACCCCTCACAATCTGTCACTTCTTCCCTAGAAATGACCAGTTATCGGTATTTATCTTCTATCTTCTCTGACGACGAACGATCCTTCAGTTTCCTTTAAATTTGCTTAGTATGACTTCCAGTTAAAATTAATCTGTGCCACCACTATGTTCCTGTAACTGTTGCTTTACCGGACTCACCCAAACGCGACGAAGTACTGGTAAAATTACGACAGAAAAACCGTTTTATTTTCTTCGCGTGTAATCAACCAAAACACCCTTTCGAGATATTACCATGGAGACAGATTTATTAGGTTGATATTTGAATGTTAAGTTTTCACCAAAAGCATTTACCATACTGAAGAAGTCTTTCGCGATGGATCTGTTGTATCAAATGTTCTCGGTGCATTTGTCGCTTTAATGCTAGGTGAAAATCTGCGCTTTCGACAATATAAATATCTTGCAGAGGGAGCAACAGCTCTGATTTCCTTGTGTGAGCGAAAAACGATTTGCATCACCTATCTTAGTTATTGCCTGAGAGTCCCTTATGTTCCAATATTCCTTGTGAATGTAACAACTGTTACATGGGACAGTCCACACGAAACGTTTTCCAGCGCTGTACCAGTCAGTACAATCGCTGTTTCTCTTCAATTAGACGATGTGTAAACAGATTCAGTCTATTTCAACTTAGCCTTCATTGTACAAAGAGACACTCCGCCCATATTAGCCGAAATTTTTTAAAAATGAGCAAAAATCAATTGCAAAACTGGAAAACCGGCAACCAGAAGCGAATTCTAGAATCGATTTTGAAATGTTTACATGCCACCCAGAAGCGGTATCGGGAATTCGGTTTACGAAATTAGGTTTGGGGAGCCCTATGAAAACGGGGTGAGTGTGTACACTGTACAGCCGTGGAGGCAAGATGGCTCCCTGCGGATAATTCAGCTTCCAGGATGTAAATCGCCGCATATTTGTCACTAACTGTGATGGTTGTGGGCCTGACACTAGAACTGAGCGGAGTATTATTACAGTTCGAATGGCGATGCCGTAATTTGTTAGTTTACAGTACGGTCCAATGCCCTCTCTATGGGGAACTGCGCTGGAATAGGTCCCGTACTATACAGGGTGATTCACGAAGATGTGCAAAATTTTAATGTTATTCTACAAGTGAAACTAAAGAAAAAGTTCATATAAACATAGGCCTGCAAATGTTTCGTAATGGAATTACGGCTAATTTTCAAGCAAAATCTTACATTAGCCGTAACTCCGTAGCCAAACTTTTGCGGACCTATGTTTATATGAACTTTTTTTCTTTAGTTTTATTTGTAGAATAACAAATTAAAATATTTACATATATTCGTGAATCACCCTGTATACTACCCAACAGAAAGTATTCCGACACCTATGGCTGGTAATCCGTCTGCAGGCCACAAATGGCCCATCGGGACTATCCTCAGCTAAGGATAAGGATAGGAGGGGCGTGTGGTCAACACACCGCTCTCACGGTCGTTATGATGGTTTTCTGTGACCGGAGCCGCTACTATTCGGTAAAGTAGCTCCTCAATTGGCATCACGAGGCTGAGTGCGCCCCGAAAATGGCAACAGCGAATGGCGGCCTGGTCCTTTAGGAGTTCACAGACATTTGAACATTTTGAATAAAGCTTTACGCCTCGCCTGGGCCCGTCTACACCGACATTGGACGGTTGA
This sequence comes from Schistocerca cancellata, assembly GCF_023864275.1. Classification (NCBI taxonomy): domain Eukaryota; kingdom Metazoa; phylum Arthropoda; class Insecta; order Orthoptera; family Acrididae; genus Schistocerca; species Schistocerca cancellata. The sequence goes on from NC_064633.1 coordinate 448,682,882, forward strand.
TGACTGGAAACATGTTGTCTGGTCGGACGAGTCTCGTTTCAAATTGTAATGAGAGGATGGACGTGCATGGATATGGACACAACCTCATGAACCCATGGAGCATGTATGTCAGCAGGGGACTGTTCAAGCTGATTGAGGCTCTATAATGGTGTGGGGCGTGTGCAGTTGGTGTGTTATGGGACCGCTGATACGTCTAGATACCACTCAGAGGTAACACGTACGTGAGCATCCTGTCTGATCACCTGCATCCATTCATGTCCATTGTGCATTCCGACATACTTGGGCAATTCCAGCAGGACAATGCGACACTTCACACGTCCAGAATTGCTGCAGAGTGACTCCAGGAATGCTGTTCTGAGTTTAAACACTTATGATGGCCACCAAACTCCACAGGCATGAACATTCTTGGGCATATCTGGGATGCCTTGCAACGTGCTGTTCAGACGAGATCTCCACCCCTCCGTACTCTTACGGATTTATGGACAGCCCTGCAGGATTCATGGTGTCAGTTCCCTCAAACACAACTTCAGACATTAGTCGAGTCCATTCCAAGTCGTGTTGTGGCACTTCTGCTTGCTCGTGGGGGTCCTACACGCTATTAGGCAGGTGTACCAGTTTCCTTGGCTCTTCAGTGTATCAGTCACAGCTTTGCGTTCCGTTACTTTTTCGACCGTCAGTTTACCACACCACGGCAATAGAGGGGATTGTTGAAAGCTCAGAATTTCATAGAGAAACTACGGGCCAAGGGCACCAAGGTCGTTTAATACGACAAGTATTATCGCTAAATTTCGCGTACTGTGAGGGCCTAATTTATGCGCAAGCGACCCAGGCTAGCAGCCCAACGGGGCCACACAACCACATCATAAAATTAAAAAAGCTGGCTTCATAATACTGTGCTGCGAGCGTCCTTAGAATCGTTAAAGACGGAGACGTAATTATTTTGTACGGCCTTATTTGGTTCAATTTTTTAGCAGCCAGTTGCTCTGTAGTACTAAACTGCTAACCTCTGGGCTGGGAGGGGCTACAGTCCCAGTTACAACGTGCCTTTCTAACAGCTTCCAAGGGTAACAAAAATTCAATTTTCACGCCTTCATATAGGTACTGACTGTATTTAAAAATTCAAAATGCTCTCATAACCTACTCATTAGGGGCTATGTTAAAGGTCTAACACAGGAAGTCACGAATAACAGAAACTGTGTATACCGTCCTGAGGCACTGTAACGCACGGCGCGTGAATAACCGATATTATATTCGTTCAAGATTTGCAAATGAGCGCTCTTAGCGACTTCCAACAAACTTTACTCGCAGTTTCATACCTTTACGAACTTACTGCCGCTGGTACCGCCACAAAATGACGAAAGAAGGAAAGTTCATCGCTTACTACATTTCCACTGTTCATGCAGTAAAAGTACAGCATGGGACTTAGCGTTTTAGTTTATTACTTATTTGCTACTAACTACTCGGTCCAGTTACGTTAATGTGACTAACACCTTTGTTTGACGTCAATTTGCAACAACCACTCACAGACGTCTGGTGGCAGCACTAGCAGTGGATGGTATATAAAGCTTGTCGGGGAGGGTGGGGGGGGGGGGGGGACGCGGAAAAGTGTGCAGTCGTTGTATTACGGAAACGGCGCGATTTATTTGACATCCAAAAAAGCATGGTCCTTGGTTTTCGGACCAAGAGTGGAAGCATTTTCGCCACAATGGAGCAACACAAGTATGAACTTCCTTGGAGGCTCATGTCCACACCTACATGCAGGATTTTTTTCTCCGCACAATGGCATCTACCAGCAGGGCAACGCAACGTGTCACACAGCTCACAGTGTACGTGTGTGGTTGGCAGAGCACCAGCATGAGTACAACGTATTCCCCTAGCTAAAAACTCCTTGGGTTTAAACTCAATCGAGAATCTGTTGGGCCACCTCGATTCAGCTATTCGCACCATAGATCCTCAAGCGAGAAACCCAGAACCGTCTCCCTTCCTGCACGTCTCGCAGCGGTCCGCACTGCAGAAGGTGCTTATTCGAGTTTTTACCAAACTGAAGGACGAAAATAACTTTTGCATGATGTTTCACTGTGAAGTAACATAGCTCGATCAAACGTTAGACATAAGTAGAACTGCCAGCTACTGTACAGTACAGAAGGTAACAGAGATAAATCTGCAATGAAACGCCGGCCGGTGTGGCCGAACGGTTCTAGACGCTTCAGTCTGGAACCGCGCGACCGCTACGGTCGCAGGTTCGAATCCTGCCTCTGGCATGGATGTGTGTGATGCCCTTAGGTTAGTTAGGTTTAAGTAGTTCTATGTTCTAGGGGACTGATGACCTGAGATGTTAAGTCCCATAGTGCTCACAGCCATTTGAACCATTTTTTGCAATGGAACGAACGGAAATGACTAGCACTTTTATTCAAAGACAATAGTTACACTGAAGTCACCGCAATTTATGATGGTCCCCTGGACATTACAAAAGGCAGGACATGGCTCTTAACGGCAATGCACGCTCTGCAACGTGCTCCCGTGCTGGCCGTTAGGTTGATAAGGAGTTCTTGTGGTAAGTCGTTCCATTCCTCCATCTATGCAGTTGAAAGCTAATGGACGGGCGTTGTCGTATGTGGACGTGCTACAGTAAGCCACTCTATAGCATCTCACACGTGCTCGATTGGATTTTAATCGGGGAGAAAGGGCAGACCAGTCCACTTACCGAATATTATCTTGTTACAAGAGCCGCTCCACCTGCGCTGTTCCATGCGTTCGCTTATTGTCGTTCGTGAAAGATTGACTCCCTGAAAAACTATGCTTGGGGAAGGAGTAAGGCGTCACAATAATGCTGATCGGTTAGTCTACCGTGTTCAAAGCTTTGGAGGTCACTATGCCCATGCAACATCATAGCACCTGGACCACCAAAACGATCAAGTTCGAAATGTTCCTGGCTGCATTGTGTTTCCCCATCTCTCGCCATATGATGATACATCAGGGTTGTCGTTCTGGTGTTATGTTGTACGGAGGTATATTGTTGCGTGGACGTACTGTCCTCCAAATCATTGAACACGTCACAGTTACAAGCCAGTGTTGTTGGGACACATTACTCCTTCTCCATGTGCATTTTATCAGGGATGATTGGGCCCTGACCCCTCATGTTTTTGGACGAAAATACGCGATCGCACTGAACGGCGCAAGTGGAGCAGCTCTCGGAACGAGAGGATATTCGGGGAATGAACCGGCGCGCCCGTTCCCCCTTGAAGCCCATCGAGCACGTGTGGGATGCGGTGGGGAAAGGTTCTGCAGCATGTCTACACGCACCAACGGTGATCCTGCAGTTGTTAACCCCACCGATGCAGGAATGGAATCCCGTACCAGCAGAAATCCTAATCAACCTTGTGGCCAACACAGGAACACGGTGCAGAGCACGCACTGCCATTCGTGGTGACCACACATCCTATTAACCCTTTCGTGAGCCGTAGGAAAGATGCTTCCCACTACAATGAACTCGCTCCTAGTCCCGTAGGATTCACAGTTCCCACCTCTGTACGGTACTACCACCTAGTGAACAGTATAGTGTACTACTTCCAATCGGAAGTTCCCGCCATTTTTGCTGTACCTTCGCGCAGAGCCATTGTATAGCTGAATGTTGCTCTGTAGAGGAGCCTTTCAGTGCTGTTTACACGACATTTTTTTGATTTTTTCCTCAAAGCTATAGTATAAGGTAAATACTTTTGATTTACCCAAATTTATGAAAGAAAACATAAAATTGGAACGAGGATAATTCCAGTTTGAAACAAAAGGAGCCATTTCTGCAGTAAAATGGATGGATAACCGTCCAGTCACTTTTCTGTCCTCAATTCATGACATGAGAAACAGTCACAGTGAAAAGGAAAAACAAGGATGATACTAGTACAGATATTTCTTGTCCTGAAGTTGTGGCAGAATACCACAAAATAATGGGTGGTGTAGATAAGTTTGATCAATTACGAGAAAGGTATGCTATTGGTAGACGTTCTGTAAAATGGTGGCACAGAATATTTTATTTCCTGGTGGACGTTGCTGCAGTGAACAGTTTTATCCTGTGGAAAATAAGTAAAAGAGAAAGTGGACAGCATGATCAGCTCACATATAGGATCCATCTAGCCACACAATTGATCGCTGGCTTCTCATCCCAAGAAAGGCGTGGGCAAATACCTTTCTGGCAAAAAGGGGTAAAGTACCGGAAGATTTTCGTCATGTGGCTGTAGGGGAGCATCAACCCATTTTAGGAGAAACCTACTGGACGTGCCATCATTGTAGTACCAAAGCTGCGGAAAACAGCACTCACTGTGTTTGTACATATTGTCAAATACCACACTGCATAGCCCCATGTTTCAGAAAATTTCATGGCAAGTAATTGTGAACAATCATTGTAACAAGAGATGTACATTTATCAAATAAATATGGCATATGTTGAAAAAGTTGTTTTTGTCATTTAACTCCAAGGAAGGGCATTGGGAAAAATACTTCCCACCTTGTTGTGTGACCTCATTTTCACAGTGATATTCTGTATGATAAATACACCTATCTGTTAACTACTGTGTGCTCTCCATTCATTAAAAAAAAAAACAGCTCAATAATTTTGCCCATGAAAGGGTTAAGAACGATGACCCGCCTTTTGTAATGACAACGTTCAAAAAATGGTTCAAATGGCTCTGAGCACCATGGGACTTAACAGCTGCGCTCATCAGTCCCCTAGAACATAGAACTACTTAAGCCTTACTGACCTAAGGGCATCACAGACATCCATGCCCGAGGCAGGATTCGAACCAGCGACCGTAGCAGTCGCAATGACCAGGGGACAATTGTCTTCGAATGAAAATATCATAAAACTATTCTTGTTCGTCTCATTGCGTATTCCTTTCAGTTACCTTCTCTGTTATACTGTAGCGGTTCTTTCCATGTACGTTCCAAGCTTCATCGAGCTATGTTCCTTGGCAGACATTATACTTTCATCCGTAACTTTTGCACGCCAGTATAGTTCTGGAGTATGAGGTTTTATGCATGGGTATTCAACTGTTTTAAAAAAAAATCTAAGTTGGGGTTTTAGTGGCATAACTGAGTCAGCATTTACTTCACAGACTTCTGGTTGCCTCGCGACAAATTCCCAGTGACCCACCGATGTGCTGGACATCTGAAAAATCTGTAAGAGTTTTAAAAGAATGGTTAACGGAAATTTTGCAGTTTGAAGTCCATGTAGCGCAAAGCCGATTTCATCATAAACAAGACCCAAAATTCATCCAAGATTCTTTCCCTAATGTCGAGGTCGCTCCAACAATGTATGTGAGTCTTGCGATCACGGACAACAGTGGAAACAGGTCATTTTCTAAACTGAAGTTGCTTCGAACCTCCACGTTAGAAGACCACTCAACGTTACATCTTAGCTAGTTGATGGCAATGATACTTTGAGGCAACTTAGGTATTCAAATGGTTCAAATGGCTCTAAGCACTATGCGACTTAACTTCTGAGGTCATCAGTCGCCTAGAACTTAGAACTAATTAAACCTAACTAATCTAAGGACATCACACACATCCATGCCCGAGGCAGGATTCGAACCTGCGACCGTAGCGGTCGATCGGCTCCATACTGTAGCGCCTAGAACCACACGGCCACTCCGGCCGGCTATATACGTATTAAAGTAGGCACGAAGTGTAGGCGCAAAACCAATTCGCCAATATGGTCATTATAAGAATTAAACGCTGGTCAAAAAATAATACAGATTAAATTATGTGTTACAGGCTTTTGATTCGAAAATTGTTCTAAAATAGTTATGATAATTTCGCCCGGTAGGGTTCGCACCAAACGGGTCTACACATCCTAAATACGACACTGTCTGCAAACACCAAAAGAAATGGTTCTGAGCACTATGGGACTTAACTGCTGTGGTCATCAGTTCCCTAGAACTTAGAACTACTTAAACCTAACTAACCTAAGGACATCACACACATCCATGCCTGAGGCAGGATTCGAACCTGCGACCGTAGCGGTCGCGCGGTTCCAGACTGTAGCGCCTTTAACCGCTCGGCCACTCCGGCCGGCTGAAAAATAACATTATGTTATCAGAAGAACAGGCGTGGAATATCGATGGCAGGCAATGAAAACCTCGTAAATCTGTCTGTGAAATTGCTAATCCAGTAACTAGTACCTCCATAAACAACGAGATATTCCAAAGTGCATGGATTTCTCTTATCTGTCAAGAAATAGGCTTCTACTACACAGTTACACACGTAGCAACTTTCTGTATCACTTTATATCATATTTTAAGAACCCGTTTTTGCTTCACCATAAAAATTTAACAAAATGGAGTTACGAGATTTTCATTGCCTACCATCGATGTATAATATAGGTATAAAAGTTAATTCAAGTCAGGCCGAAATTTATACAGAATGGAAAAATTTCAATTGAATTGCGCAAGTTCTGAGGAGGCAAGATTCATTATTAAGTTTCAGCCGAAAGTTGGTGACGGTTTCAATGAGCGACTTAACGCATGGTTATTCAGCCAGAGATTAAAACGATTTTCAATTTCCTCTGTGAAGCACAATTAACATTACGATAATCAGAAGCCGCAACTTGAAGTAACTGACAGAAACGAATGTACTTGTGTGTTTGTGTCCTTCGGACAGGATCCACTCAGCCAGTCTTCAAAACACACACACACACACACACACACACACACAGAGAGAGAGAGAGAGAGAGAGGGAGGGAGGGAGAGAGGGAAGTATACACCCATGACTCATGTAATGTTTACACTGGTAGAAAATCATGGTAATTACACCATGAAATGTTCTGCAGTTAAAAAGTTTATATATGTGTTTATACAGTGACATAATGTGTTTTGAGCAGCGTTTTCCTCCCTCTGATGGGTAGTTGTCAACGAAGCACCGAACACTGCAGGAAATTGGTTGTCGCGGTGAATTCGAACATCTGTGCTCACGTGCAGGCCGGCGCTCACAGAATGCGCAACAGCCACCTGGCGGCCGACACTGAAACTACAACTGTCAGGGCGTCAGCGGCACACAAATAGAGCGGCAGCGTCCCCCGCGTCGAGACTCGCCGCTGGGGGCCGTCTCTTCACTCCACACGCCAACGCCGTGCTAAGCGAGCAGCCAGCAGCCCCGTCGAAAGGCATGGCAGCGGGTGCACGCATGGAGTCCTACAAGCGAACCATACGTTCAGCGGGTCACAGACATTGCTCATCTCTCGCACGGCTTTAGTACATACTGAAATGTAAGAAATGCTGCTCTAGGACGATACGCTTATCCAGGTTTTTCCAGACATCGAGGTTCAAAGTTCTACGAGCATGTAACTCCTTTATTTTTTTCTACTTTATTTTACTATTTTGTTTACAGCTTTCTTTCCCAACTCATGAGAGCAGGGTGAGATGATGTAGGACTTCGTTCTCTTCAGCTTAAAATGCTGGCAGAGTGGCAGAGGAAATGGAAGGGGATTTTCAGTTCTGATATTCACCTGATGATCAACAGAAACCTCCCGAAAACCTTTGGTCAGACTGCAGTATAGGAATTATTTTAATTTATTTCTGTGATATCGTCGTCCGTTGTCCAAGACGAAAATTAAAATTATGTATGTGTGTATGAATGTATGTACGTGTGTAAAATACGCTTGAAGCAAGTATGTGCCAAGAAAAGTTGTGAGGGATGGAAAAGACACGCCGTGGTTCGGCAGCCGAGTCAGAAAGATGTTAGTAAAGCAAAGAGTGCTTTACTGCATAATTAAATATATTCAAAGCCTCACAGAAATAAAAAACTAAATGAAGCCAAGATTAGCGTAAGGAGGGTGATGTGAAAAGTGTTCAACGTATTACAGCACACACGCACGCATTCAAATAATCATTTTTCCCGCCTTGCTTACGTGAATGGAACGGGGAGAAACCATAATACCTGATACAGTGGAACATGACCTCTTCCCCTCACAGTACAGATGTAGATTCTAATGCAAAATTTTAACTATAGACTTGACAGGAAGTCCTAGGAACTTTTGGTCTTAAGTTAAATCAGTAAATGGATCGAAGTCCACACTTAATGGAAATATCTTAGATTATGTAGCTACAAATAGATTGGACCTCATCGACAATGTCATTATAGTAACTATGATAACGAAGGTTAATAAATCAGTCAAGAAAACTACGAGAGTGTTTCTGCTAGATAGAGCAGATAAGCAGTTGTTAGCATCTTACTCAGACAGTGAAGTGACATCACTTAGTTCCAATAAGAAGGATGTAGAGGAACCACGGGCAAAGTTTAAGCAGATTTTATTCGTGGTCTGGAGACTTATGCGCCTAGTAAGAGGATAAAGGATGGAAAGGATCCACCATGGTTTACCAAGGAAATTTGGAAGACTCTGAGGAAGCACAGGTTGTTCCATTCTCGGTTCAAAAGAGAATGCACAAATGACAACAAACGAAGGTTAGCAGAGATTCGTGTGTCTGTGAAAAGATCAAAGCGCGAAGCAAATAACTACCAACGTCACACCTTAGCAAAAGATCTGGCAGATAACCCGAGAAAATTCTGGTCCTATGTAAAATCGGCAAGCGGGTCTAAAGGCTTCCATTCAGTCTCTTGTTGACCATTCTGGTGTGGCAGTTGAAGACTGCAAAACGAAAGCCAAAGTTTTAAATTTTATGTTCAAGAAATCATTCACATAGGAGAATCGTGCAAGCATACCTTTAGTTGATCATCGGACAGACTCCCGTATGGACGACTTTGAAATAAGCATCCCTGGCGCAGAGAAACAACTGAAAGATTTGAAAGCAAATAAATCACCAGGTCCGGATGGAATCACAATTCGGTTTTACAAAGAGTATTCCAAGGCACATGCCTCTTACCTACCTAGCCCGCATTTATCATGAATCTCTCGCCCAGCACAAAGTTCCAAGGGACAGGAAAAAAGCGCAATTGACTCCAGTATTTAAGAAGGGTAAAAGAACTGACCCGCAAAATTACAAACCAATATACGTAACATAGGTTTGCTCTCTTTCAAATTCTGAAGGTGGCAGGGGTAAAATACAGGGAGCGAAAGGCTATTTACAATTTGTACAGAAACCAGATGGCAGTTATAAGAGTCGAGGGGCATGAAAGGGAAGCAGTGGTTGGGAAAGGAGTGGGACAGGGTTGTAGCCTCTCCCCGATGTTATTCAATCTGTATATTGAGCAAGCAGTAAAGGAAACAAAAGAAAAATTCGGAGTAGGTATTAAAATTCATGGAGAAGAAGTAAAAACTTCGAGGTTCGCCGATGACATTGTAATTCTGTCAGAGACAGCAAAGGACTTGGAAGAGCAGTTGAATGGAATGGACAGTGTCTTGAAAGGAGGATATAAGATGAACATCAACAAAAGCAAAACGAGGATAATGGAATGTAGTCAAATTAAATCGGGTGATGCTGAGGGGATTAGATTAGGAAATGAGACACTTAAAGTAGTAAAGGAGTTTTGCTATTTAGGGAGTAAAATAACCGATGATGGTCGAAGTAGAGAGGATATAAAATGTAGACTGGCAATGGCAAGGAAAGCGTTTCTGAAGAAGAGAAATTTGTTAACATCGAGTATAGATTTAAGTGTCAGGAAGTCGTTTCTGAAAGTATTTGTATGGAGAGTAGCCATGTATGGAAGTGAAACATGGACGATAACCAGTTTGGACAAGAAGAGAATAGAAGCTTTCGAAATGTGGTGCTACAGAAGAATGCTGAAGATAAGGTGGGTAGATCACGTAACTAATGAGGAGGTATTGAATAGGATTGGGGAGAAGAGAAGTTTGTGGAACAACTTGACTAGAAGAAGGGATCGGTTGGTAGGACATGTTTTGAGGCATCAAGGGATCACAAATTTAGCATTGGAGGGCAGCGTGGAGGGTAAAAATCGTAGAGGGAGACCAAGAGATGAATACACTAAGCAGATTCAGAAGGATGTGGGTTGCGGTAGGTACTGGGAGATGAAGAGGCTTGCACAGGATAGAGTAGGATGGAGAGCTGCATCAAACCAGTCTCAGGACTGAAGACCACAACAACAACAACAACAACAACAGGTTTGCTCCAGAATCCTTTATTCTCAGTTCTAATATATTAAACTTCCTTGAGACTGAGAAGCTTATGTCCACGAGTAAGCATGGTTTTAGAAAGCATACCTCGAGCGAAATTTAGCTTTCCCTTTTCCCACATGATATACTGAGAACTGTAGATGAAGAGCAACAGGCAGATTCCATAGTTCTAGATTTCCGGAAAGCTTTTGACACCGTACCCCACTGCAGTCTGTTACCGAAGATAGGAACATATGAAACAACTTAGCATATATGTGAGTGGCTCGCAGACTTCTTACGTAATAGAACACAGTCTGTTGTCCTCGACGGCGAGTGTTCATCTGAGACAAGAATATCGTCGGCAGTGCCCCAGGGAAGTGTGACAGGACCGCTGCCGTTCCCTATATACATAAATGATTTGGCGGTCAGGGTGAGCAGCAATCTGCACTTGTTTGTTGATGATGCTGTGATGTACGTAAGGTGTCTAAGTTGAGTGACTATAGGAAGATATAAGACTACTTAGAAAAAAATTTCTAGTTGGTGTGATGAATGCCAGCTAGTTGTAAATGTGTAAACAGTCAAGTCGTTTAAACAACTGGGAGTAGCGTTGCAAAGCGTTATGAAATGGACTTAAGTTTATTGGGAGAATTTGAGGAAAGAGTGGTTCACCTATAAAGGATACCGCATATCAAATACTGGTGCGCCCTATTCTTGAGTACTGCGCGAGTGTTTGGGACCCGTACCAGATTGGACTGAAGTGCGACATCGAAGCAATTCAAAGGCCGACTGCTCGATTTGTTACCGGTAGGTTCGAACAACACGTAAGTGTTATGCGGATTCTTCGGGGACTCAAATGGGAATCCCTGGAGGGAAGGCGACTTTCTTTTCGAGAAACACTATTGAGAAAATTCACAGACCGGCAATTGCAGCTGATTGCCAAACGATTCTACTGCCGCCGACATACATTGTGTGTAAGGACTACGAAGATAAGACAGGGCTCATACGGAGGCATATAGATAGTCGTTTTCCCTCGTTTTTCTGCGAGTGGAACAGTAAAGGAAATAACTAGTAGATGTGCAGAGTACCCTCCGACAACCGCCGTACGGCGGCTTGCAGAGTATCAAGCCGACTGTCCAACTATGACCACCGTGACTTTGAAACGGCGAATGACACAGGAAGGGCCGAAATACCAAACGTCGTTTTCCAAAACTGTTTCGCTGAGGACGACAGCACTGTAATTCCTCCTTTAAAGCCTCGCACGTACGTCAGAAGGACATAGCGAAAAAGTGACAATGGGGTAGAAAAGCAACTGAAATCGCTCAACCGGGGAGAGGCGAAAGTGTAATACTGTGTTTAGATTTCATTCTTTTTCCAGACTAACACAAGACTGAGATCGTGAGCGGTTGGTCCACGCTGGGCAATCAGCAAGTAAGTAATAATGGGCCCTTTAGTATCTGACCGTGCCTAAGAAGTGGAGCACCCCAGAAATCTACAGCGCCGAGTTCTGGCTATTCTCTCTTCTAAAATATGAACCATGCTTTTCATAGAAGGCTAAATGATTCGCTGGATAACTGCAGCAAAATAATATGAAATTTTAGGATCTGGCGTCCCTTCTCAGGAAAAGAACGGTAGGGCAATGAACATTCTGTAGGTGCCAAAGGAGAATATTAGCATCCTCCGTGATTTGAATGTCCGGGAAGCAAAATAGTTAAAATGCTATAATGCCGTGCAGGTAACTCAAATCGTATAATCATTCAATCGATTCCTTTGGCTACTTTTAAAGTATTTCGCTGTTTAACAACAACTCACAACCCTTTGGAACTGTACGATTCATTATAGCAATTAACGGCTGTAGTACACATACTAAAAATTCAAGAAATTCTGCGTTAGCACGATGCATTTCATAATATTTTGAAAGAAATGAAGGTTGACAATTTTACCGGCCTTGTTTACATTTTTCTTTTCCAAATCGTGAAAGACAGCTATCAATTCAACCTCTTTAAGATTTACAACTGTTAAAATACATCACAGCAAAGTTGTCGGAATTAAGTTTGTTTTATTTTTATAAATTTCTGGATTTTCTCATGGCACCAGCCATTCAACATTTGGGGAACACCTCCGACAAGAAAACCTCCGCATTACCGCAGTAGACACAGGTATGAAAACAACACGATTCAGCGACGAAAAACATCCCTCAACACTACAAAAAAAAAAAAAAAAAAAACCTTTCAAATACAATAGGCACCCATAGAAAATAAATATATAACAAATGACCAAACAAACATCAGCAACCGAACGTTATTAGAACTAATAAGAATACAGTAACCGACCGCTGTGCCGATCGCTTCTAGGCGCTTCAGTCCGGAACCGTGCTGCTGCTACGGTCGCAGGTTCGAATCCTGCCTCGGGCATGGATGTGTATGATGTTCTTTGGTTAGTTAGGTTTAAGTAGCTCTAAGTCTAGGAGACTGTTGACCTCAGATGTTACATCCCATTGTGCTCATTAGAACCATTTTTGAATACAGTAAATAAATAACAAGCCCTGCAGCCAGCACAAAAACAGTATCACAAACGACAGCCAGTCATGATCAGTCATCGCAGTACTATAGTAAAGTAATTTATTAAAGTAATAATTATAAACGAACACACACACACACACACACACACACACACACACACACACACACACACACACACACACACACAGAGAGAGAGAGAGAGAGAGAGAGAGAGAGAGAGAGAAATTGCAGACGCTTCCATAAAAACAAAAAAGACGATCGCGATACGCAACATCAAAACAAAGTAAACGAGGCGTAAGTGGACCTCCACAACAGGAACACTGATAGATATTCTGTTAGTGAAGTGACTAAAGCTCGAACAGCTTTGGCAGAACAACATTATAATTCAAGTAGGAAACAGAAAGCAGTGGGTAATGTTGTTGTTGTGGTCTTCAGTCCTGAGACTGGTTTGATGGAGCTCTCCATGCTACTCTATCCTGTGCAAGCTTCTTCATCTCCCAGAACTTATTGCAACCTACATCCATCTGAATCTGTTTAGTGTATTCATCTCTTGGTCTCCCTCTACGATTTTAACCCTCCACGCTGCCCTCAAATACTAAATTGATGATCCCTTGATGCCTCAGAACGTGCCCTACCAACCGATCACTTCTTCTAGTCAAATTGTGCCACAAACTCCTCCCCTATCCTATCAATACCTCATTAGTTATGTGATCTACCCATCTAATCTTCAGCATTCTTCTGTAGCACCACATTTCTAAAGCTTCTATTCTCTTCTTGTCCAAACTATTTATCGTCCATGTTTCACTTCCATACATGGCTACACTCCATACAAATACTTTCAGAAACAAGTTCCTGTCAAATCTATACTCGATGTTAACAAATTTATCTTCTTCAGAAACGCTTTCCTTGCCATTGCCAGTCTACATTTTATATCCTCTCTACTTCGACCATCATCAGTTATTTTGCTCCCCAAATAGCAAAACTCCTTTACTACTTTAAGGGTCTCATTTCCTAATCTAATTCCCTCAGCATCACCCGACTTAATTCGACTACATTCCATTATTCTCGTTTTGCCTTTGTTGATGTTCATCTTATACCCTCCTTTCAAGACACTGTCCATTCCGTTCAACTGCTCTTCCAAGTCCTGTGCTGTCTCTGACAGAATTACAATGTCATCGGCGAACCTCACAGTTTTTATTTCTGTTTAATTCTGTTTAACAGTAGTAACTTAAAACATGAGCAACATTCACAATCTTGGCAAAGATATTTTTACAGTGATCACTGAATATGGATGAAATACAGCGAAACACTTACGGTCCCAAAAGACGGTATGCAAAGCTTTTTTTTAGTGGTGACGGAGTGAGACTACCAACAATGGTCGAATGGTCGCTTCCTGTTCGTCCAAGTGATGCTATCTCAAAACTTCATTACAGGACGGAGAATTAAATTTGAAGACTTTGTCAACGACCAGGTCATTAGAGACGGAGAGCAAGTTCTGACTGGACAAATATGGGGAAGGAAATAGATCCTGTCCATTCGAAGTAACCATCTGTCAGTTTCCAGAATGAGATTTTCACTCTGCAGCGGAGTGTGCGCTGATATGAAACTTTTTAATCTGCCAGAAAGTTTCATATCAGCGCACACTCCGCTGCAGAGTGAAAATCTCATTCTGGAAACATCCCCCAGGCTGTGGCTAAGCCATGTCTCCGCAATATCCTTTCTTTCAGGAGTGCTAGTTCTGCAAGGTTCGCAGGAGAGCTTCTGTAAAGTTTGGAAGGTAGGAGACGAGGTACTGGCAGAAGTAAAGCTGTGAGTACCGGGCGTGAGTCGTGCTTCGGTAGCTCAGTTGGTAGAGCACTTGCCCGCGAAAGGCAAAGGTCCCGAGTTCGAGTCTCGGTCGGACACACAGTTTTAATCTGCCAGGAAGTTTCATCTGTCAGTTTCCTTCGGTGATATACGGAAAACCACGGAAAATCTAAATATGGATGGCTCAACTGTTATTTCAATACTGATTCTCCCAAATGCGCGTACAGTCCTACGTCACTGCGCCATTTTGCTCGCTTCCACACCCTGGTGCGTTCGTTATCTCTGCAGCTCGTCAGCATAAATTGTTCCGCAGAACTGCTGTTTCATCGTGACACTGCACGCTCACAGCCAGTTTCAGCGACTTCGGACTTCATTAAGCTTCCCTATATATGTTTTTGTACTAGCTTTATGATGGTCCCACGCTAGTTTTCTCTAAATTATTCAGTCGGATGAAAGATGTTGATACATAAAAGATTTTCACCACTTGAGGGGTAACGTTGCCAAAAGTGGATAAAGTTTCCTTCATGAATAACATGGCATCTACAGGAAACTCAAAGAAATGGTTTCATTAACAGTCAATGTGCGACAAAGGACTGTCCTGACCACAATTCTCGTTAGTAGATATTCATGGTTCGTCTCAGAAACATCTTCAAAATCACTGATGTAAAAATGAGGTAGAAGTGTTATTTTTATACCACAGATCTGAAGATGATTTAGAAACGTTTCATCTGTATAGATCAAAAAGAATTGAAATCCACGCATTACAATGGATAATTTAGTTCCAATCGACAATGGTCGCTTTCCTCTTAGGGAGTTCCTTATTTATGACACGAAATTTCCGATAGCGAAAAGGATGCGGCAGAAATCTAGTCAGCGTTTGCTGGCCAATGCCATAAAACTAATAACGATGCATTTATTCACAAGACTTTCTGTTTCACTATACTGCTATATGGAAAGTGCAGGTTAGAACGTACTAACTTTTTGTATGTCTCCTGCTCCCACGAGCAAAAGCGCTTTTCCGACCAAAGGCATCAAATTTACCCAGCACTGAGTAATTCATGAATAGTGTACAATAAAGCAGGAGAGTTACAGACTCTGATGTGCCGATGCAAATTCAACTCATTCGTAGCTTAACAAAATAATGGGAATGTTCGAAATGAGTCGTGGCAGCCATGGGTAGGTGGCAGCACTGCGACTTTGTGACAGCGAGTAAACAGTCCGCCATTTCAGTAATCATAGATCAGTGGAACGAACAGCAGCCTGCGTTAGCCATAAAAATGTTTTATAAAAACAATGGTAGTTTGGTAGGGGCGCAGAGGGAGTTTCGACGTTTTTATAACACAGGACGCCATGATGCCGTTCCGTCGAAATACGCGATAAAATGTTGGATTAATAACTTTGAAGAGACTGGTCTGTCCTCAAGAAGAAACCAACAGGACGACCAAGAAGTGTGCGTTCTACAGCGAACATTGATGCTGTACGCGAGTCTGTCTTACGGAGCCCACGGCGTTCAATCATTAAGCAAGCAGCAGTGGTTGGAATGCCCCGGGAGAGTGTTCACAGAATTCTTCATCTTTATTTAAAATTTCATCCGTACAAACTACAGATGGTGCAACAACTGAAGGACAACGATTACCTGTTACGATTAGGATTCTGTCAACAATTGATAACAAAAATAAACAATGACGATGAATTAATAAAGAAGTTGTGGATGTCAGATGAGGCACATTTTCATCTCTCAGGTTATGTGAATAAAAAGAACTATCTTTACTGGGCATACACAAATCCTACTGGCGCTCATGAGCGCTAGTAAAGTGACAGTATTGTGTGGGGAAACAGTAACTGTCAATGCCGATCGTTACGTGGAGATGCTCCGAACTTTCGTTACACCTGCACTGGACAACTTTCCAAACGTTCACGAAGCCTGGTTTCAACAGGACGGAGCGACATCACACACTACACGGCAATCAATGGCATATGTGCGAGAACTGCTTGGCAACCGTGTGACCTCACGATTCGGTAACATTCCCTGCCCCTAGATCGCTAGATTTATCCCTTTGCGATTTTTCTTGTGGGGCTACGTCAAGAGCAAAGTCTACACGACTCGACCAGGAACCCTGGATGAGTTAAAACAGAAAATTCGGGAAGCAATTCACAGTATCCCAGCTGAGATGTTGCAATGGCCAATGAAGAATCTCAACTGAAGATTTCAAGAATGTACTCGTACATGAGGACGCCATCTGAAGGACGTAATTTAAAAAAAATGATAATGCCATCAAAGTTTCGTAAATCGATAAGTTGTAAGGTTTCAATTATCTGAATGCAATTTCTTTCCTTCACCAGTTCTCGTTTAATTGGATTGTGGAGATGTTCCCGTTTTTCTGTGTCGCCCTGTACAAAAACGCGACGGAGAGTAATCTTGGTACCACAAGTTTTTTCTTTTGCTCATGTTGCTAACCTTTAAAATTAACGACCGACCACAAAGCCATAAATTTAATCAGGATAACGTTGGAAGATTGTATCTGTTGAGAAAATGAATTGTTTTTGCTTGATAGCAACTCTCGACATAGATATAATTATGTAACTCACAATCAGACAATCGATAAGTGTGAATACGAACGTTACTTAAGCGCGGATCACACATTTGACGGCTACCTTCTCTAAGTTATCCTGTGAATACCTGTAGGCTGGAAACGTTGACAAAGAATATAGCAACAGAAGGTGCACAGGAATATTAATATAAAATTTGATTTTAATTGAAATGATACCGATACCTATGCCTATCGTCGGGTACGCCACAGTTCTCTACTAGACCTGCTCCTGTGGTGGGCTTATTCCGGAATGGAGATCCTCAGATTACTTGTTTGCATGAAATAGCAGAGAACATCAGTGACAATGAAGGTTTGAATGAAGACTGGATGCGTACTCAGGCACCCTACTGTTTGAGGCGACTACTCGCGAAAAGCAGGAAATCTGGTTAAGAGTCTCTGTCTGGCACAAATTTTCATTGATGACGACATGTTCAATTATGTCATCATTTAAGGAGAGAAAACAGTTCCTATTACGAGGTACATTTTCTAAAAGAGAAGCACTTGTATGTAGAGGGTGCTGTCATCACAACAAATGCTGACCACCTTTACAGCATCTGTACACGTGGTTTTGGAGAAATCACCGACAAACATTGAGGAACGAGATGTTCCTTCTTTCTCACAGCTGTTTACGAGTTGTATATTTGAGTCGTCCGGAACGTTTGTAGACTTAATAACAATGGTACACATGTTCTGTTTTGTTAGAGGCAGATTCCAATAAATTTTCATCAGGTTCTCAAACATTCTGCCGACAGCCATCCAACTGTCTTGCTTATTGTAATCCATAACTGATCTGGGTTATCACGTCAGCTCTGGTGGCAACTGCTGTAACATATTCCACATATTTGACACGCTTTCAAATTAAAAAAAAAAAAAAATCAAGAAGGGAAGCAAGAAGAAGGGCGAGGGGGGAGAGATGTGTGGTGGGGGGGGGGGGGGGAGGCGGAGGGAGGGAAGTCCTGCCGCACCTATATCGTGTTCCCCAAATCAGTTTTGCTATGAATATCAAACACGTAATGATGCTCACGGGCCGGCCGCTGTAGTCGAGCGGTTCTAGGCGCTTCAGTCCGGAACCGCGCGACTGCTATGGTCGCAGATTCGAATCCTGCCTCTGGCACGGATGTGTGTGATGTCCTTAGGTTAGTTAGGTTTAACTAGTTCTAGGGGACTGATGACCTCAGATGTGAAGTCCCATAGTGCTCAGAGCCATTTGAACCATTTCTGATGCTCAAGGAGTACAGCTGCAACAGACAATTATCATACAACGTGGGTACTGAACACGACTTGCCACAGTTAGGTAAGTAGGCAGGCAGGAAGGTAAATAAGTACGTAGGAACAGAAGGTGGGCAAAAATACGGAAACACCACGAGCACAACACATTAAATTGCCCAACACGGCGTAGGAAAGTCGCTGGCATTCAGAACAGCTTCAAGTCGTCTCGGAATGGGTAAATACAGGTCCTGTATAGTTTTCAAGGGATTTTTATACCACATTTCCCGCAAAATAGTGGCAAGTTCAGATAACGATAATGGAGGCGGATAACGATCACTCACCCTTTTCTTCAAAGTTGAAGACAACGGCTCAATAATATTGATATGTGGTGACTGTGGAGGTCAGAGAGATGCAACAATTGAGCCTGGTGCTCACGAAACAAGTTATGGACGATGCAAGCTGTTTCAACAGGAGCCTTGCCGTCTTGGAGCACACCATCACCACTACTAGAGAACAAACTCTGTACCATGGGATGGAGCTGATCGCCAAAAATGGTCACCTAGCCTTGGCGGTAATGCGACTCAGCAGAGTAACCGTGGGGCCCGAGGAATACCCGATAGGCTGCCCACACTATCACCGAACCTCCACTATGTTGCACTATTAGGACAAACTAGGGCAGAAGCTGAAAACTGTGTGCAACAGGCCTCACTCGATCAAATGACGTTCTTCCACTGCTCCATAGTCAAGGTTTCTATAGCTTCGGCACCACTTTCCATCACTAATGAGATATTTCCGCGGTTGCTGACGTATTCTAGAATTTATCGCAGTAGCGCCTGTAAGCGGTTTCCTTTACCTATCCACAGCACTTCTCCAGAACCCTTCTAACAAAATTAAACTTCCATGCGCCTCCCCTACAACAGAGTTTACGTCTTCGTCCCCTTTCACATCGCATCTTGGTGGTACGTCCAAAAAACGACGTGATGTTTACTCTTAGCTTGAAATCGGATACTACTGAGGAGACACACTTCCTGTTCTACAGACTGCGAATGCTGATGAAGCTGCTGGACAAAACACAAATCCAGTGAAAACAACGAAAATTATTTCTCTGATGATTTTTATCTTTTCTGCTTCGTAAACAATACGTACGATTTTCTTGGTAATCTTTCAGACAGTTTCCCGCTGTTTTCTATATGCGGCTTGATCGGTGATCTTATGATAATCTACAGACAAAACAAACGCACGCACGCACGCACGCACACACACACACACACACACACACACACACACACACACACACACACTTGATGGTTAATGAGATCGCAACTTTGATAGACATTAGGAACTGGGTTCACTAATATTGGGGCATTTCCTTAAAATGAAGTGTAAGTGCGGAAATTAAAAATGTACGTATTTATGATTCGTAATATTAAGACTAACACCATGAAACAATTGCCGATGAAAAGATTTCAACTGGCATGTATCGCAGCATTCTGACATAATGCTCAGCTATTTATCTACACTCCTGGAAATGGAAAAAAGAACACATTGACACCGGTGTGTCAGACCCACCATACTTGCTCCGGACACTGCGAGAGGGCTGTACAAGCAATGATCACACGCACGGCACAGCGGACACACCAGGAACCGCGGTGTTGGCCGTCGAATGGCGCTAGCTGCGCACCATTTGTGCACCGCCGCCGTCAGTGTCAGCCAGTTTGCCCTGGCATACGGAGCTCCATTGCAGTCTTTAACACTGGTAGCATGCCGCGACAGCGTGGACGTGAACCGTATGTACAGTTGACGGACTTTGAGCGAGGGCGTATAGTGGGCATGCGGGAGGCCGGGTGGACGTACCGCCGAATTGCTCAACACGTGGGGCGTGAGGTCTCCACAGTACATCGATGTTGTCGCCAGTGGTCGGCGGAAGGTGCACGTGCCCGTCGACCTGGGACCGGACCGCAGCGACGCACGGATGCACGCCAAGACCGTAGGATCCTACGCAGTGCCGTAGGGGACCGCACCGCCACTTCCCAGCAAATTAGGGACACTGTTGCTCCTGGGGTATCGGCGAGGACCATTCGCAACCGTCTCCATGAAGCTGGGCTACGGTCCCGCACACCGTTAGGCCGTCTTCCGCTCACGCCCCAACATCGTGCAGCCCGCCTCCAGTGGTGTCGCGACAGGCGTCAATGGAGGGACGAATGGAGACGTGTCGTCTTCAGCGATGAGAGTCGCTTCTGCCTTGGTGCCAATGATGGTCGTATGCGTGTTTGGCGCCGTGCAGGTGAGCGCCACAATCAGGACTGCATACGACCGAGGCACACAGGGCCAACACCCGGCATCATGGTGTGGGGAGCGATCTCCTACACTGGCCGTACACCACTGGTGATCGTCGAGGGGACACTGAATAGTGCACGGTACATCCAAACCGTCATCGAACCCATCGTTCTACCATTCCTAGACCGGCAAGGGAACTTGCTGTTCCAATAGGACAATGCACGTCCGCATGTATCCCGTGCCACCCAACGTGCTCTAGAAGGTGTAAGTCAACTACCCTGGCCAGCAAGATCTCCGGATCTGTCCCCCATTGAGCATGTTTGGGACTGGATGAAGCGTCGTCTCACGCGGTCTGCACGTCCAGCACGAACGCTGGTCCAACTGAGGCGCCAGGTGGAAATGGCATGGCAAGCCGTTCCACAGGACTACATCCAGCATCTCTACGATCGTCTCCATGGGAGAATAGCAGCCTGCATTGCTGCGAAAGGTGGATATACACTGTACTAGTGCCGACATTGTGCATGCTCTGTTGCCTGTGTCTATGTGCCTGTGGTTCTGTCAGTGTGATCATGTGATGTATCTGACCCCAGGAATGTGTCAATAAAGTTTCCCCATCCTGGGACAATGAATTCACGGTGTTCATATTTCAATTTCCAGGAGTGTATGTTACTATCGACTCTTTTTTTAAATTTTGTTTAACCATTTCCAACATCGAAAAGCCGCACCCACCTGCAGTCTTGGCAACACGATGTACTGCTTGAGGGTTCTCTGCTGTTCAAAATCGAGTGTTTTGCTGACTGGCAGCTATCCATATGGAATCGTGTATCCTTGTCCATCAACAACTTGACGTTAGTGACATTGAGCACTGAATAAATTTTGTCATTGGTTAAGTGTCAGAATCTGACGGAGTCGCCGATGTTCATAATCCACAAAGTCGTCCTTTTCACGCGCTACTACACTACGTGATCAAACGAATCCGGACACCTGGCTGAAAATGACTTACAAATTCGTGGCACCCTCCATCGGTAATTCTAGAATTCAGTAAGGTGTTGGCTCACCCTTAGCCTTGATGGCAGCTTCCACTCCCGCAGGCAGAGGTTTAATCAGATGCTGGAAGGTTTCTTGGGGAATGGCAGCCAATTCTTCACTGAGTGCTGCACTGCGGAGAGGTATTGATGTCAGTCAATGAGGCCTGGTACAAAGTCGGCGTTCCAAAACATCCCGAAGGCATTCTATAGGATTCAGGTCAGGCCTCTGTGCAGGTCAGTGCATTACAGCGATGCTATTGTCGTGTAACCACTCCGCCACAGCCCGTGCATTATGAACAGGTGCTCAGTCGTGTTGAAACATGCAATCGCCATCCCCGAATTACTCTTCAACAGTGGGAAGCAAAAAGGTAGCTAAAACATAAATGTAGGACTGTGCTGTCATAGTGCCACGCGAAACAACAAGGGGTTTAAGACCCCTCCATGAAAAACACGACCACACCATAACACCACAGCCTCCGAATTTTACTGTTGGCACTACACACGCTGGCAGATGACGATGCAGGGCATTCGCCATACCCACACCCTGCCATCGGATCGCCACATTCTGTACCGTGATTCGTCGTTCTACACAACGTTTTCCCACCGTTCAATCCTCCAATGTTTACGCTCCGAGCGAGACGTCGTTTGGCATTTACCGGCGTAATGTGTGGCTTATGAGCAGCCACTCAACCATGAAATCCAAGTTTTCTCACCTCCCACCTAAATGTCATAGTACTTGCAGTGGATCCTGATGCAGTTTGGAATTCCTGTGTGTTGGTCTAGATAGATGTCTGCCTGTTACACATTATGACCCTCTTCAACTGTCGGCGTCTATGTCAGTCAACAGACGTGGTCGGCCTGCACGCTTGTGTGCTGTACGTGTCCCTTCGCGTTTCCACTTCACTATCACATCGCAAACAGTGGAATTAGGGACTTTTGGGAGCGTGGAAATCTCGCGTACAGACGTATCACAAGTGACACCCAATCACCTGACCACGTTCGAAGTCCACGAGTTCTGTAGAGTGCCCCATTCTGCTCTCTCACGATGTCTAATGGCTACTGAGGTCGCTGATATGGAGTACCTGGCTGTAGGTGGCAGCACAATTCACCTAATACGAAAAACGTATGTTTCTAGGGTGTCCGGATACTTTTGATCACCTAGTGTATTTACGCCGTACGGCAAATCGCCGGTCTTTCTATAGCCCACAGCATTAAACGAGATTTTCATAGGTCACGACAAGCGGCCTGAAAACAGCTTCGGCCGTGTGGCGAAGTTTGTGCCTGGCCCCTGGCTTGCAACTACGCCCCCGAGGTTACGAAGCAAGCAAAACGTAGGTCGGAAATGCGAATTTCAGTGAATTTAGGGTGATGCGGAATACGAAGTCAGCTTGATCTTTATAAGTGGCAATTAAACCGTATTATCACTTCAAAAAATGGTTCAAATGGCTCTGAGCACTATGCGACTTAACTTCTGAGGTCATCAGTCGCCTAGAACTTAGCACTAATTAAACCTAACTAACCTAAGGACATCACACACATCCACGCCCGAGGCAGGATTCGAACCTGCAACCGTAGCGGTCGTCCGGATCCAGACTGTCGCGCCTAGAGCCGGCCGCTGTGGTCTCGCGGTTAAGGCGCTCAGTCCGGAGCCGCGGGACTGCTACGGTCGCAGGTTCGAATCCTGCCTCGGGCATGGATGTGTGTGATGTCCTTAGGTTAGTTAGGTTTAAGTACTTCTAAGTTCTAGGGGACTCATGACCACAGCAGTTAAGTCCCATAGTGCTCAGAGCCATTTGAACCATTTTGTCGCGCCTAGAACCGCACAGCCACTCCGGCCGGCTTATTATTTCAAAATCGTGCTACTCGAAGTCGCTTCTCTTCGCAATTCACCGGCACTCAATCCGCTTAAAACCACTTTGTGCTCTTTTAATTATGAGATTAGCACAAAAAACAGCAATGTGCTGCAGATGGCAAAGTCTATACAGGGTAATGATACAATCTTGCAGGGATGATGGAGAAAAGAACAATGTATCAATGCGAAAATCACTGACAGATCATACATGTACCGATACCGTTGTTACTAGGATGATAGGATAGGCAACTTTTAGATTTGGTATTACGGACCAAACAACAAAAAGTCTCCAGCAGACGAATACGGTAAGAGCTATGAGCACTTGTTCATCTTCGCTACTGTGAAACACATCTCTTCTACCGAAGAAGTTCCCAATCCATATGATCACTTTCGTCAGTTGCGTATCCTACAATCTCAGCAACAACAGTACCGATACTTGTATTAAACTGTCAGAGTTACCAGAAGGATTTTCGCTTGCAACTTTCCATTCGGTCGTTTCCGGACCGGGGTCGCTCCCCTCAAAATGATACATTTATCCTTCTCCATCATGCCTGAAAACTGGTATCATGTTCACAGAATCACACTGTATACGAGGTATTCAAAGAAATAACTTGCCTTTCTTGAACCAGACTTCCCAATATCTTGTACATTTCCGCTTCTCTTTTCTCCGATTTAATTTTCGTGCTAATATTTTTTCCTCTACACCTTGTCCCTGTACTATTAAAAATAGTGCTCTCGCTAGTTACCCTCATAATAATTCAGCCAAATCTGACACATATGTCAGAGGCTGTATTTTATCTTATCCTGTCCTTTGTTTCATTAAAAAAATAATAATGGCACCTTTTGATCTGGTCTGTCGGAAACAACGAAAACACAAGGGGAACATTGTCTAATGTCGTCGAGAGCAAGAATCGTCATTCAGAACCATAACCAATGATTCTATCGATGCAAATACGGCCACTCCGATACTTTTTTTAGCATTTCAAATTAGTTACTATTCATAATAATAATAACAACAAGATAGTGTTTTCTTGGAAGTGAATGAATCGAGCTGCTTACATTTTGTAGATTGACACACAGGGGTTACTGTTACTTTTGATCTCGTTAGCCCACGCTTCTAAATTGGTACTGTCATGTCTCGAGGCAAGTGAACTTAAATTATTGTACTGCTCGACGAGATAGATTCACTCTATCTGGTGGCAAAAAAATTCTAACTTGGAAGTAGATAAAGTACATCTTGTTCTGATATGCATTGCATGGAATTAAATTGTGCTGGCGTTGTCAGTAGCTAGCATGTTTCTTCTTGTTTCTGTCAAGCCTAAATGACTTGCAGCTTTCTGATGACCCACATGAGTACTCACTCATGTGTTTGATTTTTGCAGCTAGTATCTCCAGTCATGGTTACTTCAATGTTGGCAGAACAGACATTTTATTTTGCTAATCTTTTGCGTTGTCATGTGGTGTAGGTATGCCCTTGCTCTCAAGTCCCGAACAATGGCATACAAAGACCTGTGACGTGACCTATTGTGTGTTATCTGAAGTATTATACGATCCACGTTTTCTTAATGTTACGTGACAATGTTTCTTCCAGTCTCTTGCTTTCAGTCATTGACTTTCTAGAAAAATTCAAATATAGTCTCTTCCGAAGCGATCGACACATCGTATTTCAAGTGACCCAAACAGTATTTCTTGGGAACTGCTGAAAGATCACACAATGGGTATTTTATTTTCTTACTACAACCATTCTCTGATGTACTGAGTTTCTTTCGCAGCACATTTAATTACGATGTTGGTTGAACTATTTTCCCCAAACACTACACAAATATTTGAAACCTTAATTGAGGAGCGAGACACCCAACTTTCCTGGCTATGCCTTTTTTTAAAAATTCTTGTTGTAATCTTATCCTTTCCGCGCTGCGAGCAACGTGCATTTTTTTATCTTCGTTCATTATGTTTGTGGTATTACGATTTTGATTCGGTTTCATTAAGGAGAATCTTGTTCCACACCTAAAGAAATTCTAGGGACGCCTACGAAAACTACTCACTTAGTACGTACATACCAGATTACTTGCACTACGAGGCATCAGACAGCATGCCACTGAACAGCGCATATTTTCGTCTGCTGTCTCGTATAGCTTCGGCACTTCCCGTGAGAGATGGGGTCCGTGGATCCGTAACTGCGCGCCAGGGCCTGTGGGCTACTATACGCAAGTAGTACAGTGCCTCGCCACTCCACATCGCACGGCAAAATTGCCGTAACTTCCTATAGTGGTCTACGCAAGACAGCGGTTTGGCTATTCAACTCTTGCTACTTCAGCTGTTACCGCGAATGCAAGTACAGCCATGGTGACTACGTAGAAGATAAAAATCTGTTCAGGAAAGAGAAACCACTACAATGGTCAATTCCCGAGAACAGTTATAGCCGTAACTTATTACGTTATTTAAAAAAAGCGCTTATGTCCAATGGCTATATCAATAATGGCGTTCAAAATAATGAAAGTAACAGCTAACGACTGCTCTGTAACGGGAATGTGTATCGATAGTACCGAATACCTACAGTACAAAATTTAGTTGTTACTTTCAGAATTCTACGCTAGACAGCACGAAGCGCATACAATGACGTGGCTCCGACAGGGCATGTTGATGCGCAGCGTGTGAAGACACGCACGACGGCGTTCTGCGGTCGAGCAACTCCGAGGTACGTGCGCAGCGCCTACCGGTGCCTGATGAGTGGATTCTCTCCGGAACACTCCCTACCGTTTCTCATACACAGCGACAGGATACCAGCAGGCCCATTTTTTTCCAGTAGCTACGGAAATGTGAGAATATGGTTTTTTAAACATCAGCAGAAAGCTCTCCGAAACTGACTGACGTAGGTGACACATAACTGATTTTGATTATATGTAATCTCTCATACTGAAAGTAAACAGGTTTTGTAATTTACGTAAAAAACGTGTGCATTTTGGAGAATATACTAAAAGGGTGTGCAATTTCGGATAGTGTGGTTCCTAATTTCGGATAGGGCTATTTCATACGGAGGCAACGGCCTTGCCGCAGTGGATGCACCGGTTCCCGTGAGATCACCTAAGTTAAGCCCTGTCGGGCGTGGCCGGCACTCGGATGGGTGACGATCCAGCCGCCATGCGCTGTTGCCATTTTTCACGGTGCACTCAGCCTCGTGATGCCAATTGAGGAGCTACTCGACCGAATAGTAGCGGCTTCGGTCAAAGAAAACCATCATAACGACCGGGAGAGAGATGTGTTGACCACACGCCCCTCCCATCCGCATCCTCATTGAGGATGACACGGCGGTCGGATGGTCCCGATGGGCCACTTGTGGGCTGAAGACGGAGTGCTTACTTCATACAGAAAATTCAAGACTGTATACCTAAGGTGACTATTTTTTTATTACGAAAAGTAATGTCGAGACAGTCCCAATCTTATTCTACACTGAACAGTACATTAATGGGACCACATATCAAAAGCCTGAATAACCACCTTTTGCAGCGTGGATCGCTGCGAGACGTGCAGGTAGGGGTCAATGAGGTTCCGGAGAATACAGACGAGATGTGGAGCCATGTCGACTCCAATTCTGTGGCGAACTGCTCTAGGTTTCTCGGATGAGGATCCACGGCGCGAACAGCCCGATCGAGGTGTCCCCACAGATTGGCGACTGGGTTTCAATCCGGGGAGTCCAATGCCCAGGTGAGACTAGCAAACTCTTCCAGGTGCTCTTCAAACCACGAATGTACACAGCGAGCTTCCTGAGACGTTGCATTGCCCTGCAGGTAGATGCCTTCGTGCCGTGGGAAAAAAAGTGAGTGTAGGGGTGGACATGGTTCCCAAACAGATGCATACCTGTGTTGACCCACTGTGCCTTCCAAAACGACATATCACAGAAGGAATGCCACGAAACGATTCCCCAGACCATAACGCTCCCTCCTCCGACCTGTGCCCCCTCCCTCAACAATTGTTGCAGAGTGTTTGCTTTCCGAAGTTTATGTCCGATGGAGTACAAAACGTGATTCATCTGAAAAGGCCACCACTCGCCACTCAAAGGACGTCCAGTTCTGGTACTGGGGCATGGGTGCATGAACGTGAAGCCTGCTGCAGAGGCAGATACGCAACAACATTCGCTGAACGGTAGTTAACGAGACACCTCGGTTTATTTGGTCAGCCAGTTGCTCAACAGTCACACGTCTATTCGTCCGTACACATATCCGCAGCGGTCGTCCACCCCTGTCATCTGTGGCCTGTGGTGTACCACAGTTGCCTCAGCGCCAGCTGCGGATAGCGCCTTTTTACCATGCACGGTACAGGCCTACTTCAACCGCGGCGGCATGTGAACAGTTTACAAACATAGCCGTTTCGGAATGCTTCCATCCTTAGCCCGAAAGCCAATGATCATGCCCTTTTGGACGTCAGATAAATCGCTCCGTTTCCGCATTGACTGCACTGTTTCGTGCGCGCCCGCCCCCGTCCCCCCCCCCCCCTCCTCCCGCCGACACCCTTTTTGTTCCCTTGAAGTCGAATGTGGGCGGAGATCACAATGCGACTGGACTGTGTACGAACAACAACAACGCTGACGGCGACGCCAATAGCCGTCCCAGTGAGCTCAATTCTTCGTGAAGCGCTCTTATTTTGGTGAGACGTTTCACGGAGCAGCTGGTGGCGACGAGGCCGCGAGACCTGCCTCAACCCTTGGCGGGCAGCGGCTGCATGGACGTGGCGACCTGCAGCCAGACGGGTCGATAGCACGCCCTGCCTTGCCGCACAGCTTTGCACCGCTGCGACAGACCCGCCGGCGATGCAACCTTTCGCACTTGCCCCGCTAAGACGCCGTCGCTGTCCAATTAACACGAAAAACAATTGTTTTTTAAGTTACTCACTGTACTGCCACAGCTGCTGATACACTAAGGTATACGAGGGTCACTCCAAAAGAAATGCACACTATTTTTGTAAAAATACAGTTTTCATTCTGCATGTGTGAAAGTTTTACAGTGTGTAGATACATCCTTCCCGCTTGTTTACAAACTTAGTTCAACCTGTTCGCGTGAGTGGCGCCGTCACAGCATGTCTTCAACATGGCTGCTACACTTGACGTTCGTCAGAAGCAACGTGCTGTCATAGAATTCTTGTGCTGAGAAAACGAGACAGTGGGAAACATCCACAAGAGGTTGTTAAATGTGTATGAAGATGCTGCTGTCGATCGCAGTACAGTTAGTCGGTGGGTAAGCAGGTTACGTGATGAAAGCGGGCAGGGCAATACTGAGGATTGTCCTCGCAGTAGCAGGCCGCGTACTGCACACACTCCAGACAATGTGCAGAGAGTTAACGAATTGGTGATTGCTGACAGACGCACCACAGTGAACGAATTGTCACGCTACGTTGGGATAAGGGAAGGAAGTGTTTGCAGAATACTGAAAGTGTTGGCGTTAAAAAAGGTTTGTGCCAGGTGGGTTCTCAGGATGTTGACAGTGGCTCACAAAGAAACAAGAAAAACGGTATGCAGCGAACTTTTGGAACAGTACAAGAATGGTGGAGATGAATTTTTTGGAAGAACTGTGAAAGGTGATGAATCATGGCTCCATCATTTTTCACCAGAGACGAAGAGAAATCAATGGAGTGGCATCTTGCAAATTCACCCAAGAAAAAAAAAAAGAATTTAAAACCACACCTTCTGCTAGAAAAGTTATGCCTACGGTGTTTTTTGATTCCGAAGGACTCTTGCTTGTGGACATTATGCCAAGTGGAACCACCAAAAATTCTGATGCATATGTGACGACACTGAAGAAACTTCAAGCTCGACTGAGTCGTGTTCGACCACATCGGCAAAAGCAGGATGTTTTGCTGTTGCACGACAATGCACGGCCACATGTATGTCAAAAAACCATGGAAGTGATCACAAAACTCGGATGGACAACACTAAAACACCCGCCTTACGGTCCTGACCTGGCTCCATGTGACTATCATCTCTTTGGGAAACTGAAAGACTCTCTTCATGGAACAAGGTTTGAAGATGATGACTCCCTTTCGCACGCTGGCAAACAGTGGCTCCAACAGGTTGGTCCTGAATTTTACCGCGCGGGTATACAGGCGCTGGTTTTAAGATGGCATAAGGAAGTTGAGATGGATGGAAATTATGTGGAGAAATGAAAATATTGTTCTTAAAGGATGTATCTACGCCGGCCGGTGTGGCCGAGCGGTTCTAGGCGCTGCAGTCGGGAACCGCGCGACCGATACGGTCGCAGGTTCGAATCCTGCCTCGGGCATGGTTGTGCGTGAAGTCCTTAGGTTACTTGGGTTTTAGTTATTCTAAGTTCTAGGGGACTGATGACCTCTGATGTTAAGTCCCATAGTGCTCAGAGCCATTTGAACCATTTTTTTTATGTATCTACAAACTGTAAAACTTTCAAAACATGTAGAATAAAAGATGGATTTAAAAAAATAGTTAGCATTTCTTTTGGAGTGACCCTCGTATGTAAATTACCACCTCAGCCGATGTTTCAAAATGCTTGAATTTTCACTACACGTTATGCTTATCGATCATTACGTGATAAGTACCTAGTTTTTGGGACCTATCAAAACGGGTGTTATCAGCATGCTGGTAAGTTGTCCCAAGAAAATATTCTGTCACCCCATTAAAAGACCAGACTGGTCGCGTTGAAGCTCTGTAGAGTTCCTACCAGGCGGTTGTATGACCCGCCACCGTTGACTAGTCATGGCAGCGAAGTGGTGTGGATGTGCCAGCTACTAGTGTGGGATCAGTGCTGTAAGCTGGGTGGAGGTAGAGATTTGACATAATGGCAGAAAAGAACTATCGTGCTTGGACGTGACCACAACACCGAGAATGAAGTTGCCCGAGGTGTTCTATCCGACGAGTCTACAAGGAACGAAGTACCAATCATTGTTTGTTACATGCATAAGAAAATATAAAGATCCTATATAACAGGAATCGAATACGAGTGTCAGGCCGTGTCAATCACTACCGGAATCAAACAAAACAGGAATCGATGCTGTTAGTCTATGCAGGCTCATCACTTTCCGAGCTATATCGCGAAGGAGACTCCATGTAGTGGACGAGTGTAGTCTCTACCTCACAGTAGGCCTTAACAGGCCTGTAATGTCGTCCCACGAGTCGTGATACTGGCTCTTTTCAAATGACGCGAAACTTCGAAGGCACATATGGCCATGGAAATTGAGATTTTTTTTTTTTTTGTTAACCATGGCTCGGGTCCACAGATTCAGGTTACCGTGAACAGGAGGCAGGATATTTACTTTCAAAATTCTGGATGACCAAGTGTCACCCTATATACTAAGCTCACAGGACAAAAAGTTAGTCACCCCTAGAAAACTCATTACAATCACCATTTACTATGGTTTAATTAAGCCCCTGGGCTTGATAACTGCCCGGATTCGGTTAGGAAGTCGAGTCCACAGTGTTGTGCAGTTACATCGCATCCAGTTAAGCCACTCTCTGAGGATTTGGTCGCGTAATTCCACCAAACTCCCAACGAGCATTTATAGGGGCATAATCGAGTGATCATTTTGTGCATAAAACCCTGCATCGGCAACACTTTCCAATCATGGGCGGCTACAGAGGCAGCCTGGCTCAATATTTCTGCAGGGGATTGTTGCTGCACTACACCTGGCAAAAGGAGGCCCTACCACCGTATTACGAGTTATCCCATGACTTCTGTCACCACAGTGTTTATCTTCATAAGAAGTATGCACTGGACAATCCCGTCTTCCAAGAGGATAACAGTGATGTGATGCACGATGGGTTAGCGTGTTTCGCCCAGTGTGCTTCGATACCTGGTTTCATGATGCAAGCTATACAGAACAATACAACACAAATATTAGAGCCACTTAACGAAAAGCCAAGGCGTGGTAAATCGAATATTTATCGTATGTGTACACAATTACTTGATGTCACAGTATTTGAAAACTAGTTTTATTTGGTCGGTTGCTTGTGTATGCGTGCGTGGTTTACTTAGGTCATTTGGACTTGGATCTTTGTTATGATTCAATTGCGTTTCTAACTGATGATATTTCATAAGGCAACGGCCTAGAGCTACACGCTACTGAAATGTTTTCATGTAAGCCAAAGCAGTCGACAAGACCGCAAGTATTCGCTATCTGAAGATGTCGATAAAATCATCCAGGAACGAAAATTAAAACATTTTCTTAGCAGCAGCTGCAGTGGTGGTTTACTTACACCTTAAAACTTATTCCTCGATTTCGATGGAGATAGGTAGGTGGGTTCGCAGCTCAAAATTCTTGTAATGAATTAATTCCTTCACATACTACAGGATTTCATTTAGCCCTTCTTAGAGTTCGAACGCTTTCTAAATGTATATATTTCCATGTTACAGTCCACAACATTTTATTTCCATCTTAGTCAATATATTTCCAACATCCATCGATAACTCATCTTCACGGATGACTCTGCTGGCAAGCTGTACAAATCACCTGCGTCCACTGCGTTTATCACGATGCGACTCAACAGATTTATAATCACAACAACGTCGTAAATAATTGCTGCAACAAATTTCCATACACTATCGTGTGCATCATTCGAGTTGGCATAAGCATTATTTAAGATGGCAATGTACAAACAGTTTTATACAGAATACACGAAACATTCGAGCGTTCCTTGCCCCTGTGTGTAATGTTTATCTTCTTGGATGTTGGATTAAACACGAACAGTAATTCCCATTTATCTCGTTGCTGCTCTCCATGAAGTGAAACCCATTCCTGCAACAATCTTCCTAAGACCGCAACTGACTACGTGAGGGTCCGCCGTCACTTCATTCGTTCCTCTTACTCTCCTCTATTACATACGTATTACGAAAAAGTACTGTAAGAATTTATTTCTGCACACTGCTTCCACTTCACGACTGTTTGCTACCCGCCAAGTCCCTCAGTCCCAAATATCAATCGTCAGATTCTTTTTCTATGGGCTGAACTTTCACTTCACTGCTTCTCAGAAAGATACAAGACCCATATCCATTCACTTCTGGTGCCTTTTGAAGAGCGCGTTTCTAAGGCTAGGTAACTTCTCTCCATCGTCATCAGGAAATCTATTGTCCCCCTCCATCAAACAATTCACTTTATACTTTATAAATTATGAGAAAATAGCCCTTGTTGAAGACCTGGCGTAAGATCTACGGGCAACGTTGCAAGGCATCCCACATATGCTGAATTGTGTCCATGTCTGGGGAGTCTGGTGGGCAGCGGAAGTGTTAAAACTCAGAGGAGTGTTCCTGGAGGCACTCTGTAGCAATTCTGGACGTGTTGGATGTCGCATTGTCCTGCTGGAGTTGCTGAAGTCCTTCAGAATGCAAAATGGACATGAATGGATGCAGGTGATCAGACAGGATGCTTACGTACGTGTCACCTGTCAGAGTCGTATCTAGATCAGGCGTTCCGTATCACTAACTGCACACGCCCCACACCATTACAGAGCCTCCGCCAGCTTGAACAGTCCCCTGTTGACATGCAAGGTCCATGGAATCGTGAGGTTGTCTCCATACCCATACACGTCCATCCGCTCGATACAATTTGAAACGCGAGTCGTCCGACCAGGCAATGTGTTTCCAGTTATTAACAGCGCACTGTAGGTATTGACGGGCCCAGACGAGGCATAAAGCTTTGTGTCGTGCAGTCATCAAGGGGTACACGAGTGGGCTTTCGGCTCCGAAAGCCCATATTGATGATGTTTCGTAGAATGGTTCGCACGCTGACATTTGCTGACAGCCCAGCACTGAAATCTGCAGCAATTTGCAGAAGGATTGCACTTATGTCACATTGAACGATTCTCGTTCAGTCGTCATTGGTTCCGTTCTTGTAGGATCTTTCTCCAGCCGCAGCGATGTCTGAGACTTTATGTTTTACCAGATTCCTGATATTCACAGTACAATGGTGCAGTAGTCCGACGGCAAAATCCGCACTTCATCGCTACCTCGGAGATACTGTGTCCCATCGCTCGTGCTCCGACTATAACACCACGTTATAACTCATTTAAATCTTGATAACCTGCCACTGTAGCAGCAGCAACCTACCTAACTGCGCCGGACACTTGTCTTATACAGGCGTTGCCGACCGTAGCGCCGTATTCTGCCTGATTACGTATCTCTGTATTTGAATAAGCATGCGTATACCAGTTTCTTTGGCGCTTCAATGTACGGAAACCATCACCTATTAAAGTTCTCACGAGATGAAAAAGAAATGGTAGCTGAATCAGTGACGCTAAGATTTTCAACTACATAGCTTCTGGCTGTAACAGTTACGTTTCCGCACACGCAATCTCATTTCATATTATATCGTATCACCACTATCACCGCATTCTATTTAACGTCCCCTACTGTATGAAGGCTGCACCTATACTTTTCCATGCATTATCTTCAGCTGTACGCACCCTGTTAGCTCTTGCATATTTTCGTATGTCACATACCCACCTTCTGTTAGGTGGTCGCCTTAGTACTTTACCATCTTTTGGAATCCCGCCACCCATTTGCTTAAATCCGCATAGCATCATTCGTACGGTATTTGCTGTTTCGTGGCTTAATTTACGTTCCAGCTGTACAACTCACAATTGTGCCTCCCAGGCTTTGCTATAAAGTACATGTCTGTACAAATTGTATCAGTTTCTCACACTTCTTTGTTAATGATACGTACTACACAGTATCACTGATTTAGCTACCGTTTTATATTCGTCTCGTGAAAACTTTTAATGGATCAGATGATGGTTTACCTTTGATATAAAAAGGTATATGTTTATTACGTTGAAGCAACAGAGCTTGCTCAATGTGTCAACCATTTTAATAAACGAAT
Organism: Schistocerca cancellata; assembly: GCF_023864275.1. Classification (NCBI taxonomy): domain Eukaryota; kingdom Metazoa; phylum Arthropoda; class Insecta; order Orthoptera; family Acrididae; genus Schistocerca; species Schistocerca cancellata. Next base: position 448,717,054 of record NC_064633.1, read on the forward strand.
ACACTGCATGATAATATAAGGCTTATTCAGTGTACTTCTGCCGACGTCAGCGATGCCTACACTTTAATGTTAGTTTGTTATGCCGACAACAAAACAAAATATAGCATTTCTAAAAGACTAGACGTTTTAATGCCATTGTAACTGGCTAAGTACAACACAATTTTGGAGTGGGCCTAAATGTCATAAAATTGTTAGTGCATGTACACTTATGTTATCTCACTGTTCTGCTCTAAAGCCGTGGTAAAGGTGTTACGAATACAGTAAGAAAACTACCTACAATCTATTATTAGCATTTTTGTTACTAGAGAATCTACACCATTTTCTGAGACTTACCTTATCCTGTTTCTTCGTCATACCATGATTGACAATTGCGTGCGCCACCTACAAATGATAATCGCGATTTGTTAACTCAAAGCCACTCATACCACACAAAGTCCTGTCAAATGAATCAGAACAATCATCTAACCGATATTTTCCCAAACCACACATGCAAGTCAAATTTTGGTGAACAGGACTTGACATTAGAACGATTCATACCTTTAAGAAAAGGACGTCGAAGAAAAGATCAGTCTACTGCGCACACAGAGGCCACTGAGCAATGCTAACGGAAAAAATCTGGTATAATGGAAAGTACCCTCCGCAATGCAATTTCAGTGATTTCAAGAGTACGGATGTAGATGTAGGAGACAGAGGACAACATCAAATAATTCTGAAGACTACGGACTTAAAAATAAAATAAAAATGTCCCTTTCCGAACGCAGGTGTTGCCGAGCCGCTAAAGTGAAGTGTCCATACCACAACGTTAGAATCGTCCTTACGTGGTGTTAAGATCACAAGTACACGTTCCCAGTTTATGTCCCACAACCGTTAAACGACGGATTGCCATAAAGAGAAAGGGTGTGTGTGTGAGAGAGAGAGAGAGAGAGAGAGAGAGAAAAGTTTCAAAGTCCGTCGACGACGACGTCATTGGAAATAGTACACAGGATTTGGATAAGAATTGGGTAGGAAATCGGGCGTGGCTTTTTCAAATTAACCATCCTCACATCTATCTGAAGAGATTTAGGGAACTCTCGGAAAACCTAAAAGTGGTTGAGTGGACGGAGATTTAGAATCCGCTTCTTCGAACAGTGTCGTGGACGAAATCTGGCGCCAGTTAACTCGTCACGCACAACACCGACAATGCACAGGAATTGGATGAACTTGGTAAGGATATCTTAATTTCCACTTTTCGATTCCCTCTTAAGATCAAAATGGCAGCGTGAGATTTTAGTTTCTGATACGATTCTCAGACTTTCACACTAAATATACCGGAGTTTTTGGAAATGATGGCCATAATAGTCCCGTCGTGGCATTAATGACAAGTGTTACCTTTCCGAGACCGTTGTACCTAACTGTACACAAAAGTGTACACAAATAACGAATGTTTCCCGAAACGTTTACATATTGAAACTCCTTTCTACAAAACAAGTTGAAAATGAACGAGAATTCATCACTGTACATGGCACTCAAAAATCCTAACTAAAACAACTTTCACAGCATTATAGGATTAGTCATTTACCAAAAAATTGAATTACATCAACTTTCAACGATACAGAAATGTTAGCATAAATAAATAAAACTTTATGAAATATGACGGAAAATATTATCAAATACGTGAGATGGGTAAAATATGGGGGAAAACTGTAAAATATGGGAGACCTCCCGAAAATACGGTAGACACGAGGAAATGTAGACAAAATATGGGAGACCTGGTAACCCTAGTTACTGGTGCTTCTGCAGGATAAGGAAACACACGTTTTTGGTTTCTGCTGTGCTGTTTTAGAAGACCTTTCCTCCACAGTTCATTTGGAACCCACTATAAGTAGCCTTTTCCCATATCGAATGTGATGTTTGTTAACTGAGATTATGGACTATGACATCCACTCACAGCAAGCCGCCCGAACCAAAACTTCCAGTACTAGCTTGAGTACACCCCACCGCAAACGTTATCGAGTTCATATAACTGAGGTCATTTCTAGCATAATAAAGGAACAACTACTGTCAGCAGGTGAGTCGTTGCCCTCACTAAACAAAGCAGCTGCGACATACCGGTAACTGTTTCATCAACGTTTAGACACTTATTCCCAAAATCTGTGAATCCGTTTCGCTTCACAGTCAAGTTATAAATCACACACGTATGAAAGAATCGCATTGCGCACGTAGGATAGTCGCTCAACTATATTTTTAAATGCTGAATGTATCTTACGTCAGTTTACGATACGACGTAATCTATCAATGATCACAGTGCACACAGTGGTAAGGCGCTATTCGAAATGTGATCACAAAGACGATTTTGTATCCTCCCCGCTTAACAGAGTGTAGCGAGTTATACACTCCGGTGACTAAAGCCGTAAGACAGCGAAATGCACTTATACAGATGGCGTTAGTATCGGGTACACGAGATGTAGACGGGCAGTGCGTTTGTGAAGCTGTCATTTGTACTCGAGAAAAAGTTTCCAACGTGATTATGGTCGCACGACTTTGAACGCGAAATGGTACTTGGAGCAAGACGCACGGGACATTCAGTTTCGGAAATCGTTAGGGAATTCGCTATTCCGAGATACACAGGGTCAAGAGTGTGTCAAGAATACCACATTTCAGGCGTTACCTCTCACCACAGGCAACGTAGTGGCCGACAGCCTTCCCTTAAGGACTGAGAGCAGAGGTCTTTGCGTAGAGTTGTCAGTGCTAACAGACAAGCAACACTGCGTGAAGTAACCGCAGAAATCAATGCCAGACGTACGACGAACGTATCCGTTAGGGCAGTGCGGCAAAATCTGGCGTTAATGAGCTATGGCAGCAGACGACCGACGCGAGTGCCTCCGCTAACACCACGGCATCGCCTGCAGCGCCTCTCCTGGGCTCGTGACCGTATCTGTTGCACCCTACACAACTGGAAAACCGTGGCCTCGGCAGATGAATCCGTATTTCAGTTCGTAATAGCTGATGGTAGAGTACGAGTGTGGCGCAAACCCCACGAAGCCACAGACCCCAATTTAAACAGGGCTCTGTGCAAACTTTTGGTGGCTCCATGTGTGTGGGCTACGTTTACTTGGAATGGACTGAGTCCTCTGATCGAACTGTACCGATCATTGAATGGAAATGGTTACGTTCGGCTACTTGGAGACCATTTACAGCCACTTAAGGTCTTCATGTTCCCATGACAATGCGCCATGCCACCGGGCAACAATTGTTCACGATTGGTTTGAAGAAAATTGTGGACAATTCGAGCGAATGATTTGGCCTCGCGGATCGCCCGACGTGAATCCCATCGAACATTTATAGGACATAAGAGAGAGGTCAGTTCGTGGAAAATATCCTGCACAAGCAACTCTTTCGCTATTATGAACGGCTACAGAGGCAGCTTGGCTAAATACTTCTGCATGGGAATTTCAACTACTTGCTGAGTTCACGCCGCGTGGAGTTGCTACACTACGCCGGGAAAAAGGTCTGTCAGGATATTAGGAGCTATCCCACGACTTTTGTCACCTCAGTGTAAATCTCTATATACAGGTTCCCTGAAACCTAGGTGTACATTATCGTACTGTCTTCTACTAACAGACAATAAACAGCGCTGCACACTATCGGAAGCTTTGTTAGTCTCTCTACTCGCGAGTATAGTGTATAGCAAACGGCCTTTTATAGATATCGCTTCTAGACAGATATCCCTTCTTGAACTTCATTATTTTAAATGTTTCTTTCAACTTTTTGATCTTAAGTCTTTGTAGCTTTAAAAGTATTACCTACCCCTACTCATATATTTCCGCCATTGCATTTGCACTTTACCATTTAGTCTTGGAAGGTTTCTGGAGCACATTGACTGCTGCTACTGCTACGTGGCAGCCGGCAGCCACAGCAGAATGCTGTTCTGTGGTTGTCAGAAATCTCGAGGCAGACAACGTGTTTCTAACGACCTTCCTGTCACGTATGATCCGCAAACGGACTTCTTCCTAGACTGATACCGATCTTTGAGAACACAGATCGAGTGGTGGCTCGGAAGTAGGGTAGCTAGGAATGTCATTCATCTGCTATTTGTCGCATAATTCAGAATTAACGAAGCTGTGGTTACTCGGGTGTTACGGTGAAGAAATCATGAATTGTCCTGCCATGAATACAGACTTGTTGCATATTTTGTCGTCCAACCGATTCGGGATGCTGGCATAATAATGACAGTTGGCTGACCTTTAATCAAAGTTTTTTTTGTTTTTATTCAGCCTCGCCTGTTTCCTCCTCCCCCCCCTCCCCCCCCCAAAGTCACATTTCTGTATTGACCGAACTTTCACTTCAATGTCATAGCCGTAATTTCACCGTTCTTCTATAGTGATGATCCTTTGCATAAAAGTTCCTCCACAGTCAGCCTGTCAGAAAGAATTCCTTGAAACGTTGGCACCTTGTATCATGTCCATTTTAGGCATCAAACAAGGAACTATCTTTGCTGCATCTTCAATTACTCAGTGTATGCCTCCTTACTCGAGCCTACTACGATTTCAGTCTTTTCCGCAAGTTCTGACAGGCTATGGGTGGCGCGCTCCAGCTCTTTTATTGATTGTGGACACCACCAGCTGAAGTAAAATGTCTTTCCGGTCTAGTGTCACCTTCTCGAAATACTTTTTTCGACCTAGACCATCGTCTCCGTAACCTTCCTTCAAAGAAAAAGATTAACGTTCTGCCATCATTTGAGAAAAATCACAAGCTCGATTTGGGGAATTTTACCTTTGCTTGAAACGAAAGTTTGGAAATTAAGCGAAATATTAATAATGTGAGGCGACGAGATTATTCGGGAGGTTTTGACGGATACGGAGCAATGTTGGGTTCCTTAACAGACCTCACATTTCGAACTATAAATGCGATATTGAAAAAGGAGCTACAAGCAGCAGGCTGTTTAGCATCGTACTGTGACTCGCTAATGCATTGTGTACACATCGTGCGAGGCTGCGGTGTGCGGTAGCGCACGACGTGCCACGCAGTTCACGCAAAAGAAACGAACAAGCCGGTGCAGGAACCAGCACAAAGCGTAACAATATCGCACTGCCGAACTTGCTGTACTTGCAGCTTAGTAGTCACGTGGTTAGTTTGCGTGCATCAAGTGCAGGTGGACAATGAATTTGCCTGGTACGAATATCCCCGATAGCTACTTTCTAGTTTACCGGCCGGCTACTGGATTTCAGTTCCTGCTTAATTTTCAGCCCACATGCCGGTATGCACCTTTCAGATCGTTATTTTCGCTTGTTAACTTCTACAAAAATGTACAGCCCGTGAAAACTGCGGTGTGGCTTCACTCCGGTCGACTTCCGACAAATGGTGAACTGCCGATGCGGGGACCGCCTCTTACATTGTGACAAAAAGCAGTTAAAGTAAAATAATTTTGTTTCAAATCGTTGTATTATTTCTCACACCTGCCAGCAAATTTATAAATTTTCGAACCATATTTCTTTAGATAAGAGCAATCGAACTCAGAGGTTATAGAAAGGGATTAGAACAATCTTTTTGTTTCCTCTGCAAAGCAGAATTAACTTCATGCTTATCAGAAACCACACAATGTAGCCGGTAGCGAGCCCCTCCAGCCGGAGGTTCGAGTCCACGCTCGGGCATGGTTGTATGTGTGTGTGTGTGTTTGTGTGTGTGTGTGTGTGTGTGTGTGTGTGTGTGTGTGTATGTGTGTGTTTTGTTCTCAGCATAAGTTAGTGTAAGTAGTGTGTAAGTCTAGGGACCGATGACCTCAGCAATTTGATCCCTTAGGAATTCACACATATTTGAACATTTTTTACAGCCGGTAACAGGAAGAAACATTTGTTGATGAAAGCTTGACGGAATGAAGTCCGAGCTTCAACTCTCTCAACGGCGTAAATTACGAGTTCGCACGACAACTCTGAATTTTCTCATTGACTGCATCGGTCCGGCTGTGCAGCTGGAAGTATGCGCAGCAGTGATATGGCAAATGGTTCAAATGGCTTTGAGCACTATGGGACTTAACATCTATGGTCATCAGTCCCCTAGAACTTAGAACTACTTAAACCTAACTAACCTAAGGACAGCACACAACACCCAGCCATCACGAGGCAGAGAAAATTCCTGACCCCGCCGGGAATCGAACCCGGGAACCCGGGCGCGGGAAGCGAGAACGCTACCGCACGACCACGAGATGCGGGCGCAGCAGTGATATGGGATCCACTTTGAAGGTCGAACGCAAAATTTAAGTTTCAGTAACAACATACAGATGACATTCTTTAGATGTGCGTGTGAATTTAAACAGTATACGACAGCTCATTTTATGATGAATCTTGAAAACATTACACACCGTCGTCTCGCAACAAGCATACGCCGTTTGCCTTTAGCCATAAGCAGTGCAGGAACGACTGAAGCTGTGATTCCGACTCCTACGTGCGAATCCCTACAATAGCATACAATCATAAAAAATCTTGTGTTTAAAGGGTTGTGGATCCTCTTCTCGTATCTAGGCAGTGAAAATCACATGGAAGAGTAATGAGGACTGTAAATTAATAATCTGTCGTCGAGACCTTCACTTAGTACTACTTTCGTTGTGTTGCCAATATTACATACAGTAGCAGACATTAGAACGGATGCTGTCACACAGAGCAATGGAACGACGAACAATACAGTAATGAAATATACGTAGAGTTTTATGCTGAGTAATTGATTTACTTACTCTCCCCCCACCCCAACGTGCACGCGCACAGGTTTCGTACCTCATACCATGAAGTAGAAACCTGAGTGATGTTGGACAACTGAGAAAACACGTTATAATGGCTTTCAGAAAACAATAGAGTACGACGTATGAATAATTAATTAACACTCAACCGGTATAAAGCGTTCCTGTTCACAGATTATAAATGGGCTTTTAAAAATACCAGAAATGATACTCTTCGAAAGAAAATTGCTATTCTTTCAACTGTAGCGAGTGGCTGTTTATCCAATACTGCTTGCTTAGTATTTAAATGACTACTCTGATGGACGACGAAGATCGTCATCTATCTACAAGCTGTAGTAGTAGAGTAATATTCACACTGAAAATTTGTACTTATTACGCTTCTAACGGCACTTGTTGGGCCTTGGATCTAGGTAAACAGATTGTACGTCTGAGGAGTGGCTGTTACGATATTTTACAGGTATTTTAAGAATATTTGGGTAATTCTAAAATCTATGTCCTCAGGTGGCCTCTTAAAGACCTGTTCTCTAAATTAGATATTCCTCTTTCTCAGCACTCATGTACAAATCTTAGTTAATTTGAAACTATTTTTAATTATTTGTTAAATTTATGATGAGGGGCATGTTTACTGTATGTGCCTGTGCAAGATGTGCTAGTATCTACTTTACACAATGTTCCTGGTGTTCGCTTCAGCTACGGCCAAAGCTACAGATATTTAAGACTGCATGGCCCTAGAAGATACTTAGATAAAACAAAATAGAGTGTACACAGGGAACATAAGCTAGCAGTACGGTCTTCAAGTGGACACGAGAGAGTAACTGTAAAGGATGTCGAAACGAGTTTCTTGAACAAGTGTGTTTTTAAGGCGACGTTAAACTGCAAGACTAGTGACGTGTATTTCTGATACCAGCGGGTTATATTTACACCTTTCCAACAGCACAGTGGGTGCTTTCAAAAGTTTCACACGAATTGTCTGATGTGAGCCAGTTTAATCCTGATAAGCTATCATTCGAGCTGTGTCTGCCGATCACAAACATATTAATCACCCGCATCAAACATAACTGGTTTCCAACAGTTTGTCTTCGAAAGGTCATAAGCTTTTCGTACAATATTAGTCACTAACCGCTTTGGGATGTTGCAGAACGTTTAGAACCGACATCATGCGATTATATCACCCGCCACCGTCGACACAGAACCTGGCAGTGAAGTGGTGGGTGTGTGCCAGTAAGGAAACGTATGGGTCGACATGGGGATGGGATAGAATTGCAGAAAGGAGACACTGTGTTTGGGCGGTGTCGATGACTACACTATGAAGGCATTGGCCAGTTTGTTGATCTATCAACGCGGAATGTCCAAAGTGCCTACGAGGAAAGATGTACCACTCGTATGCACGTAAAATGACGTAAAAATAGTGATCGGAAACCGTTCATAATCGACACTGACAATCGGTTTCGAACCAGGCAAGAATTGCTACTGACAGTGAATGCAAGTCCATCTCCACCAGTTTCTGGGCGAACACAATGTGCAGAAATATATGCATGAACATTTGGTGTCGGGTAAGTAGCAAAAGGCCACCGCTCAAAGTGGTACCTGAACCTGCAAGTCTCCAGTTGGGCAAATAATACAAGTAGTCAGTGACTGTCGTGTGTGCACAGGCGGCCTCATGAGTGTTTAAACCGTAGTGTGACAGTGTGTGGAAGGTATAGTACAGGCCGAAGCGCTTTGTGATTAGATTAGATTAGTTTTTCGTTCCATAGATCAGTGCTGAGGAGATCCTCGTGGATGTGGAACATGTCAATTTTTTTTATGCTGAAATAACAATACTAATAGTATGAATATATACAATACATCATTTGTTTCTATTAAAAAATTCGTCAATGGAGAAGAAGGAGTTGGCCCCTAGTAAGTCTTTCAGGCTCCTTTTAAACTGATCTTTATTTGTAACTAAATTTTTTGTGTTTGCTGGCAAATTATTGAAGATGAGTGTTCCTGAGTAGTGGACCCCTTTTTCAGCTAAAGTAAGTGCTTTTAAGTCCTTGTGCAGGTATTGTATGTATGAACTGAGCTGTTCGTTGGAAAAAGAGATATTATTTAGGACAAATTTCGTTAAGGAGTAAATATACTGAGAGGCAGTAGTTAGTATACACAGTTCTTTGAAGAGGTTTCTACAAGACGTCCGTGAATTTACTCCACAAATAGTACGTATTACACGCTTTTGGACTCTGAAAACTTTTGTTTGACTTTAATAGTTACCCCAAAATATTATACCATATGACATTATGGAATGAAAGTAGGCAAAGTATGCAAGCTTTTTCACATTTATGTCGCCTATGTCTGCTAACACTCGAATTGCAAACACAGATTTGTTAAGGCGTTTCTGCAGTTCTGTGTTGTGCTCCTCCCAACTGAATTTATTATCAAGTTGTAATCCCAGGAATTTAAGACTGTCAACCTCTTCTATCTGCTCTTCTTCATACTTTATGCATATGCTGGGTGGGAACCTCTTACAGGTTCCGAATTGCATATAGTGAGTCTTTTCGAAATTTAATGTCAGTGAGTTGGCTTTAAAACATTTATTAATATCCATCAAAATATCATTAGCAGATCTTTCTAGAACTACACTCGACATACTATTTATTGCTATACTTGTGTCATCTGCAAAGAAAACGAACTCTGCTTCTGGCAGTGTAACTGATGAGAGATCATTAATGTACACAAGATGACAAAATCCGTGTGCACAGGACTGCATAGTTTGGCGAACATTCACGCACCCAATCGCGCTGTAACTGGGCTGCTAAATCACCTCATCTTAATCCCATTGAAAATACACTGAGTAGACAAAATTAATGCGATAGGGATATGCACATATCCAGATGGTGGTAGCATCGCGTACACGAAGTATAGAAGAGCTGTGCATTGGCGGAGCTGGCGTGTGTGCTTAGCTGACTCATGTCAAAAGATTTCCAAAGTGACTATGGTCGCACGACGGGAATTAACAGACTATAAATGCGGAGTGGTAGTTGCAGCTACATGCATGAAACATTCAGTTTCGGAAATCGATAAGCAATTCAATATTCGAGATCCACAGTGACAATAGTGTGACGAGAATACATTTTAGGCGTGACCTCTCACCACGGACAACACAGTGGCCGACAATGCTAACAGACAAGCAACACTGCATGAAATAGCCGCAGAAGTCAACGTGAAAGTACGACGAACGTAGCCGTGAGGATAGTGCATCGAAATATGGAATTAATGGGCTATGGCAGTAAACAATCGACGAGAGTGCCTTTGCTAACAGCACGACATCGCCTGCAGAGCCTCTCCTGGGCCCGTGGCCATATCGGTTGGTCGATATTCTACTGGAAAACCGTGGCGTGGTGAGTTTTTTTTTGTGGTTTTAGGGCGCACAACTACAGTGGTCATTAGCGCCCAGACTAAGTTATGAATGCACTGCGAGGCACAAGGTTGAAAGTGGCGTGTCGAGATAAGTCCCGCTTTCAGTTGGTAGGAGCTGATGGCAGTGTTCGAGTGTGGCGCAGACCCCACGAAGCCACTGATTCCCCACGAAGCCACTGACCCAAGTTGTCAACAAGGCACTGTGCAAGCTGGTTGTAGCTCTGTAAAGGTGTTGGTTATGTACACTTGGAATGAACTTGGTTCTCTAGTCCAACTGAACCCATCACGGAATGGAAATGGTTATGTTCTACTACTTGGAGACTATTTGCGGTCATTCGTGGACTTCACGTTCCCAGACATGGATGGAATTTTTATGGATGACAATGAGCAATGTCACCGGCCCACAATTGTTCGAGACTAGTTTGAGGAACATTCCGGGCAGTTCGAGCGAATGATTTGGCCACCCAGATCGCCCGACATGAATCCCAACGAACATTTACAGGACATAATCGAGAGACAAAATCCTACACCGGTAACACTTTCGCAACTGTTGACGGCTTTAGAGTCAGAGTAGCTCAGTATTTTTGCTGGGGACTTTCAACGACTTGTTGCCGCACAACGCCGCACAAAAGGAGGTTCGAGGCGATGTTGGGCGGTATCCCATGACTTTTGTCACCTCCGTGTATCTGGGACGATTTGGATACGTAGCTATCAGCATCTCTGCAGTTACGTAGCTCTACGGGATGTAATGATCAATGAGTGGATTCAGCTGAATATGGCATATCTGAACAAACTTGTGAACATACTTGCCGAATTGAAGCCATTATTAAGGTCAGAGGCAGTTTTATGTAATGTAAGTGTAATGTCTCCTATCGGTGATTACTTTTTAAATCCGGCATACTTACAAATAAATTAAGAATGCGAACACAACCAGCACCAAACCTTGTGGCACTCCAAATTAATGCACGATTTGCAAGTGGAGGAGGATAAATATGTACCTTACATATTGCTAACTAACCTCTCCTGATTCACAATTGAAATCTGACTGTATATTCATAATATGTTTCGGTACACTGTGGATCACTGCATTTCCCCCTTGAAATGTGGTCAGGAAACACTTCTACTGTGCGGTCAAATTCGACAATGTACACTCCTGGAAATGGAAAAAAGAACACATTGACACCGGTGTGTCAGACCCACCATACTTGCTCCGGACACTGCGAGAGGGCTGTACAAGCAATGATCACACGCACGGCACAGCGGACACACCAGGAACCGCGGTGTTGGCCGTCGAATGGCGCTAGCTGCGCAGCATTTGTGCACCGCCGCCGTCAGTGTCAGCCAGTTTGCCGTGGCATACGGAGCTCCATCGCAGTCTTTAACACTGGTAGCATGTCGCGACAGCGTGGACGTGAACCGTATGTGCAGTTGACGGACTTTGAGCGAGGGCGTATAGTGGGCATGCGGGAGGCCGGGTGGACGTACCGCCGAATTGCTCAACACGTGGGGCGTGAGGTCTCCACAGCACATCGATGTTGTCGCCAGTGGTCGGCGGAAGGTGCACGTGCCCGTCGACCTGGGACCGGACCGCAGCGACGCACGGATGCACGCCAAGACCGTAGGATCCTACGCAGTGCCGTAGGGGCCGCACCGCCACTTCCCAGCAAATTAGGGACACTGTTGCTCCTGGGGTATCGGCGAGGACCATTCGCAACCGTCTCCATGAAGCTGGGCTATGGTCCCGCACACCGTTAGGCCGTCTTCCGCTCACGCCCCAACATCGTGCAGCCCGCCTCCAGTGGTGTCGCGACAGGCGTGAATGGAGGGACGAATGGAGACGTGTCGTCTTCAGCAATGAGAGTCGCTTCTGCCTTGGTGCCAATGATGGTCGTATGCGTGTTTGGCGCTGTGCAGGTGAGCGCCACAATCAGGACTGCATACGACCGAGGCACACAGGGCCAACACCCGGCATCATGGTGTGGGGAGCGATCTCCTACACTGGCCGTACACCACTGGTGATCGTCGAGGGGACACTGAATAGTGCACGGTACATCCAAACCGTCATCGAACCCATCGTTCTACCATTCCTAGACCGGCAAGGGAACTTGCTGTTCCAACAGGACAAAGCACGTCCGCATGTATCCCGTGCCACCCAACGTGCTCTAGAAGGTGTAAGTCAACTACCCTGGCCAGCAAGATCTCCGGATCTGTCCCCCATTGAGCATGTTTGGGATTGGATGAAGCGTCGTCTCACGCGGTCTGCACGTCCAGTTTGAACGCTGGTCCAACTGAGGCGCCAGGTGGAAATGGCATGGCAAGCCGTTCCACAGGACTACATCCAGCATCTCTACGATCGTCTCCATGGGAGAATAGCAGCCTGCATTGCTGCGAAAGGTGGATATACACTGTACTAGTGCCGACATTGTGCATGCTCTGTTGCCTGTGTCTATGTGCCTGTGGTTCTGTCAGTGTGATCATGTGATGTATCTGACCCCAGGAATGTGTCAATAAAGTTTCCCCTTCCTGGGACAATGAATTCACGGTGTTCTTATTTCAATTTCCAGGAGTGTATTACTATAAGGCAATGTTTTACGATTTTTTTTTTTTTTGTGGTTTTAGGGCGCACAACTTCAATGGTCATTAGCGCCCTGACTACTCTAAAAATGCACCGCGAGGCACAAGTTGACAACAACAACTAAAAGGGAAAACACAATAAAAGACAGACGGACAGGCAGAGGATTAAAAAACATCATCAAATGTCCTTAGCGAGGTTTGTCAAATTGATAAAACAAAGAACACGAGCAGCTGCTCGTGGGTCATCCGCTAAAATGGCTTCGAAAGTATTAGGCAGGTTAAGATCGAGGCGCAGTGTGGTAAGATCTGGACAGGACATTAAAATGTGCCTAACCGTCAGCAAGTGCCCACATGGGCAGAACGGCGCCGGCGCAGCCGTCAGCAGATGGCGATGGCTGAACCGGCAGTGTCCAATTCTTAACCTTGCTAAAACGACCTCCTCCCGCCGAGAAGGGCGTGAGGAGGACGTCCAAGCCACGGGAAGAGGTTTTAAGGCCCGAAGCTTGTTGTCGGTAAGTGCAGCCCAATCGGCATGCCACAGCGACACGACGCGCCGACAAATGACCCTGCTAAAATCGGACGAAGGGACACAACAAGAAGCTGTCCGAGGCTGGAGGACCGCAGCCTTGGCCGCGGCATCTGCAGCTTCGTTCCCAGGGATACCGACATGGCCAGGAACCCACATAAAGCTAACCGGCGTACCGACGTCCACCAGCTGCTGGAGAGAGCGTTGGATCCGGTGTACGAAAGGGTGAACCGGGTACGGATCACTGAGGCTCTGGATGGCGCTCAGGGAATCTGAGCATATGACATAAGCAGAATGTCGGTGGCGGCAGATGTAAAGAACAGCCTGGTAGAGGGCAAAGAGCTCAGCTGTGAAGACCGAACAATGGCCATGGAGCCGGTATTGGAAACTTTGTGCCCCGACAATAAAGGAACACCCGACCCCGTCATTGGTCTTAGAGCCATCTGTATAAATGAAAGTCATGTTGATGAACTTCGAACGAAGTTCCAAAAAACGGGAGTGGTAGACCGAACCGGGGGTGACCTCTTTTGGGAGCGAGCTGAGGTCGAGGTGAACGCGGACCTGAGCCTGGAGCCAAGGTGGCGTGCGGCTCTCGCCCACTCGAAAGGTTGCAGGGAGTGAAAAATTAAGGTGTTGAAGGAGGCGACGAAAGCGAACTCCAGGGGGTAGCAAGGCAGAGACATACAACCCGTATTGAAGGTCAAGAGAGTCGTCAAAAAAGGAACGATAAGACGGATGGTCGGGCATTGACAGTAGCCGACAGGCATACCGACAAAGCAGTATATCGCGCCGGTAGGTGAGTGGCAATTCGCCAGCGTCAGCATGAAGACTCTCTACGGGACTGGTATAAAATGCTCCGATCGCAAGTCGTAAACCCCGATGTTGTATGGAGTTGAGGCGGCGTAAGATGGATGGCCGTGCAGAGGAGTATACGAAGCTCCCATAATCCAGCTTGGAGCGGACGATCGACCGATATAGACGAAGTAGGACGGTTCGATCCGCTCCCCACGACATACCACTGAGAACACGGAGGACATTTAAAGAACGGGTACAACGGGCGGCCAAATATGACACATGTGGAGACCAGCTAAGTTTCCTGTCAAAGGTAAGGCCTAAAAATTTGGTTGTCTCCACGATTGGGAGAGCAACGGGACCGAGTCGTAAGGACGGTGGGAGAAATTCTTTGTAGCGCCAGAAGTTAATACAGACCGTCTTCTCGGCAGAAAAACGGAAGCCATTGGCGACACTCCAGGAGTAAAGACGGTCAAGAGAACGCTGAAGACAGCGCTCCAGGACACGTATACACTGCGCGCTGCAATAGATGGTAAAATCGTCCACAAAAAGGGAGCCTGATACATCAGCTGGGAGGCAATCCATTATTGGATTGATCGCGATGGCGAAGAGAGCGACGCTCAAAACTGAGCCCTGTGGCACCCCATTCTCCTGGCGAAAGGTGTCGGACAGGACAGAACCCACACGTACCCTGAACTGTCGATCCATTAAAAAGGAACGAATAAAAAGAGGGAGGCGACCGCGAAGGCCCCATGTATGCATGGTGCGGAGAATGCCCGCCCTCCAACAGGTGTCGTAAGCCTTCTCCAAATCAAAGAACACAGCCGCGGTCGGGCGCTTCCGCAAGAAGTTATTCATAATGAAGGTCGACAAGGTAACCAGATGGTCAACAGCAGAGCGGCGCCTACGAAATCCACATTGTACATTGGTAAGTAGGCGTCGAGACTCGAGCAGCCAAACCAATCGAGAGTTAACCATTCGCTCCATCACTTTACAGACACAGCTGGTAAGCGAGATAGGTCGATAACTGGAAGGCAAGTGCTTGTCCTTCCCCGGCTTAGGAATCGGGACAACAATAGACTCGCGCCAGCATGCGGGAACATGTCCCTCAATCCAGATGCGATTGTATGTACGAAGAAGAAAACCTTTACCCGCAGGAGAAAGGTTCTTCAACATCTGAATATGAATAGAATCAGGCCCTGGAGCGGAGGACCGTGATCGGCCAAGTGCGGTTTCGAGTTCCCGCATGGTGAATGGTGCATTATAACTTTCACAATTCGAGGAGCGGAAGTCAGGTGGCCTAGCCTCCTCTGCCTGTTTGCGGGGGAGGAAGGCAGGGTGGTAATGAGCGGAGCTAGAAACCTCGGCGAAAAAGCGGCCGAAGGCATTGGAGACAGCCTCAGGGGCCACAAGGACTTCATTCGCGACCTTCAAGCCAGAAACTGGGGAGTGGACCTTAGTGCCAGATAGCCGGCGCAGGCTACCCCAGACAACAGAAGAAGGAGTAAAACTGTTGAAGGTGCTTGTGAAAGCAGCCCAGCTGGCTTTCTTGCTTTCTTTGATAATACGACGACACTGAGCACGTAATCGTTTATAATTAATACAATTCGCCACTGTAGGGTGGCGTTTAAAGGTGCGTAAAGCACGTCGACGAGCACGTAAAGCGTCTCTACATGCTGCGGTCCACCAGGGGACCGGTACGCGACGTGGAGAAGAAGTAGGGTGAGGGATGGAATATTCAGCAGCAGCGAGAATGACTTCCGTGAGGTGTGCGACCTGACGATCGCAGCTTGTGAAGGTTTGATCCTGAAAGGTCGCCCTGGAAGAGAAGAGCCCCCAGTCTGCCTTGGAGATGGTCCAACTAGAGGAGCACGGAGAGGGAGTATGCTGCAGGAGATGGATAACACACGGGAAGTGGTCGCTCGAATATGAATCAGCAAGTGCATACCACTCAAACCGGCGTGCAAGTTGGGGAGTACAGATAGAGAGGTCTAAATGGGAATAGGTATGAGATGTGTCCGAAAGAAAAGTAGGGGCGCCAGTATTGAGGCAGACAAGATTGAGCTGGTTGAAAAGGTCTGCTAACAAGGAGCCCCTCGGGCAGGATGCTGGAGAGCCCCAAAGGGGATGGTGGGCATTGAAGTCTCCAGTTAACAAAAATGGTGCAGGTAGCTGAGCAATAAGTTGCATCATGTCTGCCCTGGTAACGGCAGATGACGATGGAGTGTAAACGGTACAAAAGGAAAACGTAAAGGTGGGGAGAGTAATGCGGATGGCAACTGCCTGCAGGCCGGTGTGCAACGTGATGGGATCGTAGTAAATATCATCCCGGACCAGCAACATAACCCCTCCATGAGCTGGGATACCTACCACAGGGGGTAGGTCAAAACGCACAGAGGTGTAGTGTGCCAAGGCAATTTGATCGCATGGGCGTAGCTTCGTTTCCTGGAGGGCTACGACGAGCGGACGATGCAAGCGGAGCAGCAACTTCAAGTCCTCTCGGTTGGAGCGAATGCTGCGAATATTCCAGTTAATAAGTGCCATCGTAAGAAAAGGAAGATGAGAGAAGGGGTCACCTCGAAGGCCGCTTAGGGCCTGGCTTCGAGCGAGCACTGCCGCCGCTATCAGTAGGCGGACAGTCATCGTCCATGGGGTCTATAGGGTCATCGGCCATCTCGGGAGGATGGCCGGGAGGGGGAGCTTCCTCCGCCGGTGAACGGCCAGATGTTCGGCTAACAGCGGTGCGGCCAGGCGAAACGGATGACGGCCTGGGGCGGCAACCGCTGGGTGGCGCAGGAGAAGAAAGGCGCCGTGGCGGAGAAGGAGAACTGTGCTTCCTATGCGCCTTTTTAGAAGGACGTTTGGTGGAAGTACCGGTCGAAGGCTGGGAGGTCGAGGGACGGAGGAAGTCTGCACGGGATGGTTCCTTCTTGAAGGCCCGTGCATCTGACTTCGGGGTCTGCGACTTAGCAGAAGCTGAGGAAGTGGCTGGTGTCTGTGGGGTGATGGGAGGAAGAGGAGAAGTCGACCGCGCGATCTTAGCACTGGCCGAACGGACGACCGTGGTGCTGAAGGTCAGATCGCATGTCTGGGTTGCTACCTCCCGGGTAGTCCGAGGAGAGGCGAGGACAGTGCTGTATTTCCCCGCTGGGAGCAGCGTGGGCTTCCTACTAGCCAATAGCTTGCGAGCAGCCGAGGTGGACACTTTCTCTTTGACCCGAATTTCTTGGATACAGCGTTCTTCCTTATAGACAGGACAGTCGCGGGAGGATGCGGCATGGTCACCCTGACAGTTCACACAACGAGGAGACGGAGGTGGACAGTCACCCTCATGGGCATCCCTGCCACAAGTGACACATTTAGCCGCATTGGAGCAAGACTGTCGAGTGTGATTGAAACGCTGACACTGGTAGCAGCGCGTAGGTGTCGGGACATAGGGGCGAACAGAAATAACCTCGTAGCCCGCCTTGATGCGCGATGGCAGCTTAACACTATCGAAGGTCAAGAAAAGTGTCCGGGTCGGTACAAGGTTATTGTTGACCTTTTTCATGACCCTATGGACAGCCGTCACGCCCTGCTCAGCGAGGAAAGATTGAAGCTCCTCGTCAGTCAATCCGTCGAGGGAGCTACTATAGACTACACCACGAGACGAATTCAAAGTTCGGTGGGCCTCCACCCGGACAGGGAACGTGTACAAGAGTGTGGCCCGAAGCAGTTTTTGTGCCTGAAAGGCATTCTCAGTTTCTAGTAATAAGGTACCGTTACGCAACCTGGTACAAGATTTGACAGATCCGGCTATGGCATCTACGCCCTTCTGAATAACGAAAGGGTTGACAGAGGAAAAATCCTTTCCGTCCTCAGATCGAGAAACTACGAGGAACTGTGGGGCAGGCGGTAGTAATTTTGTCACTGTTGGCTGGTCACGTTTCCGTTTTTGGGTCGAAGTCGAAAGCGATGGAGTAGAATCCATTGCGGAGGAATCCCCCATGATTGCCAGCGTCTCCGATGGCGCGCTCCTTCCTTGTGGGGACCCTCTCAGAGGGCACTCCCGCCTTAGGTGAATGTTTACACCTCAGGTCACACCTCCCGAGAAACAGACGGTGGGACCAATCGGCATGGTCAGAAGGTATCAGCTCAGGCAATCACCCCTCCCCGGGCCTGGCCTTTACCAGGGGGTACGCGCGTGCCTTACATGTCTACCCAGGGCGGGGACTTACGCGTTACCCCGTCACCGGCTACGCGTGCGAACGCGTGGGTCGGCCTTCAGACACGCACAGGGAGGAAGGAAGAAGAGGAAAAGAAGAGAGAGAGGGAGAAAGAGGACAGACTGTCTCAAACGCCGAGGCGGAGACCAGAGAAGGCAAGGAGAAGAAGGCAATGAGGAAGCAAGGAGAAGAAGGCAATGAGAAGGCAAGGAGAAGAAGGCAATGAGAAGGCAAGGAGAAAAAGGCAATGAGAAGGCAAGGAGAAAAAGGCAATGAGAAGGCAAGGAGAAAAAGGCAATGAGAAGGCAAGGAGAAAAAGGCAATGAGAAGGCAAGGAGAAAAAGGCAATGAGAAGGCAAGGAGAAAAGGCAATGAGAAGGCAAGGAGAAAAGGCAATGAGAAGGCAAGGAGAAAAGGCAATGAGAAGGCAAGGAGAAGTCAAGGGAAAGAGTAAGGAGGACAGTGAGGTGGAGAAGAGCAAAGAAAGGAACCAACAAAAGGAAGGAAGAAACGAGAAGTGAAAAAACCAAAAAGACCACGATTATAGGTCGTGAAACCGTCCGTCTCCGGACGCAGGCGCTAACTACCCCCGTGAGGGGGATGGACTCCTTTTAGTCGCCTCTTACGACAGGCAGGAATACCTCGGGCCTATTCTAATCCCCGGACCCGCAGGGGGGAATGTTTTACGAGTAAACCATGACTTTATATCAGATACGTGTCCAGATACTTGGGGATGTGGCTCTTGAGAAACCAGGATAAAAAAAAGAGACTCGGGAGACATCGTCAACACATATACTACACAAACCACGTTACAGTGCATGGTGGAGGGAACATCGTACCAATACAATCGACTGTCTGTCCTACTCCATTCGCGTATTGGGCTGCGAAATAAAATCGAGTGCCAATATGCCTCTTTAAGCGCCCTAATCTCTCTCTTCTTATACTCATAAACCCTACTGGGACGTACGATAGTGGCTGCATTATGGTCACAAAATCATTCTCGAAGACAGGTACACTAGATTCGCATTCTGAAGGACGACGGTTTAAATCTCTGTCCGGCAATCAAGAGCTACGTTTCCCGCGATTTCCCTAAAACGCTCCAGGAAGATGCCGAGATGGTTCCTTTTAAAAGGGCACGGCCGATTTCCTTCCACATTCTTTCGTAATCTGATTTTGTGCTCCGTCTCCAGCAACCATCCTGTACACAGGACGTTAAACTCCAATTTTTCTTCCTTCCTTACCCGAATACAGGTTATCTAAATTTACACAATGGTAAATCGGAAGAATCGTGTCTTCTTTCTTCCAAGAATTCACGTTCAAGTTCTCTGAGCATTTTTGCCACACTCTGGTATGGTCCATGTCGATCTGCTACGATACTCGCAGCGTTCGTCTGAATTAGTAGGTTGCCTGTTATCATATCTACTTGATAACGAGTCCGAACACCGTAAAAAATGCTCTAGACTTACTTGCACTGGCGCCTTCTGCTAATTTTCTTAACAGGTGCACTGCATTTTCCCAGAACCCCGCTGGAGAAATCTAAGGTTGCCATTCGCGTTTCCCAATACCGATTTTACGTGATCCCATTTCATGTCGTTTCTTCGTACCACGATTAGAAGTGTTTAAGATGTTCACCGCTGCACAAGCAATCCGATTCTACACAGATCATTCTCTTTCTTTTAGTCGTTACCTAACATTTATCCACTTTGAAAGGAGGCTGGCACTCATTACACTAAGTGGAAGTTTTGTCCATCTCTTTCTGAATTCCTTACAATCATCCAACGACGGTTATCTCATGTAGAAAACAGCACTGTGAGCGAATATTTGATGGCGCTGCTGAACTTATTTGATAAATCGTGTTTGTATACTGATAATACAAGAGGCCTTATTTCCCTTCCTTGTGCACATCCGATGTTACTCCAGTTTCTATGGAACATCTGCTGTCAAGTATAACCTACTGGGTCCTACTGATCACATATTCTTCGAACCAATCACATATTTACGAGACTACTGCGTATGATCGAATCTTGGTTCGACAATGTGGTACAATGTCGAACGCCTTACGGAAATCTAGGAAGATTTAATCCGTCCACCTACAGCTAGTGTTTGCAATATGATGTGCAGGAATGAAGCGAGCTATGATTCACTCGGTTTGGTTTTTCCGAGCTGATTTACGAGAAAAAGGAGGCGCGAGCATTCTTGTCGGCGGCAAGTTGCAAGTTGAGAACAGGCAGCAGGCGCAGCGGCCGCGAGGACAGGCTCAGGACGGGACGGAATGCCCGGAGCGCAACTTTCACTGGCGCCATCGGCAGACAGCTGCTTGCGTCGTCTGCAGGTGTGTGTCTAATATCCGGAACGCGTCCAACTGCGAAAACACCATTTGTTGAGCTACCAAAATACTTCTGAACGCGAAGACCTTAACAACAGAACACACTGAGACAGTGCTCCTGCTCCACATCACACTGCTATCAACATACTTTTAATACATTAGGATGCTGTACTGTCCATAAATCCATGAGAGTACAAAGTGGTGGAGATCTCTTCTGAGCAGTACATTACAAGCCATCCCAGACAGGCTCAATAATCTTCATGTCTGGGGAGTTCGGTGGCCAGCGGAAGTGTTTGAAGTCAGAAGAATGTCCCTGGAGCCACTCTGTAGCAATTCTGGACGTGTTGGGAGTCGCATTGTCCTGCTGAAATTGCCAAAGTCCGTCGGAATGCACAATGAACACGAATGGACGCAGGTGATCAGACAGGATGCTTACGTACGCGTCACCTATCAATAGTCGTATATAGACGTATTAGGGGTCCCATATCACTCCAACTGCACACGCCCCACGCCCTTACAGAGCCTCCGCCTGCTTGAACAGTCCCCTTCTGACATGCACAGTCCATGGATTCATGAGTGTCTCCATACCCGTACATGTCCATCCGCAAGATAAAACTTGAAACGAGACTCGTCCGACCAGGCAACATGTTTCTGGTCAGTAGTCCAACGTCGGTGTCGACGGGCCAAGGCGAGGCGTAAAGCTTTATGTCGTGCAGTCACCAAGGGTACACGAGTGGGCGCTCCCATCGAGAGCCCATATCGATGATATTTCGTTGAATGGTTCGCACGCTGACACTTGTTGGTGGCCCAGCACTGAAATCTGCAGCAATTTGCGGAAGGATTGCATTTCTGTCACTTTGAACTATTCTCTTCAGTCGTCGTTGGTCCCTAATTGACGTCGGAGATTTGTGTTTTACCAGATTTCTGATGTTCACGGTCCACTCTTGAAATGGTCGCATGGTAAAATCCCCACTTCTTCGCTACTTCGGAGATGCTGTGTCCCATCGCTCGTGTGCCGATAATTACACCACGTTCAAACTCACTTAAATCTTTATAACCTGCCACTGTACCAGCAGTAACTGATGTAACAACTGTGCCAGACACTTGCTGTCCTATATAGGCGTCGCCGACCGCAGCGCTGTAGTCTGCCTGTTTACATATTTCTGTATTTGAATATGCATTTCTATACCAGTTTCTTTGGCCCTTGTGTGTATTAACTGAATTAGCTGTTGTTGCTTGGCAGAACGTAATGACAAAAAAGAAAAGGCCTGCTTCATGTTCTACAACTATTAGTTACTTAATCACAGGCCGGCTTTCGACTTCCCAGGTCAACATCAGATGGCAAGTGTATGACGAAATAGTATACAGGGTGTCCCAGCAGGAACGGCCAATATTCACGGGTATGACAGAAATGATCATTTGAAGCAAGAAGTCTAGTAAACATTGGCTCTAAAATGTACGTATACCTTAAGTGCTATAAGCACTTGTTCATCTGCTCTACAGCGAAACAACCCTCTTCTACTGAAAAAGTGCTCATAGCTCTTAAGATATGTATTTTGGGTCCATATATACCAGGCAACTTTTTTTTGTCTTTACTACCTCTTCCCACAAAATAGAAAGCAATTAGCTTGCATTAGAAGAGCTTTGTTTCACAGTATCAAATATGAGGATGTGTTCATATCTCTTACGGTATGCACTTTGGAGCCCATGAAAACTATGACATTTTATTTCAAATAATCGTTCCTAATATCCTAGAACGCCCTGCACAAAATGACGTGCGACTTCTGTACGCTGGTGGTCTTCCCAGACCCGAGCATAACGCGACACTCGGGAAAACTTTAACTGCATTTAGTGTTCGTGACTTCACCGATACTGTTCTAGCCGTTAATTTCCTAGGTATGGTCATTAGTGTGGATATTTGTGGTAAATTCCTATGGGACCAAACTGCTGAGGTCATCGGTCCCTAGGCTTACACACTACTTTAACTTTAACCTACACTAAGGACTCAAACCTCCGACGGGGAGAGCAGCGGAACCGTGGCAAAGCGTCTAAGAGCGAACGGCTACCCCGCGCGGCGGTATGGTCAGTAGTGTCTCATCCAGCGAGAACACCTGCTGCTCCTAGGGTGTTGATTCGCCAAGAAGACTAAATGTTTAACTAATTTCTGGAATTGCATTCATCTAGGAAATTGGACAGTCGGTCTCGGACCCTCGTCGATTGATGAATGCAGTGTCAGCGTGACCTGCACAGAGTATCATCGACCAGACCTACAATTTTAGAGCAAGAGGTGCACGACTTTTCGGCAGTAGGTTTACTGTAACAACAGCGCATCAACAGTGATGACGTTCAAAGTTGAGTATATGATGATTTTCCTGGAGGTGGTGTTATTTGGCAACTGTTTCATATTAGATCTGGAAGATAATCCGTAAAAGGGAGTCAGTTCAACTCTTACCGCTCTGGTATCCAGAACCAGCTTCGAGTAACTTCCTCCCTAAATCACTTTTCGTGCGTATTAGCCTGATTCATTTATTCTTAAACATAAATCTGTTATCGGTTTTCTATTATTATCGTCGTTTACGGCACTCTGCCATTATACGTGAGTTAAGCAAACATGCGCTGTTTCCCCGCGTAAAATAAATTGCAGAGATCTTTACTATATTTTTATGTTTTATAGCCGCTGACCTTTGAAAAAACGGTTTTCAAACCGACACTATTAAAGAAACCTTTGAATCGGAGCACCGAGAGGAAACCTGTGCGCTATTGAATAAGACGCCAGCGCCACAACATTCTCAATACCTTGATCGTATTCTCAATTCCGATTTGCAGCCTCATAAATATACAATATGAATGCGAATGCAACAGTGTACTTCATCAACGCCTGTAAGCCGAGCACATCATAAATCACTCGTGACGGTCCACCGCATAGTCAACACGAAATAATTTACAGCTAAACCTGCAAAGAAAAAATTTACAGCATCACTCCAATTATATTTAGATAAGCCTGTCACATGCTTACATTTTCTTATTCGGTCAGCTAGGAACAGAATACTTCACTATTACGACAACAGAACAACAGAACCACTCTTTCTCTATTTGCAATACAACAGTACGACAGTCTGACTCATACTTCAGTGGCTGGATGCCGAGGGTTCAAATTCTTTTGTGTATATTATCTAGTGTCCCTAAATCACTCTAGACCAGGGGTCTCCAAACTACGGCCCGCGGGCCGAAATGGCCCGCGAGAGCCGGCAAACCGGTCCGCGTTAGCTGGCCGGATCCCCCGTATCCGGCCCGCCAAATATTTGAGGTGGTACCTATACTGCCAACAATTGAGTTTCGAGGCCTATCGCGACCAATACACCGCGACATTGGCTCTGCTACTCGCTACAAGACTACATAACTAAACTTATTGTTGCGACGCTTGAAATAACAATGCGTTGACATACTCTACCTCTGTTACGTCTTGCAGTAAGTGTTGCTAACAAGGATTTTGAGATTTCGTTAACTTTTCTGGACGCTTTCGTGAAGAATGTGCAGTGACATACTTTTTTGTCGGTGAAATTCGCCAGAATTTCGGTCAGGTACGTCCACCAATCAAAATTATGTAATTAAACAAAAATCTTAGTTCGTTTCAGTGCTAGTTATTCCCACAACCTTAGATTTTTGCGATTTCATCTTTCCTTAAGCGCTACATTACGGTGATCATGGAGTGCTAGGGTGCTTTAATCCCACTAGGTAGATCTTGGCCCTTATGACTTCGTGGAGGAGTCAATGTGGCCCGCGGACTAAAAAGTTTAAGAGACCCCTGCTCTAGACGAATGCAAGGTTGTTTTTTTTTTTACTTGCAGTCGGTTTCTACCCCGATCGTTAACCAGACACTGCCGCTGTGTTCCTAATGCTCGTGATGCCAAGGAAGTGTCTTCTTCTTCTTTACTCCAAGCGTTGTATTCGTTGGAGGACACTGCATTCTGTCCTTCCCGATATCCGCAACCTCCAGGACAAACCGACTACCCGTCACGCTGGAAACAATGCGGCCTTCCACTCTCATGTTGCTAACCTTCCGGTTTTTCCTCAAGGTCAAGCTTATTTTCGAGAGAGTTAAGGCAAGCCAGTAGTAGTTTCCCATGCAGATATACGTCATTCACTCATATTGCTTCGCTTGCCATTAAGTCTTGAAAGACTCTGTCGAATTCCAAATCGAAGACCGGATTTCGCACTTTCTTGGGCGTGCAACGTTCCTTCCTGAAAGACATTCTTAAGTTATTTTACACTTCCCTTTTGTTAAATGATTTTGTTCCACACGTTTGGTATTTTCCATTTTTAATACGAATTCTACAACTGGTCTTTATGTCTTAGTATTCTCTAAATATCGTTAATCCGTCGTATCAACCTCTGTTCCCGTTTCAGAAGCGCCGTCTTTGCTATTTCGAAGTTATTGCTGTTGTCGTTAAAGGTTACTGTGGAAAACGGTATCATTAGACACACAAATAGCTCATTTATGGCAGAACTTTACTATGCATTCTGCCTAGCTTCCACTTGGAAAGGGAATCTGTAAATCACTTACTCAGGATCTCTCTCTCTCTCTCTCTCTCTCTCTCTCTCTCTCTCTCTCTCTCTCTCACACACACACAGAGAGAGTGTCTCTCTCTCTCTCTCTCTCTCTCTCTCTCTCTCTCTCTCTCTCTCACACACACACACACACACACACACACACACACACACACACACACAGAGAGAGAGAGAGAGAGAGAGAGAGAGAGAGAGAGAGAGAAGCGCGCGCGCGCGCACGATGTTCATGGTCTCTTTCCAATTCTGCGTAAATAACGGGGGTACAACCGGCCATAAAATGAACCATACATCTATTATGATAGATGTGTCTGATTTGTAGTTTCTCTTTGATATCCTGAAGGGGGCTACGTATACAAGGTGTCACGGACGTGCACTGCTCGAAATCCACTCCCTTTACATAAGTGTCCAGTTTCGGAAAATTGACGTCGTGTACTCTGGAACCCGCAGTCTCTCTTACTTGATCTATGTTCTCTCTATGTCACCGACATGATGCAGTGAGTTGTTTTACTACGATGTCAGTAGGAAATATTCCCAGAATAACGAGTGGACCTTATGCTGAATCAGTAGTGAAAACTTCCGACAAAATTAGAATTTCAGGTTTTATGTGGCTTTGGGTGTGTGTATATTTAGTCTACGTCTTTACTCCGCACCTCACCTCACCTCATGATGTGTTGCGTGTTACAAGGATGCTTCGTGTACAACTATCATTCCCTATACCCGTACCCAGTCTTTTTCCAGTCGCGAATGATATGGGGAAATAATGACTGTTGGTAAACCTCCGTATAAACTCTAATCTCTCTTATTTATCGGTCTTTTGACGATTCAAATGCAGGGGCGTGGGAGGACAGGGAGGGAGGGAGGTGTGCAATATATTGCTGACTCTTCTAGGGATGCACGCTCTCGGAATTTTAGAGGTAAATCAGGCCGTGATGCACAACGCCTCTCTTGTAGTGTCTCCCAACGGAGTTCGATGAACGTCTCTTCGCGCTTACTCAACGAAATCGTGACAAACCCCAATTGCTCCTCTTTGCATCTTCGCTGTATCCTCATCAGTAAGGTTAGGGCCGCAGATTCAGACGCAATACTGGCGCGCGCGCGCGCGCGCGTGTGTGTGTGTGTGTGTGTGTGTGTGTGTAACATTTCCTGCGCCTTCTTTTAATGACTGTCTGCCATTTGCCTTTCCGAAGATTAGCTTAATGTTGATTTTCCACTTCGAATCGCTTCGTACGCTTACTTCCATATGTTCAATGGATAGGACTGTTTCTAGTGCTTATCCAGCAATTTAAACTTGCTACGTTATATTGTTTTATGATGAGACTAATGTCAAAGCCTGCACCTCTCATCGTTGCTATGCATGTCTTCCTGCATTTCTCTAGAATTTGCTGTCGCTGCGGAGTCTCTACATTAGTGCGGAACCAGATCGAACGCCTTCCGGGAGTCCAGGAAAACGGTTTCAAGGTGGGCGCCGATACCTACTGCCCTCCAGCTCTCGTAAACGAATAGGGTGAGCTGAGTTTCGAAGTTTATTCCTATAAATACGATTTCGGTCTCGAGAAAGGTCGTAATACTCAAGCACAAAACGTCTTCCAAATTTATACAACATTTAGCGATATAGGTCTATAATTTTGTGCCTCCGTTAAACAAAACTTCTTGAAAACTGAAATGGCCCGCGCATTTTTCACATCATCTGGGACGGCGGCCGCGGTGGCCGAGAGGTTCTAGGCGCTTCAGTCCGGAACCGCGCGAGTGCTACGGTCGATTTCTCCCCTGACCTACGGTATACTGCTGCTAGAAGACGAGCGAGTTCTTTCGCTTGCTTTATGTAGAACCCTTCAGGATGAGTTGTCAAGAGATTTAATTACCATCCATGTTACTTAACTGATTTTTCTGTCTCCAAAGTTGTCTGTTGATTCAGTCACCCTTTATTTTGATTACGCATTTTTGCATATCGATTATCAGAAAGTTTTTTGGCATCTTTACAGAGCGTTCGCTGGTCGATTTCAATCTCTGCTACATGGAAAGTATTTAAGTTTTATTGGCGTTCTTTGGAGTGAGTTTCTCAGCAATGAGCGTCAAGGGCTTGTGAAGCCTCGTGAGCGCTTTGTAGGCCTATTTGAAGGAAGGAAAGGAGGCAGTTACAATTTGGCATTTGCAAAGAGTTGTGTGAGGCATTCAGCCTATTGTTGAGATATATGCGCAGCCCTAAGTGGGCATACCATGTAGAGCAGTGCATGTTGTTATGCGTTGGTCGGCGGTGAGCTTTTTGCTCGTGAACTGAAGTGCTGAGCCGGAAGAGGGAGGTTGGAAGTTGTTTGTAACAGACAGGCTGTGGTGTGATGAGTCTGTTGCCGTCCAGTTACAGAGAAAGAGTGCATGATAATGGCGTTGGTACTGAGAGTGGCTGCAACATTAGCTTTCACAGAGCAAGCTCTGTTTTTTTCTTTCCTTTTTCCAATTTGATTTTGACAAGCACATGTTGCTCTTCTCTATGCATTCCGCTCAGCGATTGGAGGTATGGTGTTACCGCTTTCCTTTTTCTTACGACTTGGCGTGTATCTAGTGGAAGTGTGACTGATAAAGTTTTGTGACGAACCACGTAGCAGAGTGACGATTTCGTTGAGCTCAATATTGAACACTGACTACTTTCGCGCCTAATATTTAATCTGTGATTAGGTGTTCGTAAATCATTTAATGTTATCTTCTTTGGTTTTCGGCCTCTTTTTTCCGGAGTTGCAGATATACAAGTTGTATAGGTCGATTACAATTTTTTGCAACTGTAATCATAGTCTTTCATTACGGTTGCAAAAGACGATAACTAAGTTATACAACCTGGTGTATCATAGTTTTCATTCCCCAAACAGATGGAAAATATTTTTGTATTTTCTTAATATTGCTGACTCAGGAATAGAAACAAATATAAGTGTATTAAGTGTAGCAGACGCTACTTGGTGTAGTAATTTATGCCAGGGTGGTTGTAATTTTGCTAATAAATCAGAAGTTCACTTGAATTTTCCGGTTCCTTTTACTTGGTCAGGCTAATGCTTCAATCGTATGCTGTTTCTATAGTAATTATCAATAAATATTTTGTTATTAATGTTAAAGTGGATTATTGACTTTTGATGTGTCAGTACGATGTCTATGAGGAGTCACAGTTTTATGGAAGTAAGGTTAAGTCACACTGCGAAACGACGAAGCCGCGCCTGCAGATTTCTTATCTTATTATTTGTAGGTGATGTGACGTTGTCACGTGTGAGTAATTATAACTGTGGTTTAATTTTTATTCTCGTGTGTAAGGATAGGAACTGGCCGTTGGTAGTCTACACAGGTTGTTAATAAATCGATCCACGTCATAACAAGCTCTAAAATACTGATAGATTGTACCGTTGCGCAATACATGTATTAGTGTCTGTCGAACCCTGCTTGGATTCAGTCACTTGCTTATCACCGATATAGATATCTCCTTTTAACAGACGCCATACAGTTTGTTTGCAGGTACATGCAGAGCTGGTTCACAACGAAATCCCTGCGCCACGGTACCGTAGCACGCCGCTAGAAGAGCGGATTGCGTATGGCGCAGCAAATTGCTACAGTGGTAATTCGTTTTATGCAACTGAAGGTGAACGATGCTGCAAGAGCCTGAACATACGAGTGTTAATAATGAAAATTAAGCACCTCACTGTCTGTCTGTGAAGAACTGGAACTCTAAAGAGAAGTGAAGACCCTGTTGTTTGAAGATAGACGGAACGCAATTGAAGTGATGGTGGAAAAAGCGAAGAATCAGTCATGCATCAGTTCTCAGAATTCCTGCGCGGCGTTTTGAACACGACGAAGGTCGTTTCTGGTTGGGGTAGGTGACTATTCACACCCATTCAAGAAGACCGCCGATTGAGACAGCAGCGAAAATGTTTCAGTTGTGTCGGTCCAATCCTGATGACTTCTTTAGTCGCCTAACCACCGTGGAGTAGGGGTAGGTGTTACTACTATGACTCCGACACGAAGGTGCCAACCAAGTTGTGGGAACAAGTGGATTCACCACCACCGAGAACGGCAAGGCCGTATCCATCATCGGGCAACGTGTTGCGGAGTGTTTTCGGGACTACCATGGTGTGCAAACCGATTGTCGTAGTAAAGTTCAAAATGTCGCTAGAATATAACGCCGAAATCTTCCAGAGAGGGTACGGCAGGCGGTGGCAGGAGGCTCTCCAAAGGGTTTTTGCTCAACAACAACGACCAGTTCATTGCGCACAGGACAGTCAATCATGGTGCTTCTCTGGGGATATCAGATTCTATATCTACATCTACACCTCACGGTGTGTCACGGAGGGTACTTCGGGCACCGCTAACTCCCTCCCTCCCCCTCCTCCCTTTCCCTTTTCCACCCGTGAATCTTCTTGTCGTGAGCATTTCGTGAGATGTGTGTGGGAAGAAGTAATATGCCGTCCGACTCTACCCGGAAAGTACTCTCTTGAAATTGCAATAAGAAACCTCTCGCTTTGCACAACGCCTCCCTTGTAGCGTCTGACAATGGAGTCTGTTGAGGAACTCTGTAACGCTCTCGCAATGACTCAACGATCCTGTGACCAAACGCGCCGCTCTTCGTTGCATCTTCTCTACCTCTTCCATCAGCCCTGCCTGGTAAGGATCCCACACTGATGGACAGTAATCAAGAATCGGTCGAACTAGCGCCTTATAAGCCACTTCCTTCCAGTCTGGCATCTATTTTTTTCTTAAGTTTGTTTTACGTGGTCACTCCACTTAAGGCCAATCTGAATGATTACGCCCAGATATTTTACGAATACACTTTTCCCGGCAGTTTCTCGTCAACGATGTAGTTGTACAGTAGCGAATTTCTTTTCCGATGTATGTGCAATATCTTAGGCCTCCATGGTCAACTGCCAGAACCTGCACCAATCCTCTGTATCTCATTCTACAGATCGACACTGACTTATGGCGTTGCTACTTTCTTACAGACAACCGCATCATTTATGAACACTCTTATAGAGCTTCCAATGCTTTCTACTAGATTACACACACACACACACACACACACACACACACACACACACACACACACACACTGTAAACAATAACGGTTGTATCACATTCCCCTGGAGTACTCTGGAGATTACCTTCATATCTGTCCACTTCGTTCCGTTAATTATGACGTATTGAGTTCTGAATTTTATCCATAGCGGATTCTGTCGAACTCCGTGACTGTTCCTTTATAGGGTGTAGAAAAATACACCCTGTATTGAGTTGTCTGCAAAGAAGTCTTGAATCCAGTCGCAAATCTTGTCAGATTCTCAGCTCGCATTTTTTTTACTAACAGCAGTGCGGGACAGTGTCAAATGCCTTCCTGAAGTTTCTCGAAAAACGTCATAATTCCTCCAGTATTCTACCGACACGGCACCCAGTGGCTTTTCCCTTTTTCCTCAGATTAACAAACCATGTCTAGGAGGTTCTTCCAGAACAGCCAGTACGGAGGCTCCTACAGCAAGTTGCCCGTCATGACACCTTTGGGAAAACTGAGTCGCGCTGAAGTCTCAATACGTGGAGAAGAGCTGACACCATCACCAAGTTACCACTAAAAATCTGTTTATGATGGTTACAACATGTAAGTTTTGTATCCATGCGCAAGATTATGTTCCAAGATAAATGATGATGGCCATGTCCTAAACGCTCAATACTGGAATAACAAAATCTGCCTCCATCCAGTCACTACTTTTTCCTCGGCGACCTATTCTCGTTTTGCAGAAACACACATTTTTGAACAAGTTCGCAAACCTCCGTCGTGGCTATGTCACCGGTATGTTACAGGTGCTCATGTTTGAGAGATTATTGTTAGTTTGTTTAATTGGTTTATAAAAAGCACTGCACTCTCGTACACCATTTTGAAGCTGAAGTAGTAACTGTGGCAGGTAGACAACGGACAAGTGCCGACCCCTACCACGACTTAAACGTACACTGAGGTAACAAAAGTCATGGGATAGCCATGTGCACTTACACAAAGGGCGGTAGTACCGCATACACAAGGTATAAAAGGGCAGAGCATTGGCGAATGTGTCATATGCACTCAGGTTATTCATGTGAAAAGGTTTCCAACGTAATCATGGCCGCACGAAGGCAATTAACAGACTTTGAACGCAGAATGGTAGTCGGAGCCAGAAGCATGAGACATTCAATTTCGGAAATCATTAGGGAATTCAATATTACGAGATCCACAAAGTCAGTGAGACGAGAATACCACATTTCAGGCATTACCTCTCACCACGGTCAACGCAGTGACTGACGGCCTTCGCTTAACGACCGAGAGCCGTTGCATTTGGGTCGAGTTGCCAATGATAACAGACAGGTTCCAATGGCCTGACATAACCGCAGAAATCAACGTCCGACGTACGACGAACGTATCCTTCAGGACAGTGCGGCGAGATTTAGCGTTAATGGGCTATGGCAACAGACGAACGATACGATTGCCTTTGCTAACGGCACGACAACGCCCGCAACGCCTCTCCTGGGGTCGTGACCATGTCGATTGGACTGCAAACGACTGG
The DNA here is from genome assembly GCF_023864275.1 of Schistocerca cancellata. Taxonomy (NCBI): domain Eukaryota; kingdom Metazoa; phylum Arthropoda; class Insecta; order Orthoptera; family Acrididae; genus Schistocerca; species Schistocerca cancellata. Next base: position 448,748,702 of record NC_064633.1, read on the forward strand.
AAAACCGCTGCCTAGACAGATGACTCCCACTTTCAGTTCTTAAGAGCTACTAGCAAGGTTCGAGTGTAGCGCAGACCCCACGAAGCCATGGTCCCAAGCTGTCAACATGGCGTAGTTCAAGCTGGTGGTGGCTCCATAATGGCGTCGACTGAGTTTACAAGGAATGGACCGGGTCTTCCGGTCCAACTGAACCGATTATTGACTGGTAATTTTCGGCTACTTGAACGCCATTTGCAGCCATTCATGGACCTCAGTTTTAAGGATGAGAATGCACCACGTCACAAAAATGGTTCAAATGTGTCTAAGCACTAAGAGACTAACGTCTGAGGTTATCAGTCCCCTAGACTTAGAACTACTTCAAACATTTGTGGGACATAATCGAGAGGTCAGTTCGTGCACAAAATTCTGCACAGGCAAAACCTTCGCAATTATGTACGGCTATAGAGTCAGCATGGCTCAATATTTCCAACGACTTGTTGAGACCGCGCCACGTTGAGTTGCTGCAGTACGCTGAGCAAAGGTCCGACACGATATTAAGAGGTGTACGAAGACTTTTGTCACCACAGTGTAAAAATGGATTGGGAGGCTGGTCGCAAAAACAACGACAAGCGGTGTAATACAGTTTACGAGACGGTAAACGACAGCGTCATTTGCAAACAATGTAAGAGGATTGCTACGAGTGTCTCAATCATTTATTTTGATTAGGAACAGTAGAGGGCTTATAATACAGGGTGTATCAAAAAGAATCATCCGATTTTAAAAAAAATCGTAACTATAATGTTATTTGAGATATGTGCGTGAACAACGTTCAGTTGGAAATAGCAGGCTCTAGAGTTTTATATGCTTCCCGCTAGGTAGCAGCAGTGTGCGCCCACTTCACGTGTAGTAAAAAGCGTGTCGGAACAACAGAAAGCGTTTTGTGTTCCACGTTTTGAGGGTCAGCGTGACTTTCGTACTAAGTATTGGACGATATCATGAACAATTCCGAGAAACAGTCTTTTCGTGTAATGGCAAAATGCAGGGCTGTCCCCGAGAGTCTGACACAAAGTCTACAGAAATCCGTTCGCCGTGCAGCTCTACAGCTCAATATACCCTCGATGTCCGTCTGGTGTGTTGCGTTGACGTTTACACATGAAACCATACAAAATTCAGCTACTGCAAGCTCTTCGTGAGGGTAGAGTTCTGTAATATCGTTGTTGGCAAGATGGAGATGACTGTTTTCTTCCATTTAAATGTAAAGGTGAACCGTCATAATGTGAGAATATAGGGCAGGCTCGTCCAAACTGCGCCCCTGGGGCGCTATAGCGCCCGCGATCGCCTGCGGCCAGCGCCCCGGGCGGATTCGTACGTTGCCGCAGTGGCCGAGCCGTGTCGCTTAAGTTACGTTGTGCAAGACGCGACAGTTGGCTGCGACTGCGACGCTGCCCCCTCCTCTTTTCCCACCCTGGCAGACGGCGGCACGGCCGCAAGACGACTGGAGTCGTCGCCGTTTCCCAAGTTGCGGCCGGCGGCGGCGGATTCAAATACATAAGAAAAATAAGAATTCCGATGTTCTTGCTGTAAAAAATACTGTATGTTAATGCAACAAAGTTACATCGGCTCCCAGAGTTAGTTTTTCGATACAGATTCTCCTTTTACTTTAAAAAATTGAAAAGTATCTCTTCCGGTTTTGCGTGTTTTTTTTTCGCTGTATATTACTTCTCTATCAATTGCGAGGAAAGTAAAAGGCACAAAAAATTGATGTTTGCGTATCTTACAGTTTCACATCACAGCTTGATAATGAGGTGTCTATTTTTCCGATATTCGTCACAGTTATCCCGATACTTAATTTACAAGTAACCTACTGCATAAAATTTGAATTGTGTACAGTGAAAAATGTGGTCGCTGGCTACTTTACGTATGGTCTACGTTAGGTCATACATCGTTGCCGATGAAAAGAAGCTAACATATTGAAATTATTTTTAAAGTTGAGATCAGAATGATATCGAACTTCGTTACCGAGATTTGGGCTCATATATCTCCGGGAGCGTCGCGACTAGCCGCCAGTTCTATCGACGCGCAACGAGAATCGTGTGGTCATCACACGACAGAGAATGCATTTGTTTTGTTTCGCTGACACATTTGGACCTAATGAAACCATTTTATGTCATATTTCTCCGGTATGAGTTACTAATATTTCTCCATATGCTCTTGACAATTTCATTTAAAATGCCACGAAATGTAGGTTTCTTAAACCCAAGTGATCAAGCAGAACCCATTTTCGTGGTTTTGCTGAGGCATCTGAACCTGTTCCAAGCTTTCTTTCTCGTTTATTTCTCTGATACGAGTCCCGAATATTCCTCCATCTGTTTTTGCACATTTCACCTAAAATTCCAATTAAAAGATAAGTTTATTAACAATAACCGCACGCTTGCGTCATTGCATTGTTTCAAGTTCCTGACAACAAGATAGGGTTACACTTTAAACATCTCTAGAATTTTCATTCTGAACGTCTACAGTATACACTGGCAGAAATGTGGAAGAAATAATGTCCGTGCTTGTTCACAAAATTTCCCCAAATTATACTTGTCAGTTTCTCCCATGCAGAAACTTTTGGAACAAGCTAAGGCAACTTTCATAGCCGACTGAGTCTTTATTCCCATCCAAATGAACTTCCATATTCTTATATTCTGACAGCATACATCGTTATGGATGACATGAACATTTAATCTTGCCAAGCTGCACTCAAAAGATGACTCCAGGATTTACAAAAGACGAATTTCAATTGTGAACTGTGTCAGACCAGAAGGGCCTTGTAAAACAGTAGTGCACTTTTGGCACAATTTTTTTGAGCACCATCTTCTACCAATGAATTGAAGCGAATGTGACAAATTACTTATTGCAGCATACTGTTTGCGCAATCTGTTGAGAAACGCCTTCCTCAAAAACGAGCATCTATTGATTACAGAAAGCTGTACAACAATCTGGTGGTGGTTTTTCACAACTAGAAGGTATCATCAAGACACCAATCTACCGTTTACTTTCAAAGTGAAGGTATTGTAAAATGTAACTTTCTCGTTGTTCTTTAGATTGTTCATTTTATAATGTACTTGACGTTTTCAATTTTTATCGTCACAAAAAAGAGTAATGCGAAAATTGACCTTCAAGTTCATTTTCATCATTCTAATTCTACATCTGCATGGATTATACTGATTTTCATAACAGGCCTGAAAAATTTGCATTAATGGGAAAATATTATATATTTCACTCACCTGCCAGTTTCAACTGTGCACCAATTTCTTCGCAAATTCTGTCTCTGAACATAGTGTCTCTATATTTAGGGTTCTTCAAATCGTAAAGGCAAGGATGTCGCGAGACCAGCTCACAGAGCATCACATCCTGTGGGTGGCTCATTTCAGTTTTCCTTGACTGGCTCGACATCTTTCTGGCAGCCGTACGTCTTTGTGTCGTGCGACTCCCGTCGCAGCACTGCTCACTGGTGCAGTGCTGCGGCAGCTGTCGCAAAAGCCGCGCGTCGCATCCCAAACTCGAACTGCGCATGCGCCAGCAAGCAACTTCTGACGTCACGTAGCGACCCGTCGCAGTCGCTAGTGTGCGTCGCGTCTTGGACAACGTACCTTTAGCTGGTTGTGCGGACCGCCCGACCGCTCGCCGCGCCTCTCGACCTTATACCATTATAAGACACAACCACGGGTTTGGATATTTTTCTAGCCATGGAAAACGTGTTAGAGTCAATGGGTTTAAAATGGGAACGCCTGACCATCGTAACAACGGATGGAGCCCCTGCGCTACGAGGGATACGCACTGGATTCCTGGGTTACGTCACGTCAAAAATGGCTGACGTCTGCTGTTCCTTATTCCCGGCAGTCTATTGCCTGATATACCAGGAGGCACTTTGTGCGAAGATTGTCAGCATAAAAAATGTTATGGACACAGATCTTCGAACGGTTAATTATCTTCGATCGCATGTACTCACACATCTCCAATTTAAAGAATTTCTGGCTGATATCGAAGCGGAATACCCGGACATCCCCTACCACACCGAAGTAAGATGGCTGAGCAGAGGAAAGGTGCTTCATCGGTTTTTCTCCTTGAGGAGTGAAATAAGTACCTTTTTGAAATGAAAGGACGTCCAGAAGAAAGTGCAGACGATTCAAGCATTTAGAAGAAACTTATTTTGTGGGGAAAACAGTTGCGCGAGAAGAATTGTGGACACTTTCCTGCACTATACAGTGTTAAAGAATACGTGGATTTTTCAGATTATGTTCAAATCACTTACGAATTACAAGAACAGTTTGAAAACAGATTTCTGGAGATAAATGAGCTTCAACCGGCCTTATATATATATTTGTTCGCCAGTTTTCCGTTCGGGCAGAAAACGTCTCACAAGTGCTTTTAACTAGAGCTGATTGACCTGCAGTGCGATATCCGCCTGAAGGGCCGCTTTCTTATGCGTAAAACTTTGGGTGACTTTTACTGATGTTTGCACAAGCACGCAGCCAAATTTCTCTCAATGTTTGGTTCTACGTATATTTGCGAGCGCTTTTTGTCTCTTTTAAAGCTTTCTAAAAATAAGAACCGTTCATTACTTGGCGATAAAAATTTGACTAATTCTTTGAGGTTAGCAGTCTCACGGAATATTGTACCAAACCTAGACAAAATCGTTTCCTCGAAAAAGAAAAACGTGTCAAATGTTAATTGTCTTCTTTAACAATGTTGATTGTAAGAATTAAAGAGCTTTATAACTTTAATTCTATTTTTAATAAGTTTTCAAAAGTTCTTCAGTTAAAATTATTACGTACAAAACAGCAAACTACGGATCCGATTTCTAAACTCTGAAAAGGGATACAAAAATCTGTAGCACGAAGTATAACAAAAAATATTTACTTGTAACTACTAACAGTAAGAATGAGACACTATACCCCTTATATAAAACTATTTCTAAAATAGAATATTTTGTTTATGTTGGATCAGGCCGCGGAACAGTCCAGCGCAGAACAGTGCTGTGCGGTCTCACTCGCTCCGCAGCTCTCTCTCTCTCTCTCTCTCTCTCTCTCTCTCTCTCTCTCGCTCCTATGGCGACACTAGCGACACACTGTCGCGGACGGCGCGCTGAAGTACACTGCCTTGCGCCCGCCGGGCGCAATTCTTGGATGAGCCTGATATAGGGTATGGAACGACCACACGAAGTTGTGCAACATGAGAGGGGTTCTCCAAAATTTAATGTGTTTTGTGCAGTTTCACTGGAAAAGCTGTATGATCCATTTTTCTTTGCCGAGAACACTGTTACAGGAAGCACATATGTCTATATGCTTGAGAACTTTCTTTTCCCAGAGTTGGAGACTGATTCCAATGGCTTCATTTACCGTCAGGATCGGGCACCACCACACTGGCACCTGGAAGTGCGGGAATTCCCAAATCAAAGGATTACTGAACGATGGATCGGTCATACTGGACCAAACGATTCAGCCTTACGTTACTGGCCTCCAAGATCACCGGAACTGACTGTATCAAGGGGACATATTGAACATCTATAGAAAGGTATGAAAAAAATACTTAGAATTTCCCGTTCATCAAAAAACAAAATTCATTGAATATGTTCATTAGTTTCAGAAATATAGACGTGCCAAATCGGATTGTTCTTTTTGATACATCCTGTACTTCCTTGGGGAACGTCACATCTGAGTTCAGCTTTTCTTGATGACTTTCCGTCAGTTACTCCGGAGGTGTACTGTTGACGCGGAAAAAAATTAGGGCACAAAGGCGATGACTAAGATGAGATAGGCTCGCTGCAGAAAGAGGAGTAACTTGAGTGTCCCGGCTGCCGCCACGACGACTGCTCCCGGAACGGCGCTATACGAGGCCGCCGGCCGCCGGCCGCGCCAGCCTTGGCGACGCCGCCGCTCGCTTCTCGGTCGCCCGCGATCCGCCTCTCACGTCCCATACAGCTTCCTGGTAGCACGCTCCACGGCCGACACGGCTGTATCACTGCTACGTTGGGTGTCACCCAGCACATTACCATTACCCAGCACATCCGCTTTTTGTATGAAGAAAAACATTTTTTGTACGAAATTTACACTGAAGAGGAAATGAAACTGGTACACCAGCCTGATATCGTGTAGGACCCCCGCGAGACGAAGAACTGCCGCAACTCGATGTGACATTGAGTCAACTAATGTTGTAGGGAATTGACATCATGAATGCTGTAGGGCACTCCTTAAATCCGTATGAATACGAGGGAGTGGAGGTCTCTTCTTAACAGCATGCTGCAAGAGATCCCAGATATGCTCAATAATGTTCGTGTCGGAGAGCTTGGTGGCCAGTGAAAGTGCTTAAACTCAGAAGAGTGCTCCTGGAGCCACTTTGTATCAATTCTGGGCGTCTGGGGTGTAACATTCTCCAGCTGGAATTGCCCAAATCTGTCGGAATCCACAATGGACATGAATGGATGCAGGTGATCAGACAGGATGCTTATGTACGTGTCACATGTCATGAGTCGTATCTAGACGTATCAGGGGTCCCATATCACTCCAACAGCACACGCCCCACAACATCACAGAGCCTCCACCAGTTTGAGAAAGTCACCAACTGACATGGACTGGAATCGTGAGGTTGTCTCCATACCTGTAAGCATCCATTTGCTCGATACAGTTTGAAACGAGACTCGTCCGACCAGGCAAGACGTTTACAATCATCAACAGTCCAATGTGGCTGTTGTCCAGCTCAGGAGGGCCGTGCAGTCATCAAGGGCACACGAGTGGGCCCTCGCCTCCGAAAGCTCATATCCATGATGTTTCGTTGGGTGGTTCGCACGTTGACACTTGTTGATGGCTCAGCAATCTGCAGGATTACACTTCCGTGACGCTGAACGATTGTCTTCAGCCGTCGTTGGACCCGTTCTTTTTATAGCCGCAGCGATGTCGAAGATTTGATGTTTTACCGGATTCCTGTAATTCGCGGTACACTCGTGAAATGGTCGTACTGCAAAATCTCCACTTCATCGATACCTCGGAGATGCTGTGTCCCATCGCTCGTGCGCTGACTATAATACCACGTTCAAACTCACTCAAAATTTGATAACCTGCCATTGGAGCAGCAGTATCCGATCTAACAACTGCGGCAGACCCATGTTGTCTTATATGAGCGTTGCCGACCGCAGCGCCATATTCTGCCTGTTTACACACAGTGTGTGATGAAAAGCATCCGGACACCCCCAAAAACATACGTTCTTCATATTAGGTGCATTTTGCTGCCACCTACTGCCAGGTAGTCCATATCAGCGGCTTCAGTAGTCATTAGAGATCGTGAGAGAGCAGAATGGGGCGCTCCGCAAAACTCAGACTTCGAACGTGGTCAGGGGATTGGGTGTCACTTGCGTCATATGTCTGTATACGAGATTTCCACACTCCTAAACATTCCTAGGTCCACTGTCTCCGATGTGATGGCGAAGTGGAAACGTGAAGGAACACGTACAGCACAAAACCGTACAGGCCGGCCTCGTCTGTTGACTGACAGAGACCGCCGACAGTCGAAGAGGGTCGTAATGTTTAGTAGACAGACATGTATCCAGACCATCACACAGAAATTCCAAACTGCATCAGGATTCACTGCAAGTATTGTGGCATTTAGGCGGGACATGAGAAAACTTTGATTTCATGGTTGAGCGGCTGCTCATAACCCACACACAACGCCGGTAAGTGACAAACGACACCTTGCTTGGTGTAACGGGCATAAAAATTGGACGATTGAACAGCGGAAAAACGTTGTGTGGAGTGATGGCAGGGTGTGGGTATGGCGAATGCCCTGGAACGTCATCTGCCAGCATGTGTAGTGCCAACAGTAAAATTCGGGTGTGGTGGTGTTATGGTGTGGTCGAGTTTTTCATGGAGGGGGCTTGCACCTCTTGTTGTTTTGCGTGGCATAGTCATAGCACAGGCCTACACTGATGTTTTAAGCACCTTCTTGCTTCCCACTGTTGAAGAGCAATTCGGGGATGGCGACTGCATCTTTCAATACGATCGAGCACCTCTTCATTATGCACGGCCTGTGGTGGATTGGTTACACGACAATAACATCCCTGTAATCGACTGGCCTGCACAGAGTCCGGACTGGCCTGCACAGAGTCCGGACTGGCCTGCACAGAGTCCGGACTGGCCTGCACAGAGTCCGGACTGGCCTGCACAGAGTCCGGACTGGCCTGCACAGAGTCCGGACTGGCCTGCACAGAGTCCGGACTGGCCTGCACAGAGTCCGAACCTGAATCCTAGAGAACACCTTTGAGATTTTTTGGAACGCCAGCCTCGTACTAGGCCTCACCGACCGACATCGATATCTCTCCTCAGTGGAGCACTCCGTGAAGAATGGGCTGCCATTCCTCAAGAAACCTTCCAGCACCTGACTGAACGTATGTCTGTTGGAGTGGAAGCTGTCATCAAGGCTAAGGGTGGGCCAACACCGTACTGAATTCCAGCATTACCGTTGGAGGGCGCCACGAACTTATGTCATTTTCAGCCAGGTGTCCGGATACTTTTGATCACATAGTGTATCACTGTATTTGAATATGCATGCCTCTATTAATTTCTTTAGCGGTTCAGTGTATTTACTATTTCTCAAAATATTCGCCCTCACAACTTATGCACCATCTCATCTAAAGCATCCTGACATCCTAGTTAATGTGAAAATGACCACTAGATGTCAAGGTGGACCTGCGAAGCAGGGGAGGAGTATAGAATTGTCAGCAGAAAAGCAGTGACAGCAGAATGTCTGGGTCAGGAGAGCTCGCTCACTTCGAAAGTGGAGTAGGCACTGGACCTCACTTTAGTACCAGATCCGTCAGGAACATTTCCATCCTTCCAAAGCCGCCTAGTCGACTGCTGGTGATATTGATCAGTGCAAACACTAAGGAATGCACATAGCTAAACCAAGAACAGCAGATCTCATGCAATGACGGACAGGGACCGACGAGTCTGCGGACGACTGCTGTAAAAGTTCGCACGAAAGCAGGGAAGGAATCGCTCTTTAGTTCCTAAGTGCCACCAGCAGCTCATCCAGAATAGCAACTGTGCGTAGCGAATTACGAACGAGCTACAAAGGTCGAACGGCTCTCGTAAGCGACACGTTTCTGCAGTCAGTGCTAACTAACGCTTGAGCTGGCGTAAAGAGTGACGCCACCGGACGGCCGACAATAGGAACTAGTGAGTTTGAGTGATGAATCACTCTACACCATGTAGTAATACAAAGGAGGGGTTTGGGTTTGGCGAATGTCTGGAGAACGTTACCTGCCATCATTTGTGGTGAAGTACAGGGGAGCTGGTGTTACGGTATGGAGGTGTGTGTCGTGATTAAGGTGTGGTCTCCTTACTGTGCTTAAGAATGCTACAGGCATTTTGTTCTGCGCGCATTAGAGGAACAATTCACTGACGATGACATTTTGTCAGTGCGACTAAACACCCTATCACAAAGCAGCAACTGAAGAAATTGTGTAGTGAAAGTGCTTTTTGCGAGTCTGAGTCCACAAAAATGCACAGCGTTTGCGTCTGTATTTTGACATCAGATGAGAATGGATTATCAAAAAGTAACAATGACATGCCACCAATATAGAGTAACGTCTGAAAACACTAAAACTCGAGTGAAAGTACCAACTGAATACGGCAAAAAAGGAAATCAAACATGTTTGGGTTCATAGTATAATAAACGGTTGCGCAACAGGCAGACCTGAAAACTCGTAATTTTGAAATACTGCATTTTGTTGGATGTACATAAATCTGTTTTTTTTTTTAAAAAAAAAAGTTACAGTTGTTCGTAGTGAAGTTAATAAATTGTGTTGTGTTGCTTGCCTTAGTAATTTCAGTTCACTGTATCATGAATAGTAAACCCGACGCTATTTTCAGTTACATAATAATCCTTATTGGTTTTTAACAGAAAAATCGCCTAAACGCTGTTTCTGCTGGTTAGTTTTCACAAAATCCCCCCCACGCAGAGCCCATAACACACGTTCAGCTTAGGGGTCTATAGCTCGTAAATACTGTTCTCCACACAGATTTCATAATCACTCCGGTTCTTGGGCGACAACACAAATTGTCGAGACGCACCACGTGTTTCTGAAACAAAGCAGCGCCCCTCCCCTTCCGTGCCGCCTCGACGCAGCGACGAACGTAGCTCAGCAGGCAGAGCGCAGAGCACTTGCGACCGTTCCAGTGTTACGTAAGGCGACGAAATTCGCCGCCAATCTGCCACTGCTCGCCGTCTGTCTGCAGCGCACACAGCGTGCACGCTGACTCACAAAGGCACCGACCCCCCACGCATCAACCGGTCTCCGTGATCGTTGCAATTGGTAGGGCCTACTGCACGTCTGTCGAGCCATTATACGTTACTCGGCCCGATACTGACCTCACAAACACCTGAAGGAGGGGCGTTGATTAAAGACGTTAAAGACCGAATCACTTATATTTATCGCAGGATGCTAAAACTTCATTTGGCTAAAATTCATTTCTGCAGTTATATGTGAACACATAACTCTAAACTAGTAAGTGAAGGAGGTCACTAGACCCGCATTCGGGACACGGCGGTTTAAATACATTTCTGGTCATCCGGATTTGTGTTTCCCATGGTTTTCCTAAATCCAGGTAAATTGCCGGCACGAATGATTTCCTTCCCCATTCTTCCGCAATCTGAGTTTATGTTCCGTCTGTAATGACCGAGCTGTCGACGGGACGTTAAACTCTCCTCTTCCTTTCTCACTTCCTCAACTGGTCGCAGTTTTTCTTTTTACAAGTGCTGAACTGCTGCGAGTTACGATAATAAATCCAATACAATACAGAACACTCAACGTATTACTTGGCCTACAAGGCCGCACAATAAAGGAAGACATTTGACTACTTAAGCTGCATATCAATGCATGCAGCTATAGATCCGCCGTTAGCATCAGGGTTCTTTCCTTGGCGCGCAATGGCTGGCGCTTGTTGCGCAAATCCAGGTGTTGGGATCCCTCTATTCAGAGAGATGGAGAAGCTGAGTACGAAGCGGAATGTGATGTTAAAAGGTTTACATAAGCGGCGAAAAGCAATTCTTTTTATGTTTCACTGCCGGACAAAGGCGCGTCGGATGGTACGAAGTTCCTCCGACTTCTTGCCTATGCCGCATTCTGGCGGCTACGCCAGCAGAGGGTGCTTTTGTTCCATCTGGTTTGTTTCCCTGGTCATTTTATCAATTTTATATTATTTTATTAGCTACGTAAATTGGTTCTTGTGTATGTTGTTATTTTTATCTAAAATGACCACAAGAGCGTACCGAAGTCAAACTGTCACTGAAGTATTTCGTTTTTAATAATTTTAAATTTAACTTTGTGTTTTTAATTTATTACAATTAAACAGTGCAATAACTTACACACTTAGTAAGCCCACTATAAACTTTACCTATTGCATTCTTCATTTTACTGCATTTTGTACAATTTTATAAGTAGCAACTTCTAACAATCTTAAGGGGAGGTTTACTATCTTTGACCCGAAAAAAGCACTTTCTTTGAGAATTTTTTTCTGGGGATGTCTTACAGATATCAATGTCGAATTTGGCCAATGTGTTTATTGGTATTTCCTCTACAAACTGGAATTTTTTCGACCGGAAATGTCGAAGAGCAAAGCCGGAAGTGCCGTCAGAACGAAACAATATTTCGATGTAGACCTCCACGCGCGGTATGTCACGGGTCAGCCGGCTCGTCTGAAATCAAAATTGAGTTGACGTTAGCGAAGTATATAAGATTCTTTAGGAGTTGTACCTCGCTTACGTTATTTGGACCATAGGAAATAGAATGGCGGCCATTTGAAAAAAATAGGGTTTTTTCGTCGATTTTTCGACTTCGTCGGTCAAGTAAAAATATTTATAATTGATGGATCGGAATAAAATTGGTACAACTCCTAGACAATTTTGTTAGCTTCGTCGGAAACAAAGAATCATGCCAATCGGTTCAGTAGATTTGAAGTTACCAAACCGCGCGATAAAAAAAAGTCATTTCGAGAAAAACGCGTTTTGACTTCATATAAATGGAGTATTATGCAACGTACGTTCAATCTGCTATTCCGGGTCCATAAACTAGTCCTTTCTCTTCCTAACAGAGGGCGTTTTGCTCCATCTGCGCTGCTCCAGAGCCGCTCGTACGGCCGGTGATAAGCGGTTTTCGGCCGCTTGAATCCGGTGGTCGTCCGAATGCTTGGCGAACTGCGTCGAATAGAGTCCCAGGGTGACGTCCATCGTTAACATGGTCTTCAGAATTGCTGAATACCCTTCGTTGAAGCTGCTCACTGCTAGGAAAGTCGCAATTTCCACAGTCTTCGCAACAGAATGCAAATGCTTGGGGACTAGCTTCCAAACACCCGCGTTCAAACTTTCCATTTGAACTTTGTGTGTTTCCTCCCAAGCATCGGTACAATAACTCGTCCTCCGAAAGGGCCTCGTAGGTCGGATGAATCACTTTTTGAACTTCTTTGGAGAGCGGCTGGTCGTGTTTATATTCGTCCTAATGTTCGGTAGCCTCTGCAAAGCGCCACTTGCACCAACTCTCCATCCGGACAGTTTTGGTGTTGTGGGTGGTCATCCGTCGAACACTTATGGAAATACGTTGCCCAAATTGCCGTCTTCATCTGCTCCACCGAATTCGAATGCCGTCGGATAGCCAAGCCGTAGCTCCTTGATCACTTTATCAGTTTTAGTCAAGGGCAAGCACATAGAATAATTTTTCGCGGCTACACAGTCTAAATTCCCGGGAAAAAAACTGGTGCATGAAAAAGGCCGATTTCAGGCAGGTGAATTTTTTTGTTCAACCGCGAATAACAAACATTTCCGTTCCGTATTCGGAAAACCCGTTTTAGGGGTGGATTCTAAACACTTATGGATCAAAAGATGCAATTTTAAAAAATCGATTTCTTTAACCAAAAGATAGTAAACCTCTCCTTAACGACACAATCCTGTTGTGGCTACTGTACTGCAGTTCGTTATGAACAGTATGACTTCGCCGGAACTATAACCCAGTTTACACCACATTTTAAATGTGTGTTATGGTGTGACGCTGATTTTGTGTGTATTTTTGGACGATACCTTTAGGGTTTGATTATACTAGGATATGTTCTGAAACAGGTATGCTCGTCTCATTTTAAGCGGAAGTTTTTTCATATGTATCGAAGTAATACCTTTCACTGCAGGCTATTTTATTGCTATTTTAGGAGGGGGAGCAAGGGGGAGGGGGGGCGGGGAGCAAGGGGGAGGGAGGGAGAGGAAGGGAAGAGCATTTTGTTTTGTTTTAGGATGTAAAAAAACAATGGAGGCCATAAACATTCAAGTCGTACCCTTAGAAAAGTAATACGAAGAAGAAGCTAAAAGCGACTACACATTAAGTATAATCGATGGATGGAAAGAGCTAAGAACAAGGACTTTCTCTTGGAGAAATGTCCACAAAATACGCCGTGGTGACAGAGGAGGTCCTAAACTAAGGTGGTGATGAGGGAGACGTAGACGGTGGAAAGAAGAAGGTGAAGAAGACGCAGTCAAGAAGAAGAAGAACAAGAAGAACAAGAAGAAGGAGGAGGAGGACGACGACGACGACGACGACAACGACGACGACAACAGGTAGGAGCAAGAGTAGAAGTAGAACGAGAACGATGGGGAGTAGCAGTTAGTATCAAAAATTGAAGACCACGGCAAGAGAGCGTGTCATTACTGAAAAGAAGTAGAAGCCGTGAAGCACGTGAACCGAATGACTGATGAAACTTGTGATCACATTACGCCCTGTGTGCCAACAGAATACTTGGCAGCCAGCGATAGCTGTGCAATAAAAGCTATGGCGAGACTCAGATGATGCGTGCAGGCATCCAAATGTCCCGCTATCTGATGTGATGATCGTATTGGGGTAATGAAATGAATACGGGCGATGCACGCGAGAAACGTTTGTTCCATCTGTTTATTGCGCTCCAATTCTGCGACATTTAATTAGGCACCGCTTGCCACTTCTATGTAGCGGCCTGCTTATCTGTGGCAGGTCGGTCTCCGCATTACAGGTAATGGCAGCAGCTGATATTCGAGTCGCCGCAAGGACGCAATAAAAACGGGGCCGCGTGTCGCCATCGCTCTTGTCCGTCTCGTCCAGCAGCACATTTCGTGTACTCGGCTTCGAATTCCAGCCCGTTTCTAGTTACACGGCCCCTTCACCTATCACGTGTCGACCGTCTAGGCAAGGCTGAATGATGCAAACCGGTTGACCGAAACGATCGAGACTGCGGCGACGAGATATCTTGCGCGTGGCACGAATTTGCTCTAAGGATTATGGAAGGTTACTCGACACAAGGTCGCTACAGAGGGAACACTTGCTCCTTCTCTGGGAGAAACAAACTGACATCTTCCTGAAGCCGTTTAAGAAATCCGCGAAATGCCTGTATCAAAGCTGTAGCGACTACCACCAGTGTTGATGAATGGGAATTACCACATACGCCCAGTTGTAGGCAAGGCAGGTGGCAGACTTCGGCTGGGGGTAGTATAGTGAGAAAAATGTCCCGAGTCTACGAAGGAGAAAGATTGCTTACGAAATACTCGTGTGATCTATCCCAGAGTATCGCTCAAGTGTGGGGCCCATACGAAACAAGAGTAAGAGTAGATATTAAACCTGCACGAACGGTAGCACACAGATCAAAGTTTTGACATACGGAAGAGCGTCACGGAATGCTGAAAAATTTGAACTGGTACACGCTTGAAGACAGACAAATTATCCTGGGAAAGTCTAGTTACGAAATTTTGAGAATCGACATTATGGTGAGGTCCTGGCCGAGTACATAATTTTGCACCCCGTAAGTATATAGATTATGCCTGCAAAAGGATTTTTTTATTGTGAAAGTATTTAAGAAGTTACGGCGTGTTAAATGCAACCGTGGGCCGATATAAATATAGACAGCTATAGACGCTCGATGAATAGCTCAAGAAAAGATTCGACCAGTATACGAATTTCCGTCCAATGATGACCTGCTTCAAAGAATCACCGGTGCCGATATACAAAATGACAAGGAGATGTTCAACAGTGGTACAGAAACACCTCCACTGGGGAGCAAAAACTTTTGAAATAGCAGCATACAAAGCTGCAGGTGTATTCAGTGAAGGTTATTCGTCTATTTTGAAGACCGCAAAAAATGTTAGTAACAGACAGAGGGGCAAACAGCGAAAACACGGAGGTATCCGAAGTTGTGAAACAACTTTTGTTGCTTCAAACTTTAAATGAGTTTTTCTCGAAGCAACATTTTTCAGAACGCGAAACGGTCTAGAGCTTAAATAGATTAACCATTTGATTTTTTTTAAATTAAAGATAATCAACTTTGGGAGTCTCAAGAGAGCTCTTTCATTTGAACTTAAAATATTTTAACATTTGAGCATTGAAAAACATACCAAGAATTTTTTGAAAACCCGAGGATGTCTTGGTACGTGCTACGCAGTACCTTATCTTGGATGGAGAGTCATCAACACATGTACATGCGTCTTAGATCCATCACTGTTCATTTTGCATATTAATGACCTCAGACTTTTCACAGACAATGCTGTGATCTACAACTAAGTACAGCCTGAACGATGCTGAGCACAAGTATTCAGTCAGACGTTGATAAGGTTTGAAGGTGGTGCAAAGGCTGGTAGCTTGCATTAAACGTTCATAAATGTAAAACTGTGCACTTTACGAAACGACAAAGCATGGTATCCTTTGAATATAAAATCAGTGAGTCACAAATGAAACCCGTAAATCTAAGTGTCACACTTCGTAGGGACATGAAATGGAACAAATATGTAGGTTCAGTCGTGGGTAAAGCTGGTGGCAGACTTCGGTTTATTGGTAGAATGTGAGGGAAGTGCAGTCAGTCAACAAAAAGTATTGCTTACAAATCATTCGTGAAGTGTGTGGGACCCGTACCAAATAGGACTGGTAGCAGTCATTGAGCGTCTACAAAGATGGGGAGCTCGAACGAGCACACGTTTCTTTGGCCCCATGGAGAGTATCACAGAGATGCTGAAAGTACTGAACTGTCAGACACTTTAAGACAGACGGAAACTATCCCGAGAAAGGCTACTAACAAAGTTTCAACAACCGGCTTTAAATGAGGATTCTAGGAATATGACACCCCCCCCCCCCATCCTACGTATAGTTCCCGTAGGGTTCGTGAGGACGAGATTAGGTTAATTACAACACGTACAGAGGCATTTAAGGAATCATTATTCCTATGCTCAGTATGTGAATGAAGCGGTAAAAAGCCGTAAAAATATAGAAACGCATACAGTACGCAATATTTAGAGAAGCACCAGTACTGATGATTTGTTTGTAACAGCTAAATGCGTCTGGTGTTATACTATCTTGAACTGCAGTACATTTAATACAGAAAAAAGGAAATAATTGAAATTATATTACAGTTGAAATAAACTCTATATTACCCCGGTAGATCAGAACACAACTTGATCCTTCATGTAAGACCATATTGTGGAATACTTCACAGACACGTTCACAACGGGACACCGTAGCAGAAACAGGAAAATCCTGTTCGTTACAGTAGGCAACGGTCAGTTCGTACGAGAAAAGAGACGGAACCCGTAGCCATATTTATAATACAAAGGCTCTAGAACCAGTTACATTACTCGCTTGGTCGGTCCAGTTAGTAGCTTGGCGTCCGGACAGCGAACATTCAACATTCCAGCTCGATACGCACACAGAAGACAAATGAAGAATCTATGTAAATAACGTGCAAAACGTAAACGTTGATTCGGTTGCTAACTTGGCAATCTGGAGATACGCTCTAGAAATGCGAAGCGTACGTAGTAAAGGAATTCCCAAACTTTTCTTCTCACGTAACGCTTAGAGAATCCTGGGGCTTTCGTGGAACACCTTGTTTCCTTTGAAGTTTAATACAATTTTAAAGAATAAAAAACTTTTTATACAGTGATTAATTCAATTTTAAACCAAACTAATAAAGCAGAAATTATAAAATTAAAAAAAAACTGATATCGTCAAAGTGTCGGAAAAAAGCCACGTTATTACTGTTTTTCGCAGAGCACTTATTCACTTCCCGCGGAACACAGTTTGGGAAACCCTGATGGCGTAGTAAAACGTGGACGTACGTGAAGTACGATATCCTGAACAGTACATGATAACTAAATGCAGTCCCATCGTAGCACATATGTGACGGAAAGACCACACAAAAACTGTTAAAACCCAGAGTATTTTGTGCCCCCAACAGTTGTTTTGAATTTAACAACAGCAAACTAATGCAGAAGCAGGTTCAGAATTGTTTGTATGACATGTATATTATAGTACAAAGCAAAGTGTATTCCTTGTCACCTAAGATGCTCAGAAAGAGAAGAGCGAAAGGCGTGAAGGGCTAAACAAAACAGCCTATTTTTTTTTTTTTTTTTTTACTAGCGGGGACGGGGCCTTCTACACTAGAAAACACAAATACAATTCAGTTGCAAAAGAGGAGCGAGTAGTAGTTATTGTTATCAGTTATCAGCAATGAAGAAGTAAGTGATGAGGAATGGCTACAAACATAGCAGATCTCGGGATGTCAGGTGACAGGTGTGGCGGCAGTAGAGCGTTTGCTGCAGAAACCATCTGCAGCGCAGCGCTCCGGCTGGCGACCTTCAAACAACGTTCAGCTGTTGCCGAGAAGACGGAAGAATAGCTCGTCAGCCGGCTTTGGCGTGGTGGTAGTGGGGGGACGGAGGGATGGAAGGAGAGGGACTCCCCTGCCCTGGCGCCTCACGCGGCCTTCTGTTGCCTTCCCGCGCTAGTTCTGCCTACCGCTTCCCGGTACGGCAGCCGCGTAGAATCTTCCGATGACGTACGGCTGGTTACTGCGCTTATGCAATGCGCGGGCTGCTCAGGTATACGAGAGGCCCAGAACCTGGGTCTAATCTGTTCTTTTCACTCGTTGGGCTTCACAGAGTCAAGCCTACACGTTACGAATCTCTGCACGAATCATTTGAAGAATAAGGATACAGATGGAGGTCTATAGTATGCAGATATTGATAGATATTTTCTTGAGTATCTACTGTAACACTACTCTGCGTATGAAAGACTGCGACAATGCGGACATACATTTCTTCGAAAACTAGAAGTAGAGGTGCGGTATATAAACACATCAAAAAAAGTTTTGCATCACCTCGGTTCCGAGGATTCCGGAATCTGTAGAGAAAATTGGATTCGAGATCAACATAAACACCACCCTTTTTATTGCTCGTGAGAACCACACACTGCATGTTGTAACACCATACAGCGAGACCTTCAGAGCTGGTGGTCCAGATTGCTGTACACACCAGTACCTCTAATACCCAGTAGCGCGTCCTCTTACATTGATGAATGCTTGTATTCGTCGTGGCATGCTATCCACAAGTTCATCAAGGCACTGTTGGTCCAGACTGTCCCACTCCTCAACGGCGATTCGGCGTAGATCCCTCAGAGTGGTTGGTGGGTCACGTCGTCCATATACAGCCATTTTCACTCCATCCCAGGTATGTTCAAATGGCTCTGAGCACTATGGGACTTAACATCTGAGGTCATCAGTCCTCTAGAACTTAGAACTACTTAAACCTAACTAACCTAAGGACACCACACACATCCACGCATGAGGCAGGATTCGAACCTGCGACCGTAGCAACTGCGCGGTTCCGGATTGAAGCGCCTAGAACCGCTTGGCCACACCGGCCGGCCCAGCCGTGTTCGATATGGTTCAGGTCTGGAGAACATGCTGGCTACTCTATTCAAGTGATGTCGTTATCCTGAAGGAAGTCATTCACAAGATGTGCACGATGAGGGCGCGAATTGTCCATGAAGACGAATGCCTCGCCAATATATTGCCGATATGGTTGCACTACCGGTCGGAGGATGGCATTAACGTATCGTACACCCGTTACGGTGCATTCCATGACCACCAGCAGCGTACGTCGGCCCCCACATAACGCCATCCCAAAACAGTAGGAAACATCCACATTGCTGCACTCGCTGCACAGCATGTCTAAGGCGTTCAGTCTGACCGGGTTGCCTCCAGACACGTCTCCGACGATTGTCTGGTTGAAGGCATATGCGACACCCATCGGTGAAGAGAACGTGATGCTAATCCTGAGCGGTCCATTCGACATGTTGTTGAGCCCATCTGTAACGCGCTGCATGGTGTCGTGGTTGCAAAGATGGACCTCGCCAAGGACGCCGGGAGTGAAGTTGCGCATCATGTAGCCTATTGCCCACAGTTTTAGTCGTAAGACGACGACCTGTGGCTGCACAAAAAGCATTATTCAACATGGTGGCGTTACTGTCAGGGTTCTTCCGAGCCAGAATCCGTAGGCAGCGGTCATCCACTACAGTAGTAGCCCTTGGGCGCCCTGAGCGAGGCATGCCATCGACAGTTCCTGTCTGTATCTCCCCCATGTCCAAACAACATCGCTTTGGTTCACTTCGAGACGCCTGGACACTTCCCTTGTTGAGGGCCCTTCCTGGCACAAAGAAACAATGCGGACACGATCGAACCGCGGTTTTGGCCATGTTGCCATGGTTGAAATACAGACAACACGAGCCGTGAACCTCCTTCCCGGTGGAATGACGAGAACTGATCGGCTGTCGGACCCCCTCTGTCTAATAGTTGCTGCTCATGCATGGTTGTTTACATCACTGGGCGGGTTTAGACATCTCTAAACAGTCATAGGGACTGTGCCTGTTATACAATATCCACAGTCAACGTCTGTCTCCAGGAGTTCTGGGAACCGTGGTGATGCAAAACTTTTGTTTGATGTGTGGATAATGACCCAGATGTACAAGTAAATACAGCTTTCACATACAAATATATGTGCATAAATCGTTTCAGTGCCGTAAATAACGCTAACGTTTCTCCACCAGGGCAATACGACACATAAACTGCCTGCCACAGTGCTGTCTGGCAATGAAATAAAACAAATGTATGTCACAAGCGAATCCAACGAAGTGAAAGTATCTCAATCCACCAGATGATGTTACCATGACCATCGAAACGACTAGTGGTATTGAAAGTAACTGAAGCAGCCTACGGATAACAATTTGACAAAACTATTTTTCCATTGTACTGCTAGTCCATTTGGGGCAGACTGCCACTGCAGTGGCTACAATTAGCCATGTTCAGGAAAGGTAAGTGGGTTGTCGTTGTTGTTGTCGTCGTCTATATGATCCGTCTTCCCGGTTTTCCGTGCTATTACGGGTGCGTCCTCCTCCGCAGTCCAACTACTGCCGCATATTTGAGCCATTCCTATTTTGTTTAGAGTGTCAGAGCTCGCTTACGTAATTGCTGAAAGCAGCCACACAGCTATTTGAAGGCTCTTCCTGAACACTGTCTACTAGAATCTTCACTTCATGGTCTGACTCATGTTCGTAGTAACGAGGAAGTCATACTGTTCGGTATAAAATCAATGAATTTGTCAATCTTTTCTTAAAAAACATTAGTAAGTACACAATTCGACACCTATTCCAGAGAGACTTTAATAATTTTAAGATGAATTAATGTACATGGTGATTCCGTATTGATGTCATAAACTTCCAGGGATTATGGAGAATGATAAACGTATCGATCTGACGCAAGGGACCCAGGTCCGGAAAAGAGTGAGTCGAAAGTTTGAAGCGAAAATCCTTTTGATAATTCTTACAGTGCGCCTCCTCTACTAAAACCTCTTCGCTTTCCATGTTTTGGGAGGATGTAGCATGGACCAAAACAAAGTCAAGTAAAAATGAGCTCTAAAATGCATAGCTTAAAATCTGTGAGCACTTGTTCAGTGGAACAGATGTGCTACACAGTAGATAATATGAAAAATTGCTCATCATAGCTCTTAAGGTATGCATTTTAGAGCCCATGTTTACTGGAGTTTTTATTTTGGTCGATCCTACCTCGTCTCAAAACACGGAAAGCAAAGAACTTATAGCAGCAGCAGTCTATTGTCAGAGGTATCGAGACGATTTTCGCCTGTAACTTTCGACTCAGTCGTTTCCCTACCGGAGTCCCTTATCTCCATTCCTGCTACATCACCCTGTAACTTGGCAACATCATCACGGAATCGACTTGTATATTTGATAAACTAACTGAAAGTGATAGGAAGTCTATACGGCAGTGCAACGGAGACTATGAACAGATCAGACAAGAAGAGAACAGAAGTACGTGGAGCGTTCAATAAGAAATGTAACCCATACTTTTTCGCGGCCAATTTCGGTTGAAAAACTGCGAAATTTTTTGTGTGAAATTGTGGAATATTCCTGCTTCAGACCCCATAGTTTCATGAAGTTCCGATAGGTGGCGGCACTGTACGTAGCCTTCAAAATAGCGTCTGTAACGGCGGTGCATTCCAAGCAGAGAGCTGTCATCGAGTTTCTTTTGCAGGGAAACCAGAGCATCGCAGATATTCACATGCGCTTGCAGAATGTCTACGGAGAGCTGACTATGAACAAAAGCACGGTGAATCGTTGTGCTAGGCGACTGTCATCATCGCAACAGGGTCATGCAAACCTGACCGATCTCCCGCGTGCCATCGGCCGCACACACGCTGTAAATCCTGTAATGTTGGAACGTGCGGACACTCTGATTAAAGATGATCGACTGACCACAATCGACAACCTCGCTGCTCAACTAGACGTCTCTGTTGATAGTGCTGAGACGCTCCTCCATCACTTGGGGTGGGTGACATCTTTTAACAAAAGATCATTTGACATTCCAATTTTGAATGAATGTGCCTCGGAAATCTTCGCAATATTTGTTTTTATTGTTCTATCGGAAATTTGTAACTTTTGGAACGTATTCAGAACATTACAGGCTATGTTATGTTAAAACATGGTCATGCTCAGCTTCTACGTCCAGCCAGCAGAATATAAAACACTATATCCGACACAAGAAGACGAAAATTTGTTCCAGGGACAATGCTATTGTCGTAACTCGGACGAAGGGACTAAAGTGATTTACAAAATTTTAATATCCACATACGCAGATAAAAAGCATGCGTATGCGGATCTCATTTCTCTTATCCGCGCAAACCACTAGATATAACTGACAAATACACTCCTGGAAATTGAAATAAGAACACCGTGAATTCATTGTCCCAGGAAGGGGAAACTTTATTGACACATTCCTGGGGTCAGATACATCACATGATCACACTGACAGAACCACAGGCACATAGACACAGGCAACAGAGCATGCACAATGTCGGCACTAGTACAGTGTATATCCACCTTTCGCAGCAATGCAGGCTGCTATTCTCCCATGGAGACGATCGTAGAGATGCTGGATGTAGTCCTGTGGAACGGCTTTCCATGCCATTTCCACCTGGCGCCTCAGTTGGACCAGCGTTCGTGCTGGACGTGCAGACCGCGTGAGACGACGCTTCATCCAGTCCCAAACATGCTCAATGGGGGACAGATCCGGAGATCTTGCTGGCCAGGGTAGTCGACTTACACCTTCTAGAGCACGTTGGGTGGCACGGGATACATGCGGACGTGCATTGTCCTGTTGGAACAGAAAGTTCCCTTGCCGGTCTAGGAATGGTAGAACGATGGGTTCGATGACGGTTTGGATGTACCGTGCACTATTCAGTGTCCCCTCGACGATCACCAGTGGTGTACGGCCAGTGTAGGAGATCGCTCCCCACACCATGATGCCGGGTGTTGGCCCTGTGTGCCTCGGTCGTATGCAGTCCTGATTGTGGCGCTCACCTGCACGGCGCCAAACACGCATACGACCATCATTGCCACCAAGGCAGAAGCGACTCTCATCGCTGAAGACGACACGTCTCCATTCGTCCCTCCATTCACGCCTGTCGCGACACCACTGGAGGCGGGCTGCACGATGTTGGGGCGTGAGCGGAAGACGGCCTAACGGTGTGCGGGACCGTAGCCCAGCTTCATGGAGACGGTTGCGAATGGCCCTCGCCGATACCCCAGGAGCAACAGTGTCCCTAATTTGCTGGGAAGTGGCGGTGCGGTCCCCTACGGCACTGCGTAGGATCCTACGGTCTTGGCGTGCATCCGTGCGTCGCTGCGGTCCGGTCCCAGGTCGACGGGCACGTGCACCTTCCGCCGACCACTGGCGACATCGATGTACTGTGGAGACCTCACGCCCCACGTGTTGAGCAATTCGGCGGTACGTCCACCTGGCCTCCCGCATGCCCACTATACGCCCTCGCTCAAAGTCCGTCAACTGCACATACGGTTCACGTCCACGCCACCAGTGTTGAAGACTGCGATAGAGCTCCGTATGCCACGGCAAACTGGCTGACACTGACGGCGGCGGTGCACAAATGCTGCGCAGCTAGCGCCATTCGACGGCCAACACCGCGGTTCCTGGTGTGTCCGCTGTGCCGTGCGTGTGATCATTGCTTGTACAGCCCTCTCGCAGTGTCCGGAGCAAGTATGGTGGGTCTGACACACCGGTGTCAATGTGTTCTTCTTTCCATTTCCAGGAGTGTATTTCCGCAACACAGCAAACGAAGGGAATATCATCACGTTTGTCCCATTTCGAGATATGTATGGTAGAAAAGATCAAGAAACTCTCTTTGGAATACTACTTCAATTGAGATTAGTTCAGGCCGGCCGGTGTGGCCGTGCGGTTAAAGGCGCTTCAGCCTGGATCCGCGTGACCGCTACGGTCGCAGGTTCGAATCCTGCCTCGGGCATGGATGTGTGTGATGTCCTTAGGTTAGTTAGGTTTAATTAGTTCCAAGTTCTAGGCGACTGATGACCTCAGAAGTTAAGTCGCATAGTGCTCAGAGCCATTTTTGAGATTAGTTCAGAAGACAACATTTTAATGAAAACACAGACGTAAAATATTTTATGTTTTTGTTTTTTAAGGAACTCATTTCCTTTTGCTGGAACTGCAATCTTCTGCACATCACTATCTTAATTCTTCGCAGAAGCTGTCTTCATAGACATTTTAATGAAGGCAATTTGCGCAATGTTTTACTACAGTGAAGCGCAAAGAACGCAAATGCAGCAAAAGGAAATGAGAGTTCCTAAAAGCCAAGAAAGGTAAAGAGTAGGTTCAAATGGCTCTGAGCACTATGGGACTTAACATCTGATGTCATCAGTCGCCTAGAACTTTGAACTACTTAAACCTAACTAACCTAAGGTCATCATACACATCCATGCCTGAGGCGGGATTCGAACCTGCAACAGTAGCGGCCACGCGGTTCCGGACTGAAGCGCCTAGAACCGCTCGACCACACCGGCCGGTGTAAAGAATAGGACTGAAAACTGTGTTGGCAATGACGGAAAAAATTGTCGACCTTAAAATACGTAAAAAGAAGTAATAATCACCAACCACACTGACGATGTTCTGTCAACAAAACCGAAACGCCTCTGCCGTAATACACTCTTCAATAATTACAGTAAGACAGAAAAACATATGATTTTCGAACATTATTAAATTCGGTTCTAGCACACAGTGTGCACCATTTGGAGCGGAAATGTAGTGTTTTGTGTGGTTGAGCATCTGACACGATATCAGCGCCAAACGATACGCACAGTGTAGCAGAACTGAATGTAGGCGTCAATGGAAACATTTGCATGTCAAGACGTACTGCACCTCCTCGAAACCGGTTGCACAAGGTGACTGCTACTTTATTCAAGTCACCCTGCGTTGATTTGTTTCCCTTTTCTCGTCTCGGGACAACTGTGAAATCCAAAATAAGAAGATACGGTTGAGGGGGAGTGGGGGCTTCTGACCGAAAAGAACTGTAATGGCTAGCTCCTGATCATTTCTTTCCAAACAGGAAAAACAATGTACAGGGCGAATCACCTAAGGCCTGCACCGCAAATATTGCGGTGCAAGTAGGCTAGTACGACCTAATTTCAATACTGATCGAGTATTTGGGATCCCCACCAGGTCAGACTCAACGAAGACTTCGAAGCAACTCAGACGTGCGCACCTCGATTTGTTGCCAGTAGATTCGATCAGTACGCAAGTATTCGTGAACTCAAAGGGGAATCCCTGGAGGGACGATGACGCTGTCTTCGCGAGGCGCTATAGCGGAAATTTCTAGAGAACCGGCATTTGAGGCTACCAACAAATATTTCGCGTAAGATCCATGAAGATAAGATGCGAGAAACTACGGCTTGCAGGGGAGGACGGGGGGAGGAGTGTCTGTTAGGCAGTTGTTTCTCTCTCGCTCTGTCTGCGAGTGGAACAGGGAAGGCCTAGTAGTGGCACGTAGACCCCTCCGTGAAGCACCTTACGGTGGGTTACGGAGTGTGTATGTATGTATGTAGATGTAGACTTGGTGATCTCTCTCACATACGCGTTTTATTTTCCCAGAACAAGTCCACTGAATTTAAATATTCCATTCGTCTTCCCTAATGCTGGTTTTACGAGACCGCCCCATTGCATATCGCTTCTTAGTATTAACAAGAGAGTGACGTTCTCAAGATGCTGACCACATCTCATGCAGTCAAGATTCTACACAGATCTTTCTTTTTGTTATAGGAAATACTCAGCATTTATCCACATTTCAAGAAAGCTGCCATTCATTACACCAAATGAAAATTTTGTCCAAGTCTTCTTGCAGTTCCTTAATGATCCTCCGATGACTGTACCTTCATATACACGACAGAATCGTCAGCGAAAGTGAGAGCTGCTGACCCTATCTGATAAATCGTGTAGGCATGCGGAGAACATCGGATGTCCCGCTGTCTTGGTTCAAATGGCTCTGAGCACTATGGGACTCAACTTCTGAGGCCATCAGTCCCCTAGAACTTAGAACTACTTAAACCTAACTAACCTAAGGGCATCATACACATCCATGCCTGAGGCGGGATTCGAACCTGCGACCGTAGCGGTCTCGCGGTTCCAGACTGTAGCGCCTAGAACCTAGAACCACACGGCCACTCCGGCCGGCCCCGCTGTCTTGGGGCACATTCGATGTCAACTTCGCCCAATACAACGCACTAGCTTCTATTTAGGTATATTTAAATTGGCCATAAAACTGCATACTGCCCACAATATATCGCGGCAATGTGTCTGGCAACATTGCGGCCACACAATTTGCAGACACATGTGACTCTGCCTGTCATTATGGCCCGGAAATATTTGTGGCAATATGTTTACGGGCTATACGAGTTTACAAGGGACCACACTACTGCCACAAAATGGACGAACATGAGCTAGTGGGAGGGAGTGCGGCTGACCTGCTTTTCCATAATACAGAGCGTAAAGTTACAATGAGCAACAGAAATCTGGATTCAGAATGCATACGTAAGAAGCTATGAGCGCTCGTTCATCTTCGCTACTGCGGAATACATCTCTATTGAAAAAGTGCTCACGGCTCTTAAAGAATGCAATTTAGAGACCATGGTTTGCAGATAGTTCTCTTGTTTTGGTCCATACCATCACTTACGAAAGTTGTCTACCCTGCAGTCTTAACAACACTAATACCATTAGGGCCTACATGTATTCTACTGTTAGAGGCATCCGAACGGTTTTCGCTTGTAACTTCCGATTCGGTCGTTTCCGGTACAAGAACACTTACCTCAAATTGATACATGTATCCTTCTCCATCGTCCTAGAAAGTTTGTATTATCATCACGGAATCACCCTGTATATAGTATGCGCCGGCGCCTATAGCTTTGACGCTCTGAAGCATCGTTAGATGAAGTTCCTGGACATGGCTTCTTATGTAAACTTTATCAACTAAGTTCTCTCTATAGCCTCTGCAACTGTGTAACATTATTTATTAAATACCCTGTAGATAGGTAGATACTGCCCTGCAATATGATGTATTCTGCATCCTTGGTGGAAAACAAAACTGGCAGTCCCTCGGCAATACATATGTAACCAACTGCAACAGCCTGCAACATCAGCAATATTGCCTAGACACATTGGAAAATTATCGCATGTTGCAGCCGCATTGCAGCAACGTTGACAGTAAAGCTATTACGGCCAAATGTACCTATAAAACGCAGACCATCTAAACGCATCTTAATCAAATGCAACTCGAGCGAATCACATATGCGCGAAATTCTTCGTAAGATCGTACTTTTGTTAGGATTCGAGGACGTGGCTCAGTGTCAAACTACTTTCGAATATATAAGACGACGGATCTAGCTGTTCTCCTGCATCTGTTGTTTGCAAATGGCTCTTTTAACACAAAATAAGAATAGCATTCTAAACAAACAAAATTTACCAAAGACTTCCTCATAATCTAAAAAGCAATTGAGATACATTTTCATCTTCTGGTATGTATACTATCACGTGTAATAAATCCGTGAACAGGCCGTAACTTCCAAACCAGATTTAAATCACTCATCAATGTCTTCCGATACAACACAATATGCAAATCTGCAATAGCCTCTCATATAAAAGCTACAGGACACGCATTTGACAATAAAGAAAGCAACCTTAAAATACTATATACGCAGGACAAAGGACACAGAATGCATGTGTACGAAGAACTTGACATCTATATAAACAGAAAGAAACTTGCGGAAAATCTATTCAATGACAATAGTGAAACACGCTTAACCAACTGTTTCGAAAGCTTTGGAAAAAATGCATAAGGCTTTCTCGTAACTTACAGTTTCAGTGCACAGCAATTAATTTAAGGGGATACGGAATCGGATTTTGGGTTAAAAAATCGAATTTTTTTTTATTGGCGTATTATATTCTGCCATGTTTCCTCTTTAAAATGACGTATCATACATAGCTCTACTACAATTATAACTATTTTATTTTTATATATTTGTGAGATCGGGTATTGCGCTTTAGTTATACACGTCTCTCGTGGCTGACCATGAACTTTTTGGCAGTACCTTTAAAGTGACATGAATTCAAATATCCCGGTTTCCAGCGACTATTTATACACTAGTTGCCCGAAAATGTTTCTCTCTGGTTTCCTCAAGTTACTCTTTGACTTTGTGGCGGGACTGTTTTGTAAACAGTGTGATATAAGAAAGTAGTTGTTGTTGAGTTATTTCGTATTTAGTGCTTCATTTTTCGCAGTGAAAATGCCTAGAGCTAAAGCAAAAGTATTTAAAAAGCGTGTGAACTGGCAAAAGAAAAGAAATAATGATTCATTAGCAAAGTAAAGCAGTTCATCATCATCACTGTTGGAAAATGTGAATCCACTTATTACTGATTTGCCGAACGAACTTACACCAAATGAAAACAGTGCTTCTCATAAAAAACTAAGAGATTTGGAAGAGAAATATAATTTACTTGATAGAGGGAATGAAGTTTTTGAACTCATTGATACGAATATATTGTGTGAAGCTCTTGAAAACAGTTTGTGCTGCAAAAAATGTCATGGAAACGTTTCTCTGAAAGTAGAATCCCATGTTGGCCTGGCTGCCCAGTTTAATTTAATATGCAGTGTTTGTAAATACAGCTGTAAGTTTCCAAGTTCGGTTTCAGTAACTGTAAATAATGGATACAAGAAAACTGAACTTTATAGTGTAAATATTAGGTTAGTTTATGGATTGCGAGCAATTGGTAAGGGCAAAGCAGCTGGTGATATGCTATGTGGTGTTCTAAATCTTCCAAGTGCACCTTCAAAGTTTGAAGCTTACAATTATGTACTAGGATCTGCAGTTGAAGATGTAGCACAAAAGTCAATGCAGGTTGCTGTGGAAGAAGCAGTGGAAGAAAATGACGGCAGTCGTGACCTCACAGTGGCGTTTGATGGCACGTGGCAGAAAAGGGGCCACACCTCCAACAATGGTGTTGTAACAGCAACTAGTGTTGATACTGGCAAGGTTATTGATGTTGCAATAATGTCTAAATACTGTAGATGCACAGGCAGGCTGAAAAATGAACACAGTGATGACTGTATTGCTAATTATTATGGTAGTAGTGGTGGCATGGAGGTTGCTGGGGTGAAGAAAATTTTTCATCGCTCTTCACAGTGGTATAATGTTCGCTATGTCAAATATCTGGGAGATGGTGACTCTAAAGCATTCAAAGAAGTTTTGGAAAGCAAACCATATGGGAACAGTGTAAATATAAGCAAACTTGAATGTATAGGACATGTGCAGAAGAGAATGGGTGCCAGGCTGAGAAGGCTAAAATCAGTTATGAAAGGGAAAAAACTAGATGATGGGAAAACCTTGGATGGCAGAGGAAGATCGACTGATTCCATAATAGACCACATTCAGAACTGCTATGGCCTTGCAATCAGGCAAAATACAGGCAATCTTGAAGAAATGAGGAGAGCTATATGGGCTTTATATTTCCACACCGCATCCACGGATGAGCATCCACAACATGGTTTGTGCCCCAAAGGTGAAAACAGCTGGTGTAAATACAATAGGGGACTAACAACAGGAGAGAAATACATTCACCACCACAGTCTACCATCAGCCATCATGGCAGAAATAAAGCCCATTTTCAGAGATCTGGCTGACAGAAGTCTTCTGATGAAATGTCTTCACGGAAAAACGCAGAACCCCAACGAGTGCTTGAATAGTGTGATATAGCATCGTCTCCCAAAAACAGTGTTTGTCGGAATTAATACACTACATTTTGGTGTGTATGATGCTGTGGCAACCTTCAATCTTGGAAATATAACTAAATGCCAGGTCCTTCAAAAGTTGGGTATGTGTGTTGGTTCCCGTACGGTACGTGCTATGTTCTTTTTAGATCAGCACAGACTAAGGCATGCTGATAATATAATCAAGACATTAGTGAAAAAAGCAAGACAGGTGCAGAGGGGTGCCAAAAGAAGACTTGAAGATGATTATGAAGACTGTGAAGGGGGTATTAGCTACGGATCAGGAATGTTTTAATCTTCTTTCTCCGTTTCCCGTAAGTTTACTTTTTACTTCATCTAGGAACATTATCTCAGGTACTGGTCAACCTAGAAGTCTGAAATTTTTATGACGTAGTGACATAGGTCCCTATTACATACTGAAACAACGATTTTTTAATTACTTGATTTACAAAAGACTTAGGGGTGATAGTCTAGTAAAAAGCGATGGAAAAAATTTACTTAAAAATAAATGTACAATATCTCTGTAAGAAAATACTTTGACAATAAACTGTTGTTTCAGTATTGTTGTAACATATGAATGCACATACAGTAAAATTTTTACCTCTCTGTCTCCAGTAGTTTGTGAGAAAATGTTCCCTATAGTAGGCATATATTAACATTGCGGGGATAGGTGATTCCGTATCCCCTTAAACACTAAAATACGACTCTCAATAAATTGAGCCCACAATACATATGCATGATCTGGTGTAATCTTTTTATAAATAAGAAGTTAATATAATAACTGAATTGTGCACATGATCACTTCTGGCGCAGCCCACTCAAATTTTTAAAAAAGAAAACCATATTTGTGTACAAACCATTCATTTTTTTATCTATGTATCCAACGTGAACAAGCATATCTAACACGTACAACATCTTTGAAATGCTGGTACATGAGTGTAAACAATGTACAGTGGAGAGGTCATACATCTGGCAACAGTATGTAGACTTTTTACGACTTTACCGTCTCTGTAAGTACAAGTCACTGTTAGAAATTCATGCTTCGTATCCTTGCAAGTACCTTTTCAACATGAACAATCATTAGCAAAATACGCAACGTAACCTATACTATCCTGGGTCTGCTATTGTGTACTCTTCACCAACAGCAGCTACGAAAATAAACAATTCTCCACCTGCAGATAATGATGTGAACCATCGAAACGCCTAGCGGCAAAATGAGCAAGAGACTGACGCAGAAACTTTTTTTATTCGGATTTATGGTCTCGCCAAAACCTCTGGGAAAAGGTCACTTTTTCATTGCTGAGGTTGCCAACGGATGCTACGATGGTGCAACTTAATTCACTGGTAGGTAGTTCGAATCATGATGGAGGAATAAACTGCCACAGCCACTGTTTGATGGCCGAGAAGAGGAATAATGCTATACACAGTTCCTAGTCACCCAACTCTGCGTCAATGTGCTAGGTTGACCCACAAACCGCTACGCAGGATATTTCATGGAGAGAGAGGATGTGACAATTACGGATAGTGATTTGTCAGTTGGGTGGCAACGGTACGCCGGATGACCCCCTTGTTGCTATTTGCGAGTTGGCTGCATCCAGGCGCTTCGGTGTCGCCACCTCCCTCTTTCTCTTTCCAACTGGAAAGCTTACAGAACAATATCTCTTATGCTTCTGAGTCAACGCAGAGACGATGAGCGGAGGCATTATTTAACGAACCATTCACGCAATAATTAATTTAGAGGGACGTCACGGAGAATTCAATCATGGCAGTGGGAAGTGGATTTGCTTACCATGGACTGTGACGCGATAGTGTCACACTTCATCCATACCTAATGGAGAAAAAGTTTAAAATTTCCCTCAACCCGAGTAGTTGGTTTGAACAAAACAGTACATTACTACACACGATTCTGTTGCCCTTCTCCGACCTTTGAACTGACATCCTCATGTCCGGGGGAGATGGAGGCTAAAATTTGACGTGGAGTCCGAACCACGATGCCACTTTGCGTTTTTCACACACACAAAAATCATTTGCTGAGGTGAGAGAAGTGATAGATGTTGAAAATAATTCTGTAACAGATATTCGATAAGGGGTCCTGGACGTCGTAACTGAAAAACTTATACAGATATTGGACTGAAACTTAAACTAAATAATTCGTATATCCTGGCCTCTAAGAGAAAAAAATTACAAACTCAAATACATAGTGGAATAAATATTAATTTTTATATTACTTACTGAATTACGTTCATTTTTACTTTAAGTGCACTTTACTTCACCAACATTCAAAATAAATTTGTTCTTTGAATTATTAACTTGCTGAAACCGTAAACAAGGAATATTCTCCAGTTTGGTATTTTGTGTACCGGTATTTAAAAAATGTGTTTTACAAGTTAACTATATCTTCTAATAATTTAAGAACATGTGGCATGCTCCAGCTTAAAATATTTAACACATCGTGGAATAATGCGGTTCACTGTGTTACACAGAATTATGGAAAAAAGTTGATTACGGGAAATTGAAACCTAAACTTTGCATGTCATTTTCTTCTCAATGACATGTCAAAACATTGCAGCCCCACAACCTTTTTGATTCTTGGTATCTTTCTTATATTTAGTTTTCTTTCTTTTCTTTGTTTTTCTGCCCTCCCATGTCATGCTTTCAGCAGCATTTTCAGCTTCAGCGGCACGTTGCCTGTCCACTCGTAGCAGACCACTTTTCATGTTGTCCCCAGTTCTGGTGCCGATTCTGCAACGGTTTTTAATCTGCTTGTTACTCCACAGTTAAAACACGTTATGGCGTACATCTGAAAAGATGACATGTCAACAAAAACATTTTTTGTCAGGCGCAAACTCGAATAATGTACCTGTATCGACTGGAAGATCGATTGCAATGAAACTCCTGTTCGTGGTAGAGTCGATATGTTCTCCAACAATATTACACAAACGAGTTGCTATGGAATTAGCAGCGCCAAAATTAAATAACAAGACAATGTAGGCACGATTTGATGGTTGACAGTAGTGCGACAGCTAGGTATTCACGTGCCTCATCTGCTTTAGAAAGTCATTTAAACACGAAAATGATGAGCACTATACATGAAGTGTGTATTTTTAGAATCAGGAAGAATCACAGAATTTTATTAAATAAAAAAAAATCCATTTAATGGGACCTCATGATGTCCAGGACCCTTTAAACCCCGAACCTACGGATTTGTAACTTGTCACTTATCCACCGAAGGGCACACTTCACAGAAGCATTTGTATGATGTCACAATGTCACTTCCGTCAAGTTAGTTTATCTATAATAATATTCTTTACTTTATTTTCCCAATAATTAAAAATGTTTTATACTTGTTACAATAATGCTTTAGCATTTATTTTCATCTTGTTCGTACTCGGCGTGTTCTTACTCAGATTTTTTTATTTATTTATTTATTTATCTAACCTGGCAAGTTTATAGGCCTCAGGACCCCTTTTACATCTAACCGGGCGTTCTGCATATTCTGTATTACATTTATTACCATAAGCTTATTATATGTTACATGCAACACACGACATTATAAAACATTTAGTAATTACTGCAGTGCAGGAATAGGCAAAAAGTAAACACTGTTTACATTCGTTAACGGTTGAACAGAAATATGGAAGCACCAAAAACACTACCCGTTACCATGCCTAATACGGCGTAGGACAACCGTTGGCATTCGAAACAGTTGCCACTCGTTTCGAATGGACAAATACAGGTCCTGTGTGGTTTTTAATGTAATCTTATGCCCCTGACTCTGTAAAACAATGACAGTGGATGGCGATCAAGCACCCTTCTCTCCAAAGTGGGCCACGAAGACTGCCTCGGTTACGGAAGCACCCACAATACGAGCACCAACAATTAGTACACATTCGACTTAGCTCAGAATAATCAAACACAATTACACAAAACACTGTTCCGCCCAGGACTCGCACTTGCAACATGCTGAGGACATTGCACGGATGCCGTTCGTGATGAAACAAAACGGCGAAACATGCAAACTTGGCAAGCAACCTCGTTTATGATCAAGCATGCACTTATCGCGGTGTTTCCAACTTTTATCAAATGCCCTGTAAGTACAACAACAGAGATAAGTTCCAGGAATGGGAGGGCTAGCAGCAATTGGCTTGAGAGCGGTTGATGTCTTAACGGTACTCAACTCCAGAGAAACTGGTATAGGCATGCGTATTCAACTAGCGTATTCAAATACACATATGTAAACAGGTAGAACGCGGTGGTGCGGTCGGCAACGCCTGTACAAAGAAACAAGTGTCTGGCGCAGTTGTTAGATCGGTTACTACTGCTACAATAGCGGGTTATAAAGATTTGAATGAGTTGAATGTAGTATTACAGTCTCAGCACGAACGAGGGAACACAGCATCTCCGAAGTAGCGATGAAGTGGGGATTTTCCCGTACGACCATTTCAAGAGTACACCGTGAATATCAGGAATCCGGTAAAACATCAAATTTCCGACATTGCTGCGGCCGAAAAAAGATCCTGCAAGAACGGGAACAATGACGACTGAAGAGAATCATTGTACGTGACATAAGTGCAACCCTTCCGCAAACTGCTGCAGATATCAATGCTGGACCATCAACAAGTGTAAGCGTGCGAGCCATTCTACAAAACATCAGCAATATGGGCTTTCGGAGCCGAAAGCCCACTCGTGTACCCTTGATGACTGCACGACACAAAGCTTTACGCCTTGACTGGGCCCATCAACAGAGACATTGGACTCTTGATGACTGCAACCATGTTCACTGCTCGGACGAGTCTCGTTTCCAATTGTATCGAGCGGACGGACATGTACGGGTATGGAGTCAGCAGGGCACTATTCAAGCTGGTGGAGACTCTGTAATGGTGTGGGGCGTGAGCAGTTGGAGTCATAAGGAACCCCCCTGATACCTCTACATACTACTCTGACAGGTGACACGTACGTATGCATCCTGTCTGATCACCTGCATCCATCTATGTCTGTTGTGCATTGCCGACCGCGGTGGCCACGCGGTTTAGGCGCTGCAGTCCGGAACCGCGCGACTGCTACGGTCGCAGGTTCGACTCCTGCCTCCGGCATGGATGTGTGTGATGTCCTTAGGTGAGTTAGGTTTAAGTAGTTCTAAGTTCTAGGGGACTGATGACCTTAGATGTTAAGTCCCATAGTGCTCAGAGCCATTTTTTGTTGTGCATTCCGACGGACTTGGGCAATTCCAGCAGGGCAATGCGACACCCCCACATGTCCAGAATTGCTACAGAGTGGCTCTAGGAA
The DNA here is from genome assembly GCF_023864275.1 of Schistocerca cancellata. Lineage (NCBI taxonomy): Eukaryota > Metazoa > Arthropoda > Insecta > Orthoptera > Acrididae > Schistocerca > Schistocerca cancellata. The sequence goes on from NC_064633.1 coordinate 448,783,469, forward strand.
CACTCTTCTGAGTTTAAACATCTCCGCGTGCCACCAAACTCCCCACACATTAACATTATTGAGCATATCTGGGATGCCTTGCAACTTGCAGTTCAGGAGAGATCTCCACCTCCTCGTACTCTTACGCCTTCCTGGACAGCCCTGCAGGATTCATGGTATCAGTTCGCTTCAGCACTGTTTCACACATTAGTCGAGTTGCGTGTTGCGGCACTTCTGCGTGCTCGCGGGGACCCTACAGAAATTAGGCAGGTGTACCAGCTTCTTGGCTCTGCAGTGTACACCGAGGTCCGCCACGGACCGCAGCTGCAACCCACGGGCATCGCGTCTATCGATAGCGATTGATCGAGGCCTTGTTAAATACCGGAGTACTGAGCTACGGCGGACAGTTCTCTTCAGTGCTCAGAGTCGTGCACAGTCTCCAGTTACCGCCGAGTCTACAAGCTGCAGTACTCGTCCGTTGTCTCCGAGACTTATGCACCGTAAGCATCTCAGGCCAGCTCTGAACTTTAATATTTTAGAGGATTTGTAATAATTTCAAATGCTTAATTGTACTGGACATTTCACAAAGAGCAGCATAATTTGAGTATTTATTCATATTTAATACGTGTCTTTTATTACTAATTGTTGGGAAACTTTCCGATTGAAGATAACCTACGCCGTCCTCCTCCATTCCCGACAGTTTAAGAGGGTGATAAGGAAGAAAATGATAAAACGCAATTACTGGAGACGGGGGAAAAGGAAATCACGTGACTGACCGAGAAGTGAAGAGATAACATTAGGTTTGCTGTTTGACAGAGGGGGTAAAAATAGCACATAAACGTTAATTTTTGGGGAAACGTTGTGGGGGTGGCAGAATGATGTGTATCAGCTTCTTGTAAAAAGTAACTGGGCATTTTAACTGTGCACGGAGTGGGGTATAGCTTGTTCCACATACGGGTGGCAGCAACAGAAAAGGAGCCTCGGAATGTTTTTGTTTGATGAGTGTGCACAGCTACGGCATTAGGTACGTGAGATCTTATGATTCGATGAGATGACCGGTACGTAATCTCTGATGCAAGGTGATGGAGTACATGTGCCGGTGAAGCAAACATAACGTGTGGTAGACAAGTACCTGGTCTGGCCACACTACCGAACTAGCCACATGAGGCACTGACATGGTCAAATAGACGGATGTTGCAGATGAAAACGGACAGAAGTACTCAGGGTTAGTTCTAACTATTGTTTTTGTTTGTCTTCTTGGGTTACATCACAATAGTGGAGGTTTGGTAGAATGAGTGAGTGCAAAAGTTTACTTTTCACATCTCGTGGAAATGTGTTCCAAAAGTATTTTAGGGCAGAGAGGCAGGCGAAAGTCTTTCTGCTTCTGGAGACAGTATTTTCTGCTCAACTGAGATGTTTATTCAACGTTACACTCAAGTTTTTCGCTGCTCTGTGATAAGGAATTAATCGCTCGAAGTATCACTCATGTAGTATGGTGAGCGCTAATAAACATATCAAGGAAAAACCTCTCGCTCCTACAAAGCACGAGCTGTAATGTACTTTTTCCACGGTGATAAGGAGTAGAGCGCCCATACAGACAGCGAGTAGCCGGTTATTATACTGTCTGTGACTGGTTAAGAGCCCCAGGACGCCGTGTTTTTACCTGTCTTACGTTTGTTCCGGCAAATTTAATACGTACAGCACAATTTTTTTAATGCTCTACGTACCGGTTATGTATTATGTAACTTGCATATAAAAATACGGTAAGTTTCACCGCCGGCCTAACTGGCCGAGCGGTTCTAGGCGCGACAATCTGGAACCGCACGACCGCCACGGTCGCAGGTTCGAATCCTGCCTCGGGCATGGATGTGTGTGATGTCCTTAGGTAAGTTAGGTTTAGGTAGTTCTAAGTTCTAGGGGACTGATGACCACAGATGTTAAGTCCCATAGTGCTCAGAGCCATTTGAAGCATTTTTAAGTTTCACCGCACTATTGCAGGTCTTTTGTCAAACATTTTTCCGTAATCTAACGTCCACAAACACGCTGTAAACTGGGTCTGTGGTGACAGCTTACGAATCTGATTTTCACAACAGATTTTGTAGTCCATATTTTGACTTTCTGTTATTTATTATTTTCTTGGTACGGGCTGCGTAACTGTGAAAGACAGTCTAGAGCCAGGGCAGGTTCTTACACAGTTGGCTGTGAAAATTGTAGTTAAAATGATTTCGTGATGGTAGTGTATCCAATAAATGGAAAAAGCAACAGTGACCAATGGTGCTTAATCGTACAATAGAAAATCATAAAGCAGCCTTTTTTAAGTTGTAACTAATATCTTTCAGTATGAAAATAACATTTTATCCTGTGACACGGCACTAACACTGTCCAGCCAGATACATAAATAATTAACACAGTCCACAAAATCATTTCCAATTTACTGCATGATGCACTACAGCTTATGGATAACTAAGGCGATGTTGCAGAAAAATAACTTCTCAAATCATGTTTCTTAGTGTTTTCATAAACATAATGACGGAATTTGTTAAATTTGTCACTCTCTGTAATTTCTATTGTTTGACCGATTGATTAATCGATCCAAATGTAGGAGCGTACCAGAATTTTTACGTTTTAATAATTCTAAACGTAAGCACAGGAAAATGTTCTTAGAGCCACAATTTTTTTTTTTTTTGGTTGGGTTTAAGGGCGCTCAACTGCTGAGGTCATTAGCGCCCAGTCACTGTTGTTTGAGCACATGGAATCTGGTAAAACTCAAGGGGATGGAGGGGACACCAGAAGGACCCGACAAAGATGCAGACAAAACAAGTAAAAAAGTAAAAAGATTAAATGTCCTTGGACAAGCCAGTTAAAGTTATAAAACGCAGAATACGAGCAGCTGCTCGAGCGTCATCAGCTAAAACATCCGGTAAAGTAGATGGCAGGGACAGGACAACACGAAATTGACTAAAACGGGGACACGACAATAAAACATGGCGCACTGTTAATGCCTGACCACAAGGGCACTGCGGGGCTGGGTCACCGGAGAGCAGGTAGCGGTGGCTAAACCGGCAATGCCCAATCCGCAACCTGGTCAGAAGGACCTCCTCGCGCCGACATGGTCGGGAGGATGTTGTCCATGCAGTTGGTAGCGGTTTTACTGCCCGGAGCTTGTTTCCTTGGAGGGATGACCAAGCATCCCACCACAACGACACAAGCCTCTTACAGACATCCCCACGAACGTCGGATGACGGGACACAATGGGAGGCTGGCCGAGGCAGGAGGACTGCAGCCTTGGCTGCAGCATCCGCAGCCTCATTCCCAGGCACTCCCACATGTCCGGGAACCCACAGAAAGCTGACAGAACCACTGTTATCAGCCAAAGAATGGAGGGACTGCTGTATCCGTTGTATCAAGGGATGGACCGGATAGGGAGCTCCAAGGCTCTGAAGAGCACTGAGTGAGTCAGAGCAGAGTACATATGATGAATGGTGGTGGCGGCGGGCATACTGAACGGCCTGATGGAGAGCAAAAAGCTCGGCCGTAAAGCTGGAACATTGGTCGAGGAGCCTGAATTTAAATGTGGCGGCCCCGACGACAAAGGCACAGCCGACACCATCGTCAGTTTTGGAGCCATCGGTGTAAATAAAGGTGTGACCGGCAAGTCGAGCACGAAGTTCGGCAAACCGTGAGCAATACATTGCAGCCGGGGTACCATCCTTCGGGAGTGAGCTGAGGTCGAGATAAATATGAACCGGAGCCTGGAGCCAAGGTGGTGTCGGGCTCTCACCCTCTCTGAAGGTGGTAGGGAGGGCAAAATCCAATTGTCGAAGCAGGCGACGGAAGCGGACTCCGGGGGGCAGCAGGGCAGACACATACAACCCGTACTGACGGTCGAGAGAATCGGCGAAGAAGGACTTGTAAGAGGGGTGGTCGGGCATAGACGACAGCCGGCAGGCATACCGACACAGCAGTACGTCGCGCCGGTAGGTCAACGGTAACTCGGCAGCTTCAGCATAAAGACTCTCGACAGGACTAGTGTAGAAGGCTCCGGTCGCAAGACGTAACCCCTGATGGTGGATGGAGTTGAGCCGGCGTAAGAGGGACGGCCGAGCGGACGAGTAGACGAAGCTCCCATAATCCAGCTTCGATCGGACTATGGACCGATACAAGCGAAGCAGGACAGTGCGATCCGCTCCCCAAGATGAACCGCTAAGAACTCTGAGGACATTAAGGGAACGTGTACAACGGGCCGCCAAATAAGAGACGTGTGGAGACCAACACAGTTTCCTGTCCAACGTGAGCCCTAGAAACTTAGTTGTGTCCACGAATGGGAGAACAACGGGACCGAGATGTAAGGATGGCGGAAGGAACGCTTTATATCGCCAAAAGTTGATACAAACCGTCTTTTCTTCAGAGAACCGGAAGCCATTTGCCACGCTCCATGAGTAGAGGCTGTCTAGACAACGCTGAAGGCAGCGCTCCAGGAGGCATGTTCTCTGGGCACTGCAGTAGATCGCGAAGTCATCGACAAAGAGAGAGCCTGAGACATTAGGTGGAATGCAATCCATAATGGGATTGATCGCGATGGCAAAAAGGGCTACGCTCAAGACGGAGCCCTGAGGCACTCCGTTCTCCTGGAGGAAGACGTCGGACAATACGGAGCCCACACGTACCCTAAACTTTCGATCCGTTAAAAAGGAATCAATAAAAAGGGGCAGGCGACCGCGTAGGCCCCACCTGTGCATAGTGCGGAGGATACCTCCTCTCCAACAGGTGTCATAAGCCTTCTCCAAGTCGAAGAACACGGCTACCGTTTGGCGCCTTCGCAAAAAGTTGTTCATGATGAATGTCGACAAGGTCACGAGGTGGTCAACAGCGGAGCGGCGGCGACGAAAGCCGCATTGGACATTAGTAAGTAGCCGTCGAGATTCAAGAATCCAGACTAACCGAGCATTAACCATGCGCTCCATCACCGTACAGACACAGCTTGTAAGAGAAATGGGGCGGTAACTAGAAGGAAGGTGTCTATCCTTCCCGGGTTTGGGTATAGGAACAACAACGGCGTCACGCCAACGCATGGGGACTTGACCTTCGGTCCAGACGCGATTGTAGGTACGGAGAAGGAAGCTTTTGCCCGCCGGAGAAAGGTGTGCCAGCATCTGAACGTGAATGGCATCCGGCCCCGGAGCAGAGGACCGGGACAGTGCAAGCGCACGTTCGAGTTCCCGCATAGTAAAGGGGGCATTATAGGTTTCCAGATTCAGCGAGTGGAAGGAAGGTCGCCGAGCCTCTTCTGCCTCTTTCCTGGGAAGGAAGGCAGGATGGTAATGGGCGGAGCTTGAAACCTCCTCGAAAAAGCGGCCAAAGGCGTTGGCGACAGCCACCGGATCAACAAGGACCGCATTACCTGAGGTCAGACCAGGTACCGAGGAGTGGGCCTTAATACCCGACAGCCGGCGCAGGCTACCCCAAACGACGGAAGATGGAGTAAAACTGTTAAAGGAGCTGGTGAAAGAGGCCCAACAAGCTTTTTTGCTGTCTTTGATGACTCTACGGCATTGCGCTCGGAGGCGTTTGTATCCAATACAATTCGCCAACGTAGGATGGCGGCGAAAGGTGCGTAAAGCACGTCGTCGAGCACGGATAGCGTCCCTACAAGCCTCGTTCCACCAGGGGACGGAAACGCGACGTGAAGAAGTAGTACGAGGAATGGAACGTTCGGCAGCATGGATGATAACAGCCGTGAGGTATTCGACCTGACTGTCACAACTGGGAAAATCGTGGTCCGGAAAGGTCGCCAGGGATGAGTAAAGTCCCCAGTCAGCTTTCAGTATGTTCCAGCTCGAAGGACGTGGGGATGGGGTGTGGTGCAGGAGACGAACGACACAGGGGAAGTGGTCGCTCGAATAGGTGTCAGAAAGGACATACCACTCGAACCGACGGGCAAGAGTGGTAGAACATATCGAGAGGTCCAAGTGGGAGAAGGTATGAGTGGAGTCCGAGAGGAAAGTCGGGGTGCCGGTATTGAGGCAGACAAGATTGAGATGGTTGAAGACATCTGCCAAGAGTGAGCCTCTCTGACAGGATGCAGGAGAGCCCCAAAGGGGATGATGGGCATTGAAGTCGCCAAACAATAAAAACGGCGGGGGAAGCTGAACGATCAGGTGCATCATGTCAGCCCGACTAACGGCAGACGACGGTGGAGTGTAGATGGTACAAACTGAAAAAGTAAAAGCAGAAAGAGTAATGCGGACAGCTATTGCTTGGAGTGGGGTGGTCAATGGGATGGGATGGTAATAGACGTCGTCCCGAATGAGCAACATGACCCCACCATGAGCTGGGACACCGTCCACAGGGGTAAGGTCATACCGCTCCGAGGTATAGTGGGTAAAGGCAATATGGTCAGTCGGGCGCAACTTGGTTTCCTGGAGTCCAAGGACGAGCGGACAGTGCAGGCGGAGGAGCAGTTGTAATTCCTCCCGATGAGATCGAATACCTCTTATGTTCCAATGAAACAACGCCATCGCTAGTCAAAAAGTTGGGGGAACGAGACGGGGGAAGAGCTGGTCACCTCGACGGCCGCGGAGGGCCAGGTTGCGAGGGAACAACGCTACAACCGACGGGAGGCGGATCCGGTTCCATCGACTGGTCGCCAGCTGCGGCCGCTCTCCCTGGTTGTGTAGGAGGGGCAGCATCATTTGCCGACGAAAGGCCAGCTGAGCGCCTGGCAGCAGAGCGTCCCGGCGAAACTGAGGACGGCCGGGAGCGGCGACTCACGGATGGAGCGTCAGTCGAAACGCGCCGGGGTGGAGAGGGGGATAGAGACTTCTTCTTGGAGGCCTTCTTGGAAGGCCGAGGAGGCACAGGGATGGTGGGCTGGACCCGAAGAAGGTCCTCACGCGCGGGGTCCGTTTTGGAACGCCGGACCTCGGAAGCCGGGGTCCGGAACGTGTCCCCGATGGACGCCTGAGAAGAGGATCGCTTCTCAGGTGGCGTGTGGGGAGAAGGAGGAGGAAGGATGGCCCCTGGGGCAGAGGGGGTGGGGGCCACGGGGGAGGAGGATTTGGAAGGGAGGGATTTGGGAGGCGGAGGCAGAGCCCCCTGATGGGCGGAGGAGGCGGAGGGGGGACAGGAGAGAGGTGAGGATACCGCGGAAGGAGTGGACACAACTGAGGCAAATGAAGTGGTCAATGGCACGGGATGGAGGCGGTCGTACTTCTTCCTGGCCTCAGAATAAGACAGCCGATCCAAAGTTTTGATTTCTTGTATCTTCTTCTCCTTCTGATATGCGGGGCAGTCTGAGGATCTAGGCGAGTGGACGCCAGGACAATTAACGCACCGAGGTGGTGGGGTGCATGTATGTTCCTCACGAAGAGGACGGCCACAATCGCCACAGAGGGGCTCAGCCTCACACCGTGACGACATGTGCCCAAAGCGCAAACACCTAAAACAGCGCATAGGAGGCGGAACGTAGGGTCGCACGTCACACCGGTAGCACATTACCTTTACCTTCTCCGGGAGAACGTACCCCTCGAATGCGAGGATAAAGGCCCCAGTGTCGATGCGACGGTCTTTGGGGCCGCGCTGGACTCGCCGGACGAAATGCACGCCTCGGCGCTCCAGGTTGGCCCTGAGCTCCTCATCAGATTGCAGCAGGAGGTCACGATGAAAAATAACCCCCTGCGTCCTATTGAGTGCCAGATGTGGGACAATGGAGACTGGAATGTCCCCTAGGCGGTCGCACGCCTGGAGCGCCGCCGACTGTGTGGCGGACGTGGTCTTGATAAGTACGGACCCTGAACGCATCTTGCTGAGAGCCTCGATTTCCCCGAAGATGTCCTCAATGTGCTGAACAAAGAACATGGGCTTGGAGGTGGCGAATGTCCCCCCATCGGTTCGAGAACAGACCAAATAGCGGGGGAAGTACTTCGCTCCAAGCCGGCGGGCCTGTCCCTCCTCCCATGGAGTGGCCAAGGGGGAAGGGGCAGGAGAACCAGAACCAGAAACGGTACTTTTTCTTTTGAAAGACTCGGCCGCAGAGCGACCCGATACGTGGTGACGTTTCATCTGCGAAACGTCCGCCCCGATACCACCCACTCCGACCAGGGGCTCTCCCCACGGGCGCCACCCAGCCGCAGCAAGGGCCACCTGGCAGGATGACCATTGCCGGGAGTCCTGATGCCCCAAGGAGACGGGCATCTACTCCTTGGCCGACGTGGGGAGGGTGCAGCTCAGGTATCGGCAGTACGATCCCTGTGTTGTCAGGGGGCTACAACCTAGAGGGTACATGACGACCCCACCACAACGGGCTGGCTACCGTGCTGGATTTCTGGTGCCATGGAAAGTCCATCATGATCGCTGGTGCAGATGGAGACGCACTATGGGCGTAACTGGGACAACCCAAAAGGCGTTTAGGCCCAATTTGAGTAATAGTGGGTATGGTTACAACGCCGGTGCAATGCTGAGTGCCAAGGTCTGAGTGCACTTAGGACCAGTGGTACACCACGTAAGGTGTCCTTCCCCAAAAGGCTCGTACTTCTGTAGAAATTTAGAAAAATGGAGGTCAAACCCCAAGGGGGACCATCACATGGAAGGCCGAAACAGTTGAAACTCCTTTTAGTCGCCTCGTACGACAGGCAGGAATACCTCGGGCCTATTCTTACCCCGGACCCGCAGGGGGGAGAGCCACAATGATCGATCGAAAATATGTTATGCTACGACGAGACAAGATTTTGGAACCTTCGTGGTAGTCATTTAGCTATGAGTATGAACGAGGGAAAAAATGAAATCCCCCCGTCTCACTGAAATGAAACAATGTTTATTTCTTTGTGTTCGGTTCTTGTTATTGACAAAATACATAATTATGTGATTAATCTCTTCCAAATAGCGCAGTTTTATTTATTATATTTTATACTCTTGTTCCATTTGACCAAATTGAGAGGAAATTCTCCATGGGCATGGAACGAGTGATCATAAAAGCTAATAACAGATGAAATAAATTTTACACGAATCCTATGCAGGCGACAAGCTGCTAAGGATACAGTAGCCTTAACAATATAAAATGTTGAGCAAGTAATCGACATTACAAACAGGATACACATGCACTCACTTTTTCACATTTTTGCCTGGGAAATATAAAAAATTAAAAATACTTCAATCGCTATACAGGGTGTTACAAAAAGGTACGGCCAAACTTTCAGAAAACATTCCTCACACACAAATAAAGAAAAGATGTTATGTGGACATGTGTCCGGAAACGCTTAATTTCCATGTTAGAGCTCATTTTAGTTTCGTCAGTATGCACTGAACTTCCTCGATTCGCCGCCATGATTTCATACGGGATACTCTACCTGTGCTGCTAGAACATGTGCCTTTACAAGTACGACACAACATGTGGTTCATGCACGATGGAGCTCCTGCACATTTCAGTCGAAGTGTTCGTACGCTTCTCAACAACAGATTCGGTGACCGATGGATTGGTAGAGGCGGACTAATTCCATGGCCTCCACGCTCTCCTGACCTCAACCCTCTTGACTTTCATTTATGGGGGCATTTGAAAGCTCTTGTCTACGCAACCTCGGTACCAAATGTAGAGACTCTTCGTGCTCGTATTGTGGACGGCTGTGACAAAATACGCCATTCTCCAGTGCTGCATCAGCGCATCAGAGATTCCATGCGACGGAGGGTGGATGCATGTATCCTCGCTAACGGAGGACATTTCGAACATTTCCTGTAACAAAGTGTTTGAAGTCACGTTGGTACATTCTGTTGCTGTGTGTTTCCATTCCATGATTAATATGATTTGAAGAGAAGTAATAAAATGAGCTCTAACATGGAAAGTAAGCGTTTCCGGACACATGTCCACATAACATATTTTCTTTCTTTGCGTGTGAGGAATGTTTCCTGAAAGTTTGACCGTACCTTTTAGTAACACCCTGTATACAGTCAAGATTTTCGGAAACTTTACCTCTGTTGTAAGGCAAATACCTCAGCCTGTAATACTATCTCAAATATTTCCAATTGGGAATCCCTCCGTCTCATTCCCTGCTGACTACATTTTACCTCAAAAGAACCTAGGTATATGATGACACAGATCTCAAATAACCCACACTTCTGTCCAGGATAATAATAATTTTTAAAGAAACTTTTAACAGTCAACAAATGGCACCTCAAGGTTGGAAAAGCCGACAGGGGAGTGTCATAGGACCATTGCTATTCACAATATACATAAATGACCTTGTGGATGACATCTGAAGTTCACTGAGGGTTTTTGCGGATGATGCTGTGGTGTATCGAGAGGTTGTAACAATGGAAAATTGTAGTGAAATGCAGGAGGATCTGCAGCGAATTGACGCATGGTGCAGGGAATGGCAATTTAATCTCAATGTAGACAAGTGTAATGTGCTGCGAATACATAGAAAGATATATCCCTTATCATTTAGCTACAAAACAGCAGGTCAGCAACTGGAAGCAGTTAATGCCATAAATTATCTGGGAGTACGCATTAGGAGTGATTTAAAATGGGATGATCATATTAAGTTGATCGTTGGTAAAGCAGATGTCAGACTGAGATTCATTGGAAGAATCCTAAGGAAATGCAATCCGAAAACAAAGGAAGTAGGTTACATTACACTTGTTCGCCCACTGCTTGAATACTGCTCACCAGTGTGGGATCCGTACCAGATAGGATTGAAAGAAGAGATAGAGAAGATCCAACGGAGAGCAGCGCGCTTCGTTACAGGATCATTTAGTAATCGCGAAAGCGTTACGGAGATGATAGATAAACTCCAGTGGAAGACTGTTTCGAGAACATATCTTCACCGAGGAGTCAAGCAGTATATTGCTCCCTCCTACGTATATCTCGCGAAGAGACCATGAGGATAAAATCAGAGAGATTAGAGCCCACACAGAGGCATACCGACAATCCTTCTTCCCACGAACAATACGAGACTGGAATACAAGGGAGAACCGATAGAGGTGCTCAAGGTACCCTCCGCCACACACCGTCAGTTGGCATGCGGAGTATGGATGTAGATGTAGAAGTGTAAGGGCTATGTGAGGGAAAGTGGGACGGAGGAGGAAAAGATGGACGGAGCAGGAGGAGGAGCAGGACTAGGAAAAGAGACGGAGGAGAGGTGGCAGTCAATAGTTACCCCATGCCGATGACTGGAGAACTGCAGTTGAGCTGCCTGATGGTCAAATGGTTCAAATGGCTCTGAGCACTGTGGGACTCAACTGCTGACGTCATCAGTCCCCTAGAACTTAGAACTACTTTAACCTAACCAACCTAAGGACGTCACACACATCCGTGCCGGAGGCAGGATTCAAACCTGCGACCGCAGCGTTCGCGCGGTTCCAGACTATAGCGCCTAGTACCGCTCGGCCACCCCGGTCGGAGCTGCCTGATGTGTGTGTGCGCTTCTCCTACCTCGTTTCTTAGACCTTAACAACGAGTTGGACCACGCAGTACGGATCAGCAATAGGCGTAAACACGCTCGTCAAGGTGAAGGCACTGAGTGCTGTCTCACGCACGATCCCATGAACTGCCCAGTGCTAGAAGCCCACAACGGACAATGCTTCTTGAAGACGTCACACCGTGCTACGAACAGCAAAGACATAGAAGCAGTGAAGCGTGGGAGGCAGAGAGCGTCGAAGACGAGATTAAAGTCTGGTGCCGGCCGGCAGAGAGAGAAAGTCCGTGGAGGCGAGGATGCAGCTCTGAGGAGGCGGCTGCAGTGCGGGCTGTGGGAAAGCGGCGAGCGGGCGCGGCCTTGGCGCCGTCCCGTGACTCAGCGCGCTCACATGTGCCTCCGAGCAACACTCGCGACGGCACCTCTCAGCGCAGCTCTGCCTACAACTTCTTGAACGTGGCGTCAAACCGACAATGGCTAACTAAGCACACCGGACAAAACGTTGGTTTAACGTCCTTTTTCACGGCAGCGAATCGTACACGGTTCCTCGTTGCCACATTGGACAGGTCGAGTTGTTACGGCAACAGATACGACAACTTAATTTCAGATGCGGTCATGAGCAAGCACAACGCGAGAGCTCGTTTTGGTTATTTAGTTAGGACTGAACACGCAGACCAGTCTCCCCGGGCTGATCCCACAGAACCATCTGGCACTGGTAACTACACTACTGGCCATTGCTACACCAAGAAGAAATGCAGATCATAAACGGGTATTCACTGGACAAATATATTACACTAGACTTGACATGTGATTACATTTTCACGCAATTTAGGTGCATAGATCCCGAGAAATCAGTACCCAGAACAACCACCTCCGGCCGTAATAACGGCCTTGATATGCCTGAGCATTGAGTCAAACAGAGCTACGATGGCGTGTACAGGTACAGCTGCCCATGCAGTTTCAACACGATACCACATATCATCAAGAGTAGTGACTGGCGTACCGTGACGGCCACCACTGACCAGACGTTTTCAATTGGTTATAGATCTGGAGAATGTGCTGACCAGGGCAGCAGTCGAAAATTTTCTGTAACCAGAAAGGCCCGTACAGGACCTGCGATATCTGGTCGTGCATTATCCTACTGAAATGTAGGGTTTAGCAGGGATCGAATGAAGGGTAGAGCCATGGGTCGTAACACATCTGAAATGTAACGTCCACTGTTCGAAGTGCCGTCAATGCGAACAAGAGGTGACCGAGACGTGTAACCAACGGCACCCCATACCAATCACGCCAGGTGATACGCCAGTATGGCGATGACGAATACACGCTTCCAATGTGCGTTCACCGCGATGTCGCCAAACACGGATGCGACCATCATGATGCTGTGAACAGAACCTGGATTCATCCGAAAAAAATGACGTTTTGCCATTCGTGCACCCAGGTTCGTCGTTGTGTACATCATCGCAGGCGCTCCTGTCTGTGATGCAGCGTCAAGGGTAACCGCAGCCAAGGTCTTCGAGCTGGTAGTCCATGCTGCTGCAAACTTCGTCGAACTGTTCGTGCAGATGGTTGTTGTCTTGCAAACGTCCACATCTGTTGACTCAGGGATCGAGACGTGGCTGCACGATCCGTTACAGCCATGCGGATCAGATGCCTGTCATCTCGACTGCTAGTGATACGAGGCCGTTGGGATCCAGCACGGCGTTCCGTATTACGCTACTGAACCCACTGATTCCATATCCTGCTAACAGTCATTGGATCTCGACCATCGCGAGCAGCAATGTCGTGATACGATAAACTGCAATCGCGATAGGCTACAATCCGACCTTTATCAAAGTCGGAAACGTGATGGTACGCATTTCTCCTCCTTACACGAGGCATCACAACGTTTCACCAGGCAATGCCAGTCAACTGCTGTTTGTGTATGAGAAATCGGTTGGAAAGTTTCCTCATGTCAGCACGTTGCAGGTGTCGCCACCGGTGCCAACCTTGTGTGAATGCTCAGAAAAGCTAATCATTTGCATATCGCAGCATCTTCTTCCTGTCGGTTAAATTTCGCGTCTGTAGAACGTCATCTTCGTGGTGTAGCAATTTTGATGGCCAGTAGTGTACATTTGGACTGTGCAGCCACAGTTCAGCAATAGACATAAATGCGCTCGTCAGCTTGAAGACGCAGAGGTTCTCCCACGCACGCCAACACGAACGGCGCACATCAGCAGTGACGGGTCAGACAACCGTCTGGAAGTAGTTCTAGACAATCCACAGTGCTCGAGAACGATCAGTGTACTCTTTCACAGGTTGATCAAAGTTTCATCCGATGTACATTAAATTAACAACTGCAGCTGTGTGGAAAATGATTTTTTGTATGTAGCTTGTTTGCATCTCATGCGGGTATTGAATGTCTGAAATGACAAAGGACTGATGGATTTATGGGGTTAAAGGGACCAAACTATGAGGTCATCGGCCCCTAAATCCTTTGGTTGTCAATCCGGGAATAGTCCCCAGAGAGGAAGGACACAAGAGACAAATTCTAATGGGCTCGATTGTATCCGAAAATCAAGAAAACCACCGGACAGAAGGAAGCAGAAGTGAGAGAGGGGTTAAAAGGTCAAGGTGGGATAGTTTCCCGTCGCGGCAAAACAGCTAGAGGCCCCCAGGAAACGTTATGCCACCGGAGACATACCCACTGAATCCGACCATTGCTTTCACAGCCTCCATTGCCACAAGAATAGTTACACGGGCAAGCAATCTCAGGAAATGGGAGAGACGAAGATGAGTCTGTCAACCATCGACAGAATTAAACACCTGGGAAGAGTAGGAGCCAGGCCGGAGCACGAGCAGCCAAGGACCCTTCGGATCGGAGCAGGTAAAGGGGTGCTCCTCCAATCCCTCAAGCAGCCGACAAGATTAATATGCACTGCGTCACAGAGAACGGAGAAAAGTAAAAACTACTTTCACGGGTAAATCGTAGATCCAGATCAGCCACTTTGGCGTCGTCCGCTAGCATCAGCGGTAGCGACTCAACAAGTTTAATATTTCGCCCTAAGGTGGACAAATGACGGAAGTCCAGTAGGACGTGGTCCACGATGAGACAGGCAACACATCACCAGTACGGTGGTCCCTCAGGTCGGAGGGTGTGGCCACAGTAAGCCAAGTGTGGTCAATGTGAAGACGACAGAGAACAGTAGGCTCCCTACGAGAAACGAAGGCAGACTGCCACATCGTCGCGGTCTCCTTTATAGTTCGTAGTTTATTCGGAGAAACCAAGGCACACCAACCCGCATTCCAAGCATCCAACAATAGTCGGTGTAGAGTCGACGAAGGGTCCGGTTTCGGTCCCCTTATCTTCAAAGTCGGCATCCTGATAACCAACTTGGTCAGCGCGTTCGTTCCCTGGGATCCCAATGTGACTAGCAGTTCATACAAAGACGACCGACTGTACAGCATGGAGGAGGTCATACAGGAGATACTGTATAGTCACAACCAAATAGTGTCGAGGGTAGCACTGGTCGACAACCTCAAGGCTCCTCAAGGGTTTACTGCCAATTAAGAACGACTCGGTAGCGCAAGAACGAAGGTGGCTGATGGCTTTTTTTTAATGACCACCAATTCTACAGTGAGTTATCTTTGTTGTTGTTGTTGTCTTAGCCTTTAGTCAGAAGACCCCTCCACGCACGTCTATGCCTTGCCAGCCTCCTCTTCTTTGCATAAATAAAAACAAAACTTAACTCCGCCCGAACAGGCCATGAACGCCCAACGGTACCGACCGGCCGCCGTGTCAACCCCAGCCCACAGGTGTCACTGGATGCAGATATGGAGGGGCATCTCGTCACCGCACAGCTCTCCAGGCCGTATGTCAGTTTAAGAGACCAAAGCCGCTACTTCTCAATCAAGTAGCTTCTCAGTTTGCCTCACAAGGGCTTAGTGCATTCCACTTACCAACAACACTCGGCAGACTGGATGGCCACCCATCCAAAGTGCTAGCCCAGCCCGACAGCGCTTAACTTCGGTGATCTGGCGGAAACCGGTGTTACTACTGCGACAAGGCTGTTGGCACTCTTTGCATAAATACAGCAGCCTATGTCTACTTTAATACTTTAACCTGTTTTCTTCCGTCAAGGTGTGGTCCCTCACTACTATCTTTGCCCCAAAATTTCTCTCTTTTATAAAAGTAACTATTCCTGGATGCCTCGGGCTGTGTGTTATCAACTGATACCTTCTTTTAGTCAAGTTGTGCCACAAATTTCATTTCTCGCCGATCAGTCCATTACTTGTTCCTTAGTTATCTCGTCTATCCACCTTATCTTCGGCAATCTGCTGTAGCACCACATTTCAAAAGCTTTTGTTCCCCCTCTTGTGTGAACTGCTTGTCGTTCACGTTTCACTTCCGTATGAAAATACAATACATTCAAATATCTTCGAAAAACACTTTCTAACAATTTATATTCGATGTTAAATTTCTCATTTCCAAAAATGATGTTCTTGCTGTTGCAAGTCAGCATTTTATATCCTCTCTATTTCGATCTTCGTCAATTATTTAGCTGCCCAAACGGCAAAACCCTTCTACTACTTTTAGTGACATTTCCTAATCTAATTATATTAGTATTATCTCATTTTATTCGACTACATTCCATTGCCCTTGTTTTACTTTTGGTGATTTTCAACCTGTAACCCACTTTCAAGACACTATCCACTCTGGTCACCTAGCATTCGAAGTGCTTGTCATGTGCGACAGGATTACAGTGGCCATGCCAAACCAAGAAATAATTATTTCTTCTTCTAAAACTTTAATTCCTTCAAAAAATTTCTCCTATATGTCTTTAATTACTTGCTCTATGTGCAGACTGAGTAAGCGGGATAGGGTTCAAGCCATCTCACTCCCTTATCAACCACTGCTTCCCTGTCATGGCCGTCGACTCTCAACTGTAATCTGACTTCTGTACAAGGTGAGAGTACCCCTTTGTCTCTTTTATTTTATCCCTGCTATCTTAAGAATTTCAAGTAAGCACTTTTTTAAAAAATCTGAAAATGCCGTAAATGTGTGTTTACTGTCCTCAATCTATCTTCTGGAATTAGTCGTATGATCTTTATCGGTGGCAAATACAGGAACAGGCTGAAACGGCTGTGGAAAGAGACAAATTATATGTAGATGGTATGTTGAAGTACATGTCCTCATCCCCGTAACACTAGTTTTTTTCGGTTAGCAATAAAATCAGATATATTCAAACATTTTACCCAATGTAGTGATACCTGCACTACGCGAAGTGTGGAGCCATAAACTTTTTTTATCTGCGGGATAATAGTGAAGACTAGAGCACCATTAATTCGAAACATTCAGGTAGATTTACTGGAGTCGCGAGCTGGAAGCACCGAGTATGAACTAGATTTAACAGTGACAAAGTTAAATTCACCCCAAACAAAGCAACAGCTAACCAGTCGTAATGAAGGATGAAAAAAAAGTTCACTTTCAGTTTATCAGAACTTAGTAGCAAGATTCCCCTTAGAACTGAATGCTGTAATGATGATAACTGCAACGGATGCCGTACTATTTTGAATATGGGTTACATGAAGGATGCCAAAAATTCTTAAGGTACACCAAAATATGCTCAACGTCTTCCTACTGAGTAATCCTCCACCCCCAAACAACAGAGAAGCACTTATTTGATGTTTGAAGCTACAGGAGCCGAGAAGATGTGCACACCGCTCAATTCATCGCACCACGCCCCAAACACTTATTAATCGAAACACAAGGTCTCCCTAATGTTGTGTCCTAGATATGTCGTGCCCACCCATAAAACAAACGCACATTCGAACTCTCCGATCGCTATTGTCCACCTTTTTGTAACAAGCTCTGAGAATACATCAATGATTTCCCACAGTAAACAAAAGTGAAGCGCTATCTTTTGCCGTCTTAATTTTTTCTTCAAGAACTGACATGTATTTTCATTTGTCTGTCATTCGCTGTAGCACTTGCTTTCTACGTTTTACATTAGCTTTTTTCCTCTTCTCTGTCAGTCACGTAAAATATTTTTTTTTTCTTCGCTTCATTACACGTGGTTCTACTACGTCGACATCTTCCTCGCTCTGTTTCCACATTTTTTTTTCTCACGTCCATTACTGTCACGATCGACTGTCCGTATATTTTGACCTGTACATCATCTATATTTTCCATTCATCTAAGAAATATTTGCAGTTTTTATTGTTTCAGTCACAAATATTTTTTTGTGTTATGACACCTTATTAAACTTAAGCCCTTTTTAACTTGTGCACTACACTGGATGTGAAGATGAAACATGAAGAATGCCTGATAAGAGGAAGGGTATTGTGGCTCTAATCTTGAGAAGATAAACAAACCAATAAATAAAAGTGAAAAGTGGTTCGACAGTAAATCTCCGTCATAAGCACCTGAGTAACATACTTAACACGTATTAGGATCTCAGCAGATAATTTTAGCTGTCAAACTGTTTAGTTATACCTGTCACCCGTAATCCGCCTTTATCAACAAGTGATTATAAAACAATGGCTCGTACATGCAGTAAATTTTTGTTCGTTGCAGTGAGACTACCATCTTACAAGCCCGCTATCTGACGTGAAAGAATCTCAAAATAGATATATCTAATCGAATGCCAAAGTCTGATGAGAGATACTCCTTACAAGGGAACCTCCCCATCGCAACCCCCTCGGATTTAGTTATAAGCTGGCACAGTGGATAGGCCTTGAAAAACTGAACACAGATCGATCGAAAAAACAGGAAGAAGTTGTGTGGAACTATGAAATAATAAGCAAAATATACAAACTGAGTAGTCCATGCGCAAGATAGGCAACATCAAGGAAAATGTGAGCTCAGGAGCGCCGTGGTGCCGTGGTTAGCGTGAGCAGCTGCGGAACGTGAGGGCATTGGTTCAGGTCTTTCCTCGAGTGAAAAATTTACTCTCTTTATTTTCGCAAAGTTATGATCTGTCCGTTCGATCATGATGTCTCTGTTCACTGTAATAAGTTTAATGTCTGTGTTTCGCGACCGCACCGCAAAACCGTGCGATTAGTAGACAAAAGGACGTGCCTCTGCAATGGAAACCGAAAAGATTTGATCGCAAGGTCATAGGTCAACCGATTCCTCCACAAGAAAACACGTCTGATATATTCCATACGACACTGGTGACGGCATGTGCGTCACATGACAGGAATATGTTGTCGACCAACCTAACTTGTACACTTGGCGAATGGGTAAAAACATTCTTCTACCTTGCCCGATTTAGTTTTTCTTGTGAATGTGATAATCACTCCAAAGAAAGTGATGAAAACATAAGAGTTTGTCACATAAACTGAAAATAAAAAATTAAAGTTTTCACTCGAGGGAAGACTTGAGCCAAGGACCTCTCGTTCCGCACTTGCTCACGCTAACCACAGGACCACGGCGCTCCTGAGCTCACAGGGTCCTTGATGTTAATTATGTTGCGCATCAACTACTCAGTTTGTATATTTTGCTTATTTTTTCATAGTTCCACACGACTTCTTCCTGTTTTCTCGATTGATCTGTGTTCAGTTTTTCAAGGGCTATCCACTGTGCCAACTTATAACTAAATCTGAGGGGGGTGCGATGGGGAGGTTCCCTCGTTAGAAAAGCGCCAACATGTTTGAAACTATACGCAGACTACTCTTAATGTTCACGTCAAATAGCGTGTAAATGGGAGGAAAATCGTTAAGACTTTTGCTGAACCCCTCCGGCGTGCCTGCTAGTGAAGTATACAGCAATAGCCTGGTAAAAATTATTAATCATGGACTGTAGCTAGCGTGAAGATAGGGTTTGGCGAGAGCACTGCTTCGGTGAATCAGGGATGGGAGGCGGGGTGCCATGGGAATGTGGAGCGAAGGATGTGTGTGTATGTGTGTGTGGGGGGGGGGGGGGGGCGGAGGAGAGGTATACGGGAAGTGAGAGGCAGAAGTGCAGTTTACCCGTATCCACCCTTGGAACGGGCCGAATCTCAGGTAAAACAGAACAGGTAGTGTTCCCGCACGGCCTTGAGGTGGCAATAAAGATAGCTTGCTGGCATCTCGTCGTCCCCGTGCGACTGCGGGTATCAGACAGATCCACTACACATGTCGAGCAAGTCCTCGACTTTATTCTGTTACACACGTATGCCGAATATGCTTAATAATTTTGATTTGGAAGTATCGCCTCATAAACAAACTAAAAGTATCTCGAGTCTCCCGACTCCGACGAGGGTTTCAGAGAGATATCGCGAAGCTGTAACGCAAATTAATAAACTGAAGAAAAAAAGAAACACACACACACACACACACACACACACACACACACACACACACGCCGACGACAAGGTCGTTACAGATGTTTCACAATGTGGGACTAGGTGAGAAAATTGGTCAAGTCATTCTCAATGGAGTCATCTCGACATATGTCTTCAGCGATCTGCCGAAAACTCCAAAACAGGATGGCCGATCTGAGATGTGTACCGCCGTCCTACCGACTCGGTACAAATACGCTACAAAATGCAGAGACAATGTTGATGATCAGATGCCTGCTGTCGTTCAATATATATATAAAAAAAATGAAATTTAATGCGTGCAAGGAGAAGGAACAATGAGGTACAATTAAACTGATCGATCACCGATCGATCACTGGAATCCGTCACATCGTTCAAGTCGTTGCTGTGGTCGCAACGGGTCAACGAAAGAAAATGCTAACCCACGAGGGCGTATTTTCAGTTCTTGTATGTTATAAGTTTGAGTGAATTCAAAGACAAGAACGCAAGTGCTATACGACAGAACAATTTATTAAAGGATAGTGTTTTCTAGCGAAACATGCAGAACTAATTATTATTACATGTGATGCATTCGAATCACAACATATTATGTGATCAGAATAACCCTCCCTCCCCCATCACTTTTCTCTCTCCTAGTCTACACGGTCTTTTTACCTAGTAGCCACTGTCACTTTCATTTCAATCTTGTCCTCTTTCATTCTTCCTTTCCAGTTCTTTGCATTTTTATAATATCAAACAAGGATTCTAAAGTGCAGAACTAATTAATATCATTTTCAATGTCATTATTACTATTACTATTATTATTATTATTGTAATTGTTATGTAATATATTTCGTATGTGTTGTTCCTGGTTAGATTTAAGAGACGTCCTTATGGCTCTAACCTGGTCAAGATAAGGAAGCAATAAATAAATAAAATGAATAATCATTAGTAAATTGGATATTAGAACTTCCTTCCACTGATCCCTTCATTTAAGGAGAATAACCACATACATTTACCCTTCGAGAAGGCACATGACAGCATCTGAATTATTGGAGGATCTTACGTCATTGCAAGTGATACAAGGGAGAGTCTATACTTACAAAATGATGGTTGGGCCGATTCGTTGGTATGCTTCGAAAGTATAGAATCAATGCCGAAATATAACGGAACAGGCAGGAATGGATGGTAGAAGAGCCGCCTGATTCGTGGCACGTTTGTTCAGTCAGCGTGACATTGTCGCAGAAATGTTCGAACTCCAGCACTGCGAGTCGTTACAAGAAACACGTTGTGCCTCGAAGAGCCGAACACAAAAAATTCGAAGAGGTACGTTCTGAAATGAGTCTAGCGTTCTAGCATCATATTATAAGGGAACGAGACACATGGAAAAAGTAAGTAAACTGTATTATTTCAAATATACGCGCAGTAACTGTTGATACATTTATACTAGTGAGAGACAAGACGGTCAGTGCCTTCATGGAAAAATGTGTGCGGTTGCCTACGGAACCATGACTGAACCCAGACGTGTGCCTCTTCGTCCGAAGCAAATTCGACCACCACTAATGTCTTACTTCGAGGCTCCAAAAATATAGAAATCACATGGGGAGAGGACTGGACTGTATGGAGTTGTGTGTGGGCATTTTGTTGGCAGCCTGTTTAGACTACGCTGCAGAAATTTCGCTGGGAAACCCTCACACATTCCCCATACAGTCCTGATCTCTTTCCATGTGATTTACGCATTTCTGGAGACCTGAAGAAATACATTCGTGGCCGTCCATTTGCTTCGGACGAAAAGCTGCACTAATGGGTACAATCATGGTTCCGCAAACATTTTTCCATGAAGGCAATCACCATCTTGTCTCACAGTGGGGTAAGTGTATCAGCACTTAAGGCGATTACTCTTGAAATAATAAACAGTTTACTTACTTTTTACCGTCTGCCTCGTTGTCATTTGATTGTCCCTTATATTTTCCCAACATTTATTTCCCGTAATGGCTAGGAGGCCTAAATTGGAGAAACTGAGGCTCAGACGGTAGGATACCGACTGTCTTTCTTGCAGGTCTCCCTGCGATTCTACAATTCGCTACGGTCGCCTGGCGCTGCTACAGTCTTACAGATAGCCGCATCATGTGCGAACTGCGTCATATTCCTTCCGACATTCCACTACATCATTTGTATACACTGACGGAAGTAAAATCGCAACACCAAGAAGGAGTTGTGTGACAAAAGTGGGTAGACGTATTTCTACACACGAAAGATGATGTGTATTGAGATTTCGTACCAGTAGCGCCACTATGAGGATGCAAATCAGGTTTGTTATAAATACACACTGTAATGGTCATGATCATTAGTTGCCTCTGAGACTGGGCTTGGTGAGTTGATGTTAGCCAAGAATGCCTTTAACGCGATAAAGACGCCATTAGCAGCACTTCACTGAGTTTGGTTGGTTGGTTTTGGGAATGAAGGGACAAAACTGCGAGGGCCAGTGTTTGGACAATGTTCTTTAGTAGGGCTACAAGAAGCTGAATGTTACTTCTGCGACATCCAGAAAGACCTAGCAGGTGTAGCCACTGCATATGATTGTTGGCTGCGGTGGTCACGAGAATATACGGTTCCAAGATGACCGGGCGCTTCAGCAGGCCCCATTATCGAGAGGGAAGACCATCTTGTTGGTGTACGGCTGTGGCACATCATACAGCATCCGCAGCAGCAGTTGGCCCCACAGTGACACAAGGAGCTGTTACAAATTGGTTACTTTAAGGACAGCTCCAAGCCAGACGCTCCGTAGCGTGTATTCCACCGACCCCAAACCGCCAACATTTTCCACTTCATTTGAATCAAGCGAAAGCTCAATAGAGGGCAGGGAGGAGGTCAGTTGCGTTTAATGATGAAAGCTAGTTCTACCTCGTTGCCAGATATGGCCATGTAGTAGTTAGGAGCCCAGTTGAGGGCCTGGAACCACCTGCGTGCTGGACACATGGAAGTAAATCTGGAGTTATGGTCTGGGGTACGATTTTGTGAGACAGCAGGCCATCCGGTAGCTGTAGAGCACAGTGCATGCACAGTTGGATGCTTGCATTCAACATCTGGCGGATACACAGATTATTAACGTACCATGATTTCACGTTTGCAATGGTTTATCTCGTGCTTTCATTAACCTGTGATCTTGCAATTTTCAGTTAATTATGTTACCTACATAAATGCATTCCCGAAATTTCATTAGTCTACATTAATTATTTTTTGGTGCGGTGATGATTTTTTCCGTTAATGTATATATTTTTATTCTTTTTTCTTATGGGACTTAACTGCTAAGGTCATCAGTCCCTAAGCTTACACACTACTTAACCTAAATTATCCTAAGGACAAACACACACCCCCACGCCCGAGGGAGGACTCGAACCTTCGCCGGGACCAGCCGCGCAGTCCATGACTGCAGCGCCCTAGACCGCTAATGTATATTCCAGAAGATGATTTATGTATAGCTATGGCCTTTGGTCCACTAACTTACCGGTATGTACATACTGACAATTATTAAACTACATGAGATACATGTAAATTAGTTACAAACTGCGGCGTACAAACACTTTATTCAACATGTACATGTCACTACAGATGCTCGGATTTAGGTTATGGCACGTTCGATACGCCTGCCATCATTGGCGATGATGTTGCGCAGGCGAATAGCGAAATTTGCACGGCCCACTGAAGCGCCGGAAAATCGATACTGTCGGTGACCTCCCGAAAGGCTGTTTTCACCTCAGCAAAGGTTTTGGAGTTACTGCTGTACACCTTGGCTTTAATATAATCCAAAAAAAAAGGAGTCACGTGTCTTCAGACCCGGAGAATATGGCGGCCAATCGAGGCAGAATCTGTTAGCAGAATATGGAATCGGTGAGTTCAGGAGGGTATTGCGGAACGCCGTGCTGGATCCCAACGGCCTCTTATCTCTAGCAGTGGAGATGACAGGCACCTTATACGCATAGCTCTAACGGATCGTGCAGCCACGTCTCGATCCCTGAGTCAACAGATGGGGACATTTGCAAGACAACAACCATCTGCACGAACAGTTCGACGACGTTTGCAGCAGCATGGACTATCAGCTCGGAGATCATGGCTGCTGTTACCCTTGACGCTGCATCACAGACAGGAGTGCCTGCGATGGTGTATTCAACGAGGAACCTGGGTGCACGAATGGAAAACGCCATTTTTTCGGATGAATCCAGGTTCTGTTTACAGCATCATTATGGTCGCATCCGTGTTTGGCGTTTTCGCGGTGAACGCACATTGGAAGCGCGTGTTCGTCATCGCCATACTGGCGTATTACCTGGCGTGATGATATGGGGTGCCATTGGTTACACATCTCCGTCACCTCCTGTTCGCACTGACGGCACTTTGAACAGTGGATGTTACATTTCAGATGTGTTACGACCCGTGGCTCTATCCTTCATTCGTTCCAGCGAAACCCTACATTTCAGCATGAAAATGCACGACCGCATGTTGCAGGTCCTGTACGGGCCTTTCTCGATACAGAAAATGTTCGACTGCTGCCCTGGTCAGCACATTCTCCAGATCTGTCACGAATTGAAAACGTCTGGTCAATGGTGGCCGAGCAACTGGCTCGTCACAATACGTCAGTCACTACTCTCGATGAACTGTGGTACCGTGTTGAAGCTGCATGGGCAGCTGTACCTGTACACGCCATCCAAGCTCTGTTTGACTCAGTGCCCAGGCGTATCAAGGCCGTTATTACGGACACAGGTGGTTGTTCTGGGTACTCATTTCTCAGGATCTATGCACCCAAACTGCGTGACAATGCAATCACATGTCAGTTCTAGAATAATATATTTGTCCAATGAACACCCGTTTATCATCTTGGTGTAGCAATTTGAATGGCCAGTAGTAATATATATATATATATATATATATATATATATATATATATATATATATATAATCTCACCATACACCAGGCGCTGCAGTCTGGAGCCGCATGACCGCTACGGTCGCAGGTTCGAATCCTGCCTCGAGCATGGATGTGTGTGATGTCCTTAGGTTAGTTAGGTTTAAGTAGTTCTAAGTTCTAGGGGACTGAGGACCACAGCAGTCAAGTCCCATAGTGCTCAGAGTCATTTGAACCATTTTGATTTACCATACGCCAGAAGGCAGCAGAGGATCAAGTAGGTAAAAAGACGAGGGCTAGTAGAAATCCTTGGGTAACGGAAGAAATATTGAATTTAATTGATGAAAAGAGAAAATATAAAAATGCAGTAAATGAAGCAGGCAAAAAGGAATACAAACGTCTCAAAAATGAGATCGACAGGAAGTGCAAAATGGCTAAGCAGGGATGGCTAGAGGACAAATGTAAGGATGTAGAGGCTTATCTCACTAGGGGTAAGATAGATACTGCCTACAGGAAAAGTAAAGAAACCTTTGGAGAAAAGAGACCCACTTGTATGAATTTCAAGAGCTCAGATGGAAACCCAGTTCTAAGTAAAGAAGGGAAAGCAGAAAGGTGGAAGGAGTACATAGAAGGTCTATATAAGAGCGACGTACTTGAGGACAATATTCTGGAAATGGAGGAGAATGTAGATTAAGAGGAAATGGGAGATTCAATACTGCGTGAAGAGTTTGACAGAGCACTGAAAGACCTAAGTCAAAACAAGGCCCCGGGAGTAGACAACATTCCATTGGAACTATTGACGGCCTTGGGAGAGCCAGTCCTGACAAAACTCTACCATCTGGTGAGCAAGATATATGAGACAGGCGAAATACCCTCAGACTTCAAGAAGAACATAATAATTCCAATCCCAAAGAAAGCAGGTGTTGACAGATGTGAAAATTACCGAACAATCAGTTTAATAAGCCACAGCTGCAAAATACTAACGCGAATTCTTTACAGGCGAATGGAAGAACTAGTAGAAGCCAACCTTGGGGAAGATCAGTTTGGATTCCGTAGAAATATTGGAACACGTGAGGCAATACTGACCTTAAGACTTATCTTAGAAGAAAGAATAAGGAAAGGCAAACCTACGTTTCTAGCATTTGTAGACTTAGAGAAAGCTTTTGACAATGTTGACTGGAATACTCGCTTTCAAATTCTAAAGGTGGCAGGGGTAAAATATAGGGAGCGAAAGGCTATTTACAATTAGTACAGAAACCAGATGGCAGTTATAAGAGTCGAGGGGCATGAAAGGGAAGCAGTGGTTGGGAAGGGAGTAAGACAGGGTTGTAGCCTCTCCCCGATGTTATTCAATCTGTATATTGAGCAAGCAGTGAAGGAAACAAAAGAAAAATTCGGTGTAGGTATTAAAATCCATGGAGAAGAAATAAAAACTTCGAGGTTCGCCGATGACATTGTAATTCTGTCAGAGACAGCAAAGGACTTGGAAGAGCAGTTGAACGGAATGGACAGTGTCTTGAAAGGAGGATATAAGATGAACATCAACAAAAGTAAAACGAGGATAATGGAATGTAGTCGAATTAAGTCTGGTGATGCTGAGGGAATTAGATTAGGAAATGAGACCCTTAAAGTAGTAAAGGAGTTTTGCTATTTGGGGAGCAAAATAACTGATGATGGTCGAAGTAGAGAGGATATAAAAGGTAGACTGGCAATAGCAAGAAAAGCGTTTCTGAAGAAGAGAAATTTGTTAACATCGAGTATAGATTTAAGTGTCAGGAAGTCGTTTCTCAAAGTATTTGTATGGAGTGTAGCCATGTATGGAAGTGAAACGTGGACGATAAATAGTTTAGACAAGAAGAGAATAGAAGCTTTCGAAATGTGGTGGTACAGAAGAATGCTGAAGATTAGATGGGTAGATCACATAACTAATGAGGAGGTATTTAATAGAATTGGGGAGAAGAGGAGTTTGTGGCACAACTTGACAAGAAGAAGGGACCGGTTGGTAGGACATGTTCTGAGGCATCAAGGGATCACAAATTTAGCATTGGAGGGCAGTGTGGAGGGTAAAAATCATAGAGGGGCGACCGAGAGATGAATACAGTAAGCAAATTCAGAAGGACGTAGGTTGCAGCAAGTACTGGGAGATGATGAAGCTTGTAGAGGATAGAGTAGCATGGAGAGCTGCATCAAACCAGTCTCAGGACTTAAGACCAGAACAACAACAACAACAACATACACCAGACTATCTACGTCTCCAAGTCCTCACGAAGTAGAGCTAAAGACGCCTGACCTGCCGTATAGTGAATGCTCTAACCTGTCCCAGTTTAGTTTGAGTGTAGCAGGTGGGAAGGAAGGCGCGGCGTTACGCCAGGGTCGGTGGCTGTCAGCTGCAGCTTCCGGAAGGCGTGTACCGCGGCCTTGGCGGCCTGTGGCCTGCGGACGTGGACGCCCTGAGGGAGGCGCGGCGCGGCTGGCCGGTGAGTCACGCCGCGCGGCTGGTGACCGCGCCGGAGCATAGCGTCTGCAGACGCCCGACTGACTCACCGCTCATCAGTGCGGGGCTCTGGGTCACACGAGATAGCCGCTGCCGCTCTCCTCCCGGTCGGGCTTCCCGTCAATAAACTCCCTGTGCTTCTGTCGTCTTCAGTTAGGTGTGACTTTAACGGGGAGGGGGATCTAGGGGTCACGACCTTCCCCCTACGTTTTACCAAAGCGAATATATTTTTACGTACGTTAATTTTAATTTTATTAGAGTCACAATTTTAAAGAGGTTTGGAGGACTTAAGATCAAATAAGGCAGAAAGGATCGGCAACATTCCATCAGATGATGATGATGATGTCCCATACTCCGAGGAGCGTAGGGGACGATGTGGAAGACCCGCACCGCTGTACTAGGCAATGTCCTAGCGGAGGTGGTTTGCCATTGCCTTCCTCCGACATTAATGGGGATGGATGATGATGATGATGATGATGAAGACGACACAACAACACCCAGTCATCTCGAGGCACGAAAAATCCCTGACCCCGCCGGGAATCGAACGCGGGACCCCGTGCGCGGGAAGCGAGAACGCTTCCGCAAGGCCACGAGCTGCGAACACATCCCATCAGACTCTCACATCATGGGGGAAGTGGCAACAAAACGACTATTCGCGCTGGTGTGTAGAACGTATGAATCACCATCTGACTTTCGGTAAACCATTATCCACACAATTCCGAAGACGGCAAGAGCTGACAAGAATAATATACAGCAGAGTGGAAAAGAAAATTGAGGATGCGCTAGATGATTCAGTTTGGCATTACGGAAGGTAAAGGCACCAGAGAGGCAATTCTGACGTTGCAGTTAATAATGGAAGCAAGCCTAAAGAAAAATCAAGACACGTTTATAGGATTTGTCGACCTGGAAAAAGCGTTAGACAATGTAAAAGGGTGCAAAATGTTCGAAATTCTGAAAAAGTTGGGGTAAGCTATAGGGAGAGACGGATAATATACAATATGTACAAGGCCCAAGAGGGAATAATGAAGTGGGCAACTAAGAACGAAGTGCTCGGATTAAAAAGAGTGTAAGACAGGGATGTATTCTTTCGCCCCTACTGTACTATCTGTACATCGAAGAAGCAATGATGGAAATAAAAGGAAGTTTCAGGAGTGAGAAAATAGCTAACCTGAGTGAAAGTGAAGAAGAATTAATGATCCGCTGAAAGGAACAAACAGTCCAACGAGTACAGAACACGGACAGATTAAATCGAAGAGAGACGAAACTAATGGGAAGTTGTAGAAATGAGAACAGCGAGAAACTTAACATCAGATTGATGGTCACGAAGTAGACGAAGTTAAGAAATTTCTGCTGCTTAGACAGCCAAATAACCAATGATGGACGGAGCAAGCAGGGCATCAAAAGCGGAGTAGAACTGGCAAAAAGGGCATTCTTGGTCAAGGGAAGTCTACTAGTATCAAACATAGGCCTTAATTTTAGGAAAAATGTTCTGAGAATGTGAATTTGGAGCACATGGTAGTGAAACATGGACTGTGGTAAAACCGGAACAGTAGAGAATCGAGGCATGTGAGATTTGAATGTTGAAAATCACGTGGACTGAGAGTAAGTAATGAGGTGGTTCTGTGCAGAAACGGAGAGGAAAGGAATTATGTGGAAAACACTAACAAGACGAAGGGACGGGATGATAGGACTTCTGTTAAGACATCAGGCAACGATTTCCATGGTACTGGATGTAGATGCAGAGGGCAGAAACGGTAGAGGAAGACAGAGATTGGAATACACCTAGTACGTAATTGAGGACGTAGGTTGCAAGGGCTACGCTGAGATGAAGAGGTTGGCAACGGCGAGGAATTCATGGCGGGTCGCATCAAACCAGTCACAAGACTGATGACAAAAAATATTAAGCTCCCTAGATAATTTTCAGAAAATAAAGTCGCATGCAACCAGTATAAAAATGGCAAGGCACATTGTAAAATCACAACCAATGTTTAATAAATGATGCATGGCAGTTGCTCGCTTCGAAAGGGACACAGTGTAGAAGACGCTACTACAACTAAGTCTACAATATCCCGTTGCCTCAGCGTTTGGAGTACATACGAGCGGCGTTGAGTAAGTAATGCAACACGTTTTCTTTCACGACCAATTTCGGTTAAGAAACTGCGGAATTTGCTGTGGGGCATCATGGAATATTTCCGCTTCAGCCCGTATTGTTTCATGAAGTTTCCGATAGATGGCGCCCCATGGCGTGTCTAACTGAGGTGCGTTCCAAGCGGAGAATGTCGCTGAGTTACTTTTGGTGGAAAATCAGAACATCGCAGCCTGAATCTCGCACCGTTCGACTTCCATCTGTTTGGCCCAACGAAGGATGCACTCCACGGGCAGCAGTACGTGAAGGATGGGGAGGTTATTGATGCAGCACCACGTTGGCTCCAACGTCGACGGGTAGAGTGGTACATTATGTGATCAAAAGAATCCGGACATCCTCAAAAACACACGTTTTGCACATTAGATGCACTGTGCTGGTACACTGCCATATATTCCATATCAGCGACCTCAGTAGCCACTAGACATCGTGAGATAGCAGAATGCGGCACTCTGCGTAACTCACGGACTTCGAACGCAGTCAGGTGATTGGGTGTCACCTGTGTTCTAAGTCTGTACGCGAGATTTCCATACTCAGTTGTGTCAAACGTCTGTATAAGAGACTCCACACTCCTGAACATCCCTAGGTCTACTGTTTCCGATGTGATAGTGAAGTGGAAACGTGAAGGGATACGTACAGCGCAACAGCGTACAGACCGACCTCGTCTGTTGACAGAGACCGCCGACAGTTGAAGAGGGTCGTAATGTGTAATACGCAGTCATCTCTCCAGATCATTACACAGGAATTCCAAACAACATCAGGATCCACTGCGAGTACTAAAATAGTTAGGCGGGACGTAAGAAAACTGATTTCACGGTCGAGCGGCTGCTCATAAGCCACACATCACGCCGCTAAATGCCAAACGACGTCTCGGTTGGTGTAAGGAGCGTAAACACTGGACGATTGAACAGTGGAAAAACGTTGTGTGGAGTGACTAATCACGGTACATAACGTGGCGATCCGATGGCGGGGTGTAGGTATGGCGAATGCCGGGTCAACGTCGTCTGCCAGAGAGTGCAGTGCCAACAGTAAAATTCGAAGGCGGTGGTGTTATGGTGTGGTCGTGCTTTTCATGAAGGGGGCTTGCACTCCTTGTGGTTTTGCGTGGCACTGTTACAGCACAGGCCTACATTGATGTTGTAAGTAATATTTCAACACGATCGAGCACCTGTTCGTAATGCACAGCTTGTGGCTGAGTGGTTACACGACAGTAACATCCCTGTAATGGACTGGCCTGCACAGACTCCTTACCCGAACCCTAGAGAACACCTTTGGGATATTTTGGAACGCCGACTTCGGTGCCAGGCCTCACCAACCGACATCGATACCTCTCCTCAGTGCAACACTCCGTGAAGAATGGTTGTCATTCCCATCAAACCTTCCACCACGTGATTGAACGTAAGTCTGCGAGTGTGGAAGAAGTCATCGAGGCTAAGGGTGGGCCAACCCCATACTGAATACCAGCATTACCGATGGAGGGTGCCACGAACTTTTAAGTCATTTTCGGTCAGGTGTCCGGATATTTTTGATCATACAGTGTACCTTGTAGGCACACAGGCCCTCCCAGTCAGATGGCGTAAAGCCGTCGTACTGAACGAAGATTATGTTGAAAAATGGCGTTTCATACGCAAAAGAATGGAGTATAATATGCTGTAATGGTACACTTAATATGCATTCAGAAAAAAGCTTGTTACATTACTTACTGAACGCCCCTTGTATTTAGCAGGGATGAAAGCAGACGTCACTGAGACTTACTGCCAGGTTAGGAACATGTCGCTATAGTCCTTATGAAAGTAGAACATAGCTGCTCTGCGAACTTAAATGAGCAAGGTGATGTTCTCGGGAAACCCCGTTCGGTTAATTTTTGGCTCAGATATTCGACGAAGTTTTTTAAGGAAAGTTTTGGAGGTGGAACGATTGGCCGTTATCTTTTTGGATACCGTTCCCAGGGGGACGCAAGCATTCTCTGAATTGTTCTTTGCTTTCCCACTTCGAGAATGCTCTCTTGCAGGCTTGTGCCCATTAAAGAACTGCCACCTGACTATCCACCAGAACAGGTAGTGCCTGGTGGCTCCACAGCGAACTGGAAAACATGGAGGTCTCTGAACCGTCTACGAACAGTCGTGGTCCCGGTGAAAACGAACATGATCAGGTGTGGTCATAGTAACAAAAATGACGACAAGTGCGACTGCGGTGTTGTCCAAGACATAGTACATCTTCTAGCCTGTCCACATTGTCCCGACAGATGCAATCTCTACGATTTGTGGATGGACAAGAAAGAAGCTCCGGATGTGACCTAATACTGGGCTAAAAGACAGTGATTTGGTTTTCGGACACAAAAAAGTAAGAGAGATGAAGACGGTGCGAAAATTCTGTTACTGCCATAGAAATCGTGATAGCTGACAGATTAGGGCGGGTGTAGAGGCAGAGGTGTAGAGAGAATTTTTGCCTCACTAAACACTAATGGAACAGGAAGAAAATCGCTGATGTTCGTATGAAGATTCCTCCGCCACGCGCCAACAGTGACTTTCGAAGCCTATTTGGTAATGTACAGGGTGATTATAATTAAACTTTCAAAACGCTGTAGAAGTAACACCGCTGGTCAGAATGACGTCAAATTGCTACGGAATATTATCGGAGAAGGGGGAAACGTATGGCAGAAGAAAAAAAACAGTGTGAAAATTTATCAATAGACGGCGCTGTATGTGTCAGAATACGTAAATGAAAACGCTTGTCATGCACACGACCCACTGAAGTCGATATAAACACGCCGCGTACACGACTTTTCCTCCTTTCGCGTCTGCTAAGTTCGCCATGACTGTCTCCATGCAGGATCGCGCTCTGCTTGTAAAGCTGTATTACAAGAATGACTGTACACACGTCGCTCTGCAAAAGTTCCTGACACTGAAGGGTTTGAAAAACGGCGTTGGTCCGATGACTGCCTTGGGTCTGGAGAAAATGATTCGGAAATTCGAAAAGACAGGTTCTTTTGGTGTGCAACCTGGTAGAGGGAGGAAACGAATTAATTCGACGTCAGTGGAAGCAGTGGCCACAGCAGAACAAGAGGAGGAGAGTGGTGCTGTGCAAACGTGTAATGCGCGGAGAATTGCCCGAACACTGGGCATACCCGTGAGCACGGTTCGTACAATCCTATAAAACATCCTTCTTTGTTATCCATTCAAAATTACCTATGAGCTCGAGTTGCTTCCTGTTGACCTACCAGCAAGAGAAACCTTTGCTTTAGAATTTCTTGCTCGCACTGAAGTGTACAATGATTGGCCGTGGAAGATTTTGTGGACAAACGAAGCCCACTTCCATCTGATATGGTATATCAACACACGGAATTGTCGAATATGGGCAACGGGAAATCCACACGCATATCAGCCATTACCACTTCATCCTGAAAAGGTCACTGTGTGGTGCGGCTTTACGGCATCATTTATCATAGGGCCATATTTTTTCGAAGAGACGGGTGCTCCTGGTCCTGTTACCTGTACCGCCACTGGTAAGCGCTACGAGTGTCTTTTGCACAACCACGTCATACCACCTCCCCAACAGCGGATGGGATCATTTTTATGCAAGATGGTGCACCTCCGCACACCGCAAATCCAGTTAAGCAGCTGCTGAAGTGCCATTTCGGAAATGCTAGAATTATCAGCCGCCATTTCCCTACAGCCTGGCCATCCCCATCACATGATCTTAATCTGTGTGACTTCTGGCTGTGGGGCTATCCGAAAGATGTTGTGTTCAGTGTTCCGACTGCAAACTTAGCTGTGTTGAAGGCACGCAAACGACTACTGTTGCCGAGCGGTTCTAAGCGCTTCAGTCCGGAACCGCGCGACTGCTACGGTCGCAGGTTCGAATCCTGCCTCGGGCATGGATGTGTGTGCTGTCCTTAGGTTAGTTAGGCTTAAGTAGTTCTAAGTTCTAGGGGACTGATGACCTCAGATGTTAAGTCCCATAGTACTCAGAGCCATTTGAACCATATTTTGAAGGCACGCATTGTGCAACACATTCTGAACGTGACCCCGGAAACGCTTCGATCAGTTGTGGAACATGCTATTTCTCTATTTCAACTTGTTGCAGGAAACGGTGGACAGCATATTGAACATGTTTTGCGTCAGTCACACGGAAATTAATAATCCGATCTGAATTTGATTGATGCTTCTTTGCGGCTTTTGGCCTCAGGTCAATTAAAAATCAATTTTTCCCATCCGATATGGTATGACCTTCCCGTGGTGGATGGGCTTACGTAACTAACAATATCTCACATGTACACTCATGCACATTGAGTAGCACAGTTCGTTTGACGTCAAACGTACACCTTAGGCATTGTTGTACGATTCATTTGTCATTTGTATTCGTCCACTATTAAACTGTGATGCTTACAATGCCATCTATTGCTACATTTTGTAACTTTTTTTTCCTTCTGCCATACGTTTTCCCCCTCCTCCAATAATATTCCGTAGCAATTTGACGTCATTATGACCAGTGGTGTTATTTCTACAGCTGTCAAAGTTTAACTTTAATTATAGTCACCCTGTATATCTATCGGTTTAATGTCCGCACGCATTTACTATTAAAGTTTTTCGGCATGCATGCCACTAAGTAAAGCCAACCGACTTTCAGCTGATACAAATCACCTTTCAGAAAGAAAATTATGAAATATGTTATAAAAGCATCTATTATCCCACTATCTTGATACTTTTTCTTTGACACACTTTGCAGAACGCTGCACTGCATTTACAGATCGAACATTTTATCAGTTGTAAAAACAATGCAGATGATGAAATCGGTAACGGGAAGAGGCAATAATATTTATTAAAGAAAAATGTCATCACATTAGTAGCTGAAAGTTTTTTTTTAACATATATAATCTGAATTGCGATATAAATGCACAATACAGACGTCATACTTTTTCGGAAAATCACGAGGAAGCAATTTGCGACTAAGGCCGACAGATAAACCACCAAACGCTGCACCAAGCACTCTTGATTACCTAGACCCTGCCTATCTTTAAAAAATAAAGTCGCAGGCCACCTTTTTCGCTTTTGCGAGAGAGCTTCTTCCTAACTACGGGGATTTCCTAACCATATATTTCAGAACGAGACAGGCCGTAACTGAGTATTCTGAGGCCGACAACTCAAGGTCAACGGCGTCTGGTATGGATGCGGCGAGGTCTGGATTGATAAGCAGTACATTCCCGCAGATAATGGTGATGATATCTCCTACTTAAAAGTTGCCAAGGCCACTACCGTTATAAAAATGTCTGTAGTTTATCGTTGTTAGGGATACAATTATTAAAGCGTATTGCTCAGGTCACAAAATAATCTACACACACGGGTATGGCAGGGCGATGGGTCGGTCATGTTTTGGGCCAGAATCATGTAGGCGTGTCGGACGACCCTCACTGTAGTAGTAGTAGCAACAGCAGCAGCTGCAGTCGCTGTTCTTGTCTGCAGTTCGAAAATTGGTTTGCTACATCTCTACGTGCTAGTGTAATGCTCGTTCATGCTGTAGAAGCCTATTCAATTCTAACTACCGCTACCTACATCCACTTGAACCTGCTTACTGCATTTAAGCCTTTGTATCCGTCTACAGTTCTTACCTTCCCACACTTCCTTCCATTAGCAAAGTAACCATTCCTTCATGCCTCAATGTGCCCTATCAACCGATCCGTTCATTAAACAACCAAATTGTGCCATGTTTCCCCCCCCCCCAATTCGATTTAGTGTCTCGTCATTTGTTATTCGATACGCTCATCTAAACTTCAGCATTTCTCTATAGCACCACATTTCGAAAGCTTCTATTCTCTTCTTGTCTGAGCAGCTGATTTCCCCGATTTCACTTCTGTACAAAGCTATACTCCAGAAAAATACGTTCAGAAGAGAATTCTTAACATTGAAATTGGTATCAGATGTTAATAAAATCCTGCTTTTCTTGCTATTGCCAGTCTGCATTTTATATTTTCTCTGCTTCAGCCGAATAGCAAAACTCATCTACTTTTAGTTTCTTATTTCCTTATATGATTCCTTCAACATTTAATTCGAGTACGCTCCATTACCTTTTCCAATCCTTTGCCGTCACTGACAGAATTATAATGTCATCGGCAAATCTCAAAGTTATTATTTATTTAAATCCGTCAATAATGTTCAACATCATTTCGATAAACATTAAAAGACGAGCTTCTGCATAGGAGGAGTGAACTTTATCCAATTCCGCGACGGCACTGAAATATACAAAAATACTACTTTAAGCGTCTAGAGCATCGTGAGGAATTACGAAATTTTGCTTTGTCGTACTCGCAAACGACGGCCACAAGGGGTGAATCGCTGCGGGTGTAATACCTGAGACTCAAACCTACATCGCCGTATAGATGGTTTCAAAACGTCGATCCCATCCCTGGGGACCTCTCCTTGTATGCTGTCTGTGCCCCCCTCCCCCTCCTCAACCACCACCAACAATCCCTCACGTCCGCCAGGTTGGAAATCACTGCTCTAGCTCTACAAATGCTACAGAAGCTAATCTGAGGGATGCGTTATATCGGAACAGGACCTTACAGCTGTCAACTGTTCGACACTGTGTCTCTCGAAATGATAATGCGGGAGTAAATCACGCCCATCCCGTGAACAATCACTTCAGGAGGCAGAAATCGATCAAATAAGTGATTTTAGATTTTCCCCGCGTAGGAAGATTCTAATATTTATCGGGTTTTCTAATCCAATCGATTGAAATATCTGCTGTATCTGCTGACCTGAACCCGGCTGAGGATGTTTTAGACCAGAAGCTTCACTGAAAAAAAGACGAGTGGTTTTTTTTACGGCGTATAACACACTTAGCAATGGGGAAAAATCTAAATTAAGAAAAAATCTTGATGGGTGGACCACTGAGAGAATAGCATCGTGTGGCAAGATTTTCATATTGAACATATGAAGTTTATCGTAACTTGATATAAACGGAATTTTGCGGTTTTATTTATTTATATTTTTTTTATCGATCGCCTGACAGATGCTCACTTCTTGGTCCACTTTTGATACTTGTTTTGCGCCGCATGCGGCCCGCCGGTCGCCGATTGGACACCCCTACTTTAGACCAATGGAAACACAGTACATAGCCGGAGGAACTGTCCTAAAACTGGTCGACCTCATGAGCGCGCCCGTCGAACCGTAGGACAGGCTCGAGCAGCACGATATCGACCAACTTGGGGCAAGACACTGTTGCGCGGTACTCAGAAGATTTTGATGTTTCAGATGTGCACTTCCGAACAGATTGCCTTCATTTGGATTATACATGGTACAGTTACGTTAATGTGACCGACTATGTTCGACGTCAGCGTGCAATAACTAATCACAGACGGCAGGTGGCAACATTCGCAGAGTGGGGTGGGGGTGTATAAAGAGATTTATCTGACGCCCATAAAGGCATAATCATTGGCTTTCAGCCCAAGGGTGGAAGCATTTCAAAAACGGCTAAGTATGGCGTGGTTGAAGCATACCGTGCGTCGCAAAAAGACGCTATCCAAACCAGGTGCCGAGGCACCTGTGGTGTACCACAGAAGTGAACGACGGGCAACTGTTACGCAGCTTACCGGCCGGATGAATGAAGGGGTTAGAGTGTCTTCTTATCGATCGTTCAGCGAACACTAGTGTATGGGCCTCCACAGCAGGCATCTAGTTCATGCATCCATTCTGACTGCTATTCATCTGCCACGAAGGGTGGAATTTGCATGTCAATATCCCAACGGTTGACATCCACTGGGTGGCGACAAGTGGTGAATCACATTTTATGCACCATTGGACAGATGGTCGTAGGGCGTGAAAGATATGAAAGCAAACACCATGCAACAACCGTTGGATGAGTCCAGGCTGGAGGGCATACCCTGGGTGATCTCTTAATTCTGGAAGGCTCAATGAATCAACAGAAGTATGCATCTGTCCTTGCGTACCATAACGACCCGTAAGTGAAGTTTTGTTTTTTCTCGGCACGATGGCATCTACCAGCAGGACAATGCAACCTGTCACATAGCTCGCTGAGCTTACTGTACTCCCCTGATCACCAAACTCCCCGGATTTAAATGGCTCAAATGGCTCTGAGCACAATGGGACTTAATATCTGAGGTCAGCAGTCCCCTAGAACTTAGAACTACTTAGATCTAATTAACCTAAGGACATCACACACATCCATGCCAGAGGCAGGATTCGAACCTTCGACCGTAACGGTCGCGCGGTTCCAGACAAACGCCTAGAACCGCTCGGCCACATCGGCCGGCTCCCCGGATTTAAACCCAGTCGAGAATCTGTGGGACCACCCTCGGTCGGGCAGTTCGCGCCATAGAGCCTCAACCGAAAACCCTATTGCAGCTGGCCACAGCACTGGGTTCTGCATAGCTCCACATCCTTGTCAGTACCTTTCAAAACATCACTGACTCGATTCCTGTACGTCTCACAGCGGTCCGCGCTGCAGATGGCTTCTGTTCACTTTAATGTGAGTGGAAAGTGTGGTTACGATTTCATAAGGCTTATTCTTTTATTCCCTGTTTTCCTAGAGTCTAAGCCCCCAAACCGCAGATATGCAGGTAGTGCGAAACTTCCTCTGAGCCGTTTGTAAAGAAAATGTAGATCTACTTAACCCACAGCAATAGGTCTACATCTACATGGTTACTCTGCAATTCACACTTAAAGGCCTGGCAGAGGGTTCATCGAACCATCTTCATACTACCTCTCTACCATTCCATTCTCGAACGGCACGTGGGAAAAAGGAACACTTAAATCTTTCCGTACGAGCTCTGATTTCTCTTATTTTATTATGATGGTCATTTCTCCCTACGTAGGTGGGTGTCAACAAAATATTTTCGCATTCGGAAGATAAAGTTGGTGATTGAAGTTTCGTAAATAGATCTCGCCGCAAAGAAAGACGCCTTTGTTTCAGTGACTGCCACCCCAAATCGCGTATCATATCAGTGACATTCTCACCCCTATTGCGCGATAAGACGAAACGGGCTGCCCTTCTTTGCACTTTTTCGATGTCCTCCGTCAATCCTATCTGGTAAGGATCCCACACCGCGCAGCAATATTCCAGCTGAGGACGGACAAGTGTAATGTAGGCTGTCTCTTTAGTGGGTTTGTCGCATCGTCTAAGTGTTCTGCCAACAAAGCACAGTCTTTGTTTCACCTTCCCTACAATATTGTCTATGTGGTCTTTCCAGTTTAAGTTCCTCGCAATTGTAATTCCTAGGTATATAGTGGAATTGACAGCCCTTAGATTTGTGCGATTTATCGTACACCCAAAATTTATTGGATTTCTTTTAGTACCCATGTGGATGACCTCACACTTTTCTTTGTTTAGTGCCAACTGCCACTTTTCGCACCATACAGAAATTCTCTCTAGATCATTTTGTATTTGGAATTGATCGTCTGATGATTTTACTAGACGGTAAATTACAGCGTCATCTGCAAACAATCTAAGGGGCCTGCTCAGATTATCACCTAGCTCATATATGTAAATCAGGAACAGCAGACGGCCTATGACACTACCATGTGGAACGCCAGATATCAGTTTCTTTCTACTCGATTTAGTGTATCACTACGAACTGCGACCTCTCAGAGGAAATCGTGAATCAAGTCACTCAACTGACACCATATTCCATATGCAAGCAATTAATAGTCGCTTGTGAGGGACGCTATCAAAAGCCTTCCGGAAAGCTAGGAATAAGGAATTGATCTTAGATCCCTTGTCAACAGCACTCATTACTTCATGAGAATAAAGAGCTAGCTGTTTTGCAAAAGAACATTTTCCGAATCCCTGTTGGTTATGTATCAATAAGTCATATTCTTCAAGGTGATTCATAATGTTCGAGTACAGTATATGCTCCAAAATCCTACTGCAAATTGATGGCAGTGATATGGGTCTGTAATTCAATGGGTTACTCCTATTTCCCCTCTTGAGTATTAGTGTGACCTGTGCTACTTTCCAGTCTTTAGGAACGGACCTTTCGTCAAGTGAGCGGTTGTATATGATTCTTAAGAAAGGCGCTATTGTGTCTGCGTACTGTGAGAGGAACCTGATTGGCGACGATTCATAGGCGGAAATGGACAGTCTGCTGACAGTTGAGAAAGTGTCATAAATAAATAATGCTCCGCAGCGTGACGCAGATGCGAGTATCTTGTTTACAACTGGGACGACCTTTGACAGATGGGCCGGCCGACGGTCAATTGTGAGGCGGGTCTATACTGAGCTGGCATATAAAGGCCGGGCGGGGAGAATAAGGAAAGGCGAAGCCACGCAGCGGAAAAAAATAATCCTCTAACGAAAACCTGGGAGCGCTGGAAAACGACTGTGTCTCGCACTAGCGACGCTCGCAGTTTGTTTCACGACAGGAAGGCAGGAAAAGCGAACCGTCTGTCACATCCCGTCAGAGGAAGGAGCATTACGATTTAACGCCCCATCGACGAGGAAGTCATTAGAGACAAAGCACAAGCTAGAGCTGAGGGAAGGAATCATTCTGTCCTTAGGTGATTTATAGAAACTAAGGAAAACCTGAACGTAGATGAAGGGATGGAAAATATCACTATTGTCCTCCCCGAATGCGTGTAAAATATGTTAGCTCTGCACCACATTGCTTGGTACACTCCGTCGACGTCGGTGTCATTCGAGTGTATTCTTCTTAGAAGGCCTTTTCCAATATTTGCCCCAAGTGTTTTTTAAGCAAACCTCGCCGCAGCTGAGGGAGCACGTTTAGCTGTTTATCGCCAATGTATTGGACTCAATAACACGAAAGCAACTTGCTTGATGCACGCAGCTTTACTTGCGCGAATGGAGGCATTTCTCACAGTGAGGCGCTACAGTCTGGAGCCGAGCGACCGCTCCGGTCGCAGGTTCGAATCCTGCCTCGGGCATGGATGTGTGTGATGTTCTTAGGTTAGTTATGTTTAATTAGTTCTAAGTTCTAAGCGACTGATGGCCTCAGAAGTTAAGTCGCATAGCGCTCAGAGCCATTTGAACCATTTTGATAAAAGACCATGCCAATGCTACGAGGAACTATCGACAGAATATGTTGTAGGCTCAAGGAATAGACGATATCTGCAGGATGTACAGATATCAAAAGGGCGCCGTATCACAAATTATACCGAATGTAAAACTGTGGTGCCCATAGCAAATTTGGAAAGGTACGACGAGGATGCTGAATTAATCATCAAAAGTTGAGACAGTGGTATCTTTTACTCAAAGACTTTCCTGTTCTTCTCGCTGATGTAGGATATGTAAATTTATTCATTTAGTGGATCCGCAGTATAATAACTGATAAAATAATCCGATGAACACAATCAGCATCAACAAAGGAAAGCGAAAGACAGGACAACTCAGAATCAACAGAGGAGTTCAACACGGGTGTAGAGTCTCACCTACTACCTTGTTGAGAAGACAGAATCGTATCCAGCTTGCAATACATGGCCTACATCAAATATGTAACATTACAGTAAAAATAAACAAATAAACAAATAATAATAATAATAATAATAATAATAATAATAATAATAATAATAATAATGTTACGGTCTTCAAACAGAAATTTCCAGTGCGCTCCACAATAACGTTAGATGAACAATCAATAGAACAGATGTCACATTTTCAGTTGATAGACTGCGATATTGACTATGAATATGAAAACTACCTCATTAATAAATAAATAAGTTTTAAATGATGCGCGTACGTTAAACAAGACACCGGGTGAAAAGACAAGAAAGGATATATAACCAGAAATTTCTAAGATCATGATGTCAACAACACTGACAATTATCGTTACATCTTGATCTGTTTCCAAGGTACAAAGGTTACAATTTAACCTACTTTTACACCTATAATA
Source organism: Schistocerca cancellata (assembly GCF_023864275.1). Lineage (NCBI taxonomy): Eukaryota > Metazoa > Arthropoda > Insecta > Orthoptera > Acrididae > Schistocerca > Schistocerca cancellata. Next base: position 448,824,511 of record NC_064633.1, read on the forward strand.
TGCACGGAAAAAGCGCTGTGGGGCAAAGGCGTAGTTTGTAAAGTGACCAAACACAGAGAAATATGCTGTAAAGTGTCTTCCTCATCATCGGAAGGGTTCTGGAAAGCCCTGTTGCTGTATTGAAGCAAACGCAAAATTTTCGCGCACATAAAGATCAGGTCTGAGGTGTATTATTAGTTTTGCGTTATTTCAATTTCACATATGTGAACTACCAAAATTTTCCCAACCTATAAAGTTCTTTTCATGGAAGTGACATTCCCTGCTGTAGCAGGGAAGATAACGGAACCGGCGGAGAAATGCTCCTTTCGGAGCACAAAAAAGGCGAATATGCTACTGTTTGAAGGACTACCTGGGAAGTGAGGTACCAACTGTCTCATTCTACCTTCTTCAGCAACTTTGAAAACTTCCAATAATTTTGGCACGCAGACATGTTCGCGCTTTTTATGCTGAGAGAGAAGTGACAGAGCGAAAAAGACGGAAAAGTAATAACTACTGGAACATAGGAGACAGCGGTTGTGGTGTGGAAAGAACGAAGGAGACAATGGCAGAGTGAGAGAAAGACGGACACAGTGACCGTGAGCTTAGTTGGCAGTGACAGAAATGTGCTAGGAAAAGAGTTAAGGAGATAGTCCCAGTGAGTGAGAAATTTAGAACACGAGAAAGTGAAAGTGGATGAAAGCCAGTTATAATGAGAGAAGCCGTCTATGACAATGGTGAGGACGAAGAGAGAGACAGTGCCAGTGAGGAGACGTTAGCAGCAGTGGGGAGGAAAGACAGCAGCAGGAAGACAGAGCAAGATGGATGATAGTGATAGTGACATTGCGAGGAGACAGTAGGAGTGGGACAGAACGAAGGAGGCTGTGGCTGTGAGGCAAAGAACAGTGACAGAGACACAAAGAAGTAATGACAATGTATCATGAGTGAAACTGGGCAAGTGGGAGTGGTTGGTTATGTGCGACTTACAACGATGAATTAGAGGGTCTGAGCGAGTTAGGGGTGCTTGTGGGAGATAGTCATAGGTTGCATGTTAAAATGAGCGCGAATATTTTCGCATACCAAAATTTTTTGGGAAAAAATCTTTAAAGGTGCTGAGGAAGGTCGTATGAGGGAACTGGTACCTCAGTTTTCAGTCAGAGTCTTCGAAACAGGAGCATATTCGCCTCTTATGCTCCTACTGGAGCATTTTTTCGGTAATCAACGCAATGGAAGAAGACATTAAACAAGTACTCAAGAGAGATGTAGGACTACAAAAGAGTAAATCGCGTCTCAATGAAGACGGGTCACGCTGGGAGCCCGCTCCGTAAAATGAAGAAGAAGATGAAGAAGGATGAGTAAGTCCCTTTCCTCACATGCTATACACAATTTACACACAATTTTCAAACGAGCTGCTAAGAGAAGACGACCAAGTACGATGAAGTACGAAGTAAAACGTAAATGAGAATACCGGACAAAGGCGTTATTCTTAAGTAAACTGAGGAACCTACACGACTTGAGACTACATACATCCCTCGCTATAGCTGTAACTAAAGACGGCTGTTGCGTAGTTCACTGCGTTCTCGCGGATCGTAGTCATACATACTGTGAACTCGTGGTTTACGTCGTTATTGTCAAAAAGAGTGAGCCATTAAATAATAGAAACACGAATAATCTGAAAAAACTCCAAAAATCAATTCATCCGTTGTGTAACACAGGAGAACGTTATTGTGAAAACAATCATCTGGAATTTTTAAGCTCTGTGCTAACTGTGATGAAAAATGTTTCCAGAGCCTCAGTTTGCCAGAAGATGAAAGAGTGGATGCCTTCTGAAACGTCACTGCCTCACTGAATTGACGTTGCAAGATAACCAAGTATACTTTATTGTACTGACAAGCGGCAATAACCATCATTTGTAAACCACATAAACTTTTTTCGAGCAACATTCGTTAGTTCCTCGCGACACTCACCGCAGTATTATCAGACGAGAATACCAGTAACTTTCACGGAGAAGGCTCCAACACAACAAAAAAGTCAGGCGAAGCATGTTTAGTTCTTGGGAAAAATCAGAGTCAGTGTCGTCTTATACACATGGTTCCCTGAACTCAGTGCACAGTATTTTGCAACTTTCAGCAACGCTGCAAGATCTCAGCTGCTTCGTTGACAGTTAAATCTGTTTTCCAGATTTTTATGGTCACGATGCTTAGATGATGAGGTAGGACATAATGTAATTCTGATACCCTCCACTATTAACGTCTGGTGGTACTGGAGGTACAACAACACTTATTTATAGTGAAGACATCACACGGGTCGCCAGTAATGTGGGCAAGTGGCAGACAACAAATGTGAAGGTCTGTGGTTCACTCTTCAGTCGTACCTTGGATTTTTACTATCATCTTGAGGAGGTGGACCAATTTTGCAACTTCTGAAACAGAGTAGCTGAAGAAGAAAGGCAGAGGACGGAGATTGCAGCATGGCTTCCACAAGACAAAAAGAGCTTTCTAGAAACAAAGAAACCATGCAGGAATACAAACCTTGAGGTCATAAGGAGACTCATGAAAGTTATGATTTGAGCGCAGCTCTTTATGGGTGCGAAATTGATGCAATGGGCAAGACAGAATAGAAAGCATCAGAATGTGATATCACGGGAGAGGGTCGAAGATCACATGGATTGATGGAGTAGGAAATGAAGAAGGCCTCCAACTGTCCAACTAGTCAACGAGGGTAAAACTTCTCATATAGAACATAATCTACTCACGATACAGAATTGGCATGCACTTAAAACCGTAGTTTAAGGTAAAGCGAGAGGAAATTATCACTGGGGGTGTGCTAGATGTATTTTAAGACAGATCTTTGGTGATAAAGGATGCAGTGGTTATGCTGAAATAGGCTACTGGCAAGCTACAGGAATGATGATCATACGAGGGTAAGCTAAAAAATAATGCATACATGCTAGTAGAACGTGACCCAACAGACCTTGAGAAACGCGCCAGGTCACATGTGCAATACGTGTGCGCTGTTTGAATGGGTTTCGTTCATACAGAGTATTTTGAGTAGCGGGAGTATGGAGACCTATTCTAGTGCTATGTGAACGCGAGTTAACAGCGTGCTGTTGTCGAATTTTTGTCGGCTGAAAAAGTGACGTCTAATGAGAGTCATCGTCGTTTGAAGGCTGTTTATGGTGACGATGGTGTTGATAGGTCTACTAAAAATCTATGGGTAACAAAATTTCGTGATCGCGAGCCTGGGAAAGCAATAATTGTTGATGAAAAACGAAGCAAAAGCTACAATTGTAGTTGAAAAGCGCAGTGGGCGTCCGATTATTGCCACAGGGGATAAACATCGCAAACTCGTCGATGACTTGATTGAAAATGACCGGCGAAACACTCAAAAATGTATCGCAAACCATACTGGGATATCCAACGAACGTGTGGGCTTCATTACTGAACAATTGGGATACACTAAAATCTGTGCACGATGGGTAACACGCCGTTTTACAGGCAACAAAAAACGTCAACAATGCTGTGAGCAACGTTTGCAAAACTACCGTAACGAAGGAGACGACTACCTTTTGAATACCATGACGCGGGAAGAGTCATGGGCCCATCATTCCGACCCAGGCGAGAAAAGAGGGATTCTCTCCGGACGAAAATGTTCAACACACAACCACCCGCAAAAGAAAAAAGCCTATTGACTATATTTGGCTGACCCCCCCTCCCGTCTTCCCTCCGCCTGTGAGACTATCTGGTACGAGGGGCAACGGTAAATTCTTCTGAAGACACAGATTCGAATACACCTCCGACGTCAAGTTAGTCGTGTTAGAGGCAGCCTGGCGTCAATGATCTAGCAACATGACAAACCTCGTCCACACTCCTCGCTTGCAACTGAAGAGGCTCTGAAGTCTGAACCGATTCCACACACCGACCTTGCGCCTTTATTTTTTCCTGTACTTGTGGAGAGCCCACGAGAGTTATCATTACATCGCGGACGATGAGGTGAAGGCAGCTGTGAAGTCCTGGATTCGAGAATGGTCGGAAAAATTTTTCTGTGACTGAACGGAAAAGCTTGTTACACGTTGTAAGAAATGTGTTAAGTCTTAACGGTGATAACGGTGAAAAATAAATATACGGTTTTGAAGTTTAAGAATTTTAGTTTAATGTGCTTTTCGCCCTATCTTCCTAATTGTGTTTGTTCGCATTGTATAAAAATATGTGCGTTACATTTCAGCCTACACTCATACGAACAACAGGGCTGATAAATGAAACGATTATGGTTTATAAACGTGCAAAATTATAAATATTACTTTAATTCTGTGTCCTCATTAAAATGTAGGTCTCCTGTGTAACTGGCTGGACAAGCCAGTTCGAAGAATGCACATCCGCGAAAGCAGACATGAGTAATCAGTTCCTTTTCAGTTTCTCACGGCGTTTCTTCCTGAAGCTACGTACACCACTCAACCTATTTGTCGTCCTGTCGTCTTACTGGCTCTTTCCTCTCTCGTGGTCCTGTATAGTGGACAAGAACATTTCGCCTGTATGTGTGTCAAAGTGGTTTATTAGTGTCTCTCGCAGCAGCTGTAACGGTTAACTTCCTCATAATTTCCGCTTCCTGGCAACATACTTCTGCGGTTGAGTTGAGTACCTTCCAGGAAGCAGACCTGTGTAAAACTGTCCGTCGCTACTATATATGGGGCACACACCGCCATGGCACAATGGATCTGTGTTACTGTATTAAACAACTAAAAACCCACCTCGATTGCGAAAAAAGCACCTAGTGTTAAGTGTTAACCCAGGTTTCGGCGTAGATAACTACACCTTCTTCTTGCTGACGCGCTGCGATGTTGAAGGTTTTAAAGATCTGTGTTACGGTCATTGTAAATCTATAATTTGTAGGAGATGAAACCTTTAAGCACAGCATTACGCATGCAAGACGAAATTTTATTAGTTAATCAGAGTTATACACTGAAGTCAGTAAAATTGTCATCGCAGTTGTAAACGACTAGAACTTTCAGAAGAGCACTTCACTTGTGGAATTTCTCACTTGATAAACGTTCGACGAACTGCATCGACCTAAAAAGCGATCGAATGGAAAAATATGAATATTTTAACGTGAACAACATTAGTTCATTGCTTTGTCGAGAGCTTTTCAACTTGTCTACATATCAACTATCATGTGTCTTCTGTAATTCAAGAAATGTCGCATTTCACGTCGAGCGAAAGAAATGTTCGATCTTTTGCTGCAGGTTGTGAATATCTGATGCCAGCGCTAAAGGAATGGAAATCCTTACGCTAACGCGTAACTTAGCTGTGTTGTTACAGGGATTAGCCACAGGGAAGCAGGGAAAAAGCCAGCTAACGGCGTTGGCGGATTTTTCTGTCGCCAGGTAACTGGACTGAATTAATCCTGAAAGTAGATCTCCAGTAAAAACTGTTTCCGCCTTCAGAGATTAGCATTCTATCCGGAGTCATGTCCTTCAAAGCTAAAGCTATCCTGAACCTGAAGGTTGGTGCCCACAACGTAGATACAGGGAATGGGCAAAAATATGGTAACATCGGGAGAAATATGTTGAACATAAATTAAGGCGATCGCCAAGTATTTTGTATTTCAGAACGAACAGCACCTGCGAAATGCCCTCGATACGTTGCAAGTCTCAGACGTGGTCATAACAGTGTTCTGTGTAGTTGTGAGTGCATTATGACCATGCTCCTACAGTGGGTGCTTCCGTAACCAAGGTAACCGAAGTGTTCGGTATGACACCGTATCTAAGATTTATACCGCATGCTGGGAAAACTGAAGAGCATCATCTGCTAAGTCACAACGCGGACGAATATGTATGATGACTGATCGTGACGAACGGTTATTGAAGAGGACTGTGACGAAAAATGAGAGGGCTATAGCTGCAAAAAGCTACGGCAGAACAATGTCGCACTCGCGATCTCTGTCAGCACCAAAACACGAAGGGAGCTGGGTAAGCCGGGAACTGCATTGTGAGCCGGAATTTAATAAACAAAAAAACAAGCCACCAATGATTCAATGGCCGTAATCGGAAAACGTAATGCCGAGGCCATGAAAACTAGACTATGGAGCAATGGAAGAAAGTCATTTGGTCACATGGGTCTTGTTGCACACTGTTTTCTATTGCTGAGCGAGTTTACGTCCCAACACTTAAATATAGCGGGGGTTCGGTGATCATTTGGGCAACCATATATTGGTACACATGGACCACAGGGTTACTCTGCAATGTCGCATTACTGCCTAGGACTATGTGACCATTCTGGCTGATCAGGTCCATGCCATAGTACAGTGTTTGTGCCCGAATGGTGATGCTGTGTTCCAGACGACAGGGGCACCGTCCACACAACTCGCATCGTCTAGGACTGGTTTTGTGAGCACGAGGATAAGTTGTCGCATGTATCCGTGTTACTAAGTTTTCGGGGCTACTTTGCAGAGAAGGGTGCATGTTCGCTATTCACCTCCATCTACGTTATCTGAGCTTTCCATTATTTTGCAGGAAGACTGGTGCAAGAGTCCCTCGAAAACCATACAGAGCCTGCATTTATCCATTTCGAGAAGAGTGGAAACTTTTTCGAATGCTAATGGTTTTCCTACACTTCGTTGGTCATGGCAATGTTGTTTATTTTTGGTCGTTCCTTATTTTTGTCCACTTCCTGTATACACAAGATAGGGTTCCTTTATAACGCAAGGTGATGGTCTACCTAAATTTAAATAGTGCAAATGAGTGTGTAATCATGTGGTGACTTATTATGTTACGCTGCGTGGTCTTGTGTGTGTTCGTCAAGGGTGACTAACTCCACCTCTGGGTTTCCGACGTATAAAAAAAATTAAAAATAAAAAAAAGCATTAAATTAAATTTATTGTCAAATTCAAGATCAACAAAGCTACATTCATACACGTCCCTGTAACTTTATTCAGGTATGTGAAACACAATCATGAGAATGAAATAAACATCATTCTCTGACATTAAATAAAGTTATCACAAGTGTGTAGCACCAATGTTGTTTAGTAGTAAGTATGCAGACTCTCAAATGCACTATCATTCGACATACATTAACACGCCAAGTGATGCAACTCACGTAAAAATTATAAACAAACCATCCCCATACACGTGTACGCCAGATGCCAGATTTGAATATAGTGTCTTCTACTGTTCACGCGCACGCCGTATATTTGTTGTTCACAAACGTGTGCAATTCAGAATTTAAACTTTTTATTACTTGAGAAACCAGAATATGCAGAACATGGCAAACGCACTGAATGCATGGAATCACTTGTGACTACTATTTTACAAGCCGTGCGGCTACCGTAGTCTGAGGCGCCTTGCCACGGTTCCCGCGCCTCCCCCTGTCGGAGGTCCGAGTCCTCCCCCGTGTGTGTGTGTGTGTGTGTGTGTGTGTGTGTGTGTGTGTGTGTGTGTGTGTGTTCTTAGCGTAAGTTAGTTTAAGTTAGATTAAGTAGTGTGTAAGCCTAAGGACCGATGACTTCAGCAGTTTCGTCCCACAGGAACTTACCACAAGTTAAAAAAAATACCATTTTACAAATTAACAGAAAAATTACAGGGAGGTACATGCAGCATACTTGTTGCGGCTGGTCGCGACAATATTGTCGATCTAAGGCAACACTACAAGCGAAACAACATTTAATCTTACAGAGAACACAATACACAACTTTTGCAATAGAGAGCCTAGTAATATTTAGCAGTCCGTTTCAAAAATCTCCGCTTTTGCTGCACATCACCTCGTTGCAGGATTCTGAAATAGTCTGGCGATTTTGAAGCTCCGTGCTGGTATCTGACCATTGTGAGTTGAAAATAATGTCTCCACACGCGTCATGCATCTGTTCCAGGTAACGATACGACTCCGTACTCTCGTTGCTGTCGACGGGAGGGAGATGTGGCTGAATCGCAGTTCCAGGGAATACACCAGTAGTTCCCAACCTTTCTGAGACTACTACTACTACTACTACTACTACTGAATGCAATCAGATATGCTGATACCCCCCCCCCATCCCCCCCCTCTCCCCACCATCAACAACATCATTGCGACTTGCTGTCAACTATCGCCGTAGACTCTTTGATTTAAATGTTTAGACCCTCTTTTAACTACAATCTATCGTAGATCCCTGGATCAAAAACCGTGCCCTGAAGTTAAAAGAAAACACAGCTCACACCCATCTACAAGAAGGATCGTAGAAGTGATCCACTAAACTTCCGTCCAATATCCTTAACACCTATCTTAGAACATATTCCGAGCTCAAACATAATGAGGTATCTCGAATGGAAGGACCTCATCCATGCCAACGTGCATGGATTCCGGAAACATCGATCATGTGAAACCCAACTCGCAAGTTTCTCACATGATATACTGAAAGCTTTGGATCAAGGCAGTCAGGTAGAGGCAGTATTTCTCGATTTTCGAAAAGCATCTGACTCAGCACCACACCTTCGCTTACTGTCAAAAGTACAATCATAAGTATCACGTGAAAATTTTGACTGGATTAAGGACTTTTCGGTAGGGAAGACGCAGCATGTTATCTCTGACAGTCATCTTCTGATGTCTTAGTAACTTCGAGTGTGCCCGAAGGAACTGTGTTGGGACCCTTGCTGATCATGTTGCATATTAATCACCTTGCGGACAATATTAATAGTAACCTCAGATTTTTTCACGTGATGCAGGTATCTGTGATGGAGTACTGTCTGAAAGAACTACATAAATATTCCGTGATATCTTGATAAAATTGGTACAAAACTGGCCTCTTGCTTTAAATATTCAGAATAGTACAACTGTGACCTTCAAAAAACGAAAAAACGTAATATCCTATGATCTTAATATCAATGAGTCACAGTTGGAATCGGCCAGTTCATACAAATACCTGGGTGTAACACTTTCTAGGGACACGAAATGGAATAATCACATAGACTCTGTTGTGGGGAAAGCAGGTGCTAAATTTCGATTTATTGGTAGAATATTGGGGACGTGCAATAAGTCTACAAAGGAGATTGCTAACAATACTCGTTCGACCCATTCTAGAATATTCCTCAAGTGTGTAGGACCCGTACCAAAACTGACTAACAAGTGATGTTGGCTCTGAGCACTATGGGACTCAACATCTGAGGTCATCTGTCCCCTAGAGCTTAGAACTACTTAAACCTAACTAGCCTAAGGACATCACACACATCCATGCCAGAGGCAGGATTCGAACCTGCGACGTAGCAGTCGCGCGGTTCCGGACTGAAGCGCCTTGAACCGCTCGGTCACCGAGGCCGGCATATTCAGAGAGACGTATTTGTAATACTTGAATTACATGTATTATTAAATATAATACGAGACACAACATAATAAAAGTAGGAAAAATATTTATATAGATTATTTTTGTTTTAACTGCATAGAACGCACGCTGTACGCGGTGATAATTGCTCAAAAACACACACACACACACACACACACACACACACACACACACACACAGAGAGAGAGAGAGAGAGAGAGAGAGAGATATTCAGCCATCAAGATGGAGAATACTTAAACTTGTGGAACGTGTGAATGTGACGGCTAACAGAAACCTCTCAAACTAGGAGCGCGTTCTGAAAAGTAATGTCTCCGAAATTTTTATGTGAAAACCTTAAGGCTACGTCACAAGTGTTACGAAAATAACATTCGCCAGTTACCCTGACGACGAACGTATTTGTCACACCGAGACGAGCTTCATGATACCGTAAAGTGTAGAATCTCTGGCTTTGTAGACGGTGCCACAGCCACACTTCTACTTGCACCGCTTAATCACTATCGAACTGACGCCCTGTAAGCAGTTCTTAAGTTTTGGAAACAGATGAAAATCGGAAGAGACCAAGTCGGAACTGTACGGGGGAAGATCGCCGACAGTGTACCCAAAGCGTCGGAACGTTGCCAATGTCGCAACGCTCGAATGGTCTGGCATTGTCATGCTGCAGGAGAGGATTCTCCTTGTGTGGAGGAACTCTTCGAATTAGTGACTCGATTACAGCACGCTGGTTCTTACGCACCAACATAGTTACGTTACAGACTGCCACGTTATACACTACAATTTGGAGTCTTCTAGCGGCAGAGGGCTGCAAATACGCCGACATGAAGAATGATGATGCAGAATGACAATACCATGGGTCCGAATCCAGGTCAAAGCATAGGTCCCCCTGTAACTGGCTGGGTAATTCAGTTCAAAAGGTCGGAAGGCAACGGCACACCTCCAATAGGACCATGCTTAATACAGCACTGTGGTGTTCAATACAGATAAATGACTGCTTTATTTTTTATGTTAATAATGTTTCACTGAAAAAGCTTACGAGTTTTCACATGAAAAATTCAGAGGAATAATTGTTCGCCACGCCATCGTAATAACGTAAACCGTGTCATTTATCAATCTTCATTATACATGATATTATTAGTTTAGCACCATTAACCCTCCGAGCCCCAGTACCATACAAAAATAATTTTAAAAATCTTCGCAAAATAGTCCTTAATCGTCGTTGTAAGCAACAAATACAAGAAGAAATTGTCAAAAAGTGAACAACCCATAGTTTCAAGAAGGTGGTTTTACTCTGGAACCACTGGCACATAAGCGTTCAACCACCCATCATTTGCGGAGATATACTCGAAAGCAATTTCAAATTTTTCCTGGACACAATCCCACAGCCGAAATTCCCCAACTCATACTGCTTAAAACATGATATATACCTAAATAACAAGCAAAAATGGCCCTAAAATTTAATAAATTTACATCAAAAGTACATACTCTTCCACTGGTTTCATTTCGAAAACACTCTTAAAAGCAGCAACACAAACTGAAATTTACGTTACAATTGCTTTAGACAGTCTTCCACAGTCTATGGCCTCAATATGATCAGTATAAATCATATATCAGTCTTCTACAATATCATATATCACAGTCTTCTACAATCACAGAGCACAATCTCCGCGCGACTTTTGCTTTGAACGCTGTGACGGCGACAATGCACTACATTCGTAGAAGTGCCTCTGCGTACCATTACATTACGTCTTTTGCAATCGCACTGGTTGTTTCATGAAAAAGGCACTGGTACTTCAATAATAATGTGGTTTTGGGCGGAGACCATTGGGACTCAAAGGGTTAAACTGATACATATTATCTGCGTTTAAAACACATTAGCAAAACCAGCATCAATACATATCTATCTTGAACCGAATGTCTCACGAAGACAGCGAGCAAGGCGCAAAACACATAAGCAAGAAGTATTCAAAAAGCACGAAAGTAACGCTGTTCTCAACGAGTAGGTTGTTTAGAACACCGCCGTGCTTTACTTGGCATGAGCCATTGCCTTCCTCCGATTTTTTGAACTGCCTTACACAGCTAGATATAGGCGGATTACGAACCATGGTGCAGCTCGGCAGTTTTCACGTTTTCAATGGGAAAACAAACAATAACTGACAGAAAAAAGGCCGACTTCATAGATTAGCATCTGATACTTAGCGACTGATACAAACAAGCATGAAAGAAGAATTGGGATTAACGACGACCACGAGATCAATAAATGCGGAGCACATGCTCCGACTCGGGAAGAAAATCGCTCGCTCCCTCGCCGCTGAACCATACCAGCATTCGCGTCCAGCGATTTAGGGAAAAAACTGGAAAACCTAATTCAGGATGGCCGGACGGGTATCTAACTGCTGTTCTACCGAGCCCTGCACCGTACGATTGCATTACCAGGCTTCGTTATTATTATAAGTACAGGAACTGACGGATATTTGACTTTTGCGAAGAAACTTATTATTTACGAAGAATAGTTGAAACTTATTACGCTCATGGTGCCGACTCCAATACCAGGTTTCCTCTTTACATTCACTCCACAGCAGTAATCACTAACTCCTTCGAGATTCCAGAGGAAATCAGACCACGCAAAAAAAATTTCAAGTACATTGGCTCGAGCGGTACACCATACTGAACACGGTAGATGTTCCCCTTCAGTCGAGAGATCGACTTATCGGATGTAAACCAAATTTCAATTACGCAGTTCTATAAATAAATAGTTCTAAGCACCTCCTTGAAAAGCACGGCTGACGTTTTTCGAAATGCATCACTGTGTGTTTCAAGTGACCACCCCCTCCTCAGAATTTTATTCGGAATTCACCTAATACTGACGGACTGTTACTAACATGACACTGTTGCCACTAGCACGTCTTCAATACTTTTATTTGGAACAGAAACAACCTGTACTGGTGCTCGCTCTGAGAAGAATCAGTGCTTTCCCACGTTTGTGGAAGCGAAATGCACTGACGCGTTATCACGTTTCAGGCGCAACGTATCGTTATTTGCTCACCTGCGACGACAGACAGAACGCGTGCTCGTTGTCAACTGGTTCTTGCTACTAACGAAAAGAAAAGTAAGAAACTTAACGATGCGACGCCTTGCGTGACAGTTAAGTGCTCTAAGCGCGACGTACAGCTGTTTGTTGGCACTTGGTCTGTTTTGTTTACGGGCAAGTTGACTGGCATCACTCAGTGCACGGCCTTGAGCTTTTAACGACACGACACGCACGCAGGTGTACAAATGTAACACTGAAGAACTGCGACACGCAGCAGCATCAGTTTTCACCCTGTGGAATAAAACCAAAAAATTCCATGAAAAGAGAAAAAAATGGTCTGTATGATAAACAATCGTCAAGGGTTGGAAGAAAGGAACTAACAAATTGGGTTCATCTTGCTAACCAAATGATAAATGAGGCATGTAAAACCTCTCGGCTTGCAGACTAATATTACCATTGAGAACTTTTAATTTATACCATACTGACTAATACATGGATGGGGTCTCTTATCATAAACGACGGAAAAACAGCAGTACACTTGGTTCATTTACTTCTGCCCTAAGAATAACGGCCGACGGCGGTGGCCGAGCGGTTCTACGAGCTTCAGTCCGGAACCGCGCAGCTGCTACGGTCGCAGGTTCGAATCTTGCCTCGAGCATGAATGTGTGTGATGTCCTTAGATTAGTTAGGTTTAAGTAGTTCTACGTTCTAGGGGACTGATGACCTCAGATGTTAAGTCCCATAGTGCTCAGACCCAATTGAACCATTTTTAAGAATAACACCAACTTTGGGAAGATAGAATTCAGTGCATATTTCGAATATTTCATTCAGTACATGTTGACGACATAATACCGAAGAGCAACTTGACACTTAATAAAACGAAAGCACATTTGTGTGTGTGTGTGTGTGTGTGTGTGTGTGTGTGTGTGTGAGAGAGAGAGAGAGAGAGAGAGAGAGAGAGAGAGAGAGAGAGAGAGAGAGAGGCGATCAACGTCGGGGTCATCACCGTCCTTACGAAAATTAGTAGAAGGAATGGAGTGTATTACTGAGATAATGCTTCCTGGAATTCCGAAATACTTTTATTGAAAGATATGCAGCAACATTTTCTGACCTCCCATTACTATATGATGTAATTTCCCAAAATCCCCACGCCTCCACTTATAACAGACATCGAGGTGACAAAAGTAATCGGACAGCGATACGCAAATATACAGATGGCGGTAGTATCGTGTACACCAAGTATAGAAGGGCAGTGCGCGCTGGTAAAGCTGTCATTTCTACTCAGGTTATGTATGAGAAAAGGTTTCCTGGCCGCATGACGAGGATGAACATACTTTCAACACGAAATGGTAGTTGGAGCTAGACGAATGGGACATTCCATTACAAAATTGTTTGGGAATTCAATATTCTGACATCCACAGTGTCAAGACTGTACCGACAATACCAAATTTCAGGCATTACCTCTCACCACGGACAACGCAATAGCCGACGGCCTTCACGTAACGACCGAAAGCAGCGGCTGTTGTGTGGATTCGCCAGTGCTAACATACAAACAAGTCTGAGTGAAATAATCGCAGAAATCAATGTTGGACGTACGATGAACGTATCCGTTAGGACAGTGCGGCGACATTTGGTGTTAATGGGCTATGGCAAAAGACGACCGACGTGATTGCCTTTGCCAACAGCACGACATCGCCTGCAGCGCTTCTCCTAGGCTCGTGACCATATCGGTTGGACCCTAAAAAACAGGAAAACCGTGGACTAGTCAGATGAGTCCCGATTTCAGTTGGTAACAGGTGATCGAGGGTTCGAATGTGGCGCAGACTCCTCGAAGCCATGGACCCAAGTTGTCGACAGGATACTTTGCAACTTGGTGGTGCCTTCATAATGGTTGTGGACTATGTTTACACAGAATGTACTGGGTCCCCTGGTCCAAATGAACCGATGATTGTTTATGTTCGGCTACATGGACACTATCTGCGCCGGCCGCGGTGGTCTCGCGGTTAAGGCGCTCAGACCGGAACCGCGCGACTGCTACGGTCGCAGGTTCGAATCCTGCCTCGGGCATGGATGTGTGTGATGTCCTTAGGTTAGTTAGGTTTAAGTAGTTCTACGTCTAGGGGACTGATGACCTCAGATGTTAAGTCCCATAGTGCTCAGAGCCATTTGAACACCATCTGCAGCCATTAAGCTACGTCATATTACCTAACAGCGATGGAATTTTTATGGATGACAATGCGGCATGTCAGAACACTCTGGACAATTCGAGTGAATGATTTGGCCACCCAGATCGCCCGACATTAATCCCATCGAACATTTATGAGACGTAATCGAGAGGTCAGTTCGTGCAAAAAATCCTGCACCGGCAATACTTTTGCATTTGTGGACGACTACAGAGGCAGAACGGCTCAGTATTTCTGCAGGGGACTCCCAACGACTTGTTGAGTCCACGTCACGTCGAGTTGCTGTACTACGCCTGGCGAAAGGAGGAATCCCACGAGTTTTGTCACTTCAGGACGTATGTTAAAAAAAAAATGTTTAACCAGTACTGCAGTGCACTATTCTAATACACCGGCTTTACACAGTAAACAATTTGCACAGCATGATACGACAACAAATCCGAGTTTAACAACTTCCACAATGAATTACTTAATAACACACAAGTCCTCAAAAAGTTTAAAGTGCACGCTGGAACTGCACTGCTGGAGTGTGATAACATGATAGCGCTCTAAACTAATCACAGCAACATTACCTGTCGCAGGGGCGATCACTTAGTCATTGTACAAGGCGCGTGGCATGAGCGACGTCGGAAGTTTTGAGGCCGCCGCGTATCTTTCCAGCATCGGCAGCTAGCGACCTCCGCTCTGGACAGCGCCACGCCGTGGCAGGGTCTCGTCCTGCTCTACGGCTGTTTGATTAAACCACTGAGTAGAACCCAAGCAATAAATCGCACTCTAAACTCTCTCTCCGCCATATACAATAGGAAATGCACTTTATATAAAAAAAAAAGTGGGCGAAACAGTCCACACGTCACCGGCCGAAGACCCGGCCAGAGAATGACTGCCTCGCCACGGCCCCAGTCCAGACATGAACCGCGGTCGCTGCAAGTAGCAGACAGCACGTGCCGTCTGAAGGGAAACGACCTAACAAAAGCGGGAAACCTCTCCCCGTCAATAAGAACCAAACTCTCATCCATTCCCGCCCCCTTTTATAACCAGAGATTCGTCAGTCTTTACGCCAATTAACCACCTATGGGTAACATCCACACACAAACGTGACAAATACTGGTTAACCAATGCAGCACAGCAAAATTAACGGGCAGTACCAGGTATAAACTAGCCGACCAACCGGTAACGCAGGGGAGCCGTACTGCAGACTAAACGCAAACAAACCCAAACAAAAGCTTTACACAGTGATTGATTGATTAATGACCAATCGACCACATATGACGGACGATCTTGGCATGTTACAGGTACAGACGCTGCAGCAGGCACAGGAGACTTCGCAGGTGCCCAGGTCAGCGAAAGGAGGGACACTCTTTATGACGACCTACGCTATGAGAACGGTATCGGGCATTTCCCGATTCCCTAAAACTAAGAACCACCCTACGGTTGCAAGATCTATCGCAGATTGCAAGAAAACTGCTACTGCTCTTACTTCGCGACCAGACTAACGCAGAGAATTTTCCCTTGGCACTTCCCCCCCACCCCCCCACCCCTCTGCCCTTTAAACCGCTACCCCTCGTTCCCTTTTCGTCCACTGTCTATCTCCTCGATGCGACCTTGTTAGTGGGTAATTCTACCCGGACGCACAGGTAACTTAACGGCCCCACATCCCGTGAAGTCCACCATTAGTAACCAACAAATACAGTGGCTCAGTAGGTCTTTCGAGATGGTCACCACGTCGATGTCGGACTGGATGGGCGCCAATTACCCTTTTTTGTCTTGATACAGACTCTGTAGGCAGAGGGGCGCGTTTCTGCCATTGCGCGCATGACGTCAAAGAGGAACCCTTCGCCCACATTTGTATATTGGAGACTGTGTGCTTCCGTGTTTTCGTTTAGTTATTTTTGTATAGTAAGTGATTTAGGAATGAAAGCAATGACGTGTTGTGCTGTAATTCTCCCATTCGCAACACTGAAAGTAATGATGTAGTGCTTCATGCTTTCTCTCACATCCCAAGTCTGCCGAAGAGTTGGCTGTCGAAATACTGTAGGAAAGACGCCGTGAATGCTGCAAATGCTAGAATATGCTCTCCTCGTTTCAAAGGAACTGAGTATATTGCAGATTTGTTGAATTTCCGGCATAATTGTGTCTTGCAGTAGTAGCGCCAGTAATGGCACACCACGGTTCAGAGCACTTCACATCCACAGACGGATGAGGTGTGCCTATAATGTACATTTACAGATCAAGTTGTTTGCAATGGTTCAAATAAATCCAGTTTAGAGAATTCCGTACTGGAGTTACACAGGAGAAATGCTCATATGAAAACATGAGCATGAAACTGAGAGCACATAATAATGAACTTAGAAGTCAGTTCTCATCAACGAAACGACGTCTTCACGATGAAGAAAGTAATAAAAATGCACTTGTTTCTCGTGAAATTAATCGAATAATTGGGCAAACTATTTTCGCCCAATCAAATCAGAAATTTATTACATGGGTCAAAGCGGGCTCGATGGGTTTAAGAGAACATTTGCAAGTCTATTACTTTACCCGCCGTTTCGCACAAAAATTATAAATTTTCTCAGGGAAAAGCTCGGATAACTTCTACCAGTAGTATCAACCTTGCGTTCTTGGATAAACCCAGATATTTTGAAGGATGTTTTAATTAGGTTAGCTACTTCAAATACTGTTTATCAATAAGGTACTTGTATAATTTCTAGCGTGAAAACAACAGTGTCCACCTATCAGCTGAAATTCTTTCAAACTTGCGATGAATACTAAATGAAAACGAGCGTTATACAGATCTTGTATACTCGTTGCAACTTTTCCCAGTGCCAACTTAAAAACTTGCATCCCTATTTCGAACGTTCACACTGACAGGAAACTGCAGAAACAGACTACACTCTGCGCTTCTTTTCTTTTGATACTTTAATTTGCAGTGTGTTTGAAGGCTGGTCAAGTTACAGTATGTGAGAGTAACGTTCTAGCAATAGCAGGCTACCAACTTACGTTTCATTATTGCAGTACAAACTAGAACATACCACAAATACCCTTGCATAAACGCCGGCACACATGTTATAGGGATATTCCCACAGCAGATGCCGTTCCTTACTGACGTCACAGCGTCAGCCAAGAATGGCAAAGAACACTTACTGCGCAATCTTCTGTTTTTATTGACCTTGCTGCGTAGTAATAGGAAGCAGCAAAGGTATCGTACTTAGAAATTTATGGTAAATATCCAGTAGTGATGTTGAACACTATAGCTGGAAGCAGTAACTACGTACGTGTATGGATCTGGAGCGACCTAATACATATTCTGGGTCAGGATTCATTTGCAGGAATGTACTTCATCGTCCACAAACGACATGAGCTACAAAGCACCCATTATATCTACCTTTCTCTTTTAAGAGTAGTTACACATCGGCTTGAGACCCTCCATTTAATCGAGACATATTAACGTGTACATCACAACACATAAAGAATGTCCAGTGACCTGGGCAAATAGCACTATACATGGCGATTCGAAAAGGACTCTACAACTTTGGAACGATATAGGAATTTATTGAAATTACTTAAAGAATCGGTATATGTAATTTTGTAGCGAACGACCTCAAGTTTCACATAACAGTGTGAAGTGTGATTTTGGTTCGATGTAACTATCATTTGTGATGCGGTAAACAACCCATCGGTAGTCAATTTCTTCCCCTACACGTTGCAGTAAACCGAGAGAAACTCGTGCAACGGTAGAGTAGATTTGGTTTTTCAGGTCGGCTAAATTGCACGGTAGGGAAGGAACTTACTAGCACACACTGTCCTTAATGAAACCCCCAAGGAAAGAAATCCAGTGGTAAGTCTGAGGTGCGAAATGGCCGTGCGAGCGACCCTTCACAGCCAATCCACCGATCTGGGAAGCGATTATCTAGGAAACACGGAACTTACGCCAAGAGTTACGCTGGCGCTCCTGGAGGCGGTACGGGGTACGGATTCTCTACGAGAATCAAACGCGAGGTTGTTTGCTACAAAACGACACGTCTACCTATTCTGTAAGTTATCGCAAAAAAATATCTGTGTATCATTCCGATGTGTTTTTGACTCATCCTATATACACCACATAAAAATGTCCTCAGTCTAATAAGCGTAAGCATTTTGTCAAGCATTAGCCGAAGGGTCTTACCAGGCTGGAATAGCGAAAGAGGTGTGCGATCGTCACATGATCGCGGGATGGTCACGAACAAGAACAAGAACAACAACAACAACAACAACACGTGTGGACACTGGGGACTACTTCATGCACGTCTTTTTAAGAAGTGCATTTATATCCAACGCTATGGCGGAGTGTGTGTTTGGTGTGCGATTTATTGCTTAGGTGTTACACGGTGGTACGCCGTCAGCTACAGCGCAGCACGATATATTTATTGCTATTTTCTATGTAGTTCCACAGTTATGCTGCTGATGTTTCATCTCACTGCCAGTGTTCAACTTTTACAGCATTCGCTGTTCTACTATGTAGTGTGATTCTGACACTTAGAAGAGAAGTGAGTGGGCAATATTCTTTTTTCCTCCACATTCCTTGCTCTCTTCACTTTTGTTCTGCCATTATCGAGAAAGCTTCACAAACTTAATTGTCCCTTCGTCTCGCGACCACACTAGAAAAATTGTTGATAATAATAAACCTTATATTAAATTATTATTATTATTATTTATAAGAATAACCACAAACAAATATGCTCCTTTCGCTTTGCAAACAGACAACAAATGAAATTCCTACAGTTCCAGAGCATCATCACGTGCCTGGAGGAAGCGGGTCCAGTGATGACTGCAGACTGGAACAATGAACCCCAAAGTCTTATCTTTTATCTCATCCTGAGATAAGGAAACAACAGGCCCATTGCCCCCGTTCTCCCTTTGATCTACTACTCATCACACTGAATAGACAATTTTTCTAAGTCGTCCTCTATTCTCCTACAATCACTTACCGACGACACTTTCTCGTACAAACGGCGTAATCAGCAAAGAGTCTCAGATTGTTGCTCACTCTATCCGTCATATCATTTACGTACACAGAGAATAAGAGAGCTCCTATCACACTTCGCTGGCGCACACATGACAATAACCTTGTCTCTGATTAACACTCGCCGCCCAGGACAACTTACTGGGTTTTATTACTTAAAGATATATGGCGTGTTATTCGATAATGTTCGAATACGCGGCATTTTAAACCGTAAACCATGTATAAAGACAATTCTTAAGGATTCTTTACGTGGAATGCATGAGGAGAAGAGACAGTTTTCAGAAGTACGTTCTGCGAGCTAGTACTCCTAATTGATGTGGTTGATTGGCTAAGTCCCATGCTAGAAATCCATTGGTTTGATATTCGACCACCATTCGGACATGGAATTTTCATCCATCACGTATCGCATCTGGCAATGATTTTTAACGTTAAAAATACTGAGTTGGTCTTGTGGTTCGGAGTCCACGTTAAACTGTAGGTCCCTCCATAAAATGTCGGGCTGACTCAATGTTTGGAAGAAAGATATGGGCATGTGACCTCCAAAAGGCGCATTTATATGAAAGCACTGCGATGCTATAAACCAACCTTTGATTTGATGGTAGTTTTACTTTAGACCTAATTAACTCAATTCTCCTGTACAGATTAATTCTTCGTGCACATATTTAAATACGAGATGGTAAGTAGTTAAGTGAAGCACGTCATATCAGGTCGAAAAATAGCTAAGAAAAAAGTTTTATATCTAACGAGGCGACTGCCAGTGTTCAACTTTTACAGCATTCGCTGTTCTACTATGTAGTGTGATTCTGACACTTAGAAGAGAAGTGAGTGGGCAATATTCTTTTTTCCTCCACATTCCTTGCTCTCTTCACTTTTGTTCTGCCATTATCGAGAAAGCTTCACAAACTTAATTGTCCCTTCGTCTCGCGACCACACTAGAAAAATTATGTCACCGACAGTAAAGACGCCGTATAGTGATTTTGAGCTAACAGAACTAACCCACCCGTGATCTACTGAAAGAACACAAAATGTCTGTTTCCAGTTTCTGTGGATTTGTATAGTCGCATCAATCCCAACAGAAAACCGAGTATGCCTGGCTGTTGTTGGTTGATCAGACTTGCAGTCACTTTTTTATTATTTCCCTCTTTATCAGGATAGCTGAAGTCAAACAGAATCGCTAGGTAATGAGTTCACTGGAGTTTCTTCGAGACGCCATATAATATCTATTATCTCGCAAAATGACAAAATCAAAGAAGTGCGATTTTCTTTGCGATATTTATACAGACGCTAAACGCTTTCATACCTAAACAAATTAGAAAAAAAAACATTTATTTAGGGTATGATGGAACACACTGTATTACTGATCATTATGTTACAGACACAAAACATTTAAAATATTAAATTTAATTTCTCAGTCCAGTCAACTACTACGATTTGACTCACAGACAAGAATGGATGTAAACTAAAAAAAATCGATTTCTGACACTCAAATCGTAAAGCTTTGAACTAGAGTCTGGAACAAGCCCACCCGCACAGAAAAATAAGAATCTGATAAGGTCAAATAAAGCTGCTCACCGGATCATCTCCCTATTACGATCTTCTAGAACAAATCGCCAAGAAAGCTTGTAATGCAGGAATTGAGAAAAGCCAAAGTTAATTCCAGTATACTCAGAATATTTTGTAATGCACTAAGAAGCACAAAAGCTGGGAAAGCCTCTGGGACTGATGGTATCCATAACGAACTTACTGGTCCTCATCCTCGCAATGTTCTTTAGCGGCATTCTGAAGATTGGACGTACGCATTCCTAAAGAGCTGAAGGAAATAGATAATCGCAATAAGTAGGAAAACCAACACGCTAAGCAGTTTCCTGTCACCACACAGCTCCCCTTAGTTGTTGTTAGTAACTGCTGGAAAGAGTACCTAATTCGAATTTATCAGGTTTTCAACGACACAATCTGACTTTCGAGTAGACCTTATGGAATGACCACTCGACTTTCTTCATAGATACTGGATTTTAAGGCCACTGCCCAACTAACAAAAAAATCTTTCTGTATTCTCAGACATGAGAAGACGAGTATTCACAACAAATAATGTGGTGCAAAAAATGCGAAAAAATAAAATACTTCCTTTTTTCTCAGAGACAGAGCAGTATTATTGATGTACATAATTATTTCATTTCACAGTAAGGCATTTAAAAAATGGAAACACGAAATAAGATGTTTTTATTTAAAAACTAAGGTTCAGTATTTGTTAAACAACACATTTGCTAATAAATGTGGACTTTAAATGAAAGTGAAAAAATTGGTACCAACGAGACTCGAAAAACCGACTACACGATTATGAGACTTCAAGGCTACGCACTCAGTTACTGGAAACTGTATTAGTAACTTTGAGATTTCTATTAGTTAACTGCTGGACGTGGCCTCAAACGGCGAGAGAGGGGGGCATACATATTGCACCCAAGAACATTGTCGAACATGATCGTTTTGGTGGTCCACGTTTTATGCTGTGGGGAGGCATCATGTCGGACGGATGTGTTGATCTCCAAATCTTTGAAGACGGTACCCTCACCGGTAGACGTTACTGTGACATTATACTCCTTCCTCATGTGCGTCTTTTCGGCGGTACATTCGGCCCTGACTTCACTTTAATGGGTGACAATGCACGACCGAATGGAACTGCGCAGATAGAGCAGCTCTTGGAACGGGAGGATATTCGGAGAATATACTGGCTTGCCCGTTCTCCCGCGTTCGATGCCATCCAGCACGTGTGGAATACGTTGAAAAGACGTACTGCAGCACGTCCAACGACCTTCTGCATCTCCAGCAGTTGTCAACCGCGCTGATGGAGGATTTAGGAACGTCCGAACACAAGAACTGCTTAGCAACCTTGTAATCAGCACGCGAACACGTTGCAGAGCATGCACTGCTGTCCGTGGTGATTAAATGCCGTTTTAATTACCTTGTCCCGACTTCTGTAAAATCCAGGGGACCTTCGTAAGTCGCAGTGACTTCAATATCATTATTTTCTTTCAATAAAAGTGTCATTTCTGTTCGTCTTATTGCGTATTTCTTTCGGTTACCTAATGTACAAACCTGTAGCAGTTCTTTCTATGTATGCTACAAGTTTCATCGAGCTATGTTACTTCGCAGTAACATCATGCGAAAGGTACTTTCGTCCTTAAAGGGTCAATTCGTATGGTCCCGTTGACAGAAAAGTGCTTTGTTCCACAGAAATTATATATCCTTTTAACCTGATGGCCTACTTTTAATTCTATTCGCTGTTCTCAGCTTTGGTGTCCACTTGTTTCTCACTCTGGTACTTAATAGAGTTCTTCGTACCTTTCAGTTCATCACTCTCTGTCTAATTCCGTTCCGATCCAGGCGGGCCGCTAATTTGCATTCGCTTCTTTTGCCGATGTACAGGTCTAGATTGCTTCCTGATCAACACGATCATATAGCTGTATCACCGAGCGAGTTGATGCAGTGGTAAACAATGGATTCGAATTCGAGAGAAGGGCGGTACATACCCTATCTTTTTCCTGACCGCAAATGCCGGGATAATTCCATGAAAGGCGGCGCTCGACTTGCGTGTTCATCCTTCCCAGTCCAAGTTTCTGCTTCGTCCACAATGCCCTCACCGCAGATGGGTATACCAAACTAACATTCCTTCTTCCTCACTCCTTTTTTAGCGAGCATCAGCAACATCGGAGTCTTCACTAACTATCACGTGCACATTTTGAGCAAAAGCTGGAAAGGACTTGACTGTGCAATAACCACTGACTCTGAAATTTGGTTAGAGCTTCAAAACGGGCACGAAAACTCTGCATGTAAGCTCTTCGAATACGAATTCTTTCATTATGCTCGTCTGCTAACGCTCTTGAACTGCATCTGCAATAGTCAACTCATCCACAGATTGAGCACTCAGTTGAACGACAAATTGCTGTTGAGGAAAGGTTCAGCAGGAATAAAATTTCAGGAGTTCAGGTGGCAGTGTATCCCCCCTACCCCACCCTTCTGTGAAAGGATAAAGCAACTTACGTCGCCGTAAGCCGGAATCAGGGAATCCCAGCAGCGCGAGCGTTTCTCTTGGGGAAACCCTGAAGTTTCGTGCGTCTTGTTTGAGTCGTTATCGCAACCGCCAGCCTGTAAATGTTGCAGATCGGGGAGTCGTAAATTCACAAGACAAATTGTCGAGCAATCTCGAGATCAAAGCTGCAGCAGATTAATGGCTGAAATGACCATGAACGATACCCATTGTCAAGAATGGAAAGATATCCGCTAAACAATAATCAGCCCCCTCATGAAATCAGTGTTGCCAAATAACTCTTTCTTTGCACTAAGAAATTAAATCAACTACTCTCGCTGCTGATGCAAAGAAATCACTCAGTCGAGTTATGTTGAAAGGTCATTGCTACCAGACTCTTGCCAGGCAATGCTCCGACGTCAGCATTCATCAAAATTGCTTAGTGCTGTGTGACTTGACTGGTTGCTGTCGAATCGATCTAACTGTCATGAATACCGCTTCTACCCATAGTCAAGAGTTCCTTAAGTTAATGAAAATCGAAAGGTGCAACAAAGAAATTTAAAAAAGCATTTATGCACTTTTCACAGACAACGTCTTTGACGAATAAACTCTATGTACACGTGAGCGTACCACTGTCACTTTCTCCCTTTCTCTTCAGTCGCGAATGGTTCGCAGAAGGAACGACTGTTGGTTAAGTCTCCGTGTAAACTCGAATATATCTTACCTTCAAGTTCTTTTCACCAGCCTTCCGTATGAGGAAGCTGGTGACTCTACTAAGAACGTACGTTCTCGTAAACCCTGACAGTAAATCAGACCCTGATGCAGAACCTCTGTTTCTTTGTCTGACACTGGAGTTGGCTCGTCTTCGTCACGCTTTCGCGCTTGCTAAATGACTGTTACGAAACGCGCAGCTTTCCTTTGGATTTTTTACTATTTTCTCTATCAGTCCTATCTGGTACCGATCGCAGACTAACGACAAATATTGTCGAAGCGTGTTTTTTAAGTTACTTCCTTTGTTGATGGATCACATTTATTGAGGATTTTTTTAATGACTCAGTTTGGCATCCGCCATAGCCGCGATTAATTTTATACGGTTGTTCCACTTTAAATCGCTCCGTATGTATACTTTTATCAAAGCAACTGCTTCCAGTGATTGTTCTGCAACCGTGTAATCATACAATACATATACATGCATAATAGTTTGCCTCTGTTTATGCTGAGCGCCAATTACCGCTCCCTGCACCAAGTGTCGATCATCTGCACGTTTTCCAACAGTACGCTACAATTTTCTAGTGTTCTCTGTTCACGAAACATCATTAACGAAAATGCCGATGGAACTTGGACTTTATCCTCTACGTTATGTATACATACAGTGAAAAGTAATTTACCTACAGCACACCTTTGGAGTACGCAGGATGTAATTTTACATCTGACGGTCCCTCTCCGTTAAGAATGCGTTCTGTTAGCTAGAAACACTTCAGGGCAATGAGACGCTGGTCTGAAATCCCGTACGCTAATTTTTGTTCATTAGGTGGCAGGGTGGACTGTATCTAACGCCTTCTGGAAGTTAAGGAACGCGGCACCAACCTGTGCGCCGGCATCTACTGCTTTCTGGTTCTCGTACACAAATAGAGCGAGCTGGGTTTCACACGATCTCAAATGACTGCCCGTGAAGCAAGTGGCATATCACACAGCATAGTACTCAAATGCGCGCAGGAACGTAATAAAAGCAGCTACAGTTAGATAGTGGTGCAGACAACATCGAAGAAAATAATTTTCATTACAAGTACGTGTGGAATACGCGAAGTCTTTAAAAAAAGTCGTATGGCATTGTTGTTTAACCGCCTGATCGGAAAGAGTATTCCTCCTCCGCAAACAATGGCCCCGTTCCTCATCTATACCCTGTGAAAATTAATGAACTGCAAAGCAGGGAGTACTCCCATTGTACCAGTTATTAGGGATTCTTCCTACCACATTCACGAATCGGACGCGGGAGGCATGATTTTTTTTAAACTCCTCTGTGCGTACTGTAGTTAGTCTAGTCTTGACTTCGCGATCCACGCGATTATATATTCCTGGGTTAATCCTTTGAAGTACTTTGTACGCAGGCTTTCTCGGCATAGTTTGCGTCCATCCCCGAGCTAGTAAGTTTCTTCAACATCTCCGTGACGTTCTCCCACGTCTCACACTTGTGACCGTTCGTGGTATTCTCCTTCGTGTATGTCCAACATTCCCTTTTAAGTCCTATTTGGTACGGGTTCCAAACACTTAAGCAATACCCTATGACGGATCGCACGAGAGTTCTGTAAGCAATCTTCTTTCTAGAGTGATTGCACTTCCCCAGTATTCTACCAACAAACCTAAGTCCGCCACATGATTTACTCACGACTGAGTGTATGTGATCGATCCATTTCACATCGCGACAAACTGTTATACCCAGGCATTTGTATGAGTTGACTGAATCCAACTGTAAGTCGCTGGTATTGTAGTCATAGGCAACAACTTTTTCTCTGTTTTGGCAAGTGCTGAATTTTACATTTCTGATCATTTAATGCAAGTCGCCAATTTTTGTACCACTTTGAATTCTTTTGAAGATACGACTGAATAGTTTTGCAATGATGACAAGGGACACGGCGAAACCCAGTAACGATCCACACCTTGTTCATATCGAATAGAACCAGGATTATTCGACGGACGAGTCACCATTAACGATGCCTTGTGCCTTCACTGAATTGGACACTGGAGACGTTTGGATTTAACGCAGGACATTGGCGCTAAGTCTGGTGATCCGGAACTTTCCAGCACCACTTAACCTCTCCTTGCCGGCCAAATGCCGGTTGTGAAAAGTTCTTCCACGACCAGGATTCGAACCGGCTACCTTGTATTCGAGTCCCACCGCGTAGGCGTGCGTCAGCAACCTGTGTGGTGGGTAAAGTTGTAATAGTCCCAAAATAATAAGATACCCAAAAACTGCAATGCCCTGTGACCGATGGAAGCTACCGCTCGTATTAGCTGGAAGCACTTCCCTTTCCTGCCACGATAACCACAGTAGTTCCACGTAAAGCATAAACGCAAGTCCATGCCTCGGAATGGGAACACACTGGCGTCAAATCGAGCGGAATTATCAGGGGAAGCCGACGCGCGCGTACCGACGGGAAATGGTGGCAATATTGCGGAAATACAGCGTGGAAATGCCACAAGTGTCCGGGATGACTGCACGACGACTGTTCCCGTAGGAAAACATCTTCGTACAAGGCGTCCCACACCTATGTGGTCAAAATTATAGGGGCTGCAGATAATTCTAAACTATTTTGAAACAAGGAAACAATAGCTGGAACTGAGTCTTCAGGTAGTACTATGTCTTAAATGAACAATACATGCAAAACAAATGGTTGGGTATGTTTCATAACAAATGCATGTCACAGTGATCCATACGATTACTCTGCGATGCACATTTAACTCCTTGGCAGAGAGATGAGAGAAGCACTTTCAGAATATTTTTTCGGTCGTTCCACACTCTAACAGAACGAAGGAAAAATTAACATCTAAATCGTACCTTGTGGGCTCTGATTTCCCTTATTTTATTACGATGGTCATTTCTAAAGAGTTAGACATTCAGAAGAGAAAGTCGATGACTGAAATGTCGTCGAACGATCTCGCCATAACGAAGAAGTCGTCGTTTTAATGATTGCCACCTCAATCGCGTATCGTATCCGTGGCATTATCTCCCCTAATTCGCGATGAGACAAAACGAGCTGTCCTCCTTTGAACTTTTTCGATGTCCTCCGTCACTCTTATCTCTTAAGTCTCCCATGTTGTTGTTCTTGTTGTTGTTGTCTTCAGTCCAAAGACTGGTTTCCTGCACCTCTCCATGCTACTCTATCCTGCGCAAGCTTCTTCATCTCCCAGTATCCACCGCAACCTACATCCTTCTGAATCAGTTTAGTGTATTCATCTCTTGGCCTCCCTCTGATTTTTACCCTCCACGCTTCCCTCCAACACAAAATTGGTGGTCCCTTCATGCCTCAAAACGTGTCGTACAAACCGATCTCTTCTTCTAGCCAAGATGTGCCACAAATTCCTTTTCTCCCCACTTCTATTCAGTACCTTCTTATTAGCTATGTGATCTACTCATCTAATATTTAGCATTCTTCTGTAGCACCATGTTTCAAAAGCTTTTATTCTCTTCTTGTCTACCCTGTTTATCGTCCATATTTCACTTCCATACACGGTTACACTGCATACAAATACTTTCAGAAACGACTTCCTCACACTTAAATCTGTACTCGATGTTAAATTTCTCTTCTTCAGAAACGCTTTCCTTACCGTCGGCAGTCTACATTTTATATCCTCTCTACTTCGACCATCATCAGTTATTTTGTTGCCCAAATAGCAGAACTCATATACTACTTTGTGTGTCTCATTTCCTAATCTAATTCCCTCACTATCACCTGATTTAATTCGAGTACATTCCATTACCCTCGTTTTGCTTTTGTTGATGTTCATCTTATATCTTGCTTTCAAGATACTGTCCATTCCGTTCAACTGCTCCTCCAAGTCCTTTGCTGTCTCTGACGGAATTACAATGTCATCGGCAAGTCTCGAAGTTTCTGATTTCTTCCTGCAGTTTTATGACCACGGGCGAGGCCTCAACTGCAGCGGTGTTTTCAATTGTCACAATACCCGTTTCTAGCGTGATGAAAATTTTTCTTTATTCCACGCTCTTCTCAGATCACCAGTAAAAGTTATCTATCAATCTGGGGACTTAATCTTACGTGATGAATTAGAAAAGACCTTATCTGCTGCCACTCCGATCGAATGGTGTACATTACCCGCTGTTCATCTCAGATGTCCTCCACAGGTGTTGGAGACTGTCCGCGAAAGTGTGTGATTTCAATACAGCGTTGCACCAAGAAACAATATTAATGACTCTAGGCACCAAATCAACAGATATGCCCGTTGTTGACTGGAAGGGAAGATCATGTCACATGGTCAGTGCTATCGCTGGATTTTACTTTTATGGATGTTTCTCAAGTCTCACGATTTTCTATGAATCATCGAAACGACAATGAGACGGAAATTACGTACCACATTCCCTCTGTAAAGGAGTTATTTTGGGTCAGATTAGTTTTAACGCAACGTCTTTCAATGTGTAATTATTGGAGGTCAACCAGAGGGCGGTGACCAGAAGTATCTTCCGAGGACGTAATTGGTAGTTAGCACCAGCCAGATAACGGCGACTTAATAGAGTTCCCTCAGTAGTTGCTTTTAAGACGAATATACCTTTTTGTAGGAACGACCCTTTAGGGTAGCAATAGGAAATAGCGCCTATTCTTCCAGTGTGCTGTTTTCTTGCTGGAACCGAATTTCTAAACAGGACCAGCAGGAGAGACAGCCCCAATTTTTCCTGGAGCCGTCAACAAGCAGCGTCCGCGTACTCAGTGTACATCACACAGGAGCTCGTGGCAGGCTCCATGTTGGCGAAAGTCTCGCTCTAAGGCTACGGCCACACCGGACGCGCCTCGCTTGGGGCCTAGGTACCTCACGATTCGCCAGGCGATTAACCTTACTGAACAAACAACTGAAATTACGAGACTGGCCGCAATGAGTGCTAGGTGACTAAGCTCGTCGCATGGAGTATCGCCAGAAGAATGGCTGTGTTCGTTCTTCATGGCGTGTCGTCTAGTTGCTTTATCTACTTTATAAACGCTGCAGATTACATCATTTCGTTTGTTCCATTTCTACCACAGATGATGAAGCATTAATATAGGCAGGTTGCAAAAGGGAAATGATATCTTGAACCGATTCAAGTTCTGTAACAATTAAGTTTTGAGGTTAGTTTCGCACTACAAGAGTTTGTAAACATGGAATTTCAACCATGTATGGTGCCAAACTCTGAGGGAAAAGAAAAAAAAAATAGCCATTTTAGCTTCTATCAATGTCTTGCTTCAATACTTCAATTTTTTTCCTCTGAAGGTCCAACAACTGGCCACCGTTTGTAGAAACAGTGGAACGTATCTCTTCCCCTCTTTGGTTCAGGTGTGTTGACTATCTGAGGAATATATGCCAACTCCGGAGACTGAACGTCTTGTAAGAGCATAGCACTTACATCTGTTTATTGGGTTCCACTTCCTAGAATATTAGAATCTCTGTATTCAGAGGTCACTGTAGGATTTTTTTAACTGTAGCCCTAAAAAAAAAGTGAAGAGCTTGTGGCAATATCATCAGCTCCGTCTCCACTTCGTGGACATGCTCAGGAGGGCTCTGTAATTAGTTATACGAATAATTTATTTTCCTAGATCCGCAAAGGCTCCACCTTCTTCAGTGAGGATGCATAAGCCGACCTCCTGCGGGAATCTCACAGTAGCGGGTTTCTGGGTTCGATTCCCGGCGGGGTCAGGGATTTTCTCTGCCTCGTGATGACTGGGTGTTGTGTGATGTCCTTAGGTTAGTTAGGTTGAAGTAGTTCTAAGTTCTAGGGGACTGATGACCACAGATGTTAAGTCCCATAGTGGTCAGAGCCATTTGAACCATCACAGTAGCGAGCATGGAGGAAACGAACTGGGACAGCGGATCGGTGGCGCTCGGTGGCGGTGTGGGTTGCCCGTGAGGCGTACCGACGTAGCGCAGTTGTGATAAACACTGCGTCCCGCATGGCGCAGTGGCTAACGCACCTGCTTAGTAAGCAGGAGATCTCGGGTTCGAATTCCGGTCCGACACACATTTTCACTCGTCGCCGCTGATGCCGCACATAGTCCTGATGCAGCTGATACCACTAACCCCTTTCCTTCCCTCTCCGTTCCTTTCTCCTCCCTCCTCCTATTCAATCATCAGTAATTAGCATTTGTTTTTTGTAATTTTTCTGTAGTCTAATAGTCATGAGAAGGATTCCTAAATAACCAACCAGCGTCCTGAAACTCTCGAAGTGTTTGTGCAACATGTTGAATTCTCCACGTTCACTTCCCTCTCAATTTAATACTACGTACCAGCACAATGGTACTTTCCGAAACAGTTTATATTTCAAAGAAACATTTCCTGCCAGAAGCATATTCTGATTTAGCGTTGAAAGAGCGATTTCCACAGTGCAAGCGAGCAACTTGCCTATGGCGACTGGTATTGGTGCTCCGGTGTCGTCACCAAGTATTCAAGCGCTTGCCGCCAGGGGAGTCGCATGCAAGCTAGCCGCCAACCGAGGCGCAGCCGGCGCTCGCGTA
Organism: Schistocerca cancellata; assembly: GCF_023864275.1. NCBI lineage: Eukaryota > Metazoa > Arthropoda > Insecta > Orthoptera > Acrididae > Schistocerca > Schistocerca cancellata. The sequence continues at coordinate 448,855,229 of NC_064633.1, forward strand.
AAGATGGAAATACGGTTTGAGTCCGTTTCCGGCACTATTTTCACTGTCGTCATACCCTTATATAGCTGACAGTTGTTCGTATTCGCAACTGCGAAAACATTTCAAGCAAGATAAGATAGCTGATTAACCACAGTTTATTTAACAAGTGCCACTTAGAAACAATGTCACCTAGAAACGTAATTAAGAACGTCTCTGTAGCGTGATGCACTGAGATCTGGAGGTAGTGACGGGACTTCACGGGCTTCCCCACTTCATAACTGCTTGTGTCACTACAATGCGCGAATTATCACCAGGGATAGGAACCCACTTCCCAGATAAGAACGCAGAACAAACAACAGAAAACTTGCAATTAACTTCAAATTCAAACACAACGCGATGTTTAACGCAGTAGTGTGAGAATGTGAAAAGAGCCGCGCGGAGTGCCCGCGTGGTTTGAGGCGCCATGTCACCGACACCGCGGCCCCTCCCGCCTGAGGTTCGAGTCCTCCCTCGGGCATGGGTGTGAGTGTTGTTCTTAGCGTAAGTTAGTTTAAGTAGTATGTAAGTCTAGGGACCGATGATCTCAGCAGTTTGGTCCCTTAAGAATACACACACACATTTGAACATTTTACATGCAAAGAAATCACAGCACAGTTACGAACATTGTTCGGAGAAGGCGATATTTTCAACAACCTAAAACAGACAAGCCACTGGATTCGAACATAAGGACTCGGCATTACCGTCAATGACAACAAATGACGAATCGACAGATACAACCGAGGAAGATGGAGATATAACCGGGGAAGGTAGTTTTGTGTACGCCGTTTCTTCCTCCTCTCGCTCCTTCTAGGGCGAAAACAAGGCAGTGCGGGCCTTCGCTTCGGTCTGCTGGTTGATACTTGCAAAGCAGCACGAGAACTGAAGTGGTTTCTTTTTCGCCAGGATGGTGACACGTAATGTAGGTCACGCACCAGCCTCTGTTCTCTGGAGTCGTTACGGCTGACGCAACTCCACCCGAAATATTAATCAATTTTGTGTGCTGCTTGAGGATGGGAGGGGGGAGGGGGAGAAGGGAAGCTTCAAAGGCTGAAGTGGCTGTAGCTATAGTAGTAGTAGTAGTAGTAGTAGTAGTAGTAGTAGTAATGAGGCTTTGATGTGAAACTTGAACGGCCCGCAATAACTCGAGACTGAATACGCTTTCTCTCAAGCGCGCCTCATATTCAGATTACAGCTGCCAGCGAGGCTAAAGACGAGTAAGATTTATGTTGCATCACGTGTAAGAAAGCGCCTCGCTATGTTGCCGCGCCTGGTTTTGCACGCCTTAAGCAGGGGCTGCAGGCATCGGGGAGTCAACTTTTCGATCGAAGTAACAGCGAAGTTAAATTTTCCTAACAACAGATTTCTGCCATAAGCCATATGGTAACCACGTAACAGAAAAGGGGAACACCAGTCTTCTTCACCTCCCTCTTCCTTACTTTGTCTCGAAGTCCAACCTTACAGCCAGGGCCTGTTCGAGAACATTTTTCCCCACTCAAGCGCTATATCGTTTGACGTCCCCGGCCGCTTCCCCTCCCTCAGACATTAACTGCTTTTCCTTGGGCTCTTGATAAGAGAAAAAAAAAGTTCTAGTAAAAACGGGTCCGAAAACTAACAGTTTGCGAGATAACTGCGAATGTATGGTTACGATGATTTTGGATGTGGGTCGTTCAGTATCATCGTCATTGTCATCAGCACCCAAACGAAAAGTCAGCAAGTCATTCTCGTTGTGGTGGTGGTAGTGGTGTGGAGGGGAGGGGGACACTATGGCGGTTCCCACACGCAGATTAGTTCATAGTAAGAACTTGACGCATGAGATTAGGGATAAGGCCCGATTATGAGATCATGTGCAAGGGGACGGCACATTGACGTACAACATCATCCCGTCACGCTTCTTCCGCTGTCTCCTTGCCACGCTGCTGCAGCAGCTGAGGTAAATCAGCTGGTCTACCGGATACATTTGGTGGACGACTTCTGGCGCACTAAACGAGGCAGAACAGACGAGAAACGTTGTACTGTGACGCCTGTGAATCCACTACAGTGTCATCACAATGCACAATTTCGCATTCTAATTTGTAAATTGTTCCAGAAGGCGCACTTTGGAAACTATCAGTGACAGCACCAGAGGAGCAGACGGCGTTCTCTTGCTGGGATTTATCGGTATAAACAACGATAAAACTGTGGTACGTACATAACTGAAAACAGAGTTGTGAAAACGTGATCTGTCGTACACGTTTTCCTGCACTGTGTCAAGCTTAAAACCACTTTGGGCCTCTGAAGGCGCCAAGGAGGCAATCTGTTCCATCCCTGGCTGTGTACTCGGATGTCCGGTGTATCCACATCCTTGAGACAGTAGCACGTATCCCGCATGGATTGGCCGCATGTGGCACATTCCTGAACAGCCACTCGAGATGGGATGGCCTGCTGCAACAAGTACCAATGGCCGAAACAATGTTGAGCTTTTCAGGGCCTCTCGAGCTAGAAGAAGGCGCTGTCGAATCCAGAGTGGTGGTTCATCAGTCTCTGCACACAGACACTGAATTGGGCTGGTCCGAAAGGCTCCAGTCGATTTCCGAATGGCTTCATGGTGGACACTAAGATTTTGAAGCAGGACATACGGGATGCAGCATAAACCGCTCTGCCATAATCTCACCGTGATCTAACAAATGCTCCATATAACTACAGGAGGCAGGGCCTGTCAGCTCTCAATGTCTTTCTACTGAGGCATTTAAAAATATTTAAGATTGTTTCCAGCATCCAGCTGGTCAGCGATAGTTCCCTCGTTCTTGTCGTAAGATCGGAGGAAGAGTAGCAGATTACGAAGTCATCCACAAAATAAGAGCATTTAGCACGGGTCCTGACTGAAGGAGATGCCACTGATAGCGACTTCAAACAGTGTAACATTGAGTACATTGCTTGAGGGACCCCATTCTGTTGAACGTAGCAATCGGACAAGGCATCACCAAGGAAATATCGAAAGCACCCTTCATCGAGGAATGACTGGATAAGAAGTGGCAGACGTCCATATAATTGCTGTTCATGAAGTTTGTGAAGGATGTTCTATCTCCAAGTGGTGCCTAACAATTTACAAAGTCAAAAAACACAGTAACAGAATGGGATCGGTGTAAGAAGAAATTCTGTATCGCTGTCTCCAGCAGAATTAAATTATTAAGGCAGATCGGTAGCGCTTGAAACCGCACTGGGAGCAGCACAGGTGACCTCCGGATATGAGGAGCCAGACGAGGCGGTAGTTGGCCCTGCGCTCCAGACTCTTCCCCATACAACTAGTAAGGGTTGCACATCAGTAGCCATTAGGGATGGGCAGTCCTTGCCTGGTTTCCATAGCAGAATTATTGCCTTGTTTCAAGTCGGTCTAACAAACAAGATAGGAGCTTGCCTTTGATATCAGCGCACAGATGATGAAGCATGGCATAATGAATGTGACATGGTAATGGAACAGTGTCTCTGGCCATGAATGAGCTGATTCCAATTCCCATGTGGGGAATGGAAGATTGTAGGCCTCATTAAACGGGAAGAAGCAGAGCCTCCTTATTTTTCACAGTCCTACAGAACATCTGGAACGCAGAAGTTTGCCTGGATGATGCAGTAATGGCAAAAAAGTGATCAGCTACAACCTAAGTCATGTCTTTAAGTGCATCCACGAAGATCCCATTTCTCAACAAGACCATAAGGGGAGATGTACTCCTGCCTGAAATCGGCCTTATAGAGTCCCAGTCTTCTGCAGTGGAAATAGATCAATTAACAGCAGTCACGAATTTATTCCTCAAGTTTCTCTTCTGTTTTTATCACACAGCTCATTTCCACTCTCAGAGACTTGAAAGCACGAAGGTTTTCTGTAGCTGAATTATGTTTGATTTTCCTGCAAAGCTGCGCTTCTGTCTCATTGCCCAGTGACATTTGTCATTCCACCAAGGAACAGGCCATCGCCTAAGGTAGTTGCCAAACTGGGGAATGCAATCTGTGGCAGCTCATTGGATCACACAAGTGATACGGCCTACCATCTGCAAAACACAATCCTATTGTTCTAAGATGGCCTTCTGACTGTATCACAATCAATTTTCCCTTTGAATAATCCGTGTTCATGGTCTCCGGTCGACCACGGCCAGAGTCAGCAGACGAACCCATATTGGAAAGTGGTCACTGGTATGCAAATCTGTCGTCACTTCCCACTGTACGGAAGTCTACAATAAGCTCGGAGCAAAAACGAAGGTCAATGGATGAAGATGATCCTGTAGGTGCCGGTCGCGGTGGCCGAGCGGTTTTAGGCGCTTCAGTACGGAACGCGCGACTGCTACAGTCGCAGGTTCGATTCCTGACTCAGGCATGGATGTGTGTGATGTCCTTAGGGTGGTTAGGTGTAAGTAGTTCTAAGTTCTAGGGGACTGGCGACCTCAGATGTTAAGTCCCATAGTGCACAGAGCCATTTGAACCATTTTTGACCCTGTAGCTGTAAAAACGTGTATCGCCTGACCAGAGTTCAAAAGGCAGATATTCCCTGAAGGGACGAGGCGCTCGATAACCCGCTCTGGTGTAAATGGTAGCGGTGCCCCACAGCACTTCTGTGTGCATTATAAAGTCACCCACAAGGATGAATGGACGGGGGCGTGGGGTTCCCGAACGAGTTCTGCCAATGCATCTGCAGCCAGTGGATCATGAGGTGGAAGATAGAAAGAACACACCACGATTTTAACAGGAGTGAGAGCTTCCACTGTAACTGGTTATATGGCTGTGAGGTACCACGGATAGGACAGAACTGGCATCTGTCATCGACAAAAACAGCACTCCACCCTTAGCCCTGTTTCCAGAAACATTACCCTTCCTGTAGGGGTGGCAGCCCATTAATACAGGTGTGTAGGTGACTTTAAAATGAGTTTCTTGCAAGCAGGTGCAGAATGGTCTCTCCAGGGCCAAATGCTGTAATTGTTCGAAACGTAATCGATATCCATTTAAGTTACACTGCAATAGGGAAGTCCCAGCAGAAGCCACTGATTAACGGTGGTTGTCCTCATCCTTCTCCTCAGCGGTGGTGATTCATCCGAGAGGTCAGAGGAACATGAGACGGTGCTCAGCTCTCCAGTTCCCCCATGAGGGTATCAGTGTCTTCAATCGTGAAACTCCATCGGAAAGGGAGAGCGCTCGCCGATCCATTGGTTTTGCTGCCACTTTCTTCGATTTCGAACGACTTTTTATTTTTCCTTACTTACGGGAGGAGATGCTTCCATGGGTAAAGGGGAATGCTTAGTTGACTTCTGATGATGTACAGTGGTATGTGACTGAGTTTCCATGTCCGCCGCTGATAGCTGCTGTTCGTGTTCACGTGCAGATGGTGACCCTTTATCTCGAAACTTTCGTGATAATGCTGATAAGGTACACATTACTGGTAAATGTACTGCAGATATACTTCGTGCTGCAGGAAACATCCAAGTTTTCCGAAAAAAATTGGAACACGTTTTATTTTAAGTTTATTGTCCATATAGTTACACTGTTGCTTTTAACTTTAGTTTATCAAATGGTTCAAATGGCTCTGAGCACTATGGGACTTAACAGCTAAGGTCATCAGTCCCCTAGAACTTAGAACTACTTAAATCTAACCAACCTAAGGACGTCACGCACATCCATGCCCGAGGCAGGATTCGAACCTGCGACCGTAGCGGTCGCGCGGTTCCAGACTGTAGCGCCTAGAACCGCTCGGCCACCCCGGCCGGCTTTAGTTTATCCTTGACAATCATTTCCATTTAGAATTTTTGCCTGTTCGAAAATGCTTTTCATTGTAGGGGCCCATGGGTCTGTAAACATTCAACAGCTGATTAATAGGTTGGTCTGCATATGCGATGCCACCATCTGATGTTGAACACAATCTTCAAAACCGGAATGGCAACAAACATATCGTCAAACGTATTTTATATGCTGTGATGTTTAATACTGTTCCCTGTTAACTGTTAACTGTTCACTGTTCAGCTTTTCCGCATTAGCTCCGGCGTGGCGAAGAAGTTGACGGGGAAGTGCCGTAGTTTATAAACATTATCTCGCTACGGACTAGTTCTTTTGACTACACGATTTCAGAACCTAGCTCTGGCTTGCTACGCGATACACTAGAAAAGCGACCTGTGGCGTGTCAGAGAGCACGTCCGCCGTGGTACGAAGCTCTGGTTAACTCGGTGCGGGCGACCAACAGCGTGCTGGTTGGCCCACGTGCGGCGCGCATGCGCAGTTCTTATCCGTGAGGTTCCCAGAAGGCCCGGGAAGCTGCGAGCCCCCTCCCGACTTGACGCTCTATTTCCACGATAACGCCAACAGCGATAGCTTCACGCTGACTATAATATAGGCGCTACAGTTTGCCAACAGTCCCACGCACAGCACTATAAAAAATGCCGACATCGGCACCTATGAAATGGCTCAAGAAAGGAAGCGTGTTAGGAACAAAATCTTTGTTTTTTGTTTAAAAAATAATTCATGTATCAACATAGTCTCCTCTTATGGATACATACATTCTCCACCGCTCGCACTTTATAATTATTGCTAAAAAATGGATATAAGCCCTCTAAAACACACCACCGTCTCAACGATGACCTCAGTTTTCACCTGTGAGACGTCTCAGAGCGTATTACTCCACTGACGCAGCTGCAAGAAATTGTAATTTTCAAGAGAACACAAATCTTAAATGATTGCTTTTCATTCTAAAACCTTTTTTTTTCAGACATGACTACCTGTAAGTTCCAAACAACAGAGAGAAAAATCCTGGTCCTTTAAGGTGGCAGATACCTAGTGCACTATGGGCTTTGGGCTAAAGGACATGACTTGGCTGTATATTGTTATTAAGAGGCAGTACAACGTTTATCAATTTAATATGAAATATATGACACACCATTTCCATCATCTCAAGCAAAATAAAACATACACACACACACATATATTCATTCAGTCGGCACATTGTAGTCGCGCGCGCTCTCTCTCTCTCTCTCTCTCTCTCTCTCTCTCTCTCTCTCTCTCTGTGTGTGTGTGTGTGTGTGTGTGTGTGTGTGTGTGTGTGTGTGAGAGAGAGAGAGAGAGAGAGAGAGAGAGAGAGAGAGAGAGAGCGCTTAAGGGGCGGGGGTCGGGTCGGGGAACAACATAAACTTGGATTGAAAATACAACATCCTGTCATAAAAGGGGTTAGCATAAGAGATAGTTATTCTTAATTACTTAATTCACGTCATCCACTCTGTGAAGACCCTAAGTATGTTGCAAATGTAGCAAAACGTGGTGTCGCCTCTTTCTGGTAACAGGTATACCGGTATGAAATGAGCGTTAAGATACAAATCTGTCGATAGGGAACATTTGTTGTGAACGAGCTTTAATTTTTTTTCCTTTTTGTTTGGTTGTATGACATCTGTCGAAGATGTTTAGTATACATCAAGTCATGGAACAAATATATGTTTTCATCGTGTTAACAATGTATAATTTTGTACCAAAAAGTGATGTTTTGCGGAAAGCATTAATTTTTTGTTTTCATTTGAAAAAAAGTGTTGCAGAGTCGCATCGAATGCTTGTCGAGGCATATGGTGATCATGCTCTATCAGAAGCAACATGCAAAAGATGGTTTCAACGGTTCAGAAATAATGATTTTGATGTAAGAAATGAACGTGGAAGACCACCAAAAAAGTTCGAAGATGCCGAATTGCAAGCTATATTGGATGAAGATACTTTGAGTCAGAAGCAAATGGCAGCAATGCTAAATGTTGCACAACAAACGATTTCTGACCGTTTGAAAGCTATGGGAAAGATCCAAAAGTGTGGAAAATGGGTGCCACATGAATTGAATGAAAGACAGATGGAAAACGGAAAAACCATTTGTTAGATTTTGCTTCAAAGACATGAAAGATCAATTTTGCATCGAATTGTTACTGGCGATGAAAAATGGATTTATTTTAAGAATCCTAAACGGGAAAAATCATGTGTTAATCCGGGACAACCATCAACATCGACTGCAAGACCAGATCGATTCGGCAAGAAGACAATGCTCTGTGTTTGGTGGGATCAGAAAGGTGCGGTGTATCATGAGCTTCTAAACACCGGTGAAACTGTGAATAAAAGAAACTGTGAATACTAATCGCTACAGACAACAAATGATCAATTTGAACTGTGCATTGATCGAAAAAAGACCAGAATCGGCCAGAAGACATGGCAAAGTAATTTTGTTACACGACAATGCACCTGCACACAAAGCAAAACTGGTTCAGGATACAAGCAAAACACTTGGCTGGGAGCTGCTACCCCACCCCCCGTATTCACCAGACTTGGCCCCTTCCGACTACCATTTGTTTTCATCAATGGGACACGCATTGGCTGAGGAACACTTCGATTCCTACGAAGAAGTCGAAAATTGGGTGTCTGATTGGTTTGCTTCAAAAGACGAACATTTCTATTGCCGTTGTGTCCACAAATTGCCAGAAGGGTGGTCAAAATGTATAGAAAGCAATGGTCAGTACTTTGAATAAAATGTTTTTACTTTCGAATTCAAAATTAGTGTTTCATTTTCACAAAAAAAACGCTCATTTCATACCGGTACACCTGGTATATTAGCATAAAACAATCAGTGGCCACGTTACACAACAATCAAAAATCTGCAGAAAACAAAGCAATACCGGGATGATGCCTACACATCTCCTACGCAATCAGTAATAAGTGCCGCAATCACAATACATCTACGTATCTATTCTGCAATTCACACTCAAATGCCTGGCAGAAAGTTCATGGAACGACTTTCACTCTATTTCTGTACCGTTCCACTCTCAAAGGCTCACGAGAGGAACGAACACTTAAATCTACCGGTGCGAGCTCTAATTTATGTTATTTCATTACGATGATCATTTCTTCCCGCGTAGGTGCGTTTCAATAAAGTATTTTCGCTATCAGAGGAGAAAGTTGGTGATTGTATTTTTCTGAAAAGATTTCGCCGCAACGAAATATATGTTTATTTTAATTACTGCCACCCTAACTCACTTATAATATTCGTGACACTCACTCTCCTTATTTTGCGATAGTACAAAACGAGTTGCCTTCTTTGAAGTTTCTCGCTGTTCCCCGTCAGTTTTATCTAGTCAAGATCCCATACCGCACCGTCGTCCTGTGGATTTGTTGTATCCACTAGAACCCAGTCGACGGTTGGCCTGGCCCACAACAATACCTATATGGTCGCTCCAATTTAAGATCATCGTAATTGTAATTCCTAAATATTCAGTTGAACTGATCCTTAAGATGTGTGCGATTCATCGGGTAGGCGAAATTTAACGGATTCCTTTCAGTAATCATTTGGATGATTTCACACTTTGTACTATTTAGAATCAATTACCACTTTTCGCTCCACACATATATCTTGTTTAAATCTTTTTCAATCGGTTTTGATCTTCTGACGATTTTTTTAGTCATCAGTGTTCCGACTGGCTTAATGCGGCCCGCCGCGAATTCCTCTCCTGTGCTACTCAGCTTTTGCCTCCTACAGCTCCCTCTAGTACCGCGGAAGTCATTCCCTCACGTCTTAACAGATGGCCTATCACCCTGCCCCGTCACCTTATCAGTGTTTTCCACATATTCCTTTCCTCTCCGATTCTGCGCAGTACCTCCTCATTCCTTACCTTATCAGTTCACCTAATTTTAAACATTCGTCTGTAGCACCACATCTCAAATGCTTCGATTCTCTTCTGTTCCGGTTTTCCCAACGTCCATGTTTCACTCCCATACAATGCTGTACTCCAGAAGTACATTCTCAGAAATTTCTTCCTCAAATTGAAGCCGATGTTTGATATTAGTACAATTCTCTTGGCCAGGAATGCCCTTCTTGCCATTGCTAATCTGATTTTGATGTCCTCCTTGCTCCGTTCGTCACTGGTTATTTTACCGCCTAGGTAGTAGAATTCCTTAACTTCATCTACTTCGTGACCATCGATCTTGATGTTAAGTTTCTCGCTGTTCTCATTTCTACTACTTCTCATTACCTTCGTCTTTCTTCGATTTACTCTCAATCCATACTCTGTACCCATCAGACTGCTCATTCCGTTCATCAGACCATGTAATTCTTCTTCACTTTCACCCAAGATAGCAATGTCATCAGCGAATCGTATCATTGATATCCTTTGACCTTGAATTTTAATTCCACTCCTGAACCTTTCTTTTATTTCCATCACTACTTCCTCGATGTACAGATTGAACAGTAGGGGCGAAAGGCTACATCCTTGTCTTACAACCTTTTTAATACGAGCACTTCGTTCTTGATCGTCCACTCTTATTATTCCCTCTTGGTTGTTGTGCATATTGTATATGACCCGTCTCTCCCTCCAGTTTAGCCCCACTTTTTTGAGAATTTCGAACATCTTGCACCATTTTACATTGTCTAACGCTTTTTCCAGGTCGACAAATCCTATGACCGTGTCTTGATTTTTCTTCTGGTCTTGCTTCCATTATTAACCGCAATGTCTGAATTGCCTCTCTCGTGCCTTTACTTTTCCTAAAGCCAAACTGATCGTCACCTAGCGCATCCTCAATTTTATTTTCCATTCTTCCGTACATTATTCTTGTAAGCAGCTTTGATGCATGAACTGTTAAGCTGATTGTGCGATAATTCTCGCACTTGTCAGCTCTTGCCGTCTTCGGAATTGTGTGGATGATGCTTTTCGGAAAGTCAGATGGTATGTCGCCAGAATCATACATTCTACACACCAACGTGAATAGTCGTTTTGTTTCCACTTCCCCAACTATTTTAGAAATTCTGATGGAATGTTATCTATCCCTTATGCCTTATTTGATCTTAAGTCCTCCAAAGCTCTTTTAAATACTGATTCTAATACTGGATCCCCGATCTCTTCTAAATCGACTCCTGTTTCTTCCTCTATCACATCAGACAAATCTTCCCCATCCTAGAGGCTTTCAATGTTTTCTTTCCACCTGTCCACTATTTCATCTGCATTTAACAGCGGAACTCCCTTTGCATTCTTAATGTTACCACCCTTGCTTTGAATGTCACCGAAGGTTGTTTTGACTTTCCTAGTCCTGTATGCTGAGTCTGTCATTCCGACAATCATTTCTTTTTCGATATCTTCACATTTTTCCTGCAGTCATTTCGTCTTAGCTTCCCTGCAGTTCCTATTTATTTCATTCCTCAGCGACTTTTACTTCTGTATTCTTGATTTTCCCGGAACATTTTTGTACTTCCTCCTTTCATCAATCAATTGAAGTATTTCTTTTGTTACCTATGGTTTCTTCGCAGTTACCTTCTTTGTACCTATGTTTTCCTTCCAAACTTCTGTGACGGCCCTTTTTAGAGATGTCCATTCCTCTAACTGTACAGCGTACTAAGTTATTCCTTATTGCTGTATCTATAGCCTTATCGAACTTCAAGCGTATCTCGTCATTCCTTAGTACTTCCGTATCCCACTTCTGTGTGTATGGATTCTTCCTGACTAATGTCAAACTTCAGCCTACTCTTGATCACTACTACACTCCTGGAAATTGAAATAAGAACACCGTGAATTCATTGTCCCAGGAAGGGGAAACTTTATTGACACATTCCTGGGGTCAGATACATCACATGATCACACTGACAGAACCACAGGCACATAGACACAGGCAACAGAGCACGCACAATGTCGGCACTAGTACAGTGTATATCCACCTTTCGCAGCAATGCAGGCTGCTATTCTCCCATGGAGACGATCGTAGAGATGCTGGATGTAGTCCTGTGGAACGGCTTGCCATGCCATTTCCACCTGGCGCCTCAGTTGGACCAGCGTTCGTGCTGGACGTGCAGACCGCGTGAGACGACGCTTCATCCAGTCCCAAACATGCTCAATGGGGGACAGATCCGGAGATCTTGCTGGCCAGGGTAGTTGACTTACACCTTCTAGAGCACGTTGGGTGGCACGGGATACATGCGGACGTGCATTGTCCTGTTGGAACAGCAAGTTCCCTTGCCGGTCTAGGAATGGTAGAACGATGGGTTCGATGACGGTTTGGATGTACCGTGCACTATAGTGTCCCCTCGACTATCACCAGTGGTGAACGGCCAGTGTAGGAGATCGCTCCCCACACCATGATGCCGGGTGTTGGCCCTGTGTGCCTCGGTCGTATGCAGTCCTGATTGTGGCGCTCACCTGCACGGCGCCAAACACGCATACGACCATCATTGGCACCAAGGCAGAAGCGACTCTCATCGCTGAAGACGACACGTCTCCATTCGTCCCTCCATTCACGCCTGTCGCGACACCACTGGAGGCGGGCTGCACGATGTTGGGGCGTGAGCGGAAGACGGCCTAACGGTGTGCGGGACCGTAGCCCAGCTTCGTGGAGACGGTTGCGAATGGTCCTCGCCCATACCCCAGGAGCAACAGTGTCCCTAATTTGCTGGGAAGTGGCGGTGCGGCCCCTACGGCACTGCGTAGGATCCTACGGTCTTGGCGTGCATCCGTGCGTCGCTGCGGTCCGGTCCCAGGTCGACGGGCACGTGCACCTTCCGCCGACCACTGGCGACAACATCGATGTACTGTGGAGACCTCACGCCCCACGTGTTGAGCAATTCGGCGGTACGTCCACCCGGCCTCCCGCATGCCCACTATACGCCCTCGCTCAAAGTCCGTCAACTGCACATACGGTTCACGTCCACGCTGTCGCGGCATGCTACCAGTGTTAAAGACTGCGATGGAGCTCCGTATGCCACGGCAAACTGGCTGACACTGACGGCGGCGGTGCACAAATGCTGCGCAGCTAGCGCCATTCGACGGCCAACACCGCGGTTCCTGGTGTGTCCGCTGTGCCGTGCGTGTGATCATTGCTTGTACAGCCCTCTCGCAGTGTCCGGAGCAAGTATGGTGGGTCTGACACACCGGTGTCAATGTGTTCTTTTTTCCATTTCCAGGAGTGTATATTAGCTGAAACTTGTTACAGAACTCAATCAGTCTTTCTCCTCTCCCATTCCTTGTCCCAAGCCCATATTCTCCTGTAACCTTTTGTTTTACTCCTTTCTGTACAACTGCATTCCCGTCACCCATGGCTTTTAGATTTTCGTCCCCCTTTACATACTGTATTACCCTTTCAATATCCTCATACACTTTCTCTCTCTTCATCTTCAGCTTGTGACGTCGGCATGTATACTTTAACCATCGTTGTCGGTTTTGGTTTGCTGTCTATTCAGATAAGAGCGTCCCTGTCACTGAACTATTCACAGAAAAACACTGTCCTACCTTCCTATTCAAAACGAATCCTACTCACGTTGTATCATTTTCTGGTGCTGTTGATATTACCCTACACTCATCTGACCAGAAATCCTTGTCTTCTTTCCACTTCACTTAACTGACTCCTATTATATCTAGATCGAGCCTTTGCATTTCCCTTTCCAGATTTTCTAGTTTCCCTACCACGTTCAAGCTTTTGACATTCTACGCCCCGACTCTTAGAAGGTTATCCTTCCGTTGATTATTCAATCTTCAATTTCAGTTTGGTGTAAAGTGAATGAACGTAACAATTTCTCCAGAGTCTGTATTTTCAACAAGAAATCCCATGATGGAATAGATGTAGAGGGACGGCAGAGTTAGAACTCCAAAACATCTGAACAATGGTATAACGAAGTTCGCGGATGGGCACCGGAGATCACTTGCACTGACCGTTCCTTGGCTAAAGAGATAATAGAGTAAAGATAGGAGAAGAGAAAATGCCTTCTTGATTCATTGTCAGAGACAGTGGAGATTATTGTGACTATAGCTGCATTCACCTTCCGCAAAATACACTAATGGGAAAAAAAAATTACCGCGACGCAACACGAAGGAATTATCCGAATGAGACTGAAGTCGCTAGATGTGATGCATATTTACAGACAAACGATTACAACATCAGAAAAATTGGATGATTTATTGAAGAGAAAGAGCTTCACAAATTGTACCAGACCATAAGGTACTGTTCCGCATCTGGCCATATGCAAATAGTTATTCGGCTTGGTATTGATAGAGTTGCTGGACGTCCTCCTGAGGGATATCGTTCCAAATTCTGTCCAAACAGCCCCTTAAATGGTCAGAATCTCGAGATGGTTGGAGGGCCCTGCCTATAATGCTCCAAACGTTCCCAACTGGGGAGAAATGTGGCGACCTTGTTGGTCAAGGCACGGTTTGGCAAGCACCACGTGCGGACGGGCATTATCGTGCTGAAATTTAAGTCATGGCTCGCTATGAAGGGCAATAGAATGCCGCATAGGATACCGTCGACGTTCCGGTGTACTGTAAGAATGTCGTGGATGACAACCAAAGGGTCCCTGCTGTAAAAAAAATGGCAGCCCCGACCATTTCCCCTGGTTGTCGGACCGCATGGCAGGCGACAGTCAGGTTGGTATCCAACCGCTGTTCAGGTCGTCTCCTGACACTACTTCGGCCTAGAATCTCACTGAACGGAGCAGGAAAGTCTTCAGTTATGAGTCCCACTTCGAACTGAGCCCCGCTGACTAGCGAAGACGCGTCGACTGTCGCTCGCCATACGTCCCAACGACCAGGAGTGCTGGTCTTGGGTGCCACTCCATTTCGTGACAGGACTGCTTTGCTTATCATCCGCAGCATCTCTACAGCCTCGTTTTGTTGCCCTTCGTGGCAAGCCATCCTGGGCTTCAATTTCAACAAAATAATGTCCCTCCACACACGGCGAGAGTGTGCTTGCCTTTGTGCTTGTCAAACCTTACCTTGGCCAACAAGGTCGCTGGATCTCTCACCAACTGAGAACGTTTGGAGCATTATGGACAGGGCCCTGCAACCAGCTCGGGATTTTGACGATCTAACGCCCCAATAAGACAGAATTTGTAACGATATCCTTGGGGAAGTTATCCGACAACCATTATTCACTGTCAAGCTGAATAAACTAACATTTGTTTGACTGTACATGTACATCAGATTTACCAATTTCCGTCCCATTTGGGTAATTCCTTCGTGGGAAGTCTTAGAATATACCTTGAACGTCTTATTTGCAATTAGGCCTATTTACCCTCAGTCCCAAAAATTTAAAATGATCGACCTCACTGACTGCGTCACTACCTTCTGGCAACAAAATTTCGCTTTTGCAAGGAGTTCTATGTCCGAAACTGCACGCACTGCTTTTTCATGCAATTTAGTGTTAATCTCTTTTCTTAAAGCCACATTCTGATGTTACTGACTACCCTATAACCTACTATCACATCTAGTGTCTTTCCAAAAACAAAAACGTTACTGAGTACCCTATTACCTAATCATTTGCATCACATCTCGTGTCTTTCCAAAAACAAAAACACAAAAAAAAATTCTGTGTCCGTGCAGGATAACCGCCACTCCAAAAAGAAAGAAACAAGCATCTGGTACTACCAACTGGGGATTGGCTCCAGAGGGAGACAGGTCAGTTTGGAAATAAGCTTTTCGTTTCTTCGTGTTTTGTAATAGGAAGGTGTTCCAAGCAAGAGGTACGCGACAAATACGGCAAGAGGCTGCCACCATATGGGCACAGCCACTCACCTGGTGCTTCTCCGTTCCGTGCTGCAGCCTCCCCAGACGGCGCTAGCAAACCTAAACCCCTTCCTGTTTCAGCGCCACTTTCTCCAACGCATCCTATACACCCGTGATAGTGTGGACAGCAGCCGTGAGGGAAAGCTGTCAACAGCGGATTACATGGTTTCCACACTGCACTAGTGGACGCGCACATTCTTACGCCGACAGGCACCGAAACACGAAGCGCCACAGGCACTCAAAGTTATGAACCAGCAGTTAGACAGATCATTTCAGTTCAGAGCTTGGAGCCTACTCAGTAGAGTACTCTGAAGACCACATTCCGATAGAGCAGTCACTATTTATAGAGTAACTGAACTATTAAACCAGTCTGCAACTTTATCATCAGTTATCTATCACAGGCTGCCAAGGGAAAGTTGTTAGATATCATCGTATTACTTATAGCACATCAAATGCAACACATTCAATTTATCAGAGTTAAATACCATTTTCCAACATATTTTTAACTAATATTATTTGGTACTTCTTATTGTGTTGTCAAATTTCTTTTCTCCTGCGCCCTAACCAACGAATGTTACGTTGCACGCAATGGCTACCTTAATGAACTATGAAAGTTTTCTGCTATCGTGGATTAATAGTAACATTAAGGTGCTACGTTCATAATTAAGGCAGCAATTGGTGCGGATCTGTCGCATCAACTCCAGATGAATGTGTTGCCACACTGTTGAGGTGGAACAACATGTTCTTCCCAAATGGGGAAGTTTCCAACAATTTCTTGTCCGAGCGCTCTAATATCTTACTGTAGTTCTGTCCATTGGTCGTTCTTACTCTTTCTAACCAGTCTTAGTACGGCTCCCCTCGCATCCCAAACAATTGGGGACAGCGTTTCTTCCAAGCAGATTCACCAGAAACAATAAGCGACACACTGTTCTGATCGTCGTTCGGTTTCTGAGGTATAACGACAAATCCAGGTCTCGTTACTGGTGACAACTCGGCGCAGAAGGTCGTTCCGACCTCGTTTCAATTGCTCCATATACAGCTAAGTTGAAAGTCGCATCTACTTCTCGTTTACAGACAGCAATCGCAACATCCAGCGGGTCGACAACTTTTTCATTGCCAACTTACCACATAAAATATTAACTGCTGTTCCAGTAGACATACTGATGGCCTCTGGCACATCACGCACTTCCGCTCAACAGTTAGCTAAAATTATGTCGTGGGCTATTTCTTCCATCATTATACCAGTCTGACGTAATGGAACTTTCTCGTCAACAAAGTTTGCTCGACCGCGTTTCAATTCCTTGAATTAACGACTGTTGTCACTGATGGTCAAGAATCGCTTTAAACATTTCGGTTTTATCTCGTCGAACGTTCTCCCATTTAAAAGTAAGAAGAGTTTCACTGAACACTACCACACTTTTTTCATCTTCGCGAAAAGTTACTGAAATTGATGCCGAATTCAAACCAATATGATGGCACCACACGCACCACTATCAGTGGGGTTGAGTGTCACGGTTAAGAGTAAACTGCCGTGTGCGTGTGCGCATGCGCAACACAAGTAGCAAAGTTGCTGGAGCAAACAGCAGCCCAATGTTAGTGTGGTGTGCGGCCAATGTTGGTATAGGATGGTCCAAAAAACATGAAACAGATTATGTTAAGTTCCTGATTTCACATGTTTTGATGTAAGTATAATTATTCCATATTGTAATAGCACATATATTGACATTTAACGTCAATGCCTTATTACCGGAAATAAAGAAGCAGCAATATGGAATCATTGACCTTGGAAGAAAGATATTTATGGCAAGAAAATTTTATAAAAATAATGGCAGTAATGTTAACGTTTGACGGGCATGTCTGTCAGAGAGCGACGGAAAAGAACACCTAGTGAGCTGGTTATCGCAAGGTACGTTATAGCACGGAAAAGTCGCAGCGATTTTCACGGTATCATATGGTCTCTGTTCTGGCTCTCATCTCACTGATTTTCATTGTTGACGGGTTGAGGGCCAGATTTGAATCCATAGGGAGTATTTCGGATGCAAGCAGCAAGGCGTCGGGACGAAAATCCACAGTTGTTACCGATGACAACAGGGAGCGCGTCCTCACGAAAGCAGTAAGGTTGCGTCCCTATGACATCCAAATGTGCCAGCTACTCAAGCAGAGGGACACGGTGCGGCGGAGAGAGTTCGCAAACCACATGATCGAGGAACTTGAAAATGGTGCCATGACGGTATACAAGATTTGGTTCAGTGACGAAGCCCATTTTCAGTTGAATGGTTACGTGGACAAACGAAACTGGCAATATTGAGATACAGAAAACCTCATCTCACTGTCGTCTTGCCACTGCAACCGCAAAGGGTCACCGTGTGGTGTGGCTCGTCGTCATAGCGGCTCATGGGTCCGATATTCATTGACGGCATGGTCACAGGAGTGAAGTTTCGAGAGTCGCTGGAGCGGCACTTTGGCCCAGAAGCGGGCTGTTTCAACATGACTCGCCGCTACCGGTTCGTGCAGGTGGGGCTCGACCCCCATAGAACTGCAGTTTGGTGAGCGTTTGATTGCACTAGATGCAGAGAAATCCACGGGCCACGGGATTGAGTGGCACCCATACATTCCGGATCTCAATCTCTGCGACTTCTTATGAGGTTACATCAAGGATAGGATCTGTAGGAATCCTCTTAAGTCACCTGAAATGAGCCATCAGAAGCGAGACTGATGCACTTGCTGTTACGTTCGCAGGTTCGAACCCTGTCTCAGGCATCAAAGTGTGTGATGTCCAGTTTAGGGGACTGTGACCTCAGATGTTAAGTCCCATAGTGCTTGGAACCATTTTTTTCTCAACTGACGCACTTGAGTCGTACTATAACGGCGCGTTATGATGGTTTCAGAACCAGCTGTATACCAATGTAGCCGGGGACGGTAGACATTTCGAGCATCTTGTGCATTAAACGTCACTCTTATCTCTATTCCATACAATAGGGTAATGTTCTTGCCTTTTGTCTTTCTTCCACAACAATGGTTTACTTTCTATCATTTTTTTGGACCGCCCTGTAGTTAAGACTATAGAGTCAGCACCATCTGACGTGCCTACAAGCTGCTTCAACTTCTTACGGCATGCTTATAGCAACCTGTGCTTAGTGAGAGTTTTGTTTTGCCCCTACCTAACAGATGGTGGTACACGATGTTAACACCACCGCAGACATCAACTTTGTGATTACATTATCTATTCGCCTGTCTCCACATGTCCAACGAATTTGACAGGGGACTGTAGAAATTATCAGGAGGTTATAGGAAAGTCTATCGATTCTTCTCATCTTGGAATTTCAAACTTATAAATGTACACCAGGATCAGTCTGCTTTTGTAGTTTAATTTTTAATGGAAGATGTGCTGTCTGACATGTATGTTTAGCTCCTACCTATGTAAATCCAGTGTTGATTGAGACCTAATGGAGGACATACGAACGAGTCATTAATTCGATAGAAATATTAAGTGCAGAGCCCGTATGAAGCCGGTGTACACATTTTGTATGTTACCTTTTCTGTATTCGTTATGAATTTGGCGCGTCGAACTTTAAATCAACAACAGAAAATTAAATACAGGGAGCATTATTACCCGAATTCAGCCTAGAGTGTGAGGATGGACTGTGTGATTTTCGTGATGAGGACGGTGAAGACGATTCTCCTGAAGAAGATATTATTTATCCAGAAGGTGACTGCTCGTTCAGAATTTTTTTGGCATCCAACAAATAGCACAGCCATGTCTATCATCCAAGATATAATTTTCTTCTTACTAGATGATGTCCTACTGTTTACATTGGGGTTCATATTAGACAGGTGAAAGGCCAAAGAACATCAAATCTGAAAAGTAAGCGCGTCATCTATTGGAATATAGATCTACAGTAGATAACGTACTTGTTTTCTCCAATTAGCAAATCGAATGTCTGAGTTTATATGCAGCAATCTGCATAACACACTTCTAATAGTTGCCAAGTGTGCGGAAATGTTGAATGATCGGGTCTGGACAAGAATATTTACTACTATACTTGGTCTCTTCGTCATTTTTAAAACTTAAATTATTTCTTTCTTTCTGCGTATGGCTCCCTTCAGAAGCTGATTACCTTATCATCCTATTTCCACATCTGGTAGGATCAGAGCAAGATGGAGATGGAACTTCAAACTCAATGGATCTGAAGCTATCTTTCTTGAACTGTAGTTGCTTCTTTTTGCCAAACTTTAGTAACTGTGGCTTGGTATTGTGGCGTTTATGTCTGTGCTTTCAGTTGCCCCTGTAGATTTGTAGTAGAAGTGATAGTAGTAGTTTTATTTATCCGTGGATCACACTTACAAGAACATATTGTACACACCATGTCATTACAGATTAAGAACAGAAATGTGATTTAGAAATTTATGCCATATTTTTGAAATACTTCCAAGTTGATTCGATCTACTTTGAACATCGGTTGGTTGGGTGGTTTGTTTGGAGTGAAAGGGACTAAACTACAAGGTTATCAGTCCCTTCATCCAGTAAGTCGAAAACCTGGAGTTGATGTCAAAGGAAGGAGGTGAAAGGCAAATCCTAGAAAGCCCAAGCGAAACAAACACAGTAAGGAGAAAAAACTGAAAAAGTAAAATAAAATAGAGGTACACACCCAGAAAAAAGATCGCCCAGAAAAGGCATTAAAACCGAGAAATGAAAAAGAATAAAAAGGTAGGATCGCTGGAGGCCAGGCTGGGCCACCGAGCAATGGCCGACAAGGGACCCCTCGGGGAAGGAGGGGGGGGGGGGTAGGAGAGGGCTGCTCCACCAACCTCTCAGGCAGTCAACGAACCAAAAAGCACTAACTTACAGGGATGAACAGACACCACGTACACAAGCAAAACTTAACACTAGGTCAGCCACTTTGGTATCATTTGCTAGCACCATAGGTAGCATGTCCAGAAGATTAATATGCCATCTCAAAGCAGCCAAATTAGAGCAGTCTATGAGTAAGTGGGGCACCATCAAGTGGGATCCACATTGGCAGTGAGGTGATCCTTACGTCGGGGAATGTGACCATGTGTCAGTCAAGTGGGGCCAATGCAGGATTGATAGAGGACGATGGATCCCCTGCGAGAAGCATGCAGGGAAGACTGCCACGTGGTCGTGGTCTCCTTAATTGTCCTCGTTTGTTTGGGGAGATCAGGGCAGATCATTCTCAGTTCCAGACTTCCAGCAATCGATAGCATATAAGTGACCGAAGGTCTGGTTCTGGGACTATGATTTCCAGAATCAGAATTCTGGTGGCCAGCTTGGCCAACCAGTATGCTCATTCATTTCGAGAAATCCCAACATGAGGGGGGGGGGGGTCCAAACGAAAGCGACTGGCCATTCAGCTTGAAGGAGGTCAGAGGCAGAATCCTGGATAGCCATGACCGGTGCGTGAAGAGACTAGCAATGATGTATAGCCAGAAGGCTGCTAAGGGAGTCACTACAGATTAGTATACTCTTGCCAGTGCAAGAACGAACATGGCAAATAGCTAGTTTAACGGCCATCAATTCAGTAATGAAAACACTGCAGCCAGCTGGCAGAGAGTGGAATTCATAGCACCATACATGTGTGTATGCAAAGCCTGTTTGTCCGTCAACTGTTGAACCACTGGTGAATACCACTTCCAAACTCAGAGAGCCAAGAACAGGCGACAAAAAATCGTGGGGTCAACGAAATCTTTTGGACCAAAGGAGATTTCGAGACAAATCTGCCCCAAGTTGTTGGGGTAGATATGACGACTCCCTAACCAGAGGCGACAGTGGAGGAAGTTGTGGTTCTGAACAGAGACACTGGGGGCTTGCAGCAATTCTGAACCCATTTCTGGCTCAATGTAGTGGGAGGTGGAGTTCGCTTCTAGGGAAAACGACATGGTAGTTGGGATGCTCAGGGAAGCTACGAACGCGTATAGCGTAATTCAGCAGCTGTTGTTGGCGCCTGATAGTTAATTGAAGGTCTCCAGTCTCGAATGTTCACACGGCTAGTCCGGAAGGCTCCTGTCGCAAGTGGGGCCCCACAACGATGAATGAGGTCCAGTACCCACAATGCTGAGGGTGATGCTGAACCATGTGCAAGACTCCCATAATCAAGACAGGGCAGAACAGGGCTTTGTAGACCTGCAAGAGGGTAGAGTGGTCTACACTCCAGTTAGAGTTACTGAGGCAGTGAAGTGGATTGAGGTGTCACCAGCACTTACGCTTAAGTTGGCGAAGGTGGGGAAGTCATATCAGCTGGGAATCAAAAGACAAGTCCCAATGAGTGGTGAATCTCAACTACAACTGAACATCCGGTTTCTACCACAATTAGTACCCCGTACCAACATGTTCACAGTCAGAAACATTATTCTTTCTATGTGGCATGTCAAGTCAAGCCTACATTTTGCCTATATGATTCTTAGGTGTTACAAGTACAGTTCTGTCTTCCACCAGAGAAAACTTGTGTAACTATGCAAAATGTTTAAGACATCAAATGCATTAACAGAAGTTATAAGACTCTTTCCCTTGACATGTTACTTGCACGTGTAGTCAGTCTGGCTTTTTTTTCTTCAGTTCTTTCTCGTCCTGAAGGGCTCTATAGCTCAATACCACTCAAGAAAATTTATTATAATCTAACTGAAAATATGTCCAAGAATTCCAAAGTAAAGCGATGTAACGGATATTGGTCTAATTTTGTGGGTCAGTTCTTTTACTCTTCTTTTCATTACAACTTAAAGTCTTGTGCGTCCGGTCAAAACACTTTGGTCACTTCATTTAAATTGTCCAAACCACCTTCGGATGCATGAAGCGGACTATCCTCTAATGTGTCGTCTACCGCGCGTTCCTCTGCACCACATTTAGAAGCAGAACTTTCTTAAATATACAGAGAGGCGACACAGTGGTTCTACAGCTGTTTTCTGCAAATCACGTTTCAGTGCATGGTACCACTACCGTTTTCCCCTTTCATTCTACTATTCGAGTGTGGCGTACAGACATAACTTCGTTAAACCTCCGTATGTGTTCAGTTTTTTCTAGTGTTGCAGTCGTGATCATTTTGTGATCTTACATAGGAAGACATAATATGTTAACCGATTCTTCTTGGAACATACGCTCTCGGAATTTCGAGAGTATACCTCTGCGTCATGCACAATGCCTCCCTTTTAACGCCTGCTACTGCAGTTTGTTGAGCTTATTCATGACATTCTCGAGCCGACAAACAGGTCCTGTGACGAAACGAGCCGCTCTTCGTTGGATCTTCTGTATCTTTTACATTAGTCCAACCCGGTAATGGTACGAATGATGAGCAATAATCAAGAATTGGTCAGACACTTATTCTGTAAATCATTTGTTTTGGGGAATGAGTTACTTCTCTAAGATTTTCCCATTGAATCTCAGCTTGGCATCTACTTTTCCTAAAATTTGTTGTAAGTGATCATTCCATTTCAGACAGCTTCTGATGGTTACTTTTATAAATTTTCCGTAATTACTGTTTCCAGTGACTTCTCGCAATCTAACAGTAGTGAATCTCTTCGTCTGTTTATGTACAAGAGGTTGCATTTATTAACCATCAAGTTCAACTGCCATACCCTCCACCAACCGTTGATCCTCTATAGGTTTTCTTACATTTCAATACAGTTTACTGACGTTTATTGTATTGACAACAGCATCGTCCGTGACAAGCCTCAGACTAAGACACTGGACTCGTATTTGTGCGACTTCGGTTCAAAGGTCTGTTCGGTCATCCTAGTTAGGTTCTCCTAAACCGTTTAACTGAAATTTCGGTATGGTTCCTTTGAAAACGACGTGGCCAACATCCTTATTTTTTCAGCCTGAAGTTGTGCTCTGTCTGACGACTTCTTGTCGACCGCACGGTAAACTCACATTTTCTTTCTACATTTCATCTCCGCAGTGGGAGAAGCACGCATTCTAACAAACAGTGTGGCTTCTGTTAGCGTCAACCGTTCCAGAGAAGCTTAACATTCTTCGCTTGACCTGAATCAGACGGACATTATGAAGTAAATTTTAATTCATAACTTATCTTCATTGTCTGATAAAACTGAGATCGATGTAACCCAAAAATAAGTACGAGTGAGCGAATGACAAAAGTCTGAAATAAGGTGTCATACAAGGCGTTTAAACTGTTAGCGTCATTCGGATATTTTTATGTGCCTGCGGGCCAGCTGAATGGCCAGGTGTACTACCCAGACGAAAACTCTGAAATCGCTCAGTCTCCGTGTGTGTAGCACTTGCTTCCGATGTCAGTGTTTGTGATGATGTTTGGTTTTTGGGGCGCTCAACTGCGTGGTTATCAGCGCCCGTACAATTACCCAATCTTTGCTCAGTCCAATTTCGCCACTTTCCTGGATGATGATGAAATGATGAGGACAACACAAACACCCAGTCATCTCGAGGCAGGTGAAAATCCCTGACCCCGCCGGGAATCGAACCCGGGACCCCGTGCTCGGGAAGCGAGAACGCTACCGCGAGACCACGAGCGGCGGACATTTCCGATGTCAGTGAATGAGATAACAGCCATGCTGCACTATGGTACAATCGTAGCCCGGCCAGTTAAGTACTCCCACTTGAACAGATAACCATTGAATGCCAGCGAGAATGTGGATGGATCTACCAACAGATAGTAGTGCATGCCTTCAGAAATTTTCTTCGAAATACTCCCAGAGTAAACGATCTTTTAGACGCCTATGTCGTACAGATGAAGAGAGACGTAATGAATGTTCGGTGGTGGCAGTCCGAACAGCGTCCAGGAGAGATCTGGTACATGTAGCACATTAACGGTCAGTAAGGCCATTCGGGAGAATCTTCTCCGGTGCCCGCTCCAAACTATGCGTCTTGGAGACAGTACCACATGCACCAGAACACTGGCGTCTCTGTCTCTTTTGGGTCTTTAAACAGTCGACTGGAGGATAAACTGGTGCGCGAGAGTGTGTGTGTGAGGTGGAAAGGGAGGGGGGCAGGGGAGGCATCATGAATAACTCCCTCGTCTTTGGTGATTGGGGTGGGGGGGAACGACTCTGTCCAGTACATTCGCACGGTGCTAGTCCTGCGCAGGCGCAATTCTTTTTACAAGTAGGAATTGTGCTACTGGAGCAGGATGAGCTTCATCTTATGGTTGCTCCGACGCAACGTACTCTTCGTTGTGTGAACTGGCCAGTCAGTGTCTCAGAAACCTACATATTTGCTCGCATATAGGACATGCTGAGGCAGCAACTGTGTCACACTCTTCGGAAAGTGACACCGTATGACAAAACTTTCTTACAGTAGGGGGAATTCAACACTTCCCTTCCTCAAATCTTCATAAACATATATAACATGACTTAGCACAGTTAAGCCAATGTCTTTATTATTGTTCATTGGTCTGGGATTCTTAACGAAATGTTTTAACGGAATGTATTATGAAGACTCAAAGAACAGCTCCGCGATCCATCACAAATTTCTGCAGCGCGCACTCCATGTGATATTTTACAATCGGCAATTAAACATGCATATTTTAAAAAAGGAAGTGTTTGTTGCATTTTACAGGAAGAATTAAATGTGATACAGGAATACGATACAGCTTGGTGCAAGTTGGGTGCATATACTAACGGACAGCAAATGAAAATACAAATTTTGCTTAGATTTCTGAGCGGTTTAAAACGAATCCAACTGATTTTGTGTACCGAGTTGGCGCTTTGGATCAGATGCTGGTTCAACGCTTCCTGCCAGGAGAAACGGTAATCAAGATATTGAGCGGAAGATGCAAACAGGAAAATTTCTTACGGCGAAAAAGGTTACGGCCTGTGTTTTCTGGTACGAGAAAGGCTCAAAATACTACTCAGCTCTTCTAAACAAACTGTTGCAAATACACATAAAAAGGACTCACTGAGGGAAGAAAAGAATTCATAGGGCAAAGAAAGTGTTATGGCAATAATAAAATAAATGAGAAGTAAGAATTGTTGGATAATGCACTCAGTTCACCGATTTAGCACCCTCTTACTACCAGGTTATTCTTTGACGTCGTGTGTGACAGAAACATAGTTTGAATCTAAAGAAGTTATGACTGACATATATGCGTAATTGGCTAACTTTTCTGAACCGCATTTAGGGGTAGGTCCCCACACGGATAACGTTCGATAACTTGCATTGAGCTAAATGGGAAATAAGTCCAAAAGAGAATGCCTGTTATTACCAACAGTGATGCACTGCCAGACCAAGCACTTTTCTCCACTTTCGCGTGCAGCTACAACTGACATGTACTCCGACTGCAACTCTGACAGGCTAACGTAGCTTTAACTTCAATAGCAAACGACAACGGTATCTGTGCGGCGTTAGCGGAATTCCAACGCTGCCAATGGCCTGTGGACTAATGTGCAGGGGAGTCCACATACTATAAATACAATTGCAGATACGGGCACTTCTCCTCCCACGTCATTCCTCATGAGTTGGCCAGCTGGCCGAGTTTATCGCTCCTGCTCACCGTGGCAGTAGCGAGCTCTGCGGATTCCACAGGCGAAGGGTGGGAGGGATGCGAAGGAGAAAAGGAGGCGCGATCAGCCACTCCGTCAGCTTGAGCGGTGGGCTTTTGTGATCCCGAGGCAGCCCGTCAACAGCCTTGATGCCCTTATCTGCTCGCCTCTGCTCTCGCCGGCGTAGGGACGCTTGCTTCAGTGGCGCTAACTTCCTCGAAACATTGGCGGTTGAGTATCACACGCATATCCTTTCGTCTTTTTACAGCATATATGGCGGAAGTACATGGTAGGGCAAAACCTCTATGCGCACTAGGCTGCTGAAAATTACATACGATACTGCATTAAAACTTTTTTAGAATCCTCACGAGACTAAACTAAGACTACCGAAATAGCTACGTCGCATTTCAAGCGCCAATTGAGAGGTTCAGGGAAGGAGCTGACATGACTTCGTGCGAAGATTTATCGCCGTCCTTGCCGGGATTAATTTCGCGACCCACTGAAAAATCTAAAAGAATGAAACACGAGGGGGAAACCGTACATTAGACCCCCGATCCTCCCGGTCACAAAAGTAAACGAGAAATGGCAAGTGTGTTGTTGTACACACATTGCTTACGAATTCGAGAAATGTGTGAAGTTTTAAGAACTGCCTGTGCGGTTGTTACGAAATATTTCTAGATTAAAAGCTCAAAAATTCATTAGCAACAGTTTGTAATGACAGATTACAGATTAGTCACTAGCACAGTGTAAAACAAAGGACAAAAGAAATTTTCGAATTTGTTTCAGCCAAATTAAACCTAGAATAAACAAAAATTTATGATGTCAATGCACTGAGATTCTGTTGTTCCAAGGCCTATTTCAGAAGTAAAAATGAAGAGAAATGTAAATAGGTGACGAGGACTTTTTCAGCTGCACAAACGCCGATGTGACTAAATTCTGACTGAAGAGAATACCTTACATCACTATCTAAAAGGTATATAAGCTCAGAGAGAAAACCGGTATAGAATCGCATTTGAGCGAAAAATAATCCACTTAAATCTCTAGACTCACAGTCAATTACTTAGACAAATACGTTTCTTAACCTACAAAAATAATCTGATGAGCAAATAAAATTCACAAGCTGACAGAAAATAATGCTTAGAATACATCATCAGAGTCTTTTCACTGTAGTCTTACAGCAGATCTACCACGGGCAACAACACAAACGTACGCAGGATGCGGATTCGGTATAGGTCTGAGCATATTCTGCAGCTGCCAGAAAAATACTCATGACAAAATTATAGGCATGTCTAGCCAGAAAAACACACACCAAAAAATTATGGACATTTCTAGTCTTTTTCCATATGACTGCTGGGCCTGTTCGTTAGAAGCTGCTCTGTATCTGATACTGCCAAATGAATGTTACAACAAAAGGAACGGGGTATGCGGTTTTTCAAACATCAAGAATCACTTTAACGTATAAGCTACAATACTACCACTGATTTAGGCCTACTTCTGAACTGTACGTTCTAAATGGATTAAACATGTATTCACTTTAAATAACCGGAGAACTGACATGTATGCTATCGAACCTAACTAACAATTTTACTTTAGCATAAACGCCCGCGTACAAAACACCAAAGAACTACTATGTATACAATGCAGAGAGTAATGCTTGGCTTTTGGAGAACTCCTGGCAGAACTAGCGCATAGAAAGTAAATGCAATGACTACATTAGGCAACGCAAGAAGCTAGAGTTAACGAAACAGTCGCAGAAAAGGAAGGCAAAAAAAAGTATACTACTTGTGTTCCACAGTATTTACTTGTGGAACTGTCAAAGTACTAGACACTATCAATGCTGTAGACAGAACACAGCCTGGTTAACAACGTGTTGATATAGTTTGTCTAATTTAAAGCTAACGAGATTTAAAGTTTCGCGAAAAAAATATTAAATTTAACATATTGAACAAACACACACACACACACACACACACACACACACACACACACACACAGATATATTGCTAGTTTCGAAAATCTCGTTAAATAAAGATTTTTGCGGCACAGTCATTGTAATAAATTTGTCCGAAAATTTATGAACCTAACGTTACGGATACTGATGAGAGTAATTCACCAAGCTTTTTAACTTCAATGAATTATGCATAACAACAACTTGTCAACTATGACAAGTATAATGGTCAATAATTTTCCCCAAACACGAAAAATACTAGGCTGCTAGCAGACATCTACAGCTATACCTATTGGCTCTGTCAGCAATGTGATGTGCATACGCATTGTGGAAACATACAGTCATTCAGAAGCCTTGTTCGATACAGTTTCAACATTTCCATCAGTTAACTTTCAATACAGTGAGTTATTTGATCACAATACTACTTGCAACTGCTCACAAGAGCGAGGAAGGCAACTACACCAAAACTGTAAACAACAACAAAAAAATATTGGAGAATGTAATACGGAGATAACTTCTTTGCTTCTCGCCCGACAGCTGCTATGCGAAGAAGTTAAAGTGTCATATCCACTGCGATAAAACTGTCAAACTACGATAAACGAGTAAACTTTACACAACAGTAATGTCCACAACACTAGCCTCACTACAGTAGTAGTAGTAAGTCACAAAGTACAACTTTTACTTTTCAGTAACACACATTGGTGGAGCATAGCTGTTAACGGTAAATGGACAGAGTGCTTAGGAATAGGATGATTCTCATTAAACAATTGTGCCCATCAGAAGTACGATTTATTAACGAAATATATAATCACGTCCAAAGACAAGAAAAACAAAAACTCACCGCTCTCCAAATAGGCTTTGTCGGTGGAGACTTGATTAGCCAACCTTCATGAACAATTTCGAGGCTATTACTTGACATATCTGTCATGAATAAAACAAAACCAGAATACAGATGTATACAAATTGTATCACTGTCATCGCATCACCACAAACACATCTTAGCTTCTACGTCGCCTTCGCTATGACTCGTGCATCTGAGAATCTTCATACTGTTGCTTTCCCCCTTGTCTGCACAGATGTAGTTCTCAGTTTGACCGCTAGATGGTATGGCGCATCGCCAACGACATATGCCTGACGGGCGTCGTAGACCGGGCGCAGCCAACATCGAAAAATGAAACTTAGGCTACAATGTCAGCTGAAAAGAGCAAGAAGGCATTTTGGACGTCCAGGTTTTGATATTTTTAACGTCGTGTTCGTTTTGCGTTGAAGAGTTGTGGAAAACTGTTCTATGGGTCGAAATATTGCAGCATTCCTAATGTTGAAGCTAAGATGTTGGCTAATCTGCAACACTGCTATTCTAGCGCCATCAACCAAAATGTTTGGTACCACCAAATCAAAGCAGTAAAGATAAATACAACATCAATGCCAACGTAAGACCAAAAGGATTCAGTAATCCTTTATGATTGGTTGAACATCTAGACGTCAACCAATCCAAGATTTGTTTACAATTATAATTCTGCAACAATTGCGTCAATATGGTGGATCAGCTGTCAGAAAATATTTGCGCATCGAATGGTATTTAACGGGAAAATAGCCATGATTCTGAGAGAATGGGCTCCATTGCTTCTGTTCTTCAGTGGCACTGTGAACGGTGCACCCTGATAAATCCCACCGAACGTACGAAGTGTATACGATGTGGAACAAATCGTGGGGAGACTTGTGCCGACAACTCTAGTGCAAAGCTTAGAAATGTCAGTGCGGCTTCTGTTAGTAGTGAAAATGTAGGAAAAGACGAAGCATCTGTGGAACTTCTATCGGAAGAAATCTCAGTGCACGAACGGGAATTTACATCCCTTGAATCCAAAGAGGGTGCAGAATCTTCAAATACTTCACCCGTCAAGCCACCGTGTATTTGGTAAGTAACCTTGGTAACACACATCCTTGTTATTCTGTTGAATTAGTCAAGGACAATTTTGATATATACCTTCTGCAATATTATTTAGCTGTCGTATTTCCGTACGCGTGAGATTCAGATGTTTCAAGTTGGGGTTGTCTTCCACGAACCCATCTGCATAGTTTCTGATTTTATAAGTTACCAGTGTTTGTTTGATGTTTTGATGCGCTTGTGACGCGCGATGCCCGCATCACTATCTTATTAAACATAATATTGCATCCAAGAGAAAATGGATTAGTGTTTCACTTAGTAGTAGGTATATATGCGAAATTGGTAAACTTTTGGTGTAACATTCATAAACTATGTTTTTCCAACGGGACATTCAGATTCATTATTTCATTGTTTTCGAAAAGAACGCGTGAACATGACATTGGCTGAACTGTATAAATTTTTCATTTAAATACATGGTATCGTAACTTCTCGGCTATTTGCTGGACTGATTCTGCTACATGTAATGTTTCCTGCCCTCGTTTAAGCAACATTACAATTACAGTGAGTCGTTAAGTATTCCATGTTTGTGAGAACTTTTCTGTATTGATCGCATTGACATAGCCGCAAATCTAAGGTACAGCTGATGTTCATATTTTACTGATAGTCGCTGAAATGGAAATTTGACAACGAAAGTAAGTTGTGTTACTAGTCCATAATTCTACGATAAATGCTAATTGATAGTCTTAGTGGTGCTGTTGTGCGGGGAATAAAAATAATCACACCTAGCAGAAGTATTCATAAATGTTTGTAACATTTTGTCAGTTGATTTTGTGCTTTGGAGAAGTGAAACATAATTTTGAATATTTGTAGTGTTAGTGATTCCGTGCTGCCAGTATCATTGTTTATGCAGTAATGTAATGTTTCGTACCGAAGAACATGTCTACTATCAAAACTTCCAATGTCGCTCTAGCATACAAACATAAGTGTTTACGTAATATTCCAGGGATTCTTCCTTAAGGGGAATAGATTCCGAGGTTACACATACTGTTAAAGATTTGTTCAAATAAGTGAACTGTGTCCCCTCAAACGAGTGTGTCCCCAGTGTTATTTATACCGGTATATAAAATGAAGCTAATATTGTGTCTGTGCGAAGGTGACGTGTTGTTTACAGATTGGCTGCGCTTGAAAGTTGAGTGGGAGGGAAAACAACGGCTGGTTTGAAATTTTTGTTTCTTTTGGCGATCGCACTTTCCAGCTGTTTCAGTGAAGCGAGCGATCTCCGGAAAAAAGCCTACAAAATAATGTCGTTCGGCTACTTCTTAATGTAAACAGTATTTAGTTGAGGTGCTACGAGTAAGCGTACCACATCCTGCTGTTTCTGGCGAACGTGTTAGATCAGAACTTCTGTTAGCGATAGATAGTCCAAATAAAAGAAATTTAAAGGTAATGTGTAACGTGTCAAGTGTCGGTTACGTTCCCCAGTCGCACTGACATACACTGGGAAGAAAAAAAAGAAAAAAAAAAGTTTAGAGCAGTAGAAAGGAGCAAAAGACTGGCGTCATGAGACATGTATTTATCATGTAACTAACTGCTTGATGTAAATCGATTGCATTACAGTTCCGCATTCGAAACAAAGGGTTAAAGTAAAGAAGGGCTCTAAAACGCATAATTTACAGAGCTATAAGCAATTCATGATCTTCGCTACTATGAAACAAATCTCTTTTACTGCAAGCTCTTTGCTTTTCTACATATTTTGGGAAGGGGTAGTATGGAGCTAAACAAGGCAAAAATGTCCAGTAAACATGTTTTCTAAAATTCACAACTTAAGTGATGAGCACTTGTTCATTAGAAGAGTTCTGTTTCAAAGTAGCGAAGATGAACAAGTGCTCATAGCTCTTAAGGGAAGCGTTTTGGAGCCCATGCTTACTTTAACCCTTTGTTTCGAATTATCATTCCAGTCATATCCCTGAATATTGACCATCACTTCTGAAACACCCTGTATAGTGGTGACAGAAGAGATCACAGTGTAGATCGTGTTACACATAGTCTGATAAACTCTAGTTTCCTGGGCCTTAAGTCACTGATGTAGACCACAGAAACAGTTTATCGTGCATAATCCTTGCTAATTCGTTTTGTTACTCTCAGATCTAGTTAGTTCCACCATTCTTGTTCATATCGTTGTATATGGGACAAACTACAGTACGGTACTTCCTGTTACAGTTACTGGAGATGCGAGGCCTAGGGCATCACTTGTCTTTTGACCCTTTGTATTACAAGAAGAAGGGTACGTCCTTTTCAGATAGATCCGCACGTTTACTGTAGCGTTACCGTTTGGGACAAAACTATGCAATCTTTTTCTAATCGCACTACCTGCTCGTCAAACCAAAAAAAATATGTGTGTATTAAAAATTAAACGAGGAGTGTTTCGCCGCTGATAAAAGCTTGCGTTATTACAAAACATTCAAAAGGTTGATGCACAAGTGTTCTAGTCCCTAAAAGAAGCTTAACTGTCGCCGAAGAAGGGGAAACTCTAAATATTTAAGTACTTAGAATCCAAGCGGCACGGCAAACACGCATGACGTCGATTCCGCTAATTGAATTAACGATGAAAATCTACCGATTCGTACGCACTGAATACTTCTTAGGTATTTTCTCATACGATTTAAGCACAAGTCTAAGCTTCTCTCCTTATTGCCATCGGAGTACGCACCATAAACCCTGTTAACGGCGTCCAACACAATAGGAGCTATTCCGTCATGTACTTTACACAAAGCGTTAATGAGCGTACCTATCCGTAAGTGAATTAATTGGATATAATTTCCAAAGCCATGCTTGCTAATAATACCACGAGTTATTTACAGAGGAATGGAAACTTCAGTTTTGGTTCCAGAGGAATGTACCAACACGCGAGGCAATTTGCTTCCAAAGAGAAGTGAGAGTAAAGGCGAAACTACGTGTAAATTGTTTTTAGATTTAAACAGC
The DNA here is from genome assembly GCF_023864275.1 of Schistocerca cancellata. NCBI lineage: Eukaryota > Metazoa > Arthropoda > Insecta > Orthoptera > Acrididae > Schistocerca > Schistocerca cancellata. The sequence continues at coordinate 448,888,023 of NC_064633.1, forward strand.
TGTTGACTACGCTGACTGGAATACATTCTTTCAAGTTCTCAAGATAGCAGGGATAAAGAACTGTACAGGGAGCGAAAAGTATACATAACGCGTACAGAAAACGGATGGCAATCATGAGTCGATAGACATCAAGGGGAGGCAGTACGGGTAGTTCAGAAAGGTGTGAGACGGGATTGTGGCTTATGCCTCATGTTGTGTTGTATTGTATGTTAACCGGGGACTCAGAAACGACGGAGAGGCTCCGTCCCCGCGTGGTCCACAACCCCACGACGACTACCACAGTCCACTTCACGCCAGACGAGTGTAACGCCTATGTTTGCGTGGTAGAGAAATGGTGGTGTACGCGTACGTGGAGAACTTCTTTGCGCAGCAATCGCCGACATAGTATAACTGAGGCGGAATAGGGGGAACCAGCCCGCATTCGCCGACGCAGATGGAAAACCGCCTAAAAACCATCCACAGAGTGGCCGGTTCACCGGACCTCGACACAAATCCGCCGGGCGGATTCGTGCCGGGGACCAGGCGCTCCTTCCCTCCCGGAAAGCCGTGCGTTAATGTGATCATTCCACCACAGAGCGACATTTGCATGCAATGGAGTTTCAAAATCTGATGTATGGATACTGCATGCTCTAAGCTAAAATCACATGAATCAGCGGGTGCATCTCTGCTTACCGTCATCAATTGGCTCTTGAACAACAGCGACCATTCGTATCCTGTATCGTCGCTGGTGACGAGAAACGGTGTCTTCATGTTAACGTAAGGAAAAGAAGAAAGGAATGATCGAGCGCACACAAAGCAGCAACACCCTGTGCGCAGTCACAAAAGATAATGTTATGCTACTGGTGGAATAGCAACGGTGTGTTGTACTAAGGATAGCTTAGCGGCGGTGTAACCGTCACTGCTGACATTGATTGTCAACAGCTTAGACGTCTTGCAGACGCAGCCAATGAACAACGACCAGGAAGACTGCGTGAAGTAATGTTACTCCACGGTAACATCCGCCTGCATTCTGCTAGAATGACAAAAAAACTCTGTACGTTTGTTTGGGTGTGGAAGTCATTCCGCACCCACCTTATACGCCTTAACTTGCACCCTCATATTTTCACCTTCTCCGTTCTCTATCGAACAACGTTCATAGAACATTTATGGTTGAAAACGCGCTCCGAACATGGCTCGACGAGTTTTTCGTCTCCAAACCACGTGATTTCTACAGTCACGGAATCGAAAGTTTACCCAAGCTTTGGTAGACTGTCGGAAATAGTGGAGGAGAATACAGTACACTATTGATGACTAATGTCTATGTTAGGTGTATTGTGTTCATTAAACTTAAGGAAGAACGCTACTAACGTTCGCACCAACCCAATAATTCTCTGATACGGAAGAGGACTTGGAAGATCAGTTGAGAGGAATGGATAGTGTCTTGAAAAACAGATTTTAAGATGAACATCAGTAATAGTAAAACAAGGACAATGGCGCCGTATTGGAACAGAATCAGGCGATGCTGAGGGGAATTTGTTTAGGAAATGAGTTACTGATGCAGTAAACAAGATTAGGTACTTGGGGGGGGGGGGGGGGGGGGACTGACGGAGGCAAAAGTAGAGAGAAGATACAAAACGAAGATTTTGCAATAGCAAAGAAAGAGTTTCTGAACGACTGAACAAGAAAACTTTGTTAACATCGAAGACAAAATTCTATCATCTGGTGAGCAAGATGTATGAGACAGGCGAAATACCCTCAGACTTCAAGAAGAATACAATAATTCCAATCCCAAAGAAAGCAGGTGTTGACAGGTGTGAAAATTACCGAACTATCAGTTTAATAAGTCACGGCTGCAAAATACTAACGCAAATTCTTTACAGATGAATGGAAAAACTGGTAGAAGCCGACCTCGGGGAAGATCAGTTTGGATTCCGTAGAGATACTGGAACACGTGAGGTAACACTGACCCTACGACTTAAATTAGAAAATAGATTAAGAAAAGGCAAACCTACATTTCCAGCATTTGTAGACTTAGAGAAAGCTTTTGACAATGTTGACTGGAATGCTCTCTTTCAAATTCTGAAGGTGGCAGGGGTAAATTACAGGGAGCGAATGGCTATTTACAATTTGTACAGAAACCAGATGGCAGTTACAAGAGTCGAGCGGCATGAAAGGGAAGCAGTGGTTGGGAAGGGAGTGAGACAGGGTTTTAGCCTCTCCCTGATGTTATTCGATCTGTATATTGAGCAAACAGTAAAGGAAACAAAAGAAAAATTCGGAGTAGGAATTAAAATCCATGGAGAAGAAAGAATAACTATGAGGTTCGCCGATGACATTCTCATTCTGTCAGAGACAGCAAAGGACTTCGAAGAGCAGTTGAACAGAATGGACAGTGTCTTCAAAGGAGAATATAAGATGAACATCAAGAAAAGCAAAACGAGGATAATGGAATGCAGTCGAATTAAATCGTGTGATGCTGAGTGAATTAGATAGCTAATGACACACTTAAAGTAGTAAATGAGATTTGCTATTTGGGAGCAAAATAATTGATGATGGTCGAAGTAGAGAGGTTATAAAATGTACAGTGGCAAGGGCAAGGAAAGCGTTTCTGAAGAAGAGAAATTTAACATAGAGTACAGATTTAAGTGTCAGGAAGTCGTTTCTCAAGGTATTTGTATGGAAGTTAAACATGGATGATAAATGGTTTGGACAGGAAGAGAATAGAAGCATTCGAAATGTGGTGCTACAGGAAAATGCTGAAGACTAGATGGGTAGATCACATAACTAATGACGAGGTATTGAATAGAATCGGGGAGAAGAGAAATTTGTGGCACAACGCGACTAGAAGAAGGGTTCGGTTGGTAGGACATGTTCTGAAGCATCAAGGGATTACCAATTTGGTATTGGAGGGCAGTGTGGAGGGTAAAAATCGTAGAGGGAGACCAAGAGATGAATACACTAAACAGATTCAGTAGGATGTAGGCTGCTGTAGGTACTGGGAAATGAAGAAGCCTGCAGAGGATAGAGAAGCATGGAGAGGTGCATCAAACCAGTCTCTGGACTGAAGACAACAGCAGCAACAACAAATGGAGGTATTGGAGCTTAGTGCATATGAGAATGCGCGGGGTGGAGGAAGGGGGAGGTAAAAATGTTATAGGTAGACAACGGCTTGACTACAGTAAGCAGCTTGGAATGGATTTAGGTTCCAGTATTCCTGGAGATATTAAACGCTCGCTTAGAATAGACTGTCACGGAGAGCTCAATCAAACCAATCTTCTGACCGAAAACAATATCAATAACTTCATACTATGGCCGACGGTCTTGGACTGTGACTTTCCAGTAAGTCTTTTCTCCATAAACTTTGAACTGCGAAGTTAGGCACTTCTTACAACGTTAAGTTCATTGACAAATCTTTTATGAACTTTGGGGCTACTCTCTAACTGAAAATGCAATAAAAGTATCCTTCTACATCGTCAAACATTTAGTAAATTGTCTTTTATAAAATATTTTAGACAAAACATTTTAACAATAATGCGAGCCTGAGACAAGCTGAGGCATCTCTGTGGCGGAACGGTAATCATCAGAGTTATCGTTCGTGTTTTAAGTCGTTCCTGTAACACAACTTAATTTGTCGTATAAGCCTCGGTTACCTTCTGCGCAATAATGAAAATCGAGCTACATACGGTGAGACCTGGAAGCGTTGATTGAGACAAGGCTGCTCATTCATTCTATCCCAAATTACAAAAAGGTCGAAATTAATTATTTAAAGAGTGATAAAATCTGACAGAAGAAATGCCTGTTCTTTGGGCATTTTATTTCCCTTTTACCTATGTTTTCGGTTTGGTACTGTTCGCAGCGTTATTACTGTAGCGAATTCCATCAATTCTGTCTCAGTATCATCCAGCTTAAACAGACGTAGCTGAGGATTTGTTCTTCTGGACACATAAAATTGAACGACGATTAACAGAAGACCGAACCGTGGATATTCGGTTGAGATAATTATGCTAGAGATAATTGAGGAAGTCTATGTCAAGAACATTAAAAGTCCTCCGTTAAACATTCACGAGATGGCCGCCTCCGGAGGAATGTCGTAACACAGCACGCGCTGCCGGGGAGAAAGTGCAGCCCTCAAGGACTGTATTGAGTGGCACCAGAGTATATTATGTGCATCCCCCGAAGAAAACGGTCTATTGACACACAGTAACACGGATTTAGAAAACCTCGTTCTTTTGAAACGCAACTAGCTCTTTACTCGCATGAACTGTTGAGTGCTATCGTCAAGGGATCTCAAATTGATTCCGTATTTCTTGATTTCTGGAAGGCTTTCACCACACAAGCGGTTTGTAGTGAGATTGCGTGCTTATGGAATATCGTCTGAGTTACGTGACTGCAATCGTGATTTTCTGTTAGAGATCACAGTTCGTAGTCATAGAGTAAAACGGTAGTGATTTCTGGCGTTCCCCAAGGTAGTGGTATAGGCCCTTTGCTGTTCCTTACCCATATAAGGAATGTGGGAGACAATCTGAGCAGCTGTCGTAGGTTGTTTGCAGACGACGCTGTCGTTTATCGTCTTGTAAAGTCATCAGAGGATCAAACCAAATTGCAAAACGATTTAGAAAAGATACCCGTATGGCAGTTGACCTTAAATATTGAAAAGTGTGCTGTCATCTATATGAGTGCTAAAGGAATCGGTTACATCGGTTACACGATAAATCAGTCAAATCTAAAGGCCGTAAATTAAACTAAATACCTAGGAATTACAATTACGAACAATTAAACTGGGAGGAACACACAGAAAACGTTGTGGCGAAGGCCAACCAAGGACTGCGTTTCACTGGCAGGACACTTAGAAAATTAACAGATGTACTAAGGAGACTACGCTTGTCCGTCCACTTTCAGAATACTGCTGCGCGGAGTGGGATCCGTACCAGATAGGAGTGACGGAGTACGTCGAAAAAGTTCAAAGAAGGGCAGCACGTTTTGTATCATCGCGAAATAGCGCGAGAGTGTCAGTGAAATGATACAGGATTTGGGATGGACATAATTAAAACAGACTTTTTTTCGTTGCGGAGGAATCTTCTCACGAAATTCCAATCACCAACTTTCTCTTCCGAATGCGAGAATATTTTGTTGACTCCGACCTACATAGGGAGAAACGATCACCATGATAAAATAAGGAAAATAAGAACTCGTACGGAAAGATATAGGTGTCTGTTCTTTCTGCGCGCTATACGAAACTGGTATAATAGAGAATTGTGAAGGTTGTTTGATGAACCCCCTGCCAGGCACTTAAATGTGATTCGCGGAGTAGATAGATGAAGTGTCAGTTATTCATTGGTCACGATCATCGGCGATCAGAGGCCGCTGTGTTTTGATCCTACAGGCAGTATCTGTGTTGAGTTTAGAGTTGATTAGTATTTGCAACATTCATTCTATGGTACAACCATGATCAAACAGCAAGTACGTGCTCTTGTTGAGCAGCTTCAGCAATTGGAACGGGGTCACATTGTTGGCCTGCGGAGAGCTGGATAGACATACTGAAGGATTGCTGCACGTTATGTTGGTCGCAGTGTATCGGTGGAGAGTCGCTGCTGTCAACGTCCTGGACGTCCGTGTAGTACAGATGCACGTCAAGATGGACGAACTGTGCAAGAAGTGGTGGCCGACCGATCATCATCCATGAACGAAATCTGGCCACATGTTGCACCTGCTGTGTCATTAGAGACCATTGGGAACCGTCTGTTTGCAGAAGGAATAACATCACATACGCCTCTGCCCAAGCTACCGCTGACACCATCTCCGTCGTCTACAATGATGAAAGTAGGTTCTGTCATTCCGCTAGTGTGTATGTATACAGGGTGTTACAAAAAGATACGGCCAAAATTTCAGGAAACATTCCTCACACACAAATAAAGAAAAGATGTTATGTGGACATGTGTCCGGAAACGCTTAATTTCCATGTTAGAGCTCATTTTAGTTTCGTCAGTATGTACTGTACTTCCTCGGTTCTCCGCCAGTTGGCCCAATTGAAGGAAGGTAATGTTGACTTCGGTGCTTGTGCTGACATGCGACTCATTGCTCTGCAGTACTAGCATCAAGCACATCAGTACGTAGCATCAACAGGTTAGTGTTCATCACGAACGTGGTTTTGCAGTCAGTGCAATGTTTACGAATGCGGAGTTGGCAGACGCCCATTTCATGTATGGATTAGCACGGGGCAATAGCCGTGGCGCGGTAAGTTTGTATCGAGACAGATTTCCAGAACGAAGGTGTCCCGACAGGAAGACGTTCGAAGCAATTGATCTGCGTCTTAGGGAGCACGGAACATTCCAGCCTATGACTCGCGACTGGGGAAGACCTAGAACGCCGAGGACACATGCAATGGACGAGGGAATTCTTCGTGCAGTTGACGATAACCCTAATGTCAGCGTCAGAGAAGTTGCTGCTGTACAAGGTTACGTTGACCACGTCACTGTATGGAGAGCGCTACGGGAGAACCAGCTGTTTCCGTACCATGTACAGCGTGTGCAGGCACTATCAGCAGCGGATTGGCCTCCACGGGTACACTTCTGCGAATGGTTCATCCAACAATGTGTCAATCCTCATTTCAGTGCAGATGTTCTCTTTACGGATGAGGCTTCATTCCAACGTGATCAAATTGTAAATTTTCACAATCAGCATGTGTGGGCTGACGAGAATCCGCACGCAAATGTGCAGTCACGTCATCAACACAGATTTTCTGTGAACGTTTGGGCAGGCATTGTTGGTGACGTCTCGATTGGGCCACATGTTCTTCCACCTACTCTCAGTGGAGCACGTTATCATGATTTCATACGGGATACTCTACCTGTGCTGCTAGAACATGTGCCTTTACAAGTACGACACAACATGTGGTTCATGCATGATGGAGCTCCTGCACATTTCAGTCGAAGTGTTCGTACGCTTCTCAACAACAGATTCGGTGACCGATGGATTGGTAGAGGCGGACCAATTCCATGGTTTCCACGCTCTCCTGACCTCAACCCTCTTGACTTTCAATTATGGAGGCATTTGAAAACTCTTGTCTACGCAACCCCGGTACCAAATGTAGAGACTCTTCGTGCTCGTATTGTGGACGGCTGTGACAAAATGCACCATTCTCCAGGGGTGCATCAGCGCATCAGGGATTCCATGCGACGGAGGGTGGATGAATGTATCCTCGCTAACGGAGAACACTTTGATCATTTCCTGTAACAAAGTGTTTGAAGTCACGCTGGTACGTTCTGTTGCTGTGTGTTTCCATTCCATGATTAATGTGATTTGAAGAGAAGTAATAAAATGAGCTCTAACATGGAAAGTAAGCGTTTCCGGACACATGTCCACATAACATTCTTTCTTTGTGTGTGAGGAATGTTTCCTGAAAGTGTGGCCGTACCTTTTTTGTAACACCCTGTATGTGTATGACGTAGACCTGGCGAGCGCATTCGCCCACGGCACACAGGTCCCATCCCAGGCTTCGTGGCCGACGGGCTATAACTTGCAACTCGCGGTTACATTTGCTGTATCTGCAGGGCAAAGCAACCAGCGCTCGCTACGTTGCACAGGCTGTTATCCCCGTGCTATTGCCATGTCTTCTGCAGGGACGTGATGTACTTTTTCAGCAGGACAGTGCACGTCACATACAGCTGCTGCGACGCTTCGTGCTCTTCGTCGTGAACGGCAACCGCCCTGGCCAGCAAGATCACAAAGTCTCTAGTCAAATGAACACGTGTGGGACATGATGAAACAGGAACTTACACGTTCTCAAGTGCCTGCAAAAACTGTAGCTGACTCGCAACAAAAGGCGCAAGACGCTAGGAACAATGTGCTGCAGAATGCCTAAGGCACGTTCGTGGTTATTTGCGTGCGAGACATGTGTGTCACAGTAAAGGGTGCCCAAACAGAAGCATTAATACCCAGTGTAAATCACCCCCCCCCCCCAGCGCTCCCCCCCCCCCCCCCCAGTCCACACAGGGGCAACGCAGGCGTTTATTCTCAGTGCAAACAACCGTGTTTCATTCCGTCTGAATTTATCTTATGCTCCTACAGTGATGAATTACCTACCATCTCACCTGTCAGTTAAGTGACCTTGTCTTTGATGGCATTGCATTCTTTTCCAGGCGTGTATAATTCACAGATATGGCACTTCTGTGCACTATTTTGCTACAATTTTTCCCTTTCGAACAGAACCATATGCTGCCTGGCATTTTGAAGAGAAATCGCGCAATGAGTAACTGTCGGCGTAGAAAGAGTATGAGTATGTGAAGTCTCCACAGATAAACTGATCAGTCAGGACATCATGACCGCTGCCCATCGCGACGTTGCCCTGGTGGCGTTGCGGGCGCGTTATATGGTAACAAAAGCATGTAATCTGAGCAGTCACGGACGGGGATCGCCCTAGTGAAGATATGGGCTGCAAATAGGAAAATACATTGAGATAAGCGACTTTGACAAGGGCAGATTATTATTCCATAGAGTCTGTGAACTAGTACCTCGAGAACGGCGAAGTAGGCTGAATGCTCACGTGCTACTGTCGTGAGTCTCTGCGGAAAGAGGTAGCACAGTGAACTACCACTAGGCGCTAAATGGTTGGACGTCCACGACTCTTCACAGAACCTGGGGCTGCTGCTTGTCTGCTTTGTAAAGTAGGATAGATAGTGATGTGTGGCATCTCTGCCGAAAGAGAAGATTGAAGGTGCAGTCACAAGTATTTCGGAGAATACCGTTCATCGTACATTGTTGAACATGAATTTCCCCAGCAGACCATTCCTGTGTGTTCACATGTTGACCTAACGATAACGTCAATTACGTTGCAGTGGGCACGGGACCGCTAGGATTCGACCGTCGATCAGTGGAAATGTGTCGGCTTCAGGGGTGAACCACATTTTTGCTACGCTAGATCGATGGTCGTCTTCACAAACGCCGCCATGGAGGTGAACGGCGGCTCGAAACGTGGAGCGCGCCACAGGCGCAGGCTGGCGAGAGCAGTGTTATGCTATGGGGGACATTCTCCTGCGCTTGCACTGGCCCTGTCGTAGTAACCGAAGACACGCTAACAGATGCGAATCACCTCATCCCTTCATGCTTGATGTCTTCTCCGACGGCTATGTCATCTTTCAGCAGTACAATTGTCCGTGCCTCCGAGCCAGAGCCGTACTACGGTGGTTTGAGGAGCATAATAGTGAACTCAAGTTGATGTATCTTGCCTGATGTAAACCCTATGGAACCCATTGGGTCGCAATTAGGCGCCATCACCGCGTATGCAAAGCAGTGGCCCGTTATTTACGGGAATTACATGGCCTGTGCGTCTAGTGCAACATACCTCCACAGACCTACAAACTTTCGGATCCTTGATACGCAAAATGAGTCCTGTATTTCGTTACAACGACTGACAAACAAGCTATTAAGCAGCTTGTCATAATGTTTTGGCATATGAGTTCCCATTCTCGACGGGCGGCAAAGATAACTCCAATTGTGCGCCAGGGTACGATCATGTTCTTTCATACAACTGAATAACTTACCAGAGAGTTAGTTAAACTCTGTTCATTGTCTATATGGAATTACACTTAGCAAAAGTGCACGGGACAAAAATTAAGCACCCATAGGTGACCTCGTGTTAATACTGTTTAACACAGCCACAAGCCATAGCCTCAGTTTGGCGGGCAACAGATTTCTCAGGTTTCTTCAGGTATACCGTCTACAGCTGAAGTCACTCATTGATCATTTGACCCTGTAGAGCTACAGAATTTTGGAGTTGTTGATTACGTCGTCTCGCCCGCAGTTCCAAATAGTTCCAGACATTTTATATGGGATTAAGATAGTCATTTAGCAGACGAGTCAAGCTGCGTCTGGGTGCCTATTGACCGTAAAACCAGGAGCATTTACCAACCCTTTGAAAACGGTTGTTGTCACCTTGGAGGACTGGGCTTTTCGCAACACACCCGTCATCAACTTATAAAAGAAAGGGCAACACTTTATTACCGAGAATTTTGAAATAAACATTCTTGTTCGTATCAGCGCACACTCCATTGCGGAGTAAAAATTTCTTTTTTGAAACATCCCTCAGATTGTGGGTAAGCCATGTCTCCCCATATCCTTTCTTCCAGGAGTGCTAGTCCTGCAAGGTTCGCAAGACAACTTCTGTGAAGTTTGGAAGGTAGGAGATGTTGTGAGGACGGGTCACGAGTCGTGCTTGGGTAGCTCAGTCGGCAGAGCACTTTACCACGAAATACAAAGGTCCTGAATTCATTTCTGTATGGCACATAGCTTGAATATGCCAGGAAGTTTCCTATCAATGCACAGTTCTCTGTACAGTGAAAATTTCATTCTGGATCCTTGTTCATGTTCATAGTCATTTGAATGACTGAGCCCTAGTCACAGTACGAAGACAGATCCAAACATCACAAAACCACCTCCAGTCTTAACTACATCCACCATGCATTGGAGATTAAACACACCATTGGGACATTGATGCAATCAACGTCTTGCGCCATTTACTGAGGGGCAAAAATCGTGGCTCGTCGATCGCATTGCATGCCTCCAGCCATCTACTGCTCAGTAGCCCAATGAAGATTGAAGTTTTATGATTTGATGTGAGCCCTGGCTTTTTTCGAGGTACGGGAATTCAAGTTTGCTTTAAAATCGTGAACATAGCTGGATGCAGAAACTGTAGAATGGATCTTCGTGAGGATAAAGTGAAGTGCAGCTAGTCAGATGCAGAAATGAAAGGTTTCTTCAAAACACTTGACCTAGGTTTCGACGCCTTTAAAAACACCTTCTTCAGAAGGATCAGTGGCAACAGAACAACAGGAACTCTGGGTTCGGTCCCGATTTCATGCATAAAGGTAATCTTTCAGAACGTTGAACTGTCGACCAGCCCTTGTAGCCGTGCACGTTAACAGACCGCTCTTGAAATTTGATTCGCTGCCCTGAGATCGAATCTACCCGGCGGATTTAAAACAGCGAGGCCTGGCCTGGATCTGGTTTTTAGGCGGTTTCCCATAACCGTCTTGGTGAACGCATGGCTGGCACCTGCGTCCTGTCTCAGTTACACGGTTCGAAAAAAAATCGAATACACTGACATGCTTTCCCGTGGGGAACGCTAGATACACACACAGTCCACAAATTTCCAACAAGGACAGGTAATGACAGGAAGACCATCTGCCCACTCTTTATCATTAATGTTGCAAAATCCAGATCAAGATGCCGATCCTGTGAATGACACAGGACAAGGCCTATAAAAAGAAAGAGAACATTGAACTACTGATTTCAACCTCAGAGATAATTGCTGATTTTGTGGTATAATGGTTGAAATAAAAGTTTGTGTCTGAGGTCGTTGGTGCAGCGTATATGCAACGTAGCGCGGCTCCGATGCGGGTATATAAGCACCGACATGCACGTAAGAGATTAGTGTGGCATTCGTGCCTTTCCGAAGAGTGTGCGATACATGTGGAAACGTGGACTATGTGGACGTCATTACCAAATGCGTCCAAACAGGACCGACATGCTGTTACTCTTTCCTCGGCTGCCGAGGTACGAACACCGGTAGACATCCATTGGAGAATGGATAGTATGTCTGTCGAAAAGCACCCTTGTGGAATGGTGCGCGAAGTTCCGTGCTGGTCGCGATTCGGCACAAGACGCTGGTCGATCTGGAAGCCAAGCCTAACTCAAGTGGGAGACAGTACAGCACCCGCATTATTGGCCTGATCTCGGCCCATGCGAATATCAGGCTTTCGGCCCCTTAAGGCGTTGAAGGGTCGAAGATTCCTGTCGGACAAAGGTATGCAGCAGGCAGTTTCGGAATCCTTCATGCTGAAGGACATTGTGAAACTGGTATCTTCAACCTGGTTCGTCAGTGGTATGCTTGTCTCAGTGTTCACGGCGATTTTGCCTGATTGGCCTACCGATTCTGGATTGTACGACCTCCGAACGGAAATTTTTGATCGCCCCTTCTAGAATTTCTAACTTGCTCGTGGCTGTCTCAGTACAGTGTTACATAGTCGACCTGAACACGTCATGAACAGTCTCTCTCTTCATTATGGAACTGTTTGAACCAATCTTACTCTTCTGCTAACGTCTCCTACTGTGCATATTATCACAACCTTACACTTGTACTCGCCACCTTCTTCGCATCGGTTTTTGAAAAGGTTATAAAACGGAGATTGGCCACAGCAAGAAAAGCTAATTTGAAGAAGAGAAATATAAAGTTAAGTGTTGAGGAATCCTCTCTGAAAGTGTTTGAAGTGTTGCCTCATATGCAAGTGAAATGCGGCCGATTAACAGAAAAGACAAGAAAGAACGGTGACTTCTGAATTGTGCTGCCACAGAAGAATCCTGAAGATTGGATGGGCAATCAGATAGCTAATGAAGTAGTACTGATTGAATTGGGAGGAAATGAGCTTTTCGTCACAATCTCGCCAAAAGGCGCGATTGGTTGATAGGACACGTCCGGAGACATCAAGGAATAGTGAATTTGGTAATGGAGTGAGGGGTGTCGGGAAGGGGGGAGGGGGTAGCATAAAATTGTAGGGAGAGCTGAACATGTGAAAATATCAAGCAGTTTCAAATGGACGTAGTTTGCAGTAGCTATTCAGGGCCGAAGAGACTTGCACAGACCAGAGGAGCGTGGAGAGCTTCAGACTGAAACTAACAACGAAAACTGAAATTGGTTTGTTCCTTGTCTTATTATACGATCGCACCGGATATTCACGCCAACCAATTTCTACTAATTGCTGCTCTGCTATGTGGTGCTCTCCGATACATCTCTCAGTGCTTGGGCGTATTTAACACACTTTGGCTTTTTTTAACACCGCTCTGTTTGCCAAATTTTGATGGTGAAACTGTAGAAACTTGCTAGACGCGGTAGGAATAAAAGAAAAAAATTCAGATTGTTACCCTAGCCCGTGAAGGGGAAGCAGAGCCAGTCTGCGATTCGTACCAGATACAGTTAACAGGGGAAATAGGAAAGATCTAAATAAGAACAACGTGTTTCGTCACAAATTCTTTTAATAAGCGGAGAAGTGGGACGGAGTTGCTCATCACTCGAATGACAGATGCTACGAGAGGCATCGTACATCAGGTAGTTTACTGTTTCTTGACGAGCCAACCAATAACTTGCCTTCTTCACTTACATCTACAGTTAAGGTAAGGTTAAAGATATTAGCGGTTTATACGTAGGTTTACCAACAGTCGCTGTACCAGCGCACCATTCGCGACTTGAAAAGGGAAAGGGTGAAAGTGACAGTAGTGTGCGACGTACCTTCGACAAATACCGTGAAGTGGATTGCGGAGAATAGATACAGCTGCAGAGCATAGGCGTCCGCAAGGGGTTGAAAGAGGGGGGGGGGGGGGGGGTGGTCGCTCGCCCCCTCTTGCAATCTGAGTACAGACTTTTTATTCATTATAGAATTCTCTCTGATTTCCATCCGCTTCATTCCCTCGGTCCACATTTGTGGACCTTCTTTCAATTTTTTTTTTTGTTTTGTCCGTAGATAAGCGTTTTTTATCTCTTGTATACCGATGTCAGCGAATGTGGACCTTCTAGTTCTTAGTCTAAAACCAGAGTGCAGCACATTGTAAGAATCAATTCGTGTGTTAATTAACAGCTGGTACTGCGCAGAAAATGATTACTTCAGCAAATCCAAAAGGTATGTAAATAACTACTATGCATAAATATTACGCTAAAAAATCGGTGTTTTTTACCTAACGTTCGCTAACTATTCTAAATGTTGAAAGTTAGTTCAGATTTGTATAAATGTTATTTGCTACTATGAAATAACCCATTTTCAGAAGGTCCTACTATGAGGAGCTCAGTTCATAATACATTTTTGGTAATTTCGATTTGGTCCTCGATGATGTAATGGAAATAATCCTTATTTCTACAGCCTACGGCAATGCATGAAATACGAAATGATGAGCAGTTGCCGGCCGGTGAGGACGAGCGGTTCTAGGCGCTTCAGTCAGGAACCGCGCGACCGCTACGGTCGCAGGTTTGAATCCTGCCTCGGGCATGGATGTGTGTGATGTCATTACGTTAATTAGCTTTAAGTAGTTCTAAGTTCTAGGGGACTGATGACCTCAGAAGTCCCATAGTGCTCAGAGCCATTTGAACCATTTGATGAGCAATTGGAAGCTCTTCTTAATGACAGCAATGCGGTATTATCTGCTTAGTATGAAGACGAATTGTCTTTTTTTTTTTTTACCAAAGATTGTCTGGTAAACAATAAGAACGCTAAGGAAAAAAATGTTCAAATGTGTGTGAAATCTTATGGGACTTAACTGCTAAGGTCATCAGTCCCTAAGCTTACACACTACTTAACCTAAATTATCCTAAGGACAAACACACAAACCAATGCCCAAGGGAGGACTCGAACCTCCGCCGGGAACGGTACGATGTCGTGACAGTAGCTAGGACAGGAGAACGTCCTAGTATAGTGAATTCCTCTGACGGTGAAGATGTTGGTGATGTAGAAACTGTGTTGGTGAAGTAGTAACTTTGAATAGAAAGGCAAGAAGAGCTATGTTACAACCAATTTCAGAAGTTGGATTTTACAATGTTGGCCAACTAACAAACTTTGTTGAGGCAAGGAATTCTTGAAAATGCCGTAAACCTGGCTGCAATTCCAAGATAAGAGACATGAACGTCAAATGTGAACTGTGTTTATGTACTGTGAAAAATAATTGCTTCGAAGCTTATCATAAAACTTACTGTAAGGACTTATTTACTGCCAGTAGCACATTTACTTTCCAGAAATTATTAATGTGGCATTTTCGTTGACATCCAACAGGATTTTACCAACCGTCCTGACCTGTTTTTCTATTCCAGATGTTTAGTTTTCTGTTCCACCTGCACATTATGGGAGTATGAATAAATTATTTTTACGAATATTTTCTATATTATTTCATAGCTCGTTTGATACATGGAGATGGAGATGTAATTTCAGATCGTTGAATCAAAAAGGTGCCATCTCTATTCATAATGAAAATAGCCTGTGTTGTCCCATTGAGGGCAAAGGCCTCCTACAAGTAGGGGTGGCTACTTTTGAAAACTCGCGCGGTGAGCTAGTCGGCGGTAGAGGGTTACGCACTTAATGCTCACTACACGTTGAATCACACTTGATCTCTTAGTTGTAGTTCTTTCCACTCCTTTCTGTTTCTGGCTATGTTGGTCCACCGTCTTCCTGCTTGTTTTCTGAATAAGTCCGACCATTTCTGTCTTGGTCTTCCTGGGGGCCTCATGCCGATGTAGGGCTCCGATGTGGTAGCTCGTGCCGTCCATCTGTCGTCTTGCAGTCTCGCCTTGTAGCCGCCCCATTTCTATTTGGTCTTCGTAGCATGTTGCGCTATGTCTTATCGTTGCTGGCATCTTGTGTATCGAGGTTTTCGATATTCTGTCTTTCAGAAAGATTTCAAAGATCTTCTTCTGCATTTTCCTATGGCAAACCTGTAGAGTGTTTCCCTCTTTGGCGTTGAGAGCCCATGGCTGACACAAATAAAATAACACTGGAAAAACGCAGCTTTCGAGTGCCTCCATTCTGAGCTTCCTACTCAGGGTTCTGTCTAGCAATATGAACTTTAAGGCCCAGAAAGCTTTCCAAGCTAAGGAAACTTCGTTTTATTTCTTTTTCTATTTTGTTGTTAAAGGAAATTATTTGGCCTAGGTATATACAGTGTGATGGGTAAATCACTTCCGTTCCTTCGAAATATATTGGGGATTCTAATCCATTTGTTATTACTTGCCTTTTACATTTGTTCATTGTGAGTCCTGCCATCTTGCTTTGTGTGTTAAGCAGGTGTAGCATTGACTTAAGATCCCTTGCAGTTTCGGCGTAGGGGACTATGTCGTCATCTAACCTCAAATTTGTTAGTCTCTTGCCGTTGAGGCACATTCTATCTTTCTTATTCAATTTTAGTTTCCTGAATATGCCCGCCAGGATGGCCGTGCGGTCTAAAGCACAGCTTTCCGGGCGGGAAGGAGCGCCTGGTCCCCGGCACGAATCTGCCCGGCGGACTTGTGTCGAGGTCCGGAGAACCGGCCAGTCTGTGGATGGTTTTTAGGCGGTTTTCCCTCTGCCTCGGCGAATGCGGGCTGGTTCCCCTTATTCCGCCTCAGCTACACTATGTCGGCGATTCCTGCGCAAACAAGTTCTCCACGTAGGCGTACACCACCGTTACTCTACCACGCAAACATAGTGGTTACACTCGTCTGGTGTGAGACGTTCCCTGGAGGGTCCACCGGGGGCCGAACCGCACAATAACCCTGGGTTCGGTGTGGGGCGGCGGAGGGGTGGACTGCGGCAGTCGTTGTGGGGTTGTGGACCACTGCGGCTGTGGCGGGGACGGAGCCTCTCCGTCGTTTCTAGGTCCCCGATTCACATACAATACAATGCAGGTAAATAGGTTTTTTTGGGGGGGGGGGGGGGAGATGGAATCCCCCTTGTCTAACTCCTCTTTCCATGCGGAAAGGTTGGCCTACCTTTTCGGTTTTAACTCCATCGAAGCTATGGTTTTGAATGTTTCTTAGTAACTGGATGTATTTTGCTTCTACTCCTTGATTTCTTAGTGCTTGAAGTATGTTTGGGTGTTCGATGGTACCGAATGCTCTGCTGTAATCAACAAAAGCAATGTATATTTTGAGGTGGCGATCTTCCGATTTTTCTATTATCTGATTAATGGTTTGAATATGGTCCACTGTGCTAAATCCTTTGCGGAATCCACCTTGTTCTGAGGGTGGGTTCTCGTCTCTTGTTTTTGTTAATCACTTTGTTAGTATTTTCGTGAACAGTGTATATGGGGTAGACATCAGGCTTATGGGTCTATAATTGTTCATGTCATCTGTCGTACCTTTTTTGTGCAAAAGTACGATGTACTTGTTTTCCACTGATCTTCGGTTTGTGTGATTTTGTTGAACACTTCTGTGATTGATGTTGGGAGATCTTGGGCTTCCTTTAAGAGCTCATTGTATATGTTGTCTTCTCCAGGTGACGTTCCATTTTTCAAATCAGTAGTGGTTGTTCTAACCACGCTGAGTATTATAGCGTGTATGGCTTCAGTGGTGTTTGGGTCTGGTTCGACAGGGTTGCGGTCTGTGGCTTTGTTTGGTAGAGAACTTGTGTATACTGCTTCGTAGAATTCCGTTGATGATTTGACTATATCCTCTCTTGTGTTCAGATGTTCTCCCGCCTGATTCTTCGCTCCTGGTATCCAGTGTTTCCCACCCTGGACGCTTATCGTCGCTCGTTGTTGCTGATCGGTGTTCGCGGATATCTTTCCGTATTTCACTTTTCGCTGTTTTGTCTAGTTTCGTGTGTTCTTCTTTATTCCTGTCTGAAATGGTTCAAATGGCTCTGAGCACTATGGGTCTTAATTTGTGAGGTCATCGGTCCCCCAGAACTTACAACTACTTATACCTAACTAACCTAAGGACATAACACATCCATGCCCGAGGTAGGATTCGAACCTGCGACCGAAGCAGTCGCGCGGTTCCGGACTGAAGCGCCCAGAACCGCTCGACCAACGCGGCCGGCCCTATCTGAAATATCTCTAGTTTTTATACGTTAGCGATCTGTGGTCGATTAGCTGTCTAGTACTCTGACTTAATTTGCTTCAATTTTTCTTTATTGCCGGCCGGAGTGGCCGAGCGGTTCTAGGCGCTTCAGTCTGGAACCGCGCTGCTGCTACGGTCGCAGGTTCGAATCCTGCCTCGGGCATGGATGTGTGTGATGTCCTTACGTTAGTTAGGTTTAAGTAGTGCTAAGTTCTAGGGGACTGATGACCTCAGCAGTTAAGTCCCATAGTGCTCAGAGCCATTTTTTTTTTCTTCATTTGCTCGTTTTTGGTTGTGTCCTTGTGGTCTTGGTATATGCATTTTTTGTAGTGCGTTATATATTTCTTGAGTGCTTTGTTTTGTACTGATATTTGCTTGTTGTAGTTGCTTCTGTAGCTCTTGTTTAAATTTGTCTCTTCAGTTTTTCTATTTCTGGTTGGCTTGCTTTTCCTGCGTTTCTTCGTTTCTTTGGAATTTTTATTTTTGCCCTCACCATCCATGGTCTTTGCTAAATTCTGAAATTACTTGGCTGTTCTTTATTATGTTTTGTTTGTCCGTTAGAATGTAATGTATTTCGTTTGTCGTTTTGCCGTCTGGCGAGCGCTAAGTCCATCTTAGGTTTTGATTTTTCCTGAAGAAGGTGTGGCTATTCTCGCTTTGTGTTCTTTAGCAAATTGTACCATTGTTTCTCCTCTCCTGTTCCTTGTTCCAAAGCCGTGTGGTCCGATTGCATCTTCGTTATCGTTACTACGGGGGCCAACTTTACTGTTTAAATTTCCAATTATTAGGTTTATTGGTGACTGATGTATCTGTAAGGTGTCACCCAGTTTCTCAAAGAAATCTTCAAATTCTTCGTCGGTACTCGTTTCTGTTGGGGGCGATTATTTGTATGATTGTTATTTGCTGACTTTATGCGGTTCGTTTCAAATGTTCTGTTCTTTCTGACACTCCCACTATTTCTTGTATGGATGATTTTAAGTCGCTTTTGATGATGCTGCCTTCTCTCTTTGTTCTGGGGTTGATCCCTTGTAAGACATCAGATCGCCGTTCGATTTCCCTATGATGGCTTCCCCTGTTTTCCTTACTTCGCGTAGTCCGAGTATATCGAATTTTATTTCTTCTAGTGCATTTTTGAGCTCTTCTTCTCACTCTATGGTTTTCAGCGTTTGTACGTTCAATGTTCCTACTATGATTTCGTTATCCTTGCTCCTTGTTTGTCTGGTGCTCTTGATCGTAGTTTCTTTTTATGTTGTCTGTTGTGATTATATTTGATTCTTGCCCGGTGGTGTGTGTGTTTTTACAGTCTTCTGGACTCCGTATCAGCGTGTTCCCTTCATGTTTTCTTCTTTCTTTAGTGTAATTCCACACACTCTTGTTGCTCTTCTTGTGGAGCGAAAGAAGTGAAATCTGAATGTTGCGTGATTTCTAGGTCTCCAAACGGAATTCCCACCTTGAAGGCTTTTTTGTTCCCTAATGTGTGTAGTTCCTCGCATTTTAAAGGTTCCGTTATCCTGTTCTTTAACAGATGTTTCATCACTATTTCATTTGTAGTGCTTTTCTTGACATGGCGATGTATAACCATGCTGTTTTGTCTGCTTCTTGCATGTCCTTGTCCTTTTTCGTCCCTTTTATGGTGTTCCTGTGGTTCGTATTTCTTCCTTCTTCTCTTGTCACAATAGTGATATAAATACATGTACATCACATTTACTTACCATTTTGTAGCAAAGTAATCTATCTTAAAAATACTCAGTAGACAGTTATCAGTATTTCGAGATACACTAAGTTTCGTGTGTACTTATTGTCAAGCGTAGTTCTTGGGAAATGACACTTTTCAAACTCACTGAATCAGTTTTATAAAAACTGAAAAATTTGATTTTTTTTTTTTCCCCCCCTCTTGGAAAAATTTCTTCGGACGGTCTTAATACAGAAGAGACATGACTACAAAAACATGCAGAGGTATATATTAGAAGCTATTTCGGCGAGCCTCATGGTCCGGTATTTATGTCGGGAACAAGTAGAGATGGCGTTTGTGTACGGCCAAGCAGATGGTTCAAAATGGTTCAAATGGCTCTAAGCACTATGGGACTATCTGAGGTCATCAGTCCCATAACTAACCTAAGGACGTCACACAGCCGGCCGGGGTGGCCGAGCGGTTCTAGGCGCTACAGTCTGGAACCGCGCGACCGCTAAGGTCGCAGGTTCGAATCCTCCCTCGGGCATGGATGTGTGTGACGTCCTTAGGTTAGTTAGGTTTGAGTAGTTCTAAGTTCTAGGGTACTGATGACCATAGATATTAAGTCCCATAGTGCTCAGGGCAATTTTTTTTTTTTTTTTCAAACAAATTGTGTGAGTACTTGCAGTTAAGCTGGAAGACTGATGAGTGAAAAAGGAATTGAATTAGCACACCGGTAGGATGCACACAGTACGACTTGGCTTCAGTGAAAAATGTAATACATTTTGTAAAGTAACGTACAGTTTCCAAAAAAAGCATTTCAAAAGAAGTATAATAAATTAAAATTCCTGTTTTAATTTTCGCAATTATTCACGGGGATGGGAAGATCAACTGCCACTACAACTAGACACAGCAGTTAATTATCCACAGCACAACTTATCGACACAGTGGCATCCGTAATACTGGCTGGAATTGTTTGGGAAATCACTGATATATAGCGGGGTCGATGCGAACGACTGATTGCAGTGATAATAGCTTGCGACAATGGCTGCGATCCGTCGCACGTGTGTGGCATCTTTCAGCGTTGTAAGCGGGCAAATGAACGATGGGCGTTCAATAAATATTGCAACATACTTTTCCTCGACCAGTTTCGGTTGGAAAAGTGCGAATGTGTTGAGTGATATCGTGAAATATTCTCACTTCAGCCCGTATTGTTTCATGAAGCTTTGATAGGTGGCGGCGCTATACGTAACCTTCAGAACGGCATCTGTAACGCGGGTGCGTTCCGTGTAGATAGCTGTCGTTATTTCTTTTGACGGAAGACCAGAACATCACAGATACTCATAGGCGCTTGCAGAGTGTCTACGGTAGCCTGGCAGTGAACAAAAGCACGGTGAGTCGTTTGGCGAGGCGTCTGTCATCGTCGCAACAAGGTGGCGCAAAACTGTCTGATCTCTCGCGTGCCGGCCGGCCGCACACAGCTGTGACTGTAGCAGTGTTGGAATAAAATTACAATAAAATGAATACCCCTAGCTGCATACAAGCGCTGATATACGTGAACGGGGACAGTTGAAAATGTATGCCCTGACCGGACTCGAACGCGGGATCCCCTGCTTACATGGCAGAAGCTCTATCCATCTTTTTGTTCGATATAGTTCGTTGCGTTTGGTCTGGGCGGACGTAACAAGACATCCGTTCAAGTTGATCGTTGATTTCTTGACTCAGTATTTTTATTAGAGAGACCACGCAGCCCTCTGACCGAACACGCTGAGCTACCGTGCCGGCATCCATTTGAGCCACGGAGGACACAGAGGGTAGTGCGACTGCAGGGACTTATGTCTGGCACGCCTCCCGTGAGACCCAAATTCCCAACATATTGTCCCGCACTATATTCATAGTGCCCCTGCCCGTTATACTCATTACTCGCGGCTTTTTGCCGATTGCCGTAAGAGTTTGGGCACTGTTCATCCGCACAGAAGAAGATGGTCAAATGGCCGGTGAGCTTTATATATCTGTTCTTTCGGACATGTCCGAAAGAACAGATACCATCGTCATAATATAAAGTGTACCGACACGCTCATTCGAGGCACATGTGGACGTTCTGTTGGTAGTGCTGACACAGTGCTGATGGGGAGTTTATTGATGCAACAAGATTTTGTCTCCGATGTCAACCAGTAAAGTGTTATCCTACGGGCATACAGGCTCTCGCAGTAAGGTGGCGTAAGGCCGTCGTATTGAGCAGAGATTATCTTGAAAAATAGGATTTTGTAGCCAAAAGAGTGGAGGCGAATAATATGGTGTATTGGAATCGCGAATAAAACCAACCTAATTTCAGAAAAAGAATTCGTTGCGTTACTTATTGAACGCCCTCTCGTAGGTACTTCAGGCAGTAGCGTCGGCATCAGCTGTCGTGCCTTTGAGTACTGCTGTGACATATTTTGGAGCTCAGTTAAGGAGTTCCTGGAACGACAGGGCAGTGCAATGCAGGCAACGTGTGCGTAGCTGCCGTCGGCCGTCCCGCGCCACGCCTACTCTTGCAGGCTGAGTCAGCAGCGGCGTCTGGTCCGCACCGCAGGCGTGCCACACGGCGCTCGCACCCACGCCCGTTTGTTTATTGTGCCCACGCTCTCCGGGCAGCCGATCCGCGCTGCTGCCCTCGTCAGGCGAGTAAAGGGAATAGGTGCGGGGGGAGGGGAGGGGGCCGATGGAAGGCACTCAGAATACGTAAACACAGGTTCTCTGGCCCCTGGTCCGCTTGAGAAAGCCGACATTCCTCAACCACTCCTTTCTTTTTTGCCCACGGTGCGGCGCTGACACGAGGCGAAATATTCGAAACCTTCATCTCCTACTCGGACAAGGTGATTCCCGACGTGGCAACCCTCCTATTATCTTCTGCAAGGTAATCGGCGACCACTTGAAAGCGATTTCTCTTTAATTTTTCAGAAACTATAGGCTGTTTGAAAAAGATTCGTCCGCTTTCCCCATTCATCATTTTTTTGCACGAAGTAAGATAGAAGCGTGGGCTCAAATTCAATTTCCGTATATAACTACAATTTTTTTTATTTTCGCAATGACCATCTTTTAGATCAGGGATGTCCACCCTGCATAACTGGGCCACATTGGAAGAAGAGTATTTTTGGGCTGCACTTAGTGTACTGAATACCGACAATAACTACTTAAAAAATGAACGGGCGGTCGGAGGTATACAGTTAAACATTTAAGTAACTTATAAATTATTAATTTACGATTCTTTATTCTTAAAGAAGCAAGATGGTATCAATTTGACGTTGTATATATGAGATTTCATTAATAATTTTATGTTTAAGGAATTATACATCATAGATTTAATGTGACATTTGGATTAGAATTCGACAAACTGATGTATCAATATCGGGTTTGATCTAAGTTGCTGCAATTCTCAATGTGTTCATATAAGACTCTCGTGCTATTTTTGATCTTTATGTGCGTTACTCATGGAAATAACTGTTTACAAACGTAACGTGCTTCCAAACAGTGGTGACATATATAACGCGTGACGGTGCAGCAAGCTATATTTGTCTCTCGTCATGTATGATTTGTGAAACTCAAACAAAAATACATGATCGATTTTTTTTTTCTTTTAACTGGATGTCACACTGCAGCTCTATGCATTCAAATCAAATGTTCAAATGTGTGTGAAATCTTATGGGACTTAACTGCTAAGGTCATCAGTCCCTAAGCTTACACACTACTTAACCTAAATTATCCTAAGGACAAACACACACACCAGCCGCACTGTTCTATGCATTCCATCTGAAAATAAATTATATTGTTTGTAAAAGTTGTCGCATAAATACAAAACTTCGGATTACTTTTTCGAAAATCCTGAAATCGATTTTCAAATTTTTGCGTCAGATCGAAAAATATAGCTGCGTATTTCATCCCTTCTTTAGGATTGTTTGGCCAACGTGTTGAAACGAAAAAAATTGTTTGCCGTTACTTGTGCTTGCCGTAATTAGCTTCGTTTGGAAAGCGTTTATTGAAACGTTGTTCTGAAAAACGTTCTTTATCACAGTTTTACAGAAATAACACAGACTTTAGTTCTAAGACTATAAATTAATTTCGTTATTCGTCTCTAAATATCTAGTTTCGTAGTTGCAGCTGAAGTAGCCGTAACATAACAGACCAGCACGTCTGATGGGTTAGTCTGTTTTATGAACGAAACTCTGCGGATTCAGATATATAGCATGGGCGGCTGGGTTCAGGACAGAATGGAAGGATGAGAGAATAGCATCGTGTTGCGGGAGTTACAGATCGAAAATATTCAATGTATCATAACTTGACGCTCGCTTCTTAGGCTGCATTGATACTTGTGTAGCCGGCCGGGGTGGCCGAGCGGTTCTAGGTGATTGAGTGTGAAACCGCGCGACTGCTACGGTCGCAAGTTCGAATCCTGCCTCGGCCATGGATGTGTGTGATGTCCTTAGGTTAGTTAGATCTAAGTAGTTCTAAGTTCTAGGGGACTGATGACCTCAGATGTTAAGTCCCATAGTGCTCAGAGCCACTTGAACCTTTTTTTTTTTTGGATACTCGTGTATCTTTGATAGATGTTGAATATGCACGCCAGGTGCCCAGATGATGTCTTCTTCATAGTGGTCACCACACAGCTATAAATTTGTTAAATGAATGCGGCGTATTTATATTTACGTTGTATTTACATTAGATTTCTTCTTCGGTCCAGAACTAGTGTCGGCCTCTTAAGCTGTTACCGATTGTTTAGCTGGAATAAGATGTCACACCTGCGCTGTCTGATCAAACTTATATGGACACTGTTATGAAAATTGGAATTAACTGTTAGATGTCGCGAGAGAAGGGGGGTCCCGCTATTGTAAAATGAGGTGGGGAGTACTGAGTTGTCAGCAGAGAATCAGTAACAGCAGACTGGGTAGCTCAGGAGAGCTCAGTGACTACGAACGCCGACTGGTCATCGTATTTCACCTCAGTAACAAATCCATCAGGGACACTTTAACCCTTCTGAAACTGTGCAAGTCGACTGTTGATGATGAGACTGGAAATTTGTGGGAAGTTCGTATGGGGCCAAACTACTGAGGTCATAGGTCCCTAGGCTTACATACTACTTAATCTAACTTAAACTAACTGACGCTAAGTGCAAGATCCCCTCCCTTCTAAACTGATACTGTTATTACTCAGCTTTGCCGCGAGTCCGTAGATGGTGGTATAAGGAGCATACAGTGTAACTGGGCACGCTTTCCCACACGAGTTTTGCTATAATTAAGCCAATCCGTCCTTGAACTGACTTAGTGAGCCGTTACATGGAGATGCTGTTGTAGTTTTATGTCCCCTTGCAGAGCCGTAGCAGCGCCATCAGATTCTGAAAGTGCAATACTACTAATCTTTATATTGAGCAAGCAGTGAAGGAAACAAAAGAAAAATTCGGAGTAGGTATTAAGGGGCTCCGGAAAGGCTCAAAATCATGAAAAGTTCAATTTTTACTTTTTTGCGTTTTCTGAATCTGCAGACTATTACCTTTTGATAGATATATAATTTATTCAATTCCGAAGACTACAACTATTTTTAAATTTTTTTTTGAAATGTGTTCTACATGGGCGTGACCCACTGTGGCGCTGTTAAACTGCTGTCAAATGGTGTTATTATTAACGTCCGTGTTCATCAGGTACATTTTAGTGATGTGAGATAAAGTATGTGTTGTGGCTAACCTGTGATGGTTCAGTATATATCGCTGGTGTGATTGTCGATTGTTTGATGTTTATTTACTCTGACAAACTGCCTATTGGCTTCTGTCTCGGGTTCTTCGGCCGACGTCCATCCAATGATTTTTCTGACGTTTCGCAAGCACGAGTGGCTGGCATTGTCAAAGCTTCACCCTCCATTGCCGGCAATGGAGGGTGAAGCTTTGACAATGCCAGCCACTCGTGCTGGCTAAACGTCAGAAAAATCATTAGATGGACGTCGGCCGAAGAACCCGAGACAGAAGCCAATAGGCAGTTTGTCAACAAGTGGCCACGAAAGCCTTAACAATTTTATTTATTTACTCTGTCGTTATCTCGAAAATATTCGTAATTAATTCTGTTTCTTGAGTCTCTGTTTTGTTGAAGTATAATAATGAGTAAAAGTAAAGTTATTAGAAATCCTCTGAAGGATGGCAACATTGTAAGGTGCAAGGTATTTAGAAATATGGGAATGAAGATAGGTTCTAACATGGTACGAGCGATGCTTGCGTTAGACAAGGAACGCCTTCGGGCTGCAGACAGGGCTGTAAAGAGTCTAGAAATACAAGCAAGAGTAAACATGAGGAGGAACAAGAGGAAGCTGGAGGAGGAGTTTGCAGAGGATGAAGATAATCCATCCTATGGACCTGGAATGCACTAAAAAGTTAATCCAATCTTTGTCGCTAGATTCCCAAAACTTTTATTTTCTCATACTAATTACATGTTTTCTAAGGATCTTCCAAACATAGTTGTTTCAAACTTTCAGTAAATGTTACACAGTACCTTCTGCATAATTTAACACAGCCTTTTTCCAAAAAACTGTATTTTTGAATATATAAATAAAAAATTGCAAAAAATGTTGTGAATTTTCATTACAATTGAAAAAAAATCATCTTTAATAACTGAACAAAAATTTTGTAAAATCCCTGTGTTAAGTTGGAGCCCATATTCCAATAAATAATCTGTAAAAAGTTCAACTTCCTACCTCAAATACTTTGTGATGAAAGATGTCATTTATAAGCGTTATTTTAACATTGCAAGTATAGGGTGTTCCGGAGCCCCTTAAAATCCATGGACAAGTAATAAAAACTTTGAGGTTTGCCGATGATACTGTAATTCTGTCAGAGACAGCAAAGGACTTGGAAGAGCAGTTGAACGGAATGGATAGTGTCTTGAAAGGAGGATATAAGATGAACATCAACAGATGCAAACCGAGGATAATGGAATGTAGTCGAATTACGTCGGGTGATGCTCAGCGAATTAGATTAGGAAATGAGACGCTTAAAGTAGTAAAGGAGGTTTGCTATTTGGGGAGCAAAATAACTGATGATGGTCGAAGCAGAGAGGATATAAAATGTAGACTGGCAATACCAAGGAAAGCGTTTCTGAAGAAGAGAAATTTGTTAACATCGAGTATAGATTTAAATGTTAGGAAGTCGTTTCTGAAAGTATTTGTATGAAGTGAAGTGTAGCCATGTATGGAAGTGAAACATGGACGATAAATAGTTTGGACAAGAAAAGAATAGAAGCTTACGAAATGTGGTGCCACAGAAGAATGCTGAAGATTAAATGGGTAGATCACATAACTAATGAGGAGGTATTGAATAGAATTGGGGAGAAGAGGAGTTTGTGGCACAACCTGACAAGAAGAAGGGTTCGGTTGGTAGGACATGTTCTGAGGCATCAAGGGATCACCAATTTAGTATTGGAGGGCAGCGTGGAGATTAAAAATCGTAGAGGGAGGCCAAGAGATGAATACACTAGGGAGATTCAGAAGGATGTGGGTTGCAGTAGGTACTGGGAGGTGAAGAAGCTTGCACAGGATGGAGTAGCATGGAGAGCTGCATCAAACCAGTCTCAGGACTGAAGACCACAACAACATTTTCCACATAATTAAGTAAGAAGAATTTTTTGCGCAAATAATTTTTACACCATAAAATAAACTTCTTCTTACTGATTATAAGCTAACTATTAACGGTACGAGAACATGGTTTACCGCATGACTAGATCGAAAGGCATCCTAGCGAGGACTGCCGACTATGGCCCACAGTCTGTAACTTGAGAGTACAATCGATATAGTTAGTATAAGATCGTACATCTTCGGTTATTCCAAAGTTACTCATTTATTCATTAAAATCAACGTTTCCCGGCATTGTAAAATTACTGAAATGTAGTATTTATGACCTATAGTCTCCTCCTAAAGTCTAAGTGGCCGAAGGCAACTTCTGTTAGCAAATATTTTTTGATTCGCGCCAGAATAGTTGTACTTTTCGGATGTACCTCTTTGCTGATGTCACGAACGATTTCTGCATCAGCACGTCATCCCATTGGCTCTGAAAGCGCCATATGGGCAACCGCCTCTGCTAGCCAGCGTGCGAACCTACCGCTCGCTCCTTATTCCGACGTGCTGCAGCGTTGATACATTCATATCACGTATGTAAGTCTTATCTGCAAATAAGGGGTACCTTACACCATGCGCCGATGCGTCACAAAGACACAAGAAACAGAATGTCACGCACAGAGGCATATTTGGAGTCGTTCTTCCCACACTCTACACTACTGGCCATTAAAATTGTTACACCAAGAAGAAATGCAGGGGACAAACGTGTATTCATTGGACAAATATATTATACTAGAACTGACATGTAATTACATTTTCACGCAATTTGGGTGCATAGATCCTGAGAAATCAGTACCTAGAACAACCACCTCTGGCCGTGATAACCGCCTTGATACGCCTGGGCATCAAGTCAGAGCTTGAATCGCGTGTACAGGTACAGCTGCCTATGCCGCTTCAACACGATACCACAGTTCATCAAGAGTAGTGACTGGCGTATTGTGACGAGCCAGTTGCTCGGCCACCTTTGACCAGACGTTTTCAGTTGGTGAGAGTTCTGGAGAATGTGCGGTCGTGCATTATCCTGCTGAAATGTAGGGTTTAGCAGGGATGGAATGAAGGGTAGAGCCACGGGTCGTAACACATCTGAAATGTAACGTCCACTGTTCAAAGTACCGTCAGTGCGAACAAGAGGTGACCGAGACATGTAACCAATGGCACCCCATACCATCACGCCGGGTGATAAGCCAGTATGGCGATGACGAATACACCCTTCCAATGTGCCTTCACCGTGATGTCGCCAAACACGGATGCCACAATCATGATGCTGTAAACAGAACCTGGATTCATCCGATAAAATGACGTTTTGCCATTCGTGCACCCAGGTTCGTCGTTGAGTACACCATCGCAGGAGCTCCTGTCTGAGACTCAGCGTCAAGGGTAATCGCAGCCATGGTGTCCGAGCTGATAGTCCATGCTGCTGCAAACGTCGTCGAACTGTTCGTGCAGATGGTTGTTGTCTTGCAAACGTCCCCATCAGTTGACTCGGGGATCGAGACGTGGCTGGAAGACACCGATTACATATTCCGCTAACAGTCATTGGATCTCGACCAACGCGAGCAGCAATGTCGCGATACAATAAACCGCAATCGCGATAGGCTACAATCCGACCTTAATCAAAATCGGAAAATTGATGGTACGCATTTCTCTTTCTTACACGAGGCATCACAACAACGTTTCACCAGGCAACGTCGGTCAACTGCTGTTTGTTTATGAGAAATCGGTTGGAAACTTTACTCATGTCAGCACAGCATCTTCTTCCTGTCGGTTAAATTTCGCGTCTGTAGCACGTCATCTTCGTGGTGTAGCAATTTTAATGGGCAGTAGTGTAATAGCGAATGGAATGTGGGGAAACCATAATAAAGTGGTAAATTGGGAAGGAACCCATGCCATGAACTTCACATAGGTTTGTAGAGTATAGATGTAGATCTAGATAAGAATGTACTTTCCCACACCGAGAAGCAGTTAAAAAACCGGCCAGGTACGAGAAGTACTCAAACTCTGAGGGTTCCGTACAAACTTAATTATTTACATAGATAGCTCATGTATAGGTTTTGATCAGTGAGTTGGCGAGAACCGAAATATGTGACATTTGTGGTCGTATCTTTTGATGTAGTTGACTTTCAAGCTTGTATTTTTTACATCGCCAAGGGCCCATAGACCGCAGTGTGTGACAGAAACTGCTACTTGGTGCTTCTACCCATTATTGAGAAAGGTTGTGTTCACACATGGACAACAAAAGTGATCCTACAAGGTTTCTGTTTTATCTGCTGAGGTACAGAATCCTAAAAAGTGAGGCTCAGATACGCACTCGGAGCGCAGCACGTCAATTGGGTCCAAAATCCATTTTTGTCCTTCTCGCTTTGTCTGACCTAGAGAAGAAGGGCAAATATGAATGCTTTGCTTGTAAATACATTTGTTCTTCTGTGATTTCAGGTGCCGCTGAGTTCGTAAATATGTCTGTTGCTAAATTTAGCCCGTAACAGACATTGTGCCGTGTTAGCACTTCCCCTGTACACTACATGTCTCATCGTCAAGGCTACATTATGTTAATAAATGAAAAGCACCAGTTTGCTATTGTTCTACAATATTATTTTTATTGCTAACCGGTTTTCGGCTTAAAAGGCCATCTTCAGACATTTGCTGAGTATGATCACCAAAGAAGTTAAATGTTAGCAGAAAACATTGGAAGAGAAGTAACACATCTAGAGTGAAGTAGAAACATACAGTGAGTAATATCTTTGCAATGAAATAGTAAAAACTGAATAGTACATAAATAACAATGGAGTTGATAGGAAAACCTTTAGCACAAAATAGGAATAGCATGCCTACATAAGTTTCTATTAATAAACAAAACTAATGAAATATGATAAAATTTGTACTAGACAAGGCTGCATCAAGAGGTATGAAACATGGAGAGTGATGCACAACCAATTAAAAAAGAAGAGACAGTTGTCAATGTAAATACAGAATACACGAGGAACTTAAGCAATATCAATAAGATAAACAGAAATTAGTAAATGCAGGAAAATTGAGGTGTTTGAGGGAACCTACAGTTTGAGAGTGTGGTGGTACTGCATTTTAACATTAACATTATAATCAAAGCAGTGGCTGTATGCCAGTTTACATTAAATAAATGAGCAAAGCAAAATATGAACAGTATTTGATGAGACAACTACAAGGGGAGTTAAACATAAACAGTAACACAAGTACAAATTAAAAGCAAACCCTTAACTATTGAAACTACAGCATATGTGGAATACAAAGACAACTGCAACAAATAAAACAACTTAATGACTACAGGAAAATGGGAATATGTAGGAAGAGAGAGTGTGGGAAGTAATGAACAACAAAGATGATTATATGAAGTTTAGGAGAGGGGAAGTGTTGAGTTGTCTGGTCATTTAGGATGAGATCTGGACTGTGAGCAAGATGTTTGTTAATTTCCAGGGCTTCCAGCAGGTTGAGTTTATGGCCTTTGTTTGCTAAGCGAAGTACATGGGACACAGGCTGGTAGTTGTGACCCTCACTCAGTACATGCT
The DNA here is from genome assembly GCF_023864275.1 of Schistocerca cancellata. Taxonomy (NCBI): domain Eukaryota; kingdom Metazoa; phylum Arthropoda; class Insecta; order Orthoptera; family Acrididae; genus Schistocerca; species Schistocerca cancellata. Next base: position 448,918,408 of record NC_064633.1, read on the forward strand.
CAGCAAATGCAGAGTCTGAATTCTGCAACCTCCAGCTGCGTTCATGTTCAGCCAGCCTAGTTGATATGTCTCTGCCTGACTGACCAATGTAAAATTTGTCACAATCAGAACAGGTGATTTTGTATACCCCACTATTGGCTAATAACTGGATCCTGTCTTTGCAATTAAAAACACACTGGGCTGTAGTGTTCCTGACATAGTAGGAAACCCTATACTTGCAGGATTTCAGTGCTTTGGCTGCAGTCTGTGATACCTGACCTAGAAATGGTAGAGTACACCATTTCTTGCAGACAGTGGATGGGGAAGCAGGTGGGACATAGAGGAGGGGTAAAATTTTCCGTTTTTGTTTCCTGTGCAAGATGTGGTCAATAAGAACTGGATTGTAGCCATTGGCTGAGGCAATAAATTTTATTGTACCTAACTCTGCTTTAAAATCATCTCTGGACATGGGGATAAATATGAGACGGTGTACCATTGAGTGGAAAACTGCATGTTTGTAAGCTATGGGGTGTTGTGAGCAAGAAGGTATTACTGTGTCTGTAGTAGTTGTTTTTCTGTAAATTTTGAAACAATGTGTGTGTGTGTGTGTGTGTGTGTGTGTGTGTGTGTGTGTGTGTGTGTACTGATGTCAATGGTGAGATGTAAGAAGTTAATGGATTTGATGCCAATTTCCATAGTGAACTGGATATTTTTATGTTGACTGTTTAGGTTTTTCAAGAATGTGTTGAGTTGTCTTGTAGTACCAGTCCACATACACAGATCATCTACATATCTGAACCAGTATTTGATGTTTGCTCTCAAAGGTTCTGTTTTTAGAAAATTTTGTTCAAAATCGTCCATAAATATTTCAGCCAACAGTGGTCTAAGATGGGAACCCATAGGTAAGCCATCTAATTGTTTATAAAGAGTGCCTTGGAACTGGAAATAGTTCTGTGCAAGGCAGGTCTGTGTGGCCAGTCTCAAGTCATTCAGTTCCACAGGATTGACATTAGACTTTTTGCATCAGCTCTGTCAGAATGTCAATACGTTCTACTACTGGTATGTTAGAAAACAAACTGCTGACATCAAAGGATACTAATTTATCACTGTGTGAGACAGATATACCTTTTAACTTGTTTACTAGGTCCACAGAGTTTGAAATACCATGCTTTGGTTTGAATTTAGTCTTGCTCTTAATTAGGACATCAAGTTTACTGGCTAGTTTGTAAGATGGAGCAGTGAATGATGATACAACTGGACGAATAGGAACCTCTTGTTTATGCAGTTTAGGAAGCCCGTATATTCTAGGAGGCACTGGGTTCATATTAGTTAAGTTTTACTTCAAAGTCAGAGAATATGCTTTTGTATGAAATGATTGTATATTTAACATTCTCTTTGAACAATTTTGTAGGGTCTTTAGAAAGGATTTGGAAGCCTGTGGTATTCAGAAAAATCATTAACTTTATCCACATAATCACATTCGTTCAAAAGCACAATACTGTTGCCTTTATCTGATTTTGTGGCAACGATACCTGGGTGTTGTAATTTCTGTTTTAAGGACATTTATTAGGAAACTGGTGCTTTTCATTTATTATTATAATGTTGTTCTACCAAGAACCGACGGAAGATTCTGTTAATATGCTACATTATGTAGTTGTCATTTGCCGACAGGTTTCGAGAACTACTGTTTCTTGGAGTTGTCTACGTTACATTCGTTGCGCGACTATTCAAGAGAAAATGAAGACATGCGCGGAAAAACGGGCTAATCCTTAAATGTAAAAGCTTAGAGGTAAGTATTTCCATGTGTTGCTGGGCACGGGAACTATCAAAATTGACAATGGTTTCACGCCTAAATATCATTTACGCGAGAGACCAGTGTCAGTTTCGATAGTTCCCTTACCCAGTAATAGATGGCAACTTGTATCTCTAAGCTTATACATTTGAGGGTCAGCCCATTAAAGCGCATGGCTTCAAATATGCAGAGCACAGGTAGACGAGAATCCGTATGAATGATGAAGCGTTAGAAACCTGGAGCCTACAGCTGTGTTTACATACGGAGCCTTTGGAGCTAACAGTCGATGCGCCGCTGTCATTGACTTTGAGATGAGCGGTCGTCCTGCAGCCGAAGTGAGCACGCTTGGCATTTGCGTCGCTCTTTTAAGTGGCGTGTCACCAGCGACGAGAACTAACAAGGCGGAATCGCTTTGGGTCAACGAGAAGGTTCTTACGCAACCGTTCTCTTTCTCCAGACGCGCTTCCCTCTATTTTTAGAAGAGCAACCTTTGTCTCGGATTCACTTGCGCTCTTCATGTACAATAATCTGTAATGCTTCTTTCGAGCGATGTATGGTTGTTGCTGTTCCCATGATTCAGAGTAATGCGATTTGATTTATGAGGTAGATTTAAAGTTGCTCTTCCTAGTATCACAAACAAAGAACAACATCTTTTGGGTGCAATGCAGTGGTTTCGCTCCTACCTGACGCTCCGCCAACAACGCGTTATACAAACTCGTAATGGAGACTATGTTCCCAACGGTTCTGTATTCAGTCGGCTGTTCTTCTCCTTGTACATAAATAATGGGTTATAATTTCTGTCACATTATAAATACTACATGTATGCTAGTGACCTCCACTTATGCTTAAGTGCAAAATCAATTGAGTTGAAGATAGCTATCGGGAAGGTCATTGCTGACGTGTGTGCATTTTAAAAATAGGTTCAGAATATAGGGACTGTCTATCAGTTACCCATATGGTTGTGGTTGGTCATTGTTGAGTAACTGTCCCAAAATTCGTGGGTAGCTCCAGTCTGTAGTTCTAAATGAAAGAAGCGTCCGCGGCTCGTGGTCTTGCGGTAGCGTTCTCGCTTCCCGCTTACGGGGTCCCGGGTTCGATTCCTGGCGGGGTCAGGGATTTTCTCTGCCTCGAGATGACTGGGTGTTGTGTATCTTTCATCCTCATTCACTCGCAAGTCGCCGTAGTGGCGTTAAAGAACTCGTGGAGCGGCGGCCGAACCGCCCCGCGAGGGGTCTCCCGGCCACCAATGCCATACGCTCATTACTATTAATTAAAGAAACGTAAATATCTCTTCCTTAGCGCAGTGTGTAAGAATAGACTGATATTAGAAGAAAAATTTAGAATATGATATTGCAGTGACCGTGTTATTCCGATTTACGATAGAAAATTCCTTTGGACATCCATGCATGCACGGGAATACACACAATGGATGTACCAGTACAGGTTGTATTCGCATGATTGGACGACATTTGGAGGTTTGGGTCAGACCGTAAGACAGCTAGCCAAATGGTAAGGCGACCGCTAGCGATTAGCGGGAAATCGGGGTTCGAGTCCCGATCCGACCAAATTCTACAGCTGATGATTGCCCACATTCGCAACTGCGAATACGTACAGTAAATTTTGATTAGGCTGAACACATACCTACATCTTGCTATAGGATTTCATCACCTCTTCACGCCTGCAAATATATTAAGACTTCCCATTGCGCGCGATAAAGAAATTTGAACAACAGAAGTACTTCCAGTGTGGATTACAGTGGCATTATTACTCCTCAAGGTCTATCTTATAAAAGTAACGGCGTTTAGAGCTGATTATGAACAGCTGCGTCCAATGTAACTTTGACCATATTTGGTCACGTTAGACCATATCAGTACAGCAAACCTGACTACAGATACTTCATCACAGCGCTTGCACTTTAGTCTCATTGACTGTCATTCTCCTATCTCTCGTGTAACTCAAGAAACTGATCTGTACAGCAGAGCAGAACAACTCGTTTCCGACAGAGATCGAGCGAGGTGGCGTAGTGGTTACCACAGAGGACACTCATTCGCGATGACGAAGGTTCAAATCCGCGTCCAGCCATCCAGATTTAGGTATTCGGTGATTTCACTAAATCACTCAAGGCAAATGCCAGGATGGTTCTTTCGAAAAATGCACGGCCGATTTCCTTCGCCATCCTTTAGTAATCCGAGCTTGTGCTGTATCTTTAATGGCCTCGATGTCGATGGGTCGTTAATCTCTAATCTTCCTTTTCCAACGAAGCAAAATGCTTCCTGTCCTACTTGCCTTTCCCCATCTCTCAAAGTCTGTAGCTGGGGCAGTCTGCCTGGAGAGTCTTCTAGCACCCACTTTGTCATATCTTAAAGATTATTCGTGTTTATACTGGAATTTTGGGCTGTCACTGTTATTATTTGTTCCTAACCAATATCGTTATTTCAGATGACCTTAAACTCATACAGGTAATCGTTCCACTTATTACTACCGACAATATTATCTTCAGTATTATAATTACTATTTTTAACTAAACTGTGATAGAAAGTGTTACGTGTGTAACAGCCAGGATCGATGTAACAGAAGGCCCCAAGGTCCAGATCTCATCAGGTTAAACACATAAATTAACTGAGGGAAGTTTAGTCCAAAAACGGGTGCCTTGTCGCTGAACGATCAGTCATATGGACATTGGCTACTGGAGAGAGATTTGGAATCTCTGGTTTCGATCACTAACGTTAATGACTGGATGAAGAGCGTACTGCCGGCCGGTGTGGCCGAGCGGATCTAGGCGCTTGAGTCTGGAACCGCGCGACCGCTTCGGTCGCAGGTTCGAATCCTGCCTCGGGCATGGGTGTGTGTGATGTCCTTAGGTTAGTTAGGTTTAAGTAGTTCTACGTTCTAGGGGACTGATAACCTCAGATGTTAAGCCCTATAATGCTCAGAGCCATTTGAACCATTTTTTGAAGAGCGTACTAACTACGTGCTTCTCTGTAGTGGTGTCCATTGACGCCTTAGGCGTGAAGCAGCAATTAATCGGTCGAACCACAAATATACAGTACACACAATAGTAATTGGAAAATAGCTGAAATAAAAAAATAAAGGTGAATGTAGCCATATTGCTTAACTAGGCACATGCCATAAGATTCGACAAGTTACGGAACTAATGACCCTAGTCTCCTTCGAAAGTGGGTGTTTTTTTTTTTTTCCGAGGACCCAACACGCGAAAGAGAAACTACAAAATGTGGTAACTTTTCAGTATAACAGCGCACAAGAAAGGAAAGCCCCCTTACTGTGGTAACGTAGTTACTGTTTTATAAATTAAAAAATTATGATTGTTGTTGCTTATTTCTTCCGATCTCCCATGTTTCATTTAGTTCGAAATTCTAGACTCGTTTGAAATAGAGGCTGGGGAAGTAAAGGGAAAGGATGGATTGGAAAATCGTGAGTTCCACCCGCCCAAGGCATCGTGGGTATGCAGTGGCGAACGTTGAAAAATTTGTGCCGGACCGGGACTCGAACCCTGATGCTTCTCTTCTCTAGACCGGTTGCCTTAACCGCCTCGGCCATCCAGACACGCTTTTCGCCCGACTCGTATTCTCAACTCATCGCACGCTGCAATGCAGCGTCCCTCGTCCATTAAACCCCTACTCGCAAATTATTGATTCCCATAAAGGAGTTCACTAATACGTCCTCAGTAAAGGGAAAAAAAACCAAGGAGCCGTCGCGCTCATGCTTAACAGACACCAATTAGATATATAAAATTCTATACGGACCGTTGTTAACCCCACCTTCCGTACCATTTCATGCCATGCCAGTGCCGTATGTTCCGTTGTTTTGACTATCCGTTTCTTCTCATCTCGGTTTCCCGGTGTTTCTCGCCAGCCTTGCTGCTCTGTTTCACTGAATAAAGACTCAAGGTTATGTATCATCGCATGGGTTATTCAGCACACTTTCCAGGTGTCCTTCGAAAACTGGATCCTTGACACCACAGACAACAGATTGTAACAAGATCTTGCTGACGGCCGATGCTCGATATGGAAATGACGTTTGAAGGAGGCTAGCCAATGAATACGCAAGAATAGCAGCAGGTAAGAGGTAGCGTAGTCATTGTCATGTGAACTGTCTTTGAAAAACCTCTTTCTTGCACTAGTGCTGTCCTCAGCTAGTTCAAAGGTCTTGTGCCGCAAGATATCATTCCTGATTTCGCAGAATCACAAATTAACTGCTCGCCCTGCGAGACGGAGGCGGGGGTTTGTGCCACTCGGGCCGCTATTCTCCCTGCGTTTTTGCTACAGCCGACTGCCCCGTTAAATTTTCCTCTTGTTTCTAAAGGTAAGTTTAGATGGCCATAAAAAGTGCGTATTGCTGACAGCATATCCCGACAATGTTGTTCGGCAAAATTGCAGCCACACGAATTACAGTAACAATTGTGAGAACATTATCAGCCACTGTCGCCCGGCAGTGTTTTCGGCAATACATTTCCTAGCCAGAAGTGTTTACAGGGGCCACACAGTTTGCTCAAAATGGACGAATACGAGCTGGTGGAAGTGAATGAGCCACTCTGCTTGGTCATCACACAAGACATAAAGTTAGAAAGAGCAACAGAAATCGGAATTGTGGATGCTTCCTTTTCTTTTTAAGTGAGCTGAATGCTTGAGAAAATTTAACTCATCAATTTTCCAGAATTTTGCAAGCATTTTGCCCGAGCATTGCTAAAACCGATGTAAATACGAGAGAGTGTGCACCAATTATAACTTGATTGGGATCACCCTTCGGTTTTCAGGTACTGATAATTCGTACAGAAGTTTTTTTGTACCCCTTTAAAATCGCTATTCATCAACAAGCCTCTTGGTACCAGAAGAATGCAGTTCTTTGGTTGAAGGTTTGAAGGATTTCGCGAAGGTAAGTTGCAAATAAGAATATAATGTTTATTTATATCCTATATGTTTCCGGCGACGCGGTGCTGTAGCCTCACTCTTGTTAACTTTCCATTAGGACGCATTTTTAGCCAACAGGAAAGTTGTATTTATGGCTGGTCAGCTTACGACTACAATACTACTAATAATGATGTGTAGGGTTCAAGCTCAGTCAGACTGGCGGGGGGGGGGGGGGGAGCGGGGGAGAAGAGATGGAGGGGGAGGGGGAAGAAGAGTTGGAGGGGGGATAGGGGAAGGACGAGATTGACAGAGATGTGGGAGAGGTGGTGATAGACAGCGAGAGAGGGGGCGGAGTTGGAGAGAAAGAAAGGAGGAGAAGATCGACAAAGAAAGGTAGGAGGAGGGGATGGGCAGAGAGAGTGGGAAAACTAGATTAGTAAAACATGGGGTTTCGTTTTCCTTCTTTTCCATTTAACCAGACTGAGCCACAGCATATATATTAAAATGCATAGCCTATGTCTGTTCCGAATGTCCATTTCAGTATTGTCTAAAAATTTAAAGTGAATCGGTCAAGAACTTCCGGAGGTTTTTTTGTCATAACGTTTCCCCATTTGTATATTACATATTTATTTATATGTTACATATTTATTTATATATAACATATATTAAAATAGGCATATAAAAATACGCGAGTATTCGAATTTAGTGTTGTGTCAAAATCTGAAGAAAAATCCGGAGATTTACGATTTAGTACAGACGAACACTTACGTTTATGTATGAATTAGTTCACCACCACACACCACTTTTTACCCTAACAGTTGCTGCTTCAAGCACGTCTCGAGAGAGTATGAAACTCGTGACATCAAATGCAAATCATGTGCACGAAGAGCCACCTGCGCCTCCCCTCTTCCTATGCAACTTTTTCTCCTCACATTTGGCATGGGTTAGAAAACTGCGGAATTTATTTACTGTGCTTCATCAAGCGTGATTCCGATCTCATTGGTAACAGCTTGCAAATTGTCCTTTCTAAGGTTGCGATCTTTGTGTATATTTTTTCGACATCCCACAGCGCTGGTCGTAGATGAACTACATTTATGATACAGTTCTCTCGTTTGTTCATGTCTCCAGTGCTGTAAACAACAAAGTCAAAACAACTAACAAAACAGGTGCCTACATACAAGGTGGTCAGAAACAGTTTGAAAAGTATCTAAAGATGCTGCGTAGAAGGTTGTGATGAGAAATAATTGTTAAGAAAACAATTCGATACGTTGTGCCGTTTCCGGCTTAATTGGCATGAAGTTAGCCAACCAGGCCGTTGCGCGCGCAAATTCAAGCGACCTGCCAGAGACGATGTCGCCAAACGTGTCCTTCGTTCGGTCCCCTAAAATCTAACGAGAGAGCAATACAGAAATTGGTCATAGGAGGGTAGTAAGGATGCAACCCGAACCAAAGGCTAAGCAGTCTCGTGTGCTATCATCTACGCTATGAGAACAACTGACAGTAATTGTATCTGGCGGGTCGCTTGCCTTTGCGCTCGCATGGGCCTGACTGCCTAACTTCAATGTTAGTTGACTCGGAAACGGTGCAACGTATATAATGTTTTCCTCAGAAATTATTTCCTAGCACAACGTACCGCGCGACACCCTTACAAGCTTTTCAGACTGTTTCTGACCACCCTTTATACACGCGCAAACATTTGAACGGATGCGAAGCGAAACTGTTTTCGCTTAGACTCTTGGCTATAACGCTGTCCGTGAGTGAAGCGGGAAACGAAGGTGAGAACGGGAAGGAAGCATTTATAGAAGTGGACAGAAATAGATAAGTATCCAGCTACAAAAAGTATTCTCCACCCTTGGTGGACAACAAAGGCAGCCTGTCGGCAATAAGTCGACAACTATCTTCAGCAGCCACCAACATCAGCAATATTGCCTGGCCATACTGCAACGGCCCTGTCGGGGTGAATACACCGGTTCCCGTCAGATCACCGAAATTAAGCAGCGCCGGGCGTGGCCAGAACTTGGATGGGTGATGGTCCGTATAAGCCGCACGCTGGTCACAATTTTTGCTTTGCTGTTAGGGCAGAGGGGTGGCGCGAAGTTCCTGATCGTCATTCCACGCGTCAGTGTCCTCGATTAATTTCCGAACCTGTGCGGAATGTTTCGTGAAGTGAGGGCATTTGAAACGGTTTATAGTGATCTGTCATACGTCGCGTGGGGACGTCATCAGTCTTATCAGTTACACTGAAGTAGTACTTAACGTTCACATTTCGCGAAGGAAAGATGGTGCGTACGCATGTGGACAGAAAACTCCTTTCCAGTTCAGGCGGCTGAACCTGCCCTTCAGAGTATTCCTAGCCAATTATGCCATATGACTTCACTTTGCTTTAAGCAAAAAAATGCCGTGTTTCGTAGCCACATTGCAGTAATGTTGACGGCAACGCTATTGCAGGCAAATAGTGTAAAATGTGGCCCATGTAAACGCACCTTAACTGGCGGTATTGTTCCGCGTTTCATGGCCAAACAACGACTCTGCAGACTGCATGCGATCCTCGGCGGGTTGCCGATCACTGGGTTAGCAGTTAGATCTTTCCTTAGGTCGGTGAGTCTGAAAATTCTTTTACATTTAATACATGCAATGTAAATCCCCACACTAAGAATATGAGCGTGGGGGAGCAAATGCAGGAATTCAAGTTTCGTATGTAGAAGTATAGAATTACGTGAACAGCGGAAACTCATTTATCTGGCTAGGTCGTTCGGATTAGTGAAAACCCGGAAATTCAGAAAAAAATTAGTAATACCTTTGTTTAATGGCATAAACTCAAATGTCATTTATTTTCGTGCAAACAAATTATTCATTATTTTCACATAACTTTTGATCAGATGTTTAAGAAAGGTCAGTGAGTTTCATACTCTGAAATATTTAGAACATTTCTTTTGGGCCAGATTCGTATGTCATTTATGTGCAGTACTATCACGTACGCTTTCCAGAAGCATTGGTTCGGCGGAAGTTCTCTCCGCCTGTTATTCAAAATACACCATTATTTTGTGCAGCAGCGTTGTTGCCCCTATATGAGTCATGACGTCTTCAAATTGAGCGCCAACTTAGTCACCTAATCCATCGTCACTGTCGTCTCTATCTAAAGACGAACAAATGACGATAATTTTGACAGCAGAAATTAGGCTATAAGAATCTACCCCAATGGACTTAAACATGACTAGCCATAGATATTTTCCAGGACTTCATTGTTGTTAACCCGTCAAGTCTTCGATTATTGTTCCAATTTGACACTGTTGAAGTTTCAACAATAAATTCAAACTTTTTTTTTTAATTCTTTCATCCGTCCCATGCAGTGCATTGCCCATGTGTACTCCCACCTTCTGTTTGCGTAATATCACTTTACATTCGCAGCAAAAGAGCTGTCCAACTTCTAACGTTCTCCTTTGCATAAAAAGGATAAAAATTATAAATCTAATAGTGTTCAGCGTATCTCACTGAAACGGTGCTCTGGTTTGCTGAAATAATTCTCGTCACATTGAGAACACAAAAGATAAGAAGCAATGCGTTTCGTGCTTCAAAAAATCAAAATTTATATTACTTGTTCTTTATTTACACGTAAAGTTCCGTAGGACCAAATTGAGGAGCATGTGTCAGCACATTAAATTACAGCATAAAAGTAATAACAGATCAAAATATGTTTATGAACCCGAAAAGTCAATCCATAAGTGTATTTAAACGCAATCAACAATACAACAAGAATCAGAATAACTTTTCAAGGAACTCCTCGACAGAATAGAAGGAGTGACCTCTGAGGAAACTCTACAGTTTAGATTTGAAAGCGCGTGGATTACTGCTAAGATTTTTGAATTCGAGTGGTAGCTTATTGAAAATGGATGCAGCAGTATACTGCACATCTTTCTGCACAAGAGTTAAGGAAGTCCGATCCAAGTGCAGGTTTGATTTCTGCCGAGTATTAACTGAGTGAAAGCTGATTATTCTTGGGAATAAGCTAATATTTTTAACTAGAAATGACAAAATGACAGTAAGGTGTAACATATGTATATGAGAGAGAGGCCAATGTCAAAATACCGGGACTAGTGAAAAGGTTCGTGTACTTACATCACTTATTGCCCAAACCTCCCGTTTGAGTCAAAAAATATCCTTTTAGAATACGAAGAGTTACCCCAAAATATAATACGACATAAGCGTATGAAAATCAGTAAAGTAGACTAATTTTCGTGTCGAACTATCACTCACTTGAGAGAACGTTCGAATAGTAAAAATGGCAGCGTTAAGTCTTTGAACAAAATCCTGAACGTGGGCTTCCCACGACAGTTCACTGTCTACCTGAACACACAGAAATCTGAACTGTTCAGTTTCATTAATCATATGCCAATTCTGTGAAATTGAAACGTCAGGTTTTGTTGAATTGTGTGTTAGAAACTAAAAACTGAGTCTTACTGTGATTTAGCGTTAGTTTATTTTCTACAAGCCATGAACTTAGGTCATGAACTGCGCTATTTGAAACCCAGCCAGTGTTGCACAAAACATCCTTCACCAACAAGCTAGTGTTATGAGCAAACAGAAATATTTTAGAGTTACCTGTAATACTAAAGGGCATATCATTTATGTAAATAAGGGACAAGAGTGGCCCCAACACTGATCCCTGGCGCGCCCCCTCTTGACCGTCCCCCACTCAGACTGGGCACCCACCACTTGACCGTACCCCATTCAGACCCCACATCACAGCCATTCTCAACACTGCGAATAATGACCTTTTGCTGTCTGTTGTTTAAAGTAAGGTGTGAACCAATTGTGAGCTACTCCCCGTATTCCTTAATGGTCCAACTTCTGGAGCAATATTTTGTGATCAACACAATCAAACGACTTAGTTAAATAAAAAAAAATAGGCCAGCATTCGAAACCTTTTATTTAACCCATCCACTACCTCACAGAGAATAGAGAATGTAACATTTTCAGTTGTTAAACGACTTTTGAAGCTGAACTGTACATTTGATAGCAAATCGTGTAATATAAAATGATGAATTATCCTTACATACATAGCCTTTTCATTAACTTTAACAAACACTGATGGCATAGAAATAGGTCTACAATTGTCTACAATTGTCTACATTATCCCTTTCTCTCTTTTCATCGTTTCTCACTTCATTCTCTTCTTATTTTTTCGGTGGCTCAGCTTGCCTCGAGATGTATGTCCTGCTTGAAGAAGAAAATTCCAGAGTTGTCTTTCTTGATATGTATCAATATTGTCCATGAAAAGATGAAATTCTTTCGCTAGTGAAGTCTTCATTTTAATAGCTTCTTTGAAAAACAGTGGACAGTTTATTTTAACTTGAAATAACACAAATCTTGTGATAAATATGCCCGTCTCGAAACCACAACAGCGTACTCCGTACTCAATTCACAGCTACTCATTCCCGCCAAAAGCAAAGTGAACAAAAATATACCTGGCTTTATAAAGACATTGTTTGATAATAAGATCGATATAAACAGAGAATTTCATGTGTAATTTAGAGTTTTGATTTAGTTATAATATTAGTAATGTTACCGATTTTTTGAAAGATGACAATATAGGTTTGATAAGTTATTTTATATTACGATACTTCTTCCAAAATAACTTTAGGATGCAGAATTTTACATTCGTAGGAAGATGTGGCGATAAGTAATGCCTTCGAATTCCTTATGTGAAAACTCTAGAAGTTTTTGAAATAAAGCAAAGGTTATTAACATTCGGCATCTTTACTCCTCGTGTCTATATATTTGTAGCACTCTGCCGCTAGGGGGTTTCAGATTGTAGTGTATAAGATGACGGTGTGTAAAGTAACTGTCGGCACGCCAGAAGTAGCGTTTTGTAATGAAATCTCAAATGCGAAGCTCGTCCACACATAGAACACCCTCTCCTTCGACAGGACAGTGCCAACCCAGACACAGTGGTACGGTCTCTGCAACAATCCGACGCGTTGGGTTCACTAATGTATCACCCTCCAGGCCGCGCGGGTATCCTTGTGGTCTAAGGCGTCTGGTCACGGTTGGCGCGGCTCCCCCCGTCGGAGGTTCGAGTCCTTCCTCGGGCATGTGTGTGTGTGTGTGTGTGTGTGTGTGTGTGTGTGTGTGTGTTGTCCTTAGCATTAGTTAGATTAAGTGGCGCGTAAGCCTAGGGACCGATGACTTCGAAACTTCCCCTTTGAATGTAAAGAAAGGCTGTGCTGGTAAACTTCTACGTTATTTGATACAGAAACAGCTGAGTAAAACTGAACGTACTCGGACGGTTTTCTCTTTACTTATTCTGATAATTTCTAAACTGACACACAATGTTTTAGCGCAACGCAATCTTCCTCTTAATAATCCCTACAAAGGAATGGCCCTGACTAACAATAACCTATACCCTTCATGAATCACTTACCTCACAAAAATCTTCGTTACTCGAACTACTGCAGTACAGCGAGCGCCAATTCTACCAGCTAAATGAAAGATTCTAACTACTGAAGGCACTAACTATTGATAGGCATATAGATAGCAAATGAAACATTTTGATAGAGAACAATGTATTTACCATAATAGTGTTTTATATATATATATCATCCAGTTTGACAAATTTCCTTTTTGCTGACGGACTCACGTGCAGATCGTGGCTAATATTAACATCTCAAAACTCTGCCATCTCTCTCCCCACATCCACCACTTCTGGTGGCTCACCTCCAACTGCCCAACGCTACTCGCTGTTCACATCCAACTGCCCAACACTACACTAGCGAATATTCCAATAAAGAGTCCAACCACCCACAGACGGCACACAGCGCAGTCAGCGTCTTTAATACAGACCGCTACATGGCGTCATCAACATAAAAACCTAAAAAGCGTACTTACAACTTCAGCAGTTTGGTCCCATAGCCCTTACTACAAATTTCCAAATCGTCCTCCACACAGTCCCGACTTGGTCCCATCCGATTTTCACCCGTTTCCAGAACTTGAACATTTTCGGAGACTTCACTTTGATTGCAATAAAGCGGTGCAAGCAGAGATGAGGTTGTGGCTCCGTCAACAAAGTTAGACATTCTACAGTTACGGTGTCAACAAACTGGTCTCTTCGTGGGAGAAATGTGTTTGCCGCCAGGGTATCTATGTTGAGAAATAAATATGTATACATGAAAAATAAAGATGTAGAATGTTAACGTGTGTTGCATTTAAAAAAGCTTTGAGAGTTGTCACATAAAATATGCGGAGGCTTTACTTTTCATCACGCCCTCGTACAAGACCGAATTAAATTTTAACATCTGTCTGGATTAAGAAAGAGAGAAATTTTTTTTTATTTACTAAGATGGTATCTGTTCTTTCGTACTTGTCCGAAAGAGCAGATACCATCTTAGTAAATATATAGTTAAGGCTCACCGGCAACTTGACCATCTTCTTCTTCCGTGAGAGTGCACAAACAGTGCCCGAACTCTTACGGGAATCTGCAACGCGCCCCGAGTAATGAGTATAATGGGCGGGGGCACTACGAATGTACTGCGGGACAATACGTTGAGAATGTGGTTTTCGCGGGAGGCGTGCCAGAGATAAATCCCTGCAGTCGCGCTATCCTCTGTGTCCTCGGTGGCTCAGATGGATAGAGCGTCTGCCATTTAAGCAGGAGATCCCAGGTTCGAGTCCCGGTCGGGACACACATTTCAACGCCTGTAAGAAGCTAAGGATGTTCATTTCATTGTATTTTAAAAATTTTTTTGGTAAAATCTTATTGGATCGGGTGGTAAATTTATTGTAAGTATCGCGTTTTATACTAGAAAATAAGTGTGCCACGGAGTAGTCCCATTATAAACTCGATGATAACTCAAATGATTAACAACTGCTGTACTAAAAAAAAATAAGTAGAGACTGCCGGATAAACGAGACTATCTGCGGTTCACACCTGCGATGACCTGGTCACTTGGCGCTCCAAATGCGGGCTTAGAGTCGGGGAGGAGGACCGCATCGCTCCCCGCTGGTGGCAAATCGGCACATAACAAAATCCTCGGGAACCCGGAGGTTCATTAAGAGCGCCCTGGCAGGCAGCGGGGCGTTGGAGAGGACTCCATTAATAACGGTTTCCAATTAGATCGCGATTAGGCGCCGCGAGCAGCCATCCGGAATGATGGGCCCCCGGACTAGTCTGCACTCATCTCCGGAATGCGCCGAAACAGGCGCGCTTTGCTAAACAAATTTTTCCCCGCAAAATGATACTGTGGCTCTGTCAGGGGGGAACTCGCGGGGTCAGTGAACTCGTAACACCGCCACCGGCGCTAAGCCGTGTTCCAGGCTACATTGCACTATTGACGCTTCTCTCCGTGTTTCGTTTCGGCCACCTGTAGACCACATTATGCAAAGTGAGGCACAAATTCATCAGCTTTCCCTGCATCAATATTCCTTTGCTGGAGTTCATTGAACAAAATGTCACAAACGGGCATTGCTTTATTTAAAAAAAAAAAAAATAAAAAAAAAGTAACCAGAAGAGGAAATGTACGCCTTGCAGGAAACCTTTGAGTCCCAAGGGCTTGTTTATAGTCTTGTAATCATTACTATCATCGTAAATGGTTTTTCCATGCACTCAACAATTTCCTGGTGATGGTGGTGTGTGTGAAATCTTATGGGACTTACTTGCTAAGGTCATCAGTCCCTAAGCTTACACACTACTTAACCTAAATTATCCTAAGGACAAACACACATACCCATGCTTGTGGGAGGACTCGAACCTCCGCCGGGACCAGTCGCTGCAGTCCATGACTGCAGCGGCTCAGACCGCTCGGCTAATCCCGCGCGGCTTCCTTTTGATATTTGTGTATAGTTGTCACACTCCGTGATATGAAATTCCATCTGATGGAATGAGAGCAAGGAGGAATATGTTTCTTCATTATCTCGTCAGGAACGGCTGTGTGTTTAGGAGACTGGGAAGAAAAAGTACAGATTCCTTCAAAGCTTCTGAAGAAGATTCGCACCTGCTTATTGCCTGTCACAACACTCAAGAATTGAATTTAACTGATGTGCATAACAGTGAACGAGATGAGCATTTTTATTCAGTTCTTCAATTCTGATTTGAACTTCTTTTTAATGTCCACTCATAACAGGAGTACCGCCGTAACACTGAGCTATCAGTTTCTCAGGTGTTTCTATTTACTCGTACGTTCATTTTCTGTAGCTCGCTGAGAACAGCTGCAGTTACATCGTCGCACTGTAACTTTTTGGTCATACAAAGGAAATAAATCTTTCTTTGATTTTCCCCAGCAACTCATAGCGAATTATTACGACCAGTTTTGACAAATTTGCGCAGTCAGTGCTTTCGTCACACCAAGGAAATTTGTTTTCGACAGTTCATTTCTGATGAGATTTAGGCATACGTCGTAAATCGATTTCAGTAGTTCATTTTGAATTGTTTTGGGAAGGCCCAATAAAAACTCGGTTTTGTAATTTTTCGATATGCTGCTTCAAGATGCCGACCAGTTATGCTACCAGATCAACTAGACCTTGAAAAAATTCCTGGGTTCTTGGCATTTTCTGTTTCGTCATGGCCCTTTAAGGCAGGTTCGGATTTGCCGCAAAATTTAATGCACTCTATCAGATTAGTCAAGATATACCGTTTCTTAATTAATTTTTTTAGACATTTTCATTGTATGTCTTTATTATATCAAGGCGCTACACTGTCTAGTTGGCACATGATGACCACTTTCCCTAATACTGAAAATTCACCAAAACTGTTTAAAGGTTTTTACTGGAATTATGTTTTTTCACCTTTGAGTGAAATTTTTTTTCTACGTCTGTGATACCATCCTCAGTCCAGACATCATCACTACTATTTGTCACAAGGTAGGTGAAACAGCAAAATGCATTTTTCACTTCACAACCACACAGCCACTCAGCTGCATTGTACATTGTTCTGTTAAAATTGCGTACCTGGAGATACGCTGTTTTTTGTTCTAGATTGATTTCAAACTCTGGTGGCCCTCCTCCGCCCCCCCCCCCTCTTCGCTTACCCCCCCCCCCCCCCGCCCCGTCAAAAAACGTTCGTTCACTTTCAACCTACCCGCGTGTTACAATTTTTACCTGAAAAACTACAAACTGAATTCATACCGTGCTGTTTTTGAACTCCTGGTAATCTGAACTTATTCAGAAGATAATATAGCTCACTTAACTCTGGTGCAACACCCTCACAAAAAGAAACACAATAACAAAAATAATGCACGTTAGCCGTAAACACCGTCAGCAAGCAACGAGACTGAAGTAACAGAACATATTTGGAGTGCCTTTTTTCATTGACTGTTAATGAACCTCTAGATCGGTGGAGATGTTGATGTTACCGTATCCTAGTGCATTCTGGCGAGAGATCTGCAAATATATTTTAACAGTGGACGGAACCAAAAAAACTACCTAAAACGATATCAAAACAGTAATTCTAAACGTAGATTAATGACGCATAAAAACATAATAGAGGTATGCAGAGACGGGAATTCGGCAGCGATATTTCAGCAACTCTGTTTATTTCATTTTGGTACAAGCAGAGGGATGTTAAAACTGTGTGGAGGTTGTCAGGATACACTTAGGCTGAGCGACCAGAGCCTTCGGGCCGGCCGTAAGAGTTATCTACAACAAAAGCGACGCCCCAAAACTTCTGCTACATAGAGCTAAGTCGCATTTCAAGGCGCATCCTGGAGACTACCTGTCGCGAAACGTCGCATGAGGTCGTATCAACACTTCTAGAAACGTTGACCGGCATTATTTAAATTCGTGTGGGAAATATGTGAAAAGCAATCTACATCTACATCCATACTCCGCAAGCCATCTGACGGTGTGTGGCGGAGGGTACCTTGAGTACCTCTATCGGTTCTCCCTTCTATTCCAGTCTCGTATTGTTCGTGGAAAGAAAAATTGTCGGTATGCCTCCGTGTGGGCTCTAATCTCTCTGATTTTATCCTCATGGTCTCTTCGCGAGATATGCGTAGGAGGGAGCAATGCACTGCTTGACTCCTCGGTGAAGGTCTGTTCTCGAACCTTTAACAGAAGCCCGTACCGAACTACTGAGCGTCTCTCCTGCAGAGTCTTCCACTGGAGTTCATCATCTCCGTAACGCTTTTCGCGATTACTAAATGATCCTGTAACGAAGCTCTCCGTTGGATCTTTTCTATCTCTTCTATCAACCCTATCTGGTACGGGTCCGACACTGCTGAGCAATATTCAAGCAGTGGGCGAACAAGTGTACTGTAACCCACTTCCTTTATTTTCGGATTGCATTTCCTTAGGATTCTTCCAATGAATCTCAGTCTGGCATCTGCTTTACCGACGATTTTAAATCACTCCTAATGCCTACTCCCAGATAAGTTATGGAATTAACTGCTTCCAGTTGCTTACCTGCTATATTGTAGCAAAATGATAAAGGATCTTTCTTTCTATGTATTCGCAGCACATTGAGATTCAATTGCCATTCCCTGCACCATGCGTCAATTCGCTGCAGATCCTCCTGCATTTCAGTACAATTTTCCATTGTTACAACCTCTCGATACACCACAGCATCATCCGCAAAAAGGCTCAGTGAACTTCCGATGTCATCAACAAGGTCATTTATGTATATTGTGAATAGCAACGGTCCTATGACACTCCCCTGCGGCGCACCTGAAATCACTATTACTTCGGAAGACTTCTCTCCATTGAGAATGACATGCTGCGTCATGTTATCTAGGAACTTCTCAATCCAATCACACAATTGGTCTGATAGTCCACATGCTCTTACTTTGTTCATTAAACGACTGTGGGGAACTGTATCGAAGTCAAGAAACACGGCATCTAGTTGGGAACCTGTGTCTGTGGCCCTCTGAGTCTCGTGGACGAATTGCGCGAGCTGGGTTTCACACGATCGTCTTTTTCTAAACCCATGCTCATTGCTACAGAGTAGATTTCTAGTCTCCAGAAAAGTCATTATACTCGAACACAATACGTGTTCCAAAATTCTACAACTGATCGACGTTTGAGATATAGCTCTATAGTTCTGCACATCTGTTCGACGTCCCTTCTTGGAAACGGGGATGACCTGTGCCCTTTTCCTATCCTTCGGAACGCTACGCTCTTCTAGAAACTTACGGTACACTGCTGCAAGACGGGGGGCAAGTTCCTCCGCGCACTCTGTGTAAAATCGAATTGGTATCCCATCAGCGATTTTAATTGTTTCTCTATCCCTCTGTCGTCTATTTCGATATCTTACCATCTATAACACGTTGTTGAGAAATTTATTTTAATATGTAATTTTGGGGCGGCTCCGCCGCAGACCCTTTAATTGAGAGCTGCGTCTGGTCTGATTATGGTGTTTTGTTGTAGTAAGGCCAAAAATGCAAAGGGAGAGCACTTCCTTGAGAACAGGATTTCCTAAACCACGAAAATTCAGAGAGCAGTTGTAGATCAGGCGGCAGGAGTGTATTAGGAGAGGCGGAGGTGCGGTGTGTTGCGGTTACCAAAGCTCCCCTGTACATTCAGGGCGTTCCCAAGTGGCTTCAGAGCGGCGCTGCACTCATTGAAATTCATCATTTCATGAATGCCAATGTGGTTGCGCGTCAGCGTGACAAATAGACCTGTTAGCGCGTCACACGTGCTCCCTCTGGTGTTACCAAGCCACTACCTGATGGAACTCCCGCGTCCCTCCTTCAAACGCTTTGTTCGCGGCTTCCAAACAAGGAATACTAAACGTGATTATAGCCCGCGCGGTCTAACGTACTCCTTCCAGAGCGGGAAGGCGTGCTGGTCCCCGGCACGAATCCGCCCGGCGAATTAGTGTCGAGGTCCGGTGTGCCGGCCAATCTTTGGATGGTTTTTAAGGCAGTTTTCCATCTGCCTCGGCGAATGCGTGCTGGTTTCCCTTATTCCGCCTCAGTTACACTGTGTCGGCGATTGCTGCGCAAACGCCGTTTCCACGTACGCGTACACCCTAATTACGACGCAAACGTTTGGGGTTGCACTCGTCTGGTGTGAGACGTTCCCGGGGGGTCCGAACCGCGCAGTAACCCTGGGTTTGGTGTGGGGCGGCGGTGGGATGGGTGTACTGCCGTAGCCTGTTTTGTGGGATTGTGAATCACTGAGGGCTACAAGCGGGACGAAGCCCCTTCGTCGTTTCTAGGTCTCCTGTTTAATACATACATACATACATACGTACAAGTGTGATTATACGGTATGTGCTGGATGTTCTCCGTACGATCTCTTCCTTCTGTACTTCCAACTCTCCAATTACACCCAACGCAGGATTTGTACTATCTACATCTACATACGTACTGCGCAAGCCCCGTACGGTGCGTGACGGAGGGTGCCCTGTACAGCTACTAGTCACTTACTTACCTGTTTCACTCGCAAATATTAGTAGAGCGAAGGAAAAATGAACGCCTATATGTGTATATATATCCCTCCGTACGATCCCTAATCTATCTAACCTTATCTTCATGGTCCTTACTGGTATTTACGTGGTGGCAGTAGAATCGTTCTGCAGACAGCCGTTCTCAAATTTTCTCAGTTTTGCTCCCCGGAAAGAACTTAGTTTTTCCTCTAGTGATTCCCATTTGAGTTCCCAAAGCATCTCCGTAACACCTGCTTGTTGTTCGAACCTACCGGTAACATATCTAGCAGTCCGACTTTTGAGTAGCTTGGATGTCTTCCTTCAATCCGGCCTGGTGCAGATCCCAAACACTCGAACAGTTCTCAATACTGGGTCGCACCAGGGTCCTATATGCGGTCTCCTTTACAGATGAACCACATTTTCCTAAAATTTTCCCAATAAAACCAAGGCCACCATTCGCCGTCGCCGGCCGGAGTGGCCGAGCGGTTCTAGGCGCTACAGTCTGGAACCGTGCGACCGCTACGGTCGTAGGTTCGAATCCTGCCTCGGGCATGGGTGTGTGTGATGTCCTTAAGTTAGTTAGGTTTAAGTAGTTCTAAGTTCTAGGGGACTGATGCCCTCAGCAGTTAAGTCCCATAGTGCTCAGAGCCATTTGAACCATTTTGAACCATTCGCCGTCCCTACTACAGTCCTCATAAGCTCATTTCATTTCATACTGTTTTGCAACGTTTCATATACATACTTAATTGACATGACTTTGTGAAGCACCACACTGCTAATGCTTGAACTCTAACATTATCGGTTTATTTTTCCTACTCGTTTACATTAACTTACATTTTTCCACATTTAGAGCTAGCTGTAATTCATCACACAAATTAGAAATTTTGTCCAAGTTATCTCATATCCTCCTGTAGTCGTTTAATATCTTCCCGTACGCCCCAGCATCATTAGCATACAACCGCAGACTGCTGCTCACCCTGTCCGCCAGATGATATTGTACAGAAAATAACAGTGGCCCTATCAACGACACTGGGGCATTCCTGACGATACCCCTGTCTCTGAACACTCACCGTCGAGGACAACATACTGGGTTCCGTTACTTAAGAAGTGATCGAGCCACTTACACACCTGGAAACCTATTCATTATGCTTGTACCTTTGTTAACGGTCGACAGTACGGCATCCAGATGCTCTATTAATCAATCCCAAGCCGAGTAACTGCTGGAATAAGGCCCAGAAATGGGCCAAAGCGTTATTGACTTATTCAATTTGTGAAGCTCTTTCTCTGGAATATATCATCCAATTTTCCGGAAATTGTAAACATTTGTTTGTCTGTACACCTACATCACTTCTACTCATTTCCGTCCCATTCGGATAGTTTCTTCGTGATGCGACGTTTTTTCTTTCTTTCTTTCTTTCTTTTTTGTCATAAGATTGTTCTATAAGTAATTTTCGAGTGCCGTAACAATTCCACGTGGTCCGAGACGAATACTGCGTGATACGCTTGATCTCTGTTTGTTCGTAAACGGAAGAGTAGTTACTTTGGATTGGCCACCGGCTACAAACTCGCCGAAACCAGTGGGGCTCAGGCTCTGGCTTCTCTTTAGAAGTGCGACCCGCCCCGGCTTCACGTGCGTAGCTACAGGACTTGTCTGGTGTACCAGTAATTTGGTTTAGTGAGCCTCTGCGTAGAACTATGGTTAACATTCAGAGAACAATGTAAGGTAACTGAACATCATCACTATCATGTTTCATAAACTAGGCAGCACAACCAGGAGTCTTCTTAGGCAGACACGAATGTCATCTGCTCCCTATTTCATTAGCGTTTGGAGTGACGTCTCCTGCAGTGATGGGAGCTGACTGTGTATCAAAAAGTCAGTTCTTCCTAGCTTGATATCTGATACTATGTTGCAGTGCCTGTGTTGTTAAGAACGATGCAATGTTCCTTCTGACGTGCGTGCATCCAACACAGGCACTGCAGTTAAAATGCCCTCCCTTGTAATGGCGCATAAATGAGAACAGATGGAAGTTAGGGTCTTGCAGTGAGTTATTCACGAACAGCCAAAGCGGTTAAGGAGACCGCTCGCATAAAGCGGGAAATCCAGGTTAGAGTCCCGTTCGGGTACGAATTTCCGTTGTCGTAATTCACTTACACAGCTGTTGGTTGCTCGTATTCGCAACTAAGAATACATTTCGTGTTTGATATCTGGTATATCCTGCAACGCAGGTCATTTAGAAGTACGTCGGTAGCCCGCGCCTGCCTGATGCTGCCGTTGGACAGACTTACTACATTTAAATTTTGTGCCACAAACCTTCTTCCCAATTCAGGCTATCCACGAGCGGAAACCATATCAAAATTCGTGCAGTAGTTACTGATATTAGCCTTGACATACAGACACAAACGTGATGGCAGACTTAAATTTTTGTACGTACAGAATGAGATAAGACAGAGAAATAGACAGAGAAATAGACAGAGAAATAGACAGAGAAATAGACAGAGAAATAGACAGAGAAATAGACAGAGAAATAGACAGAGAAATAGACAGAGAAATAGACAGAGAAATAGACAGAGAAATAGACAGAGAAATAGACAGAGAAATACAACATCGCAGTGATAAAACAGGTATTTTTTAAATATGAATGCAGTATGTTTACAAACAAGCAATTTATAGATAAAAATTTGTTGAAATTCCAATTCTATGCTGGAAGCTAAACACACACACACACACACACACACACACACACACCACGTTCTTCGTTTACAGCTTTGCTCGCGAGCCTGCAACAATTTCAAAATTTCAACCAAATTTAATGAGTAAGACTTACTTGAGGGGGGGAAAAAATGCTGTTGAGGTAATACACCCTTAGGACGCTCAGGGATGGGTTTGGGGGATGGAGAGGGTAACATGTAAATGTCGAATCCATAGTTTTCGGTGTTGTTTGGTGGCGGTCCCTGTCACATTTAACACCAACCTAGGGATTGGGTGAAATGTATACATAACTTGGAAAACCATGCAAAATTTTTAACTACAGCTATTGCACATAGCAACCTCTACCAGGAAAAAAATGCTGTATTGTGAGTGAGACTCCTGTACTTCCACTGGGAGTGGGCTAGGGATGGGAATGAAGTGACATGTATAAATCGTAAATACGAGAGCAATCAGTTGACATAGAAATTCCTAAGTATTTAACAAGACCATGTTTCAAATTATGGTTGTGAAGCGAGGGGTTTGTAGAAACAGAGCAGAAAAATTAGAAGCAATAGTGAAGCAGTTGCGGGAGAAATTCATGAAACACCCTGGGCTGAAATAAGGAAGGAATACTGAGTTTAACGTCCCGTCGACACGAGGTCATTAGAGACAGAGCACAAAATCGGATTGTGTCAAGGATGGGGAAGAAAATCGGCCGTGCCCTTTCAAAGGAACCATCGCAGCATTTGCCTGGAGCGATTTAGGAAAATCAAGGGAAATCTAAATCTGGATGACCGGACGCGGGTTTGAACAGTCGTCCTCCCGAATGCTAGTCCAGTGTGCTAACCACTGCACCGCCTCGCTCAGTCTGGCCTGAAAGAAAATCCACTGAGCTAGTAATACAACAGATTAACTAAAAAGTTTGTTATTTTGGATCAAACAATAAAGAATAACACAAATTGACAACTAATTGGATATGAAAGAAACTCATCCTAATCTAAATCTTCGAAGTCAAAACTGTGTGTGTGTGGGGGGGGGGGAGGGGGGGAGGGGGGGGACTCAATGTTCCAGGAACATCCTCGCCGCAAAATGTGATCACTGAAATAAAGTGCAGATCGTTACTGTTTGGTGGAACCTGGAAAATTTTGATACGAACAAGATATTGTCTTTCGTAAATGTTGGTTGACGATATGACGAGTTCTATAGCTTATCAATATGGGAGCGTGTCAAGCATTCCGTAACAATTGCGATTAGTAGCAGCAAAAATGTTTTGAAACAAAACGATCATTTTTACTGTTGCTACCAGCGGATCTTTCGTAGCGCTTGAAGTTAAACTAATAGAAACAGCTCTCGGTCCATCCGCTACCGTTCGACGGAAGTAGTGCCTTCTGCCCATGGCAATAATTGGCCATCAAACTTCCCTTTGTGACCTGCGGGGAGTAAGGCGTTCAGAGCAGCAGTTGATGGCTGCTAACCTCCAGAGCTAACGTATGTCGCACGGACACAGAGTTTGAGGAACAAGAAGAAATTCGACTAACTTACTGACAAATGAAAACTGTATGCGGGAGTTTGGCTAATACATATGACAGATGTTGGATTAGAACACGCCTTACGATTTTGCTCGAATCTTCAAGTAACCGGCACCTCTCCCCTATGCTTCCAACTCCCACTCTAGTTTCTGTCAGTGTACTAGGTAATATTATTTGCCTTTTTCCTATTTTTGGTATGGCTAACTGGGGTCCACATACCAGTGTCTCTTATTTCTCGTTTATTGTTTCCTTTTCCACCAATATTCCTTAATTTTCAATGTTTTCCTCAGACCATCCACCGAATAGCCACGCACGTTAGCAAATCGTCCCGGGATTCGAGCAGGCACGCCGGCGCCGTATCGAATCTGCCTGGCGAATTAACAACAGCGGGTAGTATGCTGCCCAGCTTGGATATGGCTTTTAGGCGGTTTCTCACATCCGGCTAGGTGAATACTGGGCTGTTACCCAAGTCCCGCCTCAGTGACAAGATTCAAACTTTCCCATGAGTAAGACAGGACGCAGACAGAGGGGGAACAAATTCAGGCCGGGGGAGGAAGGTTGGGTGATAGGAAGGGTATCTGGTCACCCTCTACCACTAACGTTTCAAAATCCAGATTAACGTGCCGACCCCGCGAAGGTACGTAATAAAGCCTAGGAAAAAGTAGTTTTCCCCAGACCGATCCACACCAACTCTCTTCTCACTTCTACTTGTAATCATTCTAGTTTTATCCTATCCTTATTGTTTGTTACTTTTTTAAGGGTTCTATATATTCCGCAATATTTTTAATTTCCATGTTCCTGTGTGTTTCTTCTTGGATATAAAATTTCTCTCATTGTACTCTCTAATATTTCTAGTTAGTGTAATTTATAATTCAGTGTTAAACATTTGCCTGCATAAAAATATTTTGGTTTCACTGCCGATGCCGTGCTGTAACGCATTATTTGTTCACTCTTCTCGATATGCACTTTTTATAATAAAATTCTTAGCTACCCCATATGCTCTTTGTTTGAAGATAAAGCAGTCTGTCGAAACCGGCTGTTCGAAATTAAAATATTTATGAGATCTTCGCTTTGGAAAGTTTTATACGAAGTAGAACATATCGCTCAGTCCCATTTCTCAAGATGAGAAAATTGTCTTTCCATTTCGTATATCCGTTCATCTATGCCAGATGTTCTGATGCATTTAAATTATCTCTCTCTGATACTGGGATTAACTTCCGTGTTGACCAAAATGTATTACTAAATTTTTTGGTGCATTTTTATGTTTAGATGAAATATAGTCTTTGTGGTGTCACCGCCAGACACCACACTTGCTAGGTGGTAGCTTTAAATCGGCCGCGGTCCATTAGTACATGTCGGACCCGCGTGTCGCCACTGTCAGTAATTGCAGACCTAGCGCCACCACATGGCAGGTCTAGAAAGGCGTACTAGCACTCGCCCCAGTTGTACGACGACTTTGCTAGCGACTACACTGACGAAGCCTTTCTCTCATTTGCCGAGAGACAGTTAGAATAGCCTTCAGCTAAGTCCATGGCTACGACCTAGCAAGGCGCCATTAACCATATCTGGAGAGAGTCTCACTTGTATCGTCAATAGCGATGTACCACAAGGATGAATTAAAGTTAAGTAAACAGACGATACGTACTTTTCTTTAGTGCATTCATACGTATCCTGTTCCAGAACTCACGCCAGCCGGCGTGTGTGTACGCCTGCCTTTCGGTTACCCGTCACTGTGGACTGGCTGTCTTGTCAGTCCACTACAGTCTTCTCTGCAGAGATTTTTAAAGCTGCTCTACTGGCTAACTCTGCCAAGAGATAAACTTGTATTTTTGCTTCAGGACATGCACCAAAATCTTCTTCAAATGCCAGACAGGCAACTTCAGTATACTGTTTTGTTCTTCATGTTGTAGTAGTGATATTTGCTTTTCTTCTAATTTGTCTTTCAATGATTTTACAATTTTTTCGTGAATACATTGGAGGAATACTAAATATGAACTCTCACCTTGTCTTACACAGCCCGTATTTATTTTAAAAGTCTTAGAGATTTTGTCGGTGATATTTCAATTTTCGAGAAAATTGAGGTTACAGTAATTTTATTCCGAGCGTTAAATTTTGTTCATAAGTTTCTTTTTCGAGAAAAATATCACCTACCGTATAATATAGCTACGTGGTTGTTCTTTGAAGACGTGATGTGCCGTGACATTTCTGCTTCTTCTTCCTGTCTGTTGGCTGCATACAAGACCGGTAAATATTATGGGAGGCCTTAGGTGGAGTTGCTTTTCGAATTCTTTTCACTGTGTGTGTAATCATGGCGGTATCGCTCTCCTCAGTGGTGTCTCGACTGCTCCGCGAATGCGCTGAAAACGGCAGCGGCCCGCCCCCACCGCTATTGAACTGCTCAGGCACGGTGCGTTTTAATTTTTAAATACTCCGCCCTCCACAGCAGGAGCTGGGGAAAAGCGTCCAGTGATTTATGCCGCTGCAAAAGGAGGCTAGATAATTCCCGCTCCGAGTCCTCTTCGCCCGAAATGCACTCCTGTGGGTTTAAATTAAAACCTGCCGGTTCAGCGTTTCGGTTCTTGTTTCGCCTGACGGGAACGCGGAGGGAATTGAGCTGAGTAGCAGGAAACGGGAGAACGCTTGTGAGCAAGAATGTGAACGTAACGGACAAATCTTTTTCACGTCTTCTTCAAATAGAGTTAAACCGATGAAAAGTTTCAAGCGTATTGCCGGAAGAGGAACAGAGGTTGCACAAAAATATGCAAACACTGCGACCAATGCATGCTTGAACGTTAATGCAGATGCTAGCCATGCATGCTGTTTTTTTTTTCCACGAACGCGACCCGTGTAATGTCCTCAATACATTGCAAGTGTATTGTATTATATTGTATTGTATGTTAACCCGGTTCGGCCCCCGGAAGACGCCCCCCCCCCAACCACACACACACACACACACACACACACACACACACACACACACACACACAGGGGGAACGTCTCACACCAGACGAGTGTAACCCCTATGTTTGCGTGGTAGAGTAACGGTGGTGTACATTGCAAGTGTAACTCGTGATCAGAACAGTGTTCTCCGTAATTGTGAGAGTATCATGTCAGAGCAAAGTGCCTCCGATCGTGGGAAAATTGATGATAATGATAACCAAGGGTTGGTGTTCCAAGAGGCACCGTATCTAAATTCATACCATATTCCAGGAAAACGGAAACACATTGTCCACTAAGTCACAGCGCGGGTGGAAGTGTGGGTTGAGTGATCGTGACAGACGGTCATTGAAGAGGACTGCAACTACAAAATAAGACGCCTACAGCTGCAAAAGTCAGTATGAGCACCAAAACAGAACGAAATGGGCTCCATAAGAAGGGAATTAAAGGGCGAGCAGGAATTCAAAAACCACTCACCAGTGACGCAGATAAACGCAACAGGGCAACGTGGGGCCGAAGCCGTGGAACCTGTAGTGTGGAGCAATGGAAGAATATCACCTGGTCGGTTGAGTCATGTTTTAAACTGTTTCCCTCTTCTGGCCGAGTTTATGTTCCAAGAGCGGAATATGGTAGAGGGTTCGGTGATTAATTAGGCAGTCATATCGTGGTAATCCATCGATCCCGTTGGTACTCCGCAAGAGTGCAGTATTACCAAAGATTACTTGACCCATTTGACTGATCACGTTCATCTCATGGTACGGTCGGTGTTCATTCCCCAATGGCCAATGGCGATGCTGTGTTCCAAGACGATGGGTCTCTATTCTCACAACTGGCACAATCCAGGACTGGTTTTGTGGGCACGAGGAATAGTAGCATCTCCCCTGTCCACCATAATCAACAGACCTCACTATTGTTGATACTTCGTGGTATACTCTGAGAGAAAGGTGCGTGATCACTGATCACCTTCATCGTCATCTCCTGAACTTGCCATTATCTTGCATAAAAATACACTACTGGCCATTAAAATTGCTACACCACGAAGATGACGTGCTACAGACGCGAAATTTAACCGACAGGAAGCAGATGCTGTGATATGCAAATGATTAGCTTTTCAGAGCATTCACGCAAGGTTGGCGCCGATGGCGACACCTACAACGTGCTGACATGAGGAAAGTTTCCAACCGATTTCTCATACACAAACAGCAGTTGAGCGGCGTTGCCTGGTGAAACGTTGTTGTGAAGCCTCGTGTAAGGAGGAGAAATGCGTACCATCTCGTTGCCGACTTTGATAAAGTTCGGATTGTAGCCTATCACGATTGCGGTTTATCGTATCGCGACATCGCTGCACACGTTGGTCGAGATCCAATGACTGTTAGCAGAATATTGAATCGGTGTGTTCAGGAGGGTAATACGGAACGCCGTGCTGGATCGCAACGGCCACATATCACTAGCAGTCGAGATGAGAGGCATTTTATCCGCATGGCTGTAACGGATCGTGCAGCCACGTCTCGATCCCTGAATCAACAGATGGGGACGTTTTGCAAGACAACAACCACCTGCACAAACAGCTCGACGACGTTTGCAGCAGCATGGACTATCAGCTCGGAGAGCATGGCTACGGTTACCCTTGACGCTGCATCACAGACAGGAGCGCCTGCGATGGTGTACTCAACGACGAACCTGGGTGCACGAATGGCAAACAGTCATTTTTTCGGGTGAATCCAGGTTCTGTATACAGCATCATGATGGTCGCATCCGTGTTTGGCGATATCGCGGAGAACGCTCATTGGAAGCGTGTCTTCGTCATCGCCATACTGGCGTATCATCCTGCTTGATGGTATGGGGTGCCATTTATTACACGTCTCGGTCACCTCTTGTTCGCAATGACGGCACTCTGAACAGTGGACGTTATATTTCAGATGTGTTACGACCCGAGGCTCTACCCTTCATTCCATCCCTGCTAAACCCTACATTTCAGCAGGATAATGCACGACCGCATGTTGCAGATCCTGTACGGGACTTTCTGGATACAGAAAATGTTCGACTGCTGCCCTGGCCAGCACATTCTCCAGATCTCTCACCAACTGAAAACGTCTGGTCAAAGGTGGCCGAGCAACTGGCTCACCACAATACGCCAGTCACTACTCTTGCCGAACTGTGGTATCGTGTTGAAGCTGCATGGGCAGCTATACCTGTACACGCCACCCAATCTCTGTTTGACTCAATGCCCAGGCTTATCAAGGCCGTTATTACTGCCAGACGTGGTTGTTCTGGGTACTGATTTCTCAAGATCTATGCACCCAAGTTGCATGAAAATGTAATCACGTGTCAGTTCTAGTATAATATATTTGTCCAATGAATACCCGTTTATCATCTGCATTTCTTCTTTGTATAGCTATTTTAATGACCAGTAGTGTAGTCTAATATTCCCTTGAACATTATGAAGGAGCTTAATTTGTCCATTGCAAGGCGGCTGGAATGTGTTCTGCATACCAATGGTTTTCCTACACTGTATTAGGCATGAGGATGTGTTGTGTTTGTGGTATTTCCATGTTTTTGCCACCCTCTGTCTCACAAGGTAGTGAGCCTTTCGCGCTATGGCGTAACGTGTGTCTTTCTTCGGTGAAAATATGTAATCCATTGGATTGGGCAAACAAAACGTATTTAGTGAACCTGAAAGTGATACAACAACAACAACAGAAATAACGTGGTAACACGTAAATGTTGTTGTTGTTGTGGTCTTCAGTCCTGAGACTGGCTTGGTGCAGCTCTCCATGCTACTCTATCCTGTGCAAGCGTCTTCATCTCCCAGTACATCCTTCTATTCTGCTTAGTGTATTCATCTCTTGGTCTCCCTCTACGAGTTTTACCCTCCACGCTGCCCTCCAATGCTGAATTTGTGATCCCTTGATGCCTCACAACACGTCCTATCAACCGGCCCCTCCTTCTTGTCAAGTTGCCACAAACTCCTCTTCTCCCCAATTCTATTCAATACCTCCTCATTAGTTATGTGATCTACCCATCTAATCTTCAGCATTCTTCTGTAGCACCACATTTCGTAAGCTTCTATCCTCTTCCTGTCCAAACCATTTGTCATCCATGTTTAACTTCCATACATGACTACAGTCCATACAAATACTTTCGGAAGCGACTTCCGGACACTTAAATCTATACTCGACGTTAACAAATTTCTCTTCTTCAAAAACGCTTTCCTTGCCATTGCCAGTCTACATTTTATATCCTCTCTACTTCGACCATCATCAGTAATTTTGCTCCCCAAATAGCAAAACTCCCTTACTACTTTAAGTGTCTCATTTCCTAATCTAATTCCCTCAGCATCATCCGACTTAATTCGACTACATTCCATAATCCTCGTTTTGCTTTTGTTGATGTTCTCGAAAGTGGGAGATCGCAATATCCGAGCGCAATCATAAACACTGCGTGCTTTATCAGCATACATAAAAGAAAACAGAAAAGGAGAACATTTCATGTTTTGTCGTCCAGCAGATACGGGACACAGTCTACTTAGTAGGGCGCCGAGCTGCTTAAGACTCAGGCGCAACCTAGTTTAGACTGAGGCCCAAAGAGAGCGCAGTCAACAACCATTTGCATGTGGCCGCCTTACGTCATACTTAAAGTTACCAAGTTGATATTCCTGCATCAGATGTGAATATAAGGAGACACAAAGCTATACTAGTTAGTTGGATATTACCTACTGTAAGCTTCGTACCTCCACACTGGGCAGTTTACAGTCGCCGACAAGAAGAGCCAAACTCCAACATCATGCGACTGATGGTAGTCATCATTCACCGGATACAAGAACAGACGAGCGTATCGCATGTACTTACAGCGAATCTCTAAGCTGGTCTGCAGCTCCTCGTCTGTTGCAAAATGTTATCTTCATAGACAGCGGTGAATGTGACCAAAATTGAACCTCAGAGGAAGCCGAGTCACAGCTGATCGGTGGGTGATCAAACTGTGCCAATCGAAAACGCTACAGGAGCGTCTTCAGGCTCATACTTTTTGACAGACACTATTTTCTAGGCATATTCACGTGCTCACTGTGTTCTCGGAACTGAAAAGAGTGACGTGACGCGATTGAAAGGCATACTAGAGACACTGCCCAAAACACGTGTGCAAAGCTTCACCGGATTTTGGCTGTGGTTTCCATTCCAGGACCGATCGAATCTTAATATATAAATAGCCCTCGTGTGTAGGGAAGAACTGAGAGAGCGTAAGTTTATGCCAAATGAAGTTTCAGTAAAACTCTCCTGAAGACCGATGCCTTGTCAATTGTCACTTCAGATTTCCCTGTACATCGTAGTCCAACCGAGATGAAGCCCTTAATCTGTTGACGTCGATGTGGATGTGGGAAGCTTAAAGTCTACGCTTTCTATAACCCTCCACCCCAGACCAAAGCCGAAGTGGCGTAAAAGCAGCTGGAGTGTTGGGTGACATACGTCTCATCTTCCCAGACGGTTGTTGACACCAGAGGACGCAAAAACAGGCCGCCAGTCGAGGCGTGCAGCCGGCAGCTGCACGAGAACAAAGACGACGAGACTGTTGTATACAGGCCGTGGCTTGCTTTCTGTTATTGTCTGACCGGAAGGTTTGGGCGTGGGAGTGGAAGCAGAGGCAAACGGAAAGGAGACAGTTCAGCATGTATAGGGTTGGTGCGTAAATTCGTAAAGCTTTTCCGTAAGTTCAATAATCACAGTAGCTACACATAATAGGGACTTTAGTCATCAGTGATATATTCTCCTTCGCCATTTACAACAGTTTCCCAACGCTGGGGTAACTCTCCGATTCTGCTACTGTAGAAATCACGTGGTTTTGAGGCGCGGAGCTCGTAGAGACATGTTCGGAGCGCATTTTTATCCGGAAAGGAAGTTACTTGATGGTGTTCAGTTGAGAGTGGCAAGGATAAACATCTCGAGTACACTGACGTGGATCATTGTGGATTAATGCGTTTAAACGATCTTCATCAAACCCTGAAGGTCTTCCTACTAGGAGAGTCGCTAACATCAAAACGATCCCCCGTAAATCGAGAAGACCATTTTCATGCTGTGCTTTGTCCAGTGGCATTATCCCCACGCAAGTCACAAATGTTTCTGGCTGTACCCGCAGTTACTGAACTCAAACAGAAGAACGTGTCAGAAATTTTCCGATTTCTCCATTTGGCACTCAGTTTTCCAGCGTCCACAGCTCCACCCAGTATCTCCAAATGAGAAAATGACAACATGTAAACCAAACTAGCTGCAGTGAATTACAAATAACAAATGGCAGTCGATAAATGAACTATAGCAACTGGAATACCATCATGGAAAAATAAAATGCTGCGAACTTTCGCACCCACGTAATATTGCTTGTAAGATACAGCTTTACCACTGGACAGCATGACATGCTGGTCTTATTGATAAATTTATTTATTTTATTTAGCGTATAGCTAGTATCACATCACACAAGAAAACTTTATTCTTTAACAATACATTTACTCTTATTTAACATACAGAAAAAAATCATTTTTGTAAGTTTACTAAATTTACAGACTTACGACAGCACGGGAGGTCACAAACGTATATCCAACTGCGTAACATTCAAAAAGATGGATTCAGTTTAATTAATTTGCATTTTACGACATATAAATTGGACATATACCAAAGGAAAGTGGAAGGTGCAAAGTTTTCTTCGTTAACCACTAGTTGCGTAAACGGCCGCTAGGGTACTCGCGCCAATACGCAGTTGTAAGATGGCTACGGTGTGTGTGTGTGTGTGTGTGTGTGTGTGTGTGTGTGTGTGTGTGTGTGTGTGTGAAGCTTAGGATCTACGATGCAGCAAAAGATTTTCTACATTCTGGAGGTTGCAAGAAGTGAGCCGTCAGTTAGAATGGGGGGTACGCGGAAAACTGTAAAGGCGGAAACGGAGCGATTAATCTGACGTCGAAAAGGGCTGTTCGGTGGATTTCGGGTCAAGGGTAGAAGAATTTCAGAAACGACTGAGTGTGTAAACTACTCACGTCCGCCTTGGTTAAGGTATATCGTGCATGGCAAAATGGCGCTACTCAAAACCGGCGCCGAAACAACGGTGATCCATCACGGCCATAGATGAGAGAGGTGAACGAAGGCTGTGGAGACGTGTACGGGCAAATAGCTGTGCAACTGTTGATCAACTGACCGCCCAAGTGAACCGAGGGACCACAAACAGTGTCTCCTCAGCGACTGTTCAGCAAACATTGCTGTGTTTGGGCCTCTACAGCAAGTTCCAGGTTCGTGCACCCACGCTGACTGCGTTACATCGGCGACGAAGGTTCAAATGGCTCTGAGCACTATGGGACTTAACTTCTGAGGTCATCAGTCCCCTGGAACTTAGAACTACTTAAACCTAACTAACCTAAGGACATCACTGACATCCATGTCCGAGGCAGGATTCGAACCTACGACCGTAGCGGTCGCGCGGTTCCAGACTGTAGCGCCTAGAACGGATCGGCCACTCCGGCCGGCGGCGACGAAGGATGCAGCACCACACGTGGGCGACCGGTGACTGAGTGGCAACAGGTGACATTTTCAGGTGACTCATTTTTTATGCTCCATCGGGCGGATAGCCTTTGGCGTGTACGGCTTGAAACAACTGAATACAGACACGCTACAACAATCAGCGGAAGGATCCAGGCCAGAGAAGGGAGCGTTGGGAATTTCTTCGTGGTATTTCCTGGGTGATTTCGTCATTCTTGTAGGCACAATGCATCAACACAAGTATGCATCTCTCGTTGGAGACGATGTCCATCCCTACATTCAGTTTGCTCTTCCGTGACACGATGGCATCTACCAGCAGGACAATGCCTAGTGTCACACACCTCGTAGTGAACGTGCGTGGTTCGTAGAGTACAAGGATGAATTTACTGTACTCTACTGGCCGCCAAACTCGCCGTATTTAAATCCAATTGAATATATGTGGGACCAACCGGCCCGGCCGAGCGAGGTGGCGCAGTGGTTAGCACACTGGACTCGCATTCGGGAGGCCGACGGTTCAATCCCGCGTCCGGCCATCCTGATTCAATGCCGGGATGGTTCCTTTGAAAGGGCACGGCCGACTTCCTTTCGCGTCCTTCCCTAATCCAATGAGACCGATGACCTCGCAGTTTGGTCTCTTCCCCCAAACAACCCAACTCAACCCAACCGGCCCGGGCTGTTCGTGCCATCGATGCTCATCCAACATACCCAGCACAGATGGCGGCAGCCCCGGAGTCAGCATGGCTTCACATCATTGTCGGTACCTTTGAGAACTTCCTTGATTGTCTCGCGCTGCAAAAGGTGGTTATTCTGCCTTTCGACATATGGTCATATTAATGTGACTGGACAGTGTAGAAAATATCGTGGAGAAGAGACTGTGTTTTAATGTCAGAACATTTTGCAAAAAATGTTCAACTGTGTGTGAAATCTTTTGGGACTGAACTGCTAAGGTCATCAGTTCATAAGCTTACACAC
Organism: Schistocerca cancellata; assembly: GCF_023864275.1. Classification (NCBI taxonomy): domain Eukaryota; kingdom Metazoa; phylum Arthropoda; class Insecta; order Orthoptera; family Acrididae; genus Schistocerca; species Schistocerca cancellata. The sequence goes on from NC_064633.1 coordinate 448,953,040, forward strand.
TACTTAACCTAAATTATCCTAAGGACAAACACACACACCCATGCCCGAGGGAGGACTCGAACCTCCGCCGGGACCAGCCGCACAGTCCATGACTGCAGCGCCTTAGACCGTTAGGCTAATCCCGCGCGGCAACATTTTGCAGGTCCAGCGGATGTGGTAAGTAGACTGCCTACACCACACCTTTCCGATCTCTTATGGAGGGTTGCTGCTGCGCGGTATGATGTCCTTACGTGATACGGAGGACACCGAAAAAGTTAAAAAAAAAAAAAAAAGACAGCTCATATTATCACGAAATCGAGAAGAGTCTCACTTATGAAAGTTTGAGGTGGCAAGCGTTAAAACAAAGGAGAAAATGAAACGAAGTTTCATATCAGCGCACACTCCGCTGCAGTATGAAAATCTCATTCAAGAAACTGAAACGCCTACAACCGTCCTTATGATCTTATTCACTGTGTAGCTAACAGTTTCGGCGCTTCAATGCGTCACCTGCAGTCCGTATTTGATCTTTAAAGGGTTAACGCGACCCATATATACACCGCATCAGTGGCCCATAACTGGTTTACGCAGACTATCTGTGAACTTTGGTGTCAGCACTCCAACAATCATCTGCCTACTCAGTTGGCCGCAACTGGTAGCTACACAGTAAACAAGATCATAAGAACGGCTATAGGCATTTCATTTTGTTAGAATAGTGAACGGACGTGGTTCCAAGATCTGCAGTCAAAAGATGGACATACAAAGATGTTTGCCAAGCGGGGTAGCCGAGCGGTCAGGGCGCCTTGCACGGTCCACGCGGCTCCCCCCGTCGGAGGTTCGAGGCCTCCCTCGGCCTTGGGTGTGTGTGTTTGTCCTTAGTGTAAGTTGGTTAAGTTAGATTAAGTAGTGCGTAAGCTTAGGGACCAATGACCTCAGCAGTTTGGTCCCATAAGACCTTACGACCAATTTCTAATTTTCCAAAGATGTTTTTTGTTGCGACCAGATCTTTCCACGAAATTTGTGATCATCTTTCTCTGAATGCCGGAACATTTTGTTGGCTGTCATTTACATGGGGAGAAATGATCATCGTAATAAAATACGAGGGATGAGTAAGGGAAGATTTAGGTGCTCATTCTTCCAACGTGCTCTTCAAGAGTGGAACAGTCGAGACGTTATCTTAGTGTTTGCATGAAGACTGTTCCTAACACTTACCTGTGAACTGAACTGAACTGCAGAGTAATAATACAGAAGTACTTTACGAATACGTACAGGCGGCTGCATGGCTGAAGTTTATGGTGCCTCTCATAGCTAGGCTGTTTTGTTGGAAATAAGTTCAGGATCCCTTGAAGTCTTCGTTTCTGCCCATCACTAATCTGAACTTCCTACAACCCCAACACGTCAAAAGACATCGGTCCGCTGATTGGTCGGCAGAACACGGCGCCGCGTCGGCTCCTCGTGGGAAATGCTGCTGACTGCCGTGACGTCGACGCCGGTTCTCGGGAAGTGCACTCTTATCGCAGTGACTGTGCGCAGGCTGCAGGTCAGCTTTCCCGGCCGGCGCTGGAGCAGGTTGTGTGCGGCAGCAACAGCAGTGATTCATCCGCGGAAATGACTGGAACGGGGGCAGTGCTTAGGCAACCGGACAAGCACGCTCTCGACGCGTCCGTCCGCCCAACAGCTGACCTTTGAAGCACCGGTTCCACGTGGCTCTGGTAAACCTGCTGTCACAAATGTGAAACCAGCAGAACCCCACACATCAGTCACGGATCGCAGCTATCAACCGCCCGTTAAGGTGATCTGACACTACATCGCAATGGTCTGTCGCAATTCTCAATGCTAGCGCTCGTGTGATGCTATATGGCTAGCTGTGCAGGAAGCGCGAACCACTTTGTAAAGTGAAATCAACACAGAAGTTGCCTCTTGTTTTAACCCATTAGTACCGCAATTATTTGTTATTTTTTTTTACTTTCATTACTTTTGCCTGTTTATTACATTAAAAAAAACATTTAAAGTGAGTTTCTACCTTTATACAGGGTATTTGTTTCAACATGCGACGTCTAAATATCTCGAAAAAATAGGCATCGTACGAAAAATGTATTCCGGCTGAAAAATTGATAATTTCAAAGGGATTATCTGTCTTTGCTAAAATTGACCACCTCCTAACCTAATACCACTCCAATTGAGGGGGGGGACAGATTTTTTCCCCCCTCCCGCCGGAGGTTAGAGTCCTCCCTCGGGCTAGTGTGTGTGTGTGTGTGTGTGTGTGTGTGTGTGTGTGTTTTAGCAGAAGTTAAAGTATTGTGTAAGACTAGGGACCGATGACCTCAGCAGTTTGGTCCCTTAGGAATTCACACACATCTGAACATATTCAACAAATTTTTCTCTTCAAGTGGGAATCACCGTTCCCTCCCCCCCCCCCCCTCCCCATCGCTGCATTTTTATTGCAGATTCGGATTCTACGCCGAAAATTACCCAAGGTTTACCGAAAACATTGTTTCCCATTCTTCGTAGATGGCGCTGTAATCGACAATTCATTTTTTCCGGTTTTTGCGATTAAGAACCAACTCATTCGATTGTATATTACATTTGCGATAAAACTGTGAGCCTTTTTTGCCCTAACAGTTGATATTATTGTTAAAAATTTAATTTACTTTTTTGAATTTGATTGCACACTAAAACGTGTACTTTTATAAATTTGAGAATGTGTCAAATATGCTATTTCTAACGTAACGTAGTTTTTTTGTACCCTTAGAGGCGGATTTCTGAGAGTCCCCACACCATCTGGTTGCCCAATTTTGGTCAAGTCCTCTCCATCAAGGTGACTGATTTATGTATGTTCTTCTGTCCGACCGCCATAATAAATTAAAACATTTTGCCTGATGTGGCAGTTTTATAGAATGAAGAGCAAAATGTAGTTAACGATACTTCTTTTTCCTTTCATCATTGGTGTAGAGGAGGAGGATGAGGGGGGGGGGGGGGGACGCAAGATGATGATTATGATTGATAAAGGTTTGAAGTTTTGTGTGAAGTTTGTTGGAAGTGATAAAGTGCTCTGGATATCTGCGCGCCGTGGCCTACACTGCTTCTTCACCTCCACTCTTGCCCCTTTCATAGGTAGGTGGTTCTTTCTCCAACGCGCTTCTTTCCAATCAGTAAGTGACATGTGTATAAAGTTTGGTTCAAATCCACACAGTAGTTCGGCAGGAGATGTGAAACATACATACATACATACATAAATTCATTTTATAATATGTAGCGAAGAAGTTTATGGGCTGTAGAACACACACACATCTCCATATTTAAAAAATATTCGTTTGTGGCTGACGTACTTCCTTTATAAAAACTAACTTCTGCTGTTTCTGGCTTATCGGTCATAAGCTGAAGGAAGGAAGGAAGGAAGAAAGAGAGAGAGAGAGAGATTTTAGAGTTTAACGTCCCATCGACTAACAGGTCATTTAGAGACTGAGCAGATGTTCTTTTAGAGAATGAGGTGGAAGGAAATGGGTCGTGCCCATTACAAAGGAAGCTGCTGTTGTTCGGGGGGATCCGTATCTAGTAAGGGTTAGAAATCTCCGTTACCTCATACGCTTAACGATATTAAGGCCAGTGTGATCTCATATTGTTGCCAGACAGCCTTCCTAGTCTAAAAGAGGAACAAAGCAGCAAGGCTTAGCTATAATAAACTGAAATCTCGTGTTTGGTTGTGCCCGGCCGCTGTGGCCGAGCTGTTCTAGGCTCTTCAGTCCGGAACCGCGCTGCTTCTACGGTCGCAGGTTCGAATCGTGTCTCGGGCATGGATGTGTCGATGTCCTTAGGTTCTAGGTTTAAGTAGTTCTAAGTCGAGGGTACTGATGACCTCAGATGTTAAGTCCCATAGTGCTCAGAGCCATTTGAACCATTTAACATATTTCTGTGACAACATTCAGATTTGATTTCATTAATGTAGAGGTACTTCGATACATCGATATGTATATATTGCAATGATATTATTCTTATGTGTATTCTTTCTTTTGTCACTATGATCATTGACGTACTTGTATCTCGGATTTTTTGGGCGCGTAAGCGGTTATTAGAGAGTCAAGCTTTGGTCGTCATGTTAAAAAGACGCAAATTGTAGTCAGTTTATGAAGTGTGAACTTCAACAGTGAGGAAGATATTTTCAAGTATGTTTTATATTGTGAAGTGATGTTTTGGAACGAGTTACGTGATATTGCAACAAAATTAATAAAAATGAAGTGTAACTTAAATTCGGAGTGCTGATTACTTTTTTACATCACCATTGCCCTAATTTGCAAAAGTTTAATTTTCAAGAATGGTTTATGAAACACATCTATAAAACTTTTGAATATCGCAGAATAACACCTAGGCCTCTTTGCATCCGATCTTGGAATCATCACTACCTAGATTTTCAACGATTGAGCCATGAGTTCACAACGAGGCCAGCGTGGGAAACACGAAAAGATAAGTGCCTAGTTTATCCATTATTTCAATAAATGACTTTATTAACTGTGCTCTAATGACACCTGTCACTTAATATAACTTTGTTGTTGCCCGAAAATGCAATATTTAGCAGCGTGAGCAACACTACAATCATAATTAATTTTTGACCTTTGTTGTGGTAGGGTTGTTAGAACATTGCAAGAACGAAATTACAAGCATCTGCGGAAACATCAGAGAAAATGCTCCTTACGACTCTTAGGTGAGACCTCGGTTACACATAATTAATTTAGCTGAGTATATGTATACTGCATTTCGGTAAAATAGTTATCATGTTGGTGATCATTGTTCAGTGAACATTCTTACACATTTCCAAGGGTGTTCGGTCACAACAAAAAAAAAAAGGAAATAAAACTTAAGGAAGATTTCCCGGGCTCCCTCACATCAATATTAAATTACTTTGAAGACCTTGAAAAGATATGCCACTTCTCCTCATATATGTTCCTTCTCTCCGTAATAAATGGCTTCTTCAGCTCTAAAAATTCAGTTTATGATTCGTGGCGTAAGAGACATTTCCCAGCTGCCCTCAAGAGGTAGATCTCAAAAGTCGCTAACATCTCTTTGTCTTCTTTTGCCAGCTTACGAACGTAGTGGAACAAGCAAATTAGTCAATCAGCTGTCTGTAACAACAGAGCCTCGGGAAGTAAACAGTGCTTCGCGCTAGTCATCAAAGTTTAGCAACGTCCGGCACCAGATAGCACAAACACTGACCCAAATGGACACCAGCGTCACGCTCGCATCCGCTTGCGAAAGTTGGAATAAACAACATGAATGAGCGAGAGCGCCTGAGTGTCGGAAAATGAATTATTACTTTTTTTAAGTTTTAATGTTCTGCCCGATAGTCGGGTCTCTACATAATATTGGTACTCCATCTTACTTAATATTTTTGCAATTCTTTTTTGTCATTTCTTCATGGAGCATTACATGGACAGACCCATGTAATTTCATGCAAATTTAATGTCGCAAAAACAACAGAAAGCACAAAAATGTGCCCGTATGTGTTTACTTACTATAAATAACTTCAAATCTGAATAACTTACGTAAATTAATTTTTTTGAAATGTGATTATTATTTCATAAATAATATTTCAATGACATAGTGGCACTTGGCTTGTGGCTGACTGCGATCGATTGTAATACTTCTTTAAGAAAGTAAGTGATAAGCGTTTCTGCTTGGGTCCCTCTGTCTTGTCTGTTAGCCTTGAAACTGATACGACGCACTATAGCGGCGTTCCTTGCGTATGATTAGTTAATCTTTCTTTTCTGTAGACAAATGTGATGCAAGCTACATTCAGAACAATTTGCAATTAAAGTAATGTAAATTTGTAAATTCTCATGAGTTCTCATTTTAACAGTTCTCGTAATAGATATATGATACATGAAATGCTTTGACACTTTATTGTTACAGCCAAGGTCCAGTGCGAGCTTAACGGTCGTTGGCCTGGAGACGCAATGGCCGAATATAATTAGTATTCTGCCATTTATTCATTTGCAACTTGCTACAACGTCCCTCACATTAATTGCCGATCACGAAGCGTTTTGAAAACTTGAACACTAGTGCGGAACCTTAAATGATCTGGCCACAGTCTACAAACTACGATTTCGATTCGCCCGTAAATAACAGATACCGGCTCCGCAAAACTGGTGATGGTACTGAAAGTTGTAATCTTTTCTAAATTTTATAGCATTTTTATAGAAGTCAGTTTCGTCACTAACAAAGATGCATCCACCATCAACAATGGCCGTCTGCTCCAGTTAATTTTAGTACTTATCTTTCCCGTAATTAATTTCAGCCCGCATCTCGTGGTCGTGCGGTAGCGTTCTCGCTTCCCACGCCCGGGTTTCCGGGTTCGATTCCCGGCGGGGTCAGGGAATTTCTCTGCCTCGTGATGGCTGGGTGTTGTGTGCTGTCCTTAGGTTAGTTAGGTTTAAGTAGTTCTAAGTTCTAGGGGACTGATGACCATAGATGTTAAGTCCCATAGTGCTCAGAGCCATTTTTGAATTAATTTCAATTTTTATTTAATGCCAGATTATCAATCATTTTAGTAATCTTGCGTGAGCAGACTCATCACGCCTTACCTAGCAACTCTTATTTTACCTCCTTTTTTCTGTCACAGTCCATGAACATACAGCACTCAACGGAACAAAATCGATAGATGTAACGGTAGTTTCAGGAGTAACCCAAGGTAGTATGAAAGGACCGTAACTATTTACAATATACATAAATTGTAATACTGAAAAGAAGCTGCGCGGGGTACCGTCGGCCTGAGGCGTGGGAGGTTCGAGTCCTCCCTCGGGCGTGTGTGTGTGTGTGTGTGTGTGTGTGTGTGTGTGTGTGTGTGTGTGTGTGTGTGTGTGTGTGTTATCCTTAGCGTAAGTTAGTTTAAGTTAGATTAAGTAGTGTGTAAGCTTAGGGACCAATGACCTCAGTAGTTTGGTCCCATAAGAACTTACCACAAATAATTTGAAAAGAAAACGCTTCCTGACGTTCACATTATATTTCTTTGGTCACGAACCGGCTTTCGGCTGCTTAGGCCTTCTGCGGGTGACAACAATGTCGCAAACACAGATTATCATCATCTGCGACTTACATAGATGTTATTTCTGCAGAAGGTACAAAAACCTCGGTGTGTTTACGTTGGAAAAGAAGACATTTTTTGTCACATGGAAATAAAGATATTAACGAAAAAGGGGGTAAAAAAGTTTTTATGTGGAGCTAAATTTGACAACAGATGCAAAAAAAGTTGAAATTACAAGTTTAATCTAGTATTCGTAAAGGAAGCTTAATTTAACGAAGAGGAGAATGAAAATCGAGTCTGATCATTTAATACTAGGCTGGCATTCTGTGTCATGTGTTTATTGATTTCTAGTAGGATCATCTTCCTGCATTTTTTCACAGAACGTAAAACTTCGCATTCTACATCATATGAATGGCTTTCTGCTAAAAGATGATCAGTAAAGGTCGCATCTTTCTTCCATCATCTCAAACTTCTCTTCTGTTCATGCACCCTAACTGCCACAGCTTTGCCTGACTGATTAATATGCACTTTTTCACGCTGCTTGCAAGCGACTTCATATACACCACTCTTTGCCAAAGATTGCAATTTCTCTTTCCAACTGAATAAAATTTTAATTTCCTGTTGGTATTATGAAATGCAAGTCTGTAGTTGCGAGACTTCAACTATGAAAAAAAGTTGTCTGTAATGTTGCTAGCCTATGGAATTTGCACCAGGCTTCGTAATAATTGACTGTTACCTGTTAGCCAGCGTACAGAAGTGGTGCCATTTAATGTATTTTCCTCTTTCGTACTGTCAACCAGGACAGAGCGGTACCGACTGCTGTATGTCTTCGCAAAAAACTTAGTTTATCCCCTGTTTTAGTTAATGTAATTATTTCTATGTAAATACTGCCATTTTGGTATCTTCTGCACGAAAACATCGAAATAAGTGTCCAAGGAATAGAAAAGCAACTGGAATCACCCAACAGAGGAAAGTCCACTGGACCTGACGGGATACCAATTCGATTCTACACAGAGGACGCGAAAGAACTTGCCCCCCTTCTAACAGCCGTGTACCGCAAGTCTCTAGAGGAACGGAAGGTTCCAAATGATTGGAAAAGAGCACAGGTAGTCCCAGTCTTCAAGAAGGGTCGTCGAGCAGATGCACAAAACTCTGACGTCGATCTGTTGTAGAATTTTAGAACATGTGTTTTGCTCGAGTATCATGTCGTTTTTGGAAACCCAGAATCTACTATGTAGGAATCAACATGGATTCCGGAAACAGCGATCGTGTGAGACCCAACTCGCTTTATTTGTTCATGAGACCCAGAAAATATTAGATACAGGCTCCCAGGTAGATGCCATTTTCCTTGACTTCCGGAAGGCGTTCGATACATTTCCGCACTGTCGTTGATAAACAAAGTAAGAGCCTACGGAATATCAGACCAGCTGTGTGACTGGATTGAAGAGTTTTTAGCAAACAGAACACAGCATGTTGTTATCAATGGAGAGACGTCTACAGACGTTAAAGTAACCTCTGGTGTGCCACAGGGGATTGTTACGGGACCATTGCTTTTCACAATATATATAAATGACCTAGTAGATAGTGTCGGAAGTCCGCTTTTCGCGGATGATGCTGTAGTATACAGAGAAGTTGCAGCATTAGAAAATTGTAGCGAAATGCAGGAAGATCTGCAGCGGATAGGCACTTGGTGCAGGGAGTGGCAACTGACCCTTAACATAGATAAATGTAATGTATTGCGAATACATAGAAAGAAGGATCCTTTATTGTATGATTATATGATAGCGGAACAAATACTGATAGCAGTTACTTCTGTAAAAATCTGGGAGTATGCGTGCGGAACGATTTGAAATGGAATGATCATATAAAATTAATTGTTGGTAAGGCGGGTACCAGGTTGAGACTCATTGGGAGAGTCCTTAGAAAATGTAGTCCATCAACAAAGGAGGTGGCTTACAAAACACTCGTTCGACCTATACTTGAGTATTGCTCATCAGTGTGGGATCCGTACCAGATCGGGTTGACGGAGGAGATAGAGAAGATCCAAAGAAGTGCGGCGCGTTTCGTCACAGGGTTATTTGGTAACCGTGATAGCGTTACGGAGATGTTTAACAAACTCAAGTGGCAGACTCTGCAAGAGAGGCGCTCTGCATCGCGGTGTAGCTTGCTCGCCAGGTTTCGAGAGGGTGCGTTTCTGGATGAGGTATCGAATATATTGCTTCCCCCTACTTATACCTCCCGAGGAGATCACGAATGTAAAATTAGATTAGAGCGCGCACGGAGGCTTTCAGACAGTCGTTCTTCCCGCGAAACATACGCGACTGGAACAGGAAAGGGAGGCAATGACAGTGGCACGTAAAGTGCCCTCCGCCACACACCGTTGGGTGGCTTGCTGAGTATAAATGTAGATGTAGATGTAGATGAAAACATCTGTGTAAGTCGCTCATCATGTGTTTATTTATGTTTGCGACATTTAGTTGTCACCGGAAGATGGCCTAAGAATCCGGAAGCGGCTTCGTGACCAAATAACAATCAATTTTTAGAACATTGGACGTGTTTTCCTTTTTAATAAAATTATCAAATTCTGCCAAGCCCTCGGTTCATGATACCTAAATTATCTAGACGATAATGTCGAAAGCTCCGTGAGGTGTTAGCAGATGATACAATCGCTTATAAGAAGTTAGCAACACGTAGGCTGTACAGAATTGCAGGAAGACCTGCAGAGAATCGATGATTGGTAAACAGACTGATAGTTGACCCTCAACGTATATAAATGTAACACAGTGCAAATACACTGAAGCGCCAAAGAAACTGGTATAGGCATGCGTATTCAAATACAGCGATACGTAAATAGGCAGAATACTGAGCTGCGGTCGGCGACACCTATATAGGACAAGTGTCTAGCGCAGTTGTTAGATCGGTTACTGCTGCTACAAACGTAGGTTATCAAGATTTATGTGAGTCTGAACGTGGTGTTATAGACAGCGCACGAGCGATGGCACACAGCACCTCCGAGGCAGCGATGAAGTGGTGTACGACCATTTAATGAGTGTACCGTATCAGAAATCCAGTAAAACATCAAATCTCCGACATCGCCGCTGCCGGAAAAAGATTCTGCAAGAACAGGACCAACGACGACTGAAGAGAATCGGTCAGCGTGACAGAAGTGCAACCCTTCCGCAAATTGCTGCTGCAGATAACAATGCTGGGCCGTCAACAAGTGTAAGCATGCGAACCATTCAACGAAGCATCATCGAAAGGGGCTTTCGGAGCCGAAGGTCCACTCGTGCACCCTTAATGATTGCACGACACATACACTCCTGGAAATGGAAAAAAGAACACATTGACACCGGTGTGTCAGACCCACCATACTTGCTCCGGACACTGCGAGAGGGCTGTACAAGCAATGATCACACGCACGGCACAGCGGACACACCAGGAACCGCGGTGTTGGCCGTCGAATGGTGCTAGCTGCGCAGCATTTGTGCACCGCCGCCGTCAGTGTCAGCCAGTTTGCCGTGGCATACGGAGCTCCATCGCAGTCTTTAACACTGGTAGCATGCTGCGACAGCGTGGACGTGAACCGTATGTACAGTTGACGGACTTTGAGCGAGGGCGTATAGTGGGCATGCGGGAGGCCGGGTGGACGTACCGCCGAATTGCTCAACACGTGGGGCGTGAGGTCTCCACAGTACATCGATGTTGTCGCCAGTGGTCAGCGGAAGGTGCACGTGCCCGTCGACCTGGGACCGGACCGCAGCGACGCACGGATGCACGCCAAGACCGTAGGATCCTACGCAGTGCCGTAGGGGACCGCACCGCCACTTCCCAGCAAATTAGGGACACTGTTGCTCCTGGGGTATCGGCGAGGACCATTCGCAACCGTCTCCATGAAGCTGGGCTACGGTCCCGCTCACCGTTAGGTCGTCTTCCGCTCACGCCCCAACATCGTGCAGCCCGCCTCCAGTGGTGTCGCGACAGTCGTGAATGGAGGGACGAATGGAGACGTGTCATCTTCAGCGGTGAGAGTCGCTTCTGCCTTGGTGCCAATGATGGTCGTATGCGTGTTTGGCGCCGTGCAGGTGAGCGCCACAATCAGGACTGCATACGACCGAGGCATCCAGGGCCAACACCCGGCATCATGGTGTGGGGAGCGATCTCCTACACTGGCCGTACACCACTGGTGATCGTCGAGGGGACACTCAATAGTGCACGGTACATCCAATCCGTCATCGAACCCATCGTTCTACCATTCCTAGACCGGCAAGGGAACTTGCTGTTCCAACAGGACAGTGCACGTCCGCATGTATCCCGTGCCACCCAACGTGCTCTAGAAGGTGTAAGTCAACTACCCTGGCCAGCAAGATCTCCGGATCTGTCCCCCATTGAGCATGTTTGGGACTGGATGAAGCGTCGTCTCACGCGGTCTGCACGTCCAGGACGAACGCTAGTCCAACTGAGGCGCCAGGTGGAAATGGCATGGCAAGCCGCTCCACAGGACTACATCCAGCATCTCTACGATCGTCTCCATGGGAGAATAGCAGCCTGCATTGCTGCGAAAGGTGTATATACACTGTACTAGTGCCGACATTGTGCATGCTCTGTTGCCTGTGTCTATGTGCCTGTGGTTCTGTCAGTGTGATCATGTGATGTATCTGACCCCAGGAATGTGTCAATAAAGTTTCCCCTTCCTGGGACAATGAATTCACGGTGTTCTTATTTCAATTTCCAGGAGTGTAGCTTTACGCGTCGCCTGTAACCGACAACATCAACATTGGACTATTGATGACTGGAAACATGTTGCCTGGTCGGACGAGTCTCGTTTCAAATTGTATGCAGTGGATGGACGTGTACGGGATGGAAAAAGCCTCGTGAATCCATGGGCCCTGCATGTCAGCAGGGAACTGTTCAAGCTGATAGAGGCTCTGAATGGCATGGGGCGTGTGCAGATAGAGTAATACGGGCCCCCTGGTACATCTAGAAACGACTCTGACAGGTGGCACGTACGTAAGCATCCTGTCTGATCATCTGCATCCATTCACGTCCATTGTGCATTCCGACCGACTTCGGCAATTCCAGCCTGGACAGTGCGACACCCCACACGTCGAGTACTGCTACAGAGTGGCTCCAGGAACACTCTTTTGAGTTGAAAAATTTCCGCTGGCCACCAGAGTCCCCAGATATGAACATTATTCAGCATATCTGGATGCCTTGCAACTTGATATTCCGAAGAGATCTCCACCCCCTCGTACTCTTAAGGATTGATGGATAGTCCCGCATATTCATGGTGTCAATTCCCTCTAGCACTGCTTCAGACGTTTGTCGAGTTCATGCATGTTGCGGCACTTCTGCGTGCTCGCGGGTGCCCTCCACGATATTACGCGGGTGTACCAGTTTCTTTGGCTCTTCAGTGTAAGTAAACGAAGAGATCAGTTACTGCCATAAATAACGCAGGGGTCATCTGGAGCTACCGAAAGTGGAATGAAAAGCAGATGACAGATTGAGATTGATTCGAACAGAACGAAATATAAATAATTCGCGAAAGAAGTGGCTTACAGAAATCTTCTTCGATCGATTCTTGAGTATTGGTCGTTCGCTGAAAACCGTAGTAGTACTACTAGAAGAGACAGGCGAGTTCCGACGAAGAGCAGCGCATTTCGTCACCGGACTGTTTACTTGGCAGGAGAGCGTTGAGCCGCTCAGCAGTGCAGTTGCTACAAAAGAGGCGCTGTGCATCACAGAGATGTCTGCTGTCGGGCAACAGATCAGTGCCTCCCACAATCGTCTCACAAAAATACCACTACAATAAAATCCAATAAATTAAACCTAATACTGAGTTTTACCAACAGTGATTCTTCCCTCGTACCATTCGCGAATGGAACAGGGAAGAGGAAACAGATAATGATACCAGAAGTATCCTCCGCTACAGACCGTAAGGTGGTTTGTGAAGCGTTGATGTAGAAGTCAATCTTACAAAGAGAGGTCCCCAGCGGTAGCATCGACTTTTTGAAACCTAACGTACGGTGGTGTAGGTTAAGATCACAGGTACCACACCCTGCAGCCATTCAAGCTGATGGGCCCTTGTTTGCTGGTAATCCTCGGAAAAATCGGGATTTTGCGACATGCTCAATAACTTTAAAAATGTTCAATTACGTAGGCAGTTTGCGTGATGTAATGGATAGGATAAAACTTCCTATGCAAGAAATTGTGGGTTCGAATCTCGTCAGGTGCAGTGGTCCTTTTATAATCTTTATCGAAATTGATAGTTGTTTTTATTCAGTTAATTACTTGAAATGTATTTTTATATCTACTCCTTTATCGCATTTTAATCACCGTTTGACCTTTTTTTATTTGTTTCATTTTTTCTTTTATCACTCTATCTCCATTCGGAATTTTTATGAATATGAATGTAATTATGACTATCTTTTATAATATTCATTTATTTGAAACTTCAAATCTATCAAATAAAAAACAAAAGACCAAAGAATCTATTTATATTCATTGTGCAGTGGTTTGAAGTATGTAATTTTCGTTACCAGGTTTGCAGGTTGTTTTTTTTGCATGGTAATCGTCACACAAACATTTAAACCATATGAAAATTCCTGGCAGATTAAAACTGTGTGCCCGACCGAGACTTGAACTCGGGACCTTTGCCTTTCGCGGGCAAGTGCTCTACCATCTGAGCTACCGAAGCACGACTCACGCCCGGTGCTCACAGCTTTACTTCTGCCAGTATCTCGTCTCCTACCTTCCAAACTTTACAGAAGCTCTCCTGCGAACCTTGCAGAACTGGGGGATCCCCCAGGCTGTGGCTAAGCCATGTCTCCACATTATCCTTTCTTTCAGGAGTGCTAGTTCTGCAAGGTTCGCAGGAGAGCTTCTGTAAAGTTTGGAAGGTAGGAGACGAGATACTGGCAGAAGTAAAGCTGTGAGGACCGGGCGTGAGTCGTGCTTGGGTGGCTCAGTTGGTAGAGCACTTGCCCGCTAAAGGCAAAGGTCCCGAGCTCGAGTCTCGGTCGGGCACACAGTTTTAATCTGCCAGGAAGTTTCATATCAGCGCACACTCCGCTCCAGAGTGAAAATCTCATTCTGGATTTAAAACATAATCTAGATACCTATTGCACTATGGACAAAATAAGGCAGAGGAAGAGTTAAATGATAGAAAGGTTTTGAGTATAACAAAATTCAAACAAAATAAGAAACGGATATAATGAACGCAATAATGTGGACGAAAAAACAGGATGATAAAACAAAAATTAAATCGAAATTAATACATACAGTTACTTAAAAAACATGAAAAAAGATTTCAAAGGAAGAAAAATGAGAGCAAATTAAGAAATGGATATTACGATTAAAATGATCAGCCAAAGGAAGGGAAATAAAAAATTACATTTAAATCAATTAATTGAATAAAAATTATCAAAATCATTTCGATAAATATTAAAAAATAAAAACTTTTTCTGCAACTGGTGTGATTCGAATCAACAACGTCCTGCCTTTGAAGCTACTCTGCTACACTTTAAGCCACACAACCAGAGTACCTGATGCAACTTTTTAACGTTATTGAGGATGACGCGAAATCTTTTCGAAGATTACACGCAATCGAAGGTCCACCAGGGTGGGGGGCGGCAGCGTGTGATATCTATGATCTTAACCTACATAAACATATAGATGGTTTCAAAAAGTCGATACTAGCGCTGGGGACCTCTCCTTGTTAGATTGTGTCCTAACTAGTTCCTATTTCAAGCTAAAGTCTTCTCCTTATTAGATCGCGTCACGTTCCTCTGCTGTTTCTTCTGCGCAACCGACTTCTCGACTCGTCTGGTGGAATCTTCTTCAGGATCTTCTGGGGTTCCCAGTTAACAGAACGCTCTCAAAAACTAGCGATGCGTTTACTTATTAATTGGAGTTTTCCCACACTTACGCTAAAGAAGTGGTGTTACTGGTTTAAATTCGACAATTTGTAAGTAGGCTGTTTATGTTTTCTTATTGGCAACGTTACGTAGCGCTCTATATGAAAATCACTGGGTGTGCTGTGTGCAGTCTGTGGCTAGTTTGCATTGTTGTCTGCCATTGTAATGTTGGGCAGCGGCAGCTGGATGTGAACAGCGCGTAGCGTTGCGCAGTTAGAGGTGAGCCGCCAGCAGTGGTGGATTTGGGGGGAGAGAGATGGCGGAGTTTTGAAGTTTGTAATACTGGATATCATATATTATGACTATTAAGGTAAATACATCGTTTGTTCTCTATTAAAATCTTTCATTTGCTAACTATCCCTATCAGTAGTTAGTGCCTTCCGTAGTTTGAATCTTTTATTTAGCTGGCAGTAGTGGCGCTCGCTGTATTGCAGTAGTTCGAGTAATGAAGATTTTTGTGAGGTAAGTGATTTGTGAAAGGTATAGGTTAATGTTAGTCAGGGCCATTCCTTTGTAGGGATTTCTGAAAGTCAGATTGCGTTGCGCTAAAAAATAGTGTGTGTCAGTTTAAGCACAGTCTTGTACAATTTTTCTAAGGGGACGTTTCAAATTTATTAGTGGTGGGCAATCGCCTGTAGATAGAAAGCAAAATAGGCAGAGAAGAAAGGGGAATGTTCGTAAAAACACTATCGTCGTGTCGCGGAGACGATTTTCGGTTCGTTCTTTTGTGTTCTTTGCGTACCGGGGCTGCTTGTTTACTTCCTTGATGGTGGGAAGCCACGCAGTTGGAAGCCTACAGCCGCCTGCTCTGTCGAAATTACATTCGTTCTTCGAAATCTCAACGCTTGTCGGACTTTCCTTCCACTTGTCGGTTTCCTTGGCCACCACACATACATTGCTGAAATCAGTGCCGTGGCAGCAGTTTCCTTTGTTGCGTTACCACAGTTTTCTCACTTCCTTTTAACCGCGTTTGGCGTTCGTGCTCTTTAATACATTCTTTTACTATCCCTCTCGTTTCGCCTACAAAGCCCTATACAGGGTGATCAGAAAGAGTCTGAAAATCTTGTAGGGGTCTTACAGGGTAGATTGTGCTGAGAAATAATTACTAAGAACAAAAATCAGTTACGTTGCTCCGTTTCTGAGTTAATTAACATTGACGTTAGCTAGTCAGGACGTTGTAGGCATAATTCGAGCAGCCCGCCAAAGACTGTTTTGCTAAACGTGTTCTTCGTTTAAAACGGAACAAGATAGCGATACAAAAGTTGGTCGTGGGACGTCGTAAGTATAGGACCCGAGCCGAAGGATGAGCAGTCTCGTGCGCTATCATCTACGCTATGAGAACAACTGACACTTAATTGTATATGTCGGGCCGCTTGAATTTACGCGCGCTACGACCTGACTGGCTAACTTCAATGTTAAATAACTCTGAAGCGGTGGAAGGTATCGAAGTTTTTCTTACCATTATTTCTGAGCACAGCCTATTCTGCAACACACTTAAGTTTTTTTTTCAGGCTGTTTCTGACCACCCCGTATATACTCCGCCACATCTACGCGTCGCTTCAGACTCCTGCAGTGTGGAGGTGCGTGCGTTTTGCGATTGAAGAAGTTACTATATTTTGTTCTGCCCGAAGAATGCGGCATGTATGACTTTTTTTCAGCATTCTGCTGGTACGGTCAGTAACTCTAGGAACGAACGGTAACCTAACAGAGTAAGAAAACGGCACTTTGCTCTTGTTATTAGCGTAATTGTGTCTACGATCGAGTTATTTTAAGTATAAGGAAAGATGAAAAGGTTCAAATGGAATGCAGTCCTGCAGCGTATATGAAACGTAGCGCGTCTCTGATACCGGTATGTAAGCACTGACATTTTAGCAAGAATTAGTGTGGCATTCGTACTTCCCCACACGCGTGCGCTAAATGGGGAAACATGAACAATGGCTACGTATTACGAAATGTGCTCAAACGGGACCAACCTGCTGTTACTCTTTTCTTAGCTGCCGAAGGACAAACACTGGCAGGCATCGATCGGAAAATGAAGAATGTGTATGAGGCAGTTGCGGACTTGTTCACGCAACAGCATACGGTCATTTACCAAACTGTTGTCTTCAACCGGGTGCGTTGTTGGGATGGTTGCCTCATTACTCACGGGCGATTCTCGAGTACTGCCTTCGGACGGAAACTTTGATCGCACGTTATACATTCACGTTCAGAAAAAAAAGAACACTTTGAACGCCTAGAGATAGGATCTGTACATTGGTATGTTTTTCAGAAATGATTAGCATTGCAGTCACGTCTGTTCAGTACGTGTCCTGTTGCATAGAAGGCGTAAGGTCTGCCATGGGATTTGATGCCTTGTTCCACGCATGATGGCATCGACGCGTATAAGGCGAGAATGGGGGTTCTGTGGTATAGCCAACCATGCTGCACTTTCCTGGTTCCAAAGTTCATCTGTGGCGGTTGGCACTGGTCACAGCGCTGCACCCATAGTTTCGCCATATGCTACACATTTTCGATTGGCGACACGTCTGGTCAATTCGCGGCGTAGGGCAAAAAGCTAACATCATGTGACACCAGGAAGGCACGTGTTCGTGCATCGACATGTGGTCATGCATTGTCTTGCTGAATAATGGCATCTGGGACGTTGTGCAGAAATGGTATGGCTACGGGTGGCAGAATGTCATTCACCTAGGTCACACTGGTTACAGTGTCCTGGACACGCACCAACAGTCATTTGTCGTTGTACCCAATAGCATCCCACACCATAAAGCGTGAAGTTACCGCTTTATGTCTTTTGCGGAGACAGTCACTGTGATGCCGCTATCCCTGTTTGCGGTGAATCAAATCAAAATGCGGCCATCATTTTCAAAGAAACAGAACCTCGATTCATCCGAAAATATTATCTGACGCTATTCCTGTCGCCAGTGACATCGTTCCATACAACACTGTCGTCTAGCACTTTTCTGCACATTCGTCAAAGGTAGGCGGAGAAGTGGACGACGCACACGTAACACAAACTGTAATAAATTGCTTCGAACTGTCACCCGTGGCTGTGTTCGATGTGTTACACTGTTCCGCTGTTGCACAAGAGCCGAGGAGGACGAATATTGCAGTGCCATTCGGATGAGGTGTTGATCTCCCTTGGGTGGGTGGGGGGGGGGGGGTCTGGGAGGTGCGACCTGATCCATCTCGTTCGTGAGCCATTCAGCACACACCCGTTGAATTGCCGAAGCACTTCGTCCCACTCGAGCACAATTTCCCAGGCGGATGCATCACATTCTCTCATGCCAATAATGCACTCTCTTTCACTGATTTCTCGGTACGGTTCACGCATACGTAAGCGAGTCATCCTGCACCTCTGCTCAAGTCACAATGATCCTTTACTGTCGGTTTATAGCGACACAAAGAGCCGCAGGCACATTTTATCGGTAGGTGGTGCTGCGCCGAGATGTCGATGTTGATTCTGAACCCGCGGCCTGATGTGGTTCAAATGCTAATCATTTCGGCAGAAAATATTAATGTAGTGTCCTGTGAATATGAGCGTTCTGTCTCTAGTCGTTCAAGCTGTTCTGTTTTTTTTTTCCGAACATGTGTTTATTAAGAGGAGGTTTACTATATTTTGGTTCAAAAAATCGATTTTTTTAAATTGCATTTTTGGATCCATAAAAGTGTTTAGAATCCACCCCTGAAACGGTTTTTGCGAATACGCAACGGGAATGTTTGTTATTCGCTGTTGAACAAAAAAGTAGACCTGCCTGAAATCGGCCTTTTTCACGCATCAGTTGTTTTCTTTCGGAGGACGAGTTACCGAAATATTGTACCGGTGCTTGGAAGGAAACACGCAAAATTCAAATCAAAGTTTGAACGCGAGTGTTTAGAAGTTAGCCCCCCAAGCATTTGCATTATGGTGCGAAGACTGTAGAGATTCCTAGCAGCGAGCAGCTTCAACGAAGGATATTCAGCAATTGACCATGACAACGATGGACATCACCCTGGGTCTCTATTCGATGCAGTTCGCCAAGCATTCGGACGACCACCGGATTCACGTGGCCGAAAACCGCTTGTCACCGGCCGCACGAGCGGCTCTGGAGCAGCGCAGAATGGCCCAGATCGAGCAGAACGCCCTCTATGAGGAAGAGGAAGGACTTGTTTATGGACCCGGAATAGCAGACTGAACCTACGTTGCATAATATTGCATTTATATGTAGTCAAAACTTCAAACGCGTTTTTCTCGAAATGACGTATTTTTTATCGCGCAGTATGGTAACTTCAAATCTAATGAACCGATTGGCATGATTCTTTGTTTCCGACAAAGCTAACTAAATTGTCCAGGAGTTGTACCACTTTTATTCCGAACCATCAACTATAAATATTTTTACTTGGTCGACGAAGTCGAAAAATCGATGGAAAAAACCCTATTATTTGCTAACGTCAACTCAATTTTGATTTCAGACAAGCCGGCAGACCTGTGACACACTGCGCGTGGAGGTCTACATCAAAATTTTGTTTCGTTCCGACAGTACTTCCGCCTTTGATCTTAGACATTTCCGGTCGGAAAAAATCCAGTTTGTAGAGGAAATATCAATAAACATTTTGACCAAATTTTACATTGATATTTATGACATATCCCGAGAAAAAAATTCTCAAAGAACATGCTTTTTTCGGGCCAAAGCTAGTAAACCTCCCCTTAAGGAGAGTTTTATGAATAATCTGACAGTGTTGCTACGGTCTCACCTTTGTTGCCAGTAGCATCTGATATTTTTATAGAACTTTTTGAACAACAAGTATTAAGTAATGCGCCACGTAAGTCGTCTTGCTGGCTGCAATATGTGGAGAACACATTTGTTGTAAGGCCTCACAATAAAGAGGAGGTTCGTATATTTCACAGTTTCTTAAATGACGTTCATCCCAAAATCAACTTCACCTTCAGAAGTTTGTTTTGGGATGAAAGTCATTTAGGAAATTGTGAAATAGACGAAGCTCTCCGTTACTGTGAGGCCTTAGAGAGGGAGGGAGGGAGGGAGCGGTGGGTCCCGGTTCGTATTATGTTAGAAGATCTGACAACACAATATATTCAGATGCGAGTTCGCACCATACGCCTGTGCAGAAGGAAACAGTGCTCAACATTCTGTCTTCACGTGCCTTTCGTATCAGTGTCAATAACAACTTGGAATCGGAGTTGGATTTCTTAAAGAAGGCGAAAGGCTGTAATGGTTTGTCCATATACAGGGCTTAAGAGTGAAATTGTGCTATACACCACTTCTAACGAACACCGAACAACGCGCTCCAGTACGCGGCCGCCAAATACACCGCTGGCCGCACTTCTCTGGGCGGCCCGCTGCTTCAATCGCTGGCCTTCTTCACACGCACGCTCCCTTACGTGGCCGAGAAATGCATCGCTGGCCGCACTTCTCCGGACGGCTCGCGGCTACCATCGCTGGCCGCCTTCGCGCGCGCGCGTTTGTCAGCACACAGCAATTGGCTACGCCAGGAAACATTGCGATTGGTTTTCCCTGGAAAACAGCGACCCCAGCCGACGGCTCCATTAACTAGCAAGCCTTATATAAACCAGGCCGCCGCCGCACTCAGTTCTCATCGGGAAGTGCAGTGCGCCGTGTTCCAGCTGTTTGTGGATGACTCGCCGCAGCACTCGAGGTTACCTGGCTGCTCGGCGGGAAAATCTTGCGACTTCACTTGGAGAGACTGAACTTCACTGGACTTGAGAATAATTACGGAACGTGCACCCCACCATGCACATTCGGACATAGATATAACCAAACTTTAATTCTGCATTACTTCTGAGTGTGAGCCTGGGTAGACGCTTGGCTAACATAATTGTTAAAAAGTGATTTGTGATTTAATAAACCAGACTGAAGAGGTTATTGTGTTATTCCTGGTGATAACAGAAATATTATTAATTATGCTAAAAAGGACGAGGAACCGACATGTCACCTTTTTAGGTAACCATTCTTTTTTGAAGTGACTGACCACATCAGCTGATTTATATGGGAAGATGGTATACACACCACATTTTTCAGCCAGAACAGAGTAAGACTTATTCCAACGCAAAACGGACGCACCTGATTACTTGTGCACTGCAGGAGAGTGTGGAGGACTATGCGTCTGTGGCAGTATACGTATTGCGGGTGTCTCTCCTGCGGGTCGTCAGGCACATTTTCTGTGGTGTTTCGGCAAATAGTTGCAATTTCGTTTTTGCAGTTTGCAGCTAGAGTTACCCTGAACGAACACTGCTCCTCATATCTCACATACGACGCCCAGCGTCGACGGAAACCGTCGGTTTGTTTCCCGCTATAAACGAAGTTATTTTTAAATCTTTATTTTACGTGCCCATTCAGTAGGGCGGTCCCAAATTAGTCTAGTGCGTTATTCATATTATCGTTGCGTATTAACAGGCTCAGTAACACACGAAGAATAACCAGTAATCCAGCATACACTGCGCTGCGCTTCTGCATGGCGGTAGCTGTCGGTGGGGGCTAAGGCGGTGCTGTCTCCGCTGGAGTGCCAGTAGAGTTGTAAAACTACCACAGGCTGCCACAAGTAAGCGTAGATTACGGTACGTTCCCTAGTAGCTTTGGTCAGTTAAGGTCGTACCTTCGTTACTTGTATGTTATGATTGTTGCATACCCGTCGGGCGTCACCTTATAACGATTGCTTTCTTTGCGTATGCGATCAGTGTCATACCAGATTACCCTAAAAACCGAAAGCGGTGAACTACCTAGAGACTGAGTGAGGATATATAAAATGTCACGTAACCTATGGAGCTTCTTGTGTCACCGTCCTGTCTGTATTTATAAAAAACATAAATTCTCAACGTTTAATTGAAGTTTTTATTCGAAAATTGTTGATTTGTAACGTGAAACAGAGGCATGTTATAGTAAAAATAAAGAAAACAATACAGATTTATCATACGGCGCTAGAAAACGCTATTTCCTTAAGAAAAAGGCAAAATAAAAAGAAAACTGCAAAACAAAAATATATGAAACATCACTTCTGCACTTCGTCGAATTTATATAAAAGATGTTTCTGTTATTCATAAACAACTTTATTATTGATAACAGGAAACTCTTGCCTTTGATCATAATGAAGAATGTTATATTGGATACAAAATAACAACAATTACATATTTCTCGTGGATTTAAACTTTACTTGCATGAAAATTAATTGCTATGGTTACTTCAAAGCGCAAAAGTTAGGCAATCAACTAATTTTTATTGCTTATAAAATTCTGTTTATATTCCGAAAGGATGTAAAATACATAACACTGAATGACATGCAGTTTTAATTATGTGCAAAACAAACAAAAAAAGAGAAATCGTCGGCTCTCGTTTTCTCTTTCACACATTCATTTGTTTCTTTCCCTACCAAGCATTAATCCACTATTTACTACGTCATTATGTACTCTAGGTACTAGTTATTCTTTGTTTTCCAGCGGTCACATGAAATTTCACTTTATAAATAATTTTGTTTGAAACGAGAAATAAACCGACGCCTTCCGTCGATACTGGGCGCCAGGTGAAAGACGTGACGAGTACATCTACATTTCCGTGATACTCTGCTATTCACAATAAAGTGCCTGGCAGAGGGTTTAATGAACCACCTTCAAGCTGAGTCTCTACCATTCCACTCTCGATGTCACGCGGGAAAAACGAGCACTTAAATTTTTCTGTGTGAGCCCTGATTTATTTTGTCGTGATCATTTCTCCGTATGTAGGTGGGTGGCAACAGTATGTTTTCGCAATCGGAGGAGAAAATTGGGGATTGAAATTTCATGAGAAGATCCCGTCGTAACGAAAAACGCCTTTGTTTTAATGATTGCCACTCATATTCACGTATCATGTCTGTGACACTATCTCCCCTATTTCGCGATAATACAAAACGAGCTGCCGTTCTTTGTACTTTTTCGATGTCATCTGTCAGTCCCACCTCGTGCGGATCCCACACCGCACAGCAATACTCCAGAATAGAGCAGACAAGCGTGCTGTAAGCAGTCTCTTTAGGAGACTCGTTGCACCTTCTAAGTGTTCTGTCAGTGAATCTCAGTACCCACAATATTATCTATGTGATCGTTCCAATTTAGGTTATTTGTAATTGTAATTCCTAAGTATTTAGTTGAATTTACAGCCTTCAGATTAGGGTGACTCATCGCGTAATCGAAATTTAGGTGATTCCTTTTAGTACTCATGTGAATAACTGCACACTTTTCCTTATTCAGGGTCAATTGCCACTTTTCTCACCATACGGATATCTTATCTAAATCATTTTGCAAGTCGTTTTGATCATCTGATGACTTTACAAGACCGTAAATGACAGCATCATCTGCAAACAATCTAAAAGACGGCTACTCAGATTGTCTCCTATGTCGTTAATATAGATCAGGAACAATAGAGGGCCTATAACACTTCCTTGGGAACACCGGATATTATTTCTGTTTTACTTGATGACTTTCCGTCTGTTACCAGAAACTGTGGCCTTTGACAGGAAATCACGAATCACGTCGCACAACTGAGGCGATATTTCGAGGCAAGCAGTTTGGTTAGAAGACGCTTCTGAGGAACGGTGTCGAAAGCCTTCTGCAAATATAAAAATATGGAAGCAATTTGACATCCCCTGTCGATAGCACTTATTACTTCACGAGTACAAAGAGCTAGTTGTGTTTCCAAAGAACGATATTTTCTGAAACCGTGCTGACTATGTGTCAATAAATCGTTTTCTTCGAGGTACTTCGTCATGTTCGAATACAGTATATGTTCCAAAATCCTACTGAAAATGGACGTTAGTGAGATAGGCCTGTAATTTAGTGGATTACTCCTACTTCCCTTTTTGGGTATTAAAGTGACTTGAGCAATTTTCTGGTCTTTAGGTACGGGTCTTTCTGTGAGCGAGTGGTTGTATGTAATTGCTAAATATGGAGATATTTTATCAGCATACTCTGAGAGGAACCTGACCGGTATACAATCTGGACCGGAGGCCTTGCCTTTTATTAAGTGATTTAAGCTGCTTCGTTACTCCGAGGATATCTGCTGCTATGTTTCTCATCTTGGCAGTTGTTCTTGATTGGAATTCAGGAATATTTACTTCGTCTTCTTTGGTGAAGGAGTTTCGGAAAACCGTGTTGAATAACTCTGCTTCAATGGCGCTGTCATCAGTGACTTCACCGTTGTTATCGCGCAGTGAAGGTATTGATTGCGTCGTGCCACTGGTGTGCTTTATGTATGACCAGAATCTCTTTGGGTTTTCTGACAGATTTCGAGATTTGCTTGTGCTGACTAGAGATGGGCAAAACTGTTCTTTTCAGAGATTGGATCTGAACTGTTCACTCCCTGAAATGAATTAGCTCTTTTTCATGACTCACCACTCATTTACAATAGAAAATAAATGGAAGGCACATTGCCCTTTAAACTTGGTTTATTCCAGTACTATACCTGTATTTTGATCTTATTTGATCCTATTTTGAAGTAACACAGATAATGAGTAAGAATTTTGTATTGTTTATTGAAATTTCCACGATATGACAGTTTTTGATTATTGATTTATTTTGGACTATCGTGGTTTTCTGGGTGATTGTAAAATGTTGTAACTTGAGATTTACATTAACAATATATTTGGCTATAATGTATTAAAATTTCATTAACCTCATACAAATACATCGCAAGCCATATATTTTTAAAGTGAACGTTTCCTTCCGAAGACGCCTAAAATCGCAAAATCCGTACCAGAATAAGAAAAAAATATATAAATTTGACTGTAAAACGAAAGTGCTGCATATAGCCTTTCGCAGAATAAAACAAGGAAAATATTGGTGTATCACATTTTGTGATACGTTTATCGGTTCACTCGTAATTAAAGTGTAAATTCGAGTGTCCATAATAAAAATCCTATAGTAAGAGGAGTCATCAGGAACCTAATCTAATCAGTTTAAACAAATAAAAATAAAATAAAAACAATTGATGTATACATAACATAATAATGTAATATACATAGCGGTATTACTACGAAGAACAATATCCAGTAGGGATGAACTCCGATGCAGAGGCGCTGAGTCGAGCCGCGAGCTGTATTACTGCGTGAGCTGAGACCGCAGAGACCAGAGTGACACCTGAGTCGCTTTGCTCAACGCTCTGGCTAGAGGCGAGACGGTGGGGTGAGCGTTGAGCGGGCGAGTTCTGAGGGTGGGGGTAGCGGTGAACTCACCCGCTCCGAGACAAATCGTCCGTTCCCTTGCGAGCAGGTTGTTGCAAGTAGTTCCTATGTTATCCGCTAGGTGGCTCTCTGTCCTGTTGCTCGCATCAACTGCCCAGAGGGCAGGACGTGCAACTGAAACGATCGCGGACAGTGTGTGATGCGAAGTTAAGCTGCGCCAGACACTGCAAGCGGCAGACGACGCACAGAGACGGCACGGCATATGTGAAACACAAAATCCAATGGGGCACTGCACAATGCAGGCAGCCAAGGTAGAAGCAGGGCAGAGGCCGGCGCTGGCTGTGTTGTGTGGCGTGCACTGTCCTCTGACCAGCAGAAGCGCTGCTGATATGCTCTCTCTCTCTGTCTCTCTCTCTCTCTCTCTCTGCCGTGGGAAACGTTTGGAGCTACGGTTCTTTTTCTCTGAATCACTGATTGTTCACTCCTTTGAAAGATTCAACTCTATGAATTAGTTCAAGAGCGGATCCCCCATCTCTAGTGCTGACTCCAACTACAAATTGCAAAAACTAAACTGCAAATATCTGCCAAAGCACCAGAAGAAATACCTCTGACGACTCTTACGTGAGACACCCTGTATATAGAGATTACGAACGCTACACGCAGCTGATCAAAGTGCAAAACCTGCGGCACCGAAACATCAGAACTACGGCCAGGCGAAGTGACTCAAACAACGGATGTGTCTTGGCCAAGGAAAGTCAACTAAACACTTACGGATCACAATTACGAATAACTTTAACTGGAACGATTGCAAAGATAATGTAACAGGTGTACTTAAGAGAATGTTTACGCTACGCATGACTGCCTTATTCAGGAGTATTGCTGACCGATGTGCGATCCATATCAGGTAGGATTGACGGAGAACATTGAAAAAGTTCAAAGAAGGGCAGTTCGTGTCCTATTATCGCGAAATAAGGAGGAGAGAGTGTCTTGCATATGATACACGGCTTGGGGGGCGGGGGGGGAGGGGGGTTGGGATGGGGGATGGCAATCGTTTGCTGCGAGAGCTTTTCATGAAATTCCAATCACCATCTTTCTCCTCTGGATGTGGAAATATTTTATTGTCGCCACACTTCATAGGGAGAAATGATCATCAAAATAAGAGAAAAGGTCGCACTTGACGATTTAAGTGTTCATTTCACTCACATGCCTTTTGAGCGGGGAAGTACCTTGAAGGTGGTTCGATGAACCCTCTGCCCGGCTTTAAGTGTGAATTGCAGAGTAGTCATGCAGATGTAGGAAAGGCTCGCCAAACCCACCCCCCTACTAGCGCCACAGCGAACGAAAGGAGGGACATCGATAACTTTTCTAATATTTTTGCTTGACGAAATTCAGTTTAAGAAAAGGCTGATGAAATGGAAACGTTGGATACAGATCTCGATAACGTTCTGTTTGATTTTTATTTTTGCATTTTTTCTTTTTATTTACGTTGGTGTGCCGGTTTTTGCCTCTCCACCTTCCTTTCAGACCAGTTCAGTTGGTATATTACGAACAAGATATGCATGTGATCGGAAGCCGGAAATTATGAGGGAGTCAGTGTCATTTGGATGCACTGAATTATCTGTATAATTATCCATAACATAACTTAAATTTACGTGGTACTTAATTTGTGTCATAAGACAGTTGGTAATTGCCATATGTCTGACGCCATGGAAATGATGTCTGAAGCCGCTAAAATAAAATCAGCAGCCTGAACAGAAGAGCGACGTTTGGGCACTTGTGATGCGTCGTGACGTGATATTGATAAGTGTAGTTAGCAGATGCTTTGGCAGCCACGGATGTGCCTATGTTTCCTAAGGTGTTGTACTGGTTTTGCCTAGAGTGAAGGTGGCAACACAGGCAGCAAGACATCTGTGGCATCGCTCTCATTATTATTTTTGTACAAAACAATAACAACCCAACATTACTCGATGTCAAATGAAACTATGTGGTTCTAGAGACTTTTCCAGGTCCCAAACATCTATGATGAAGATTTGTAGATTGAAGCGACGAATGAAAATTTGGGTAAGGATGGGATTCGTACCTGGGCAAGCTGCTCTGTAGGCAGATGCGCTAACCACTACGCCACCCTGACACACTGGCGTTGCACAACTGTTCGAGGTTAGGGGGCGTGGTGTAAATGGGAATTTGGATTTAGGAGGGGGACATGCTAGGGTAGTCCGTGAAATTGTGCAGTCACTTTGCCAACATGTTGTAGTGGTTAGCGCATCTGCCTATTGAACAGGAGATCCGGGTTCTAATCCCGGCCTTCGTGCAAATTTTCATTCATCGCTTCAGTCTGCGTATACACATCATTATTCGAAGTTTTGGTTTGTTTTTTTATTAAGTTAAAAAACGCCTTAACGAACTTATAACACTGTGAACCTGTAACCTTGGACGACAAACGACTGCAAGATAAGTATCTCCTCGGGAGCTATGGATTTAGGAATCTATCAGGAAGTTGTTGGGGGGGGGGGGGCTTGAATTAATGGCATTTAAAGCAAACTCTGTCTAGATCTCAATAAAACTTTGAGAAACTTGAGCTTCGCGCTTCCCATGGTTTTAGAAATTTGCCCCACATACTGATAGGCCTTTTCTGATGGTTTTCTTCTTCGGACTGAAAACAGCGACAACAACCAGCCCACCAACTCTCTGGCACCACTGAAATTTAGTTCGAAGACCGGTAGCGACAAGTGCTGGGCGCCAGGTGGTTGCTTTAAGGAGCGCGAACGTCTGGGAGGAAATTCCCTGGCGGCGCGATCGATAGGCGGCCTTTTCCCAGCCGGCTGCCCGCCACTCGCTTTTATCGGGCTCTCTGTGAGCGCCGCTGACCGTCCGCTCCTCAGCCTGTCACCACAGCCGCGCAACCCCTGCGACAGCCGACAGCCTCTCCCTACCCCCCCCCCTTTCCGCAATTCTCTCCTGTCCCAACACCCCTGCCATCTCGCCTAATACACCAGCTAATTTTCCGGCACTAATTCAGCCCGGCGCTTCAACGTGCATTTATACGCCATTTCGCAAAGAATTTGTCGTGATGCTAGAATACGTGTTGCTATGCGCGTGTTTCATTAAGCTCATTTGAGTAAACGTTGAACTTCCTCGCAAATATCGTAGCACAAAACCTAAATCGCTGTTACTGCCCACAGTGCTGGGGTCAGCGCCTCACTTTTGCGTCTCGCCCATTCTACAATGGGCGTTCAATAAGTGATGCAACTTCAGTTGAAAACGTGCGGAATTTGTTGAGGGATATCGTGGAATTTTTCCGCAATAGCTTCTATAGTTTCATGAAGTGAATTCGGCCATGAGGTAATTATAGTTGGCTGCTTACGACAGGGGCAGAGGGGTAGGTGGCGCGACCACAGAGGGCTAGACGATGTGTGCGGGGGAAAGTTTTAGTGTTTGTTTTCCAGTGCTCACAACTGATGGGCCTGCGTGCTTCATAGCGATCAGCTCCTATGGTACAAATTAGAAACAGAAGTAACATGGATTCGTGAATGCGTATTAAAGAAGCGATCGTCGTCGAATGCGGTACATTTTGTAACAAGAAATATGACTTAATATTAAGGGTTTTGTAATACAATTCAATGTCTGCCCCGATAGGTGATTGAACAGCGTGACAGACTGCCGTCCTAGGGGCCCGGGTTCGATTCCCGGCTGGGTCGGCGATGTTCTCCGCTCAGTAACTGGGTGCTGTGTTGTCTTCAAGGCACTTCAGTTAGGGTTAAGTAGTTCTAAGTGCTCAGAGCCATTTGAACCATTTTTTATTGTCTTCATCATCATTTCATCCCCATCCGGATCGCAGGTCGCCCAATGTAGCGTCGAATGTAATAAGACCTGCACCAAGGCGGCCGGACCTGCCCCGTAAGGGGCCTCCCGGTCAATGACGCCAAACGCTCATTTCCATTTCCAATACAATGCAATGACTAAAAGAAAAATGACACTCAAAACATTTAATAAACATTTGTGACCATGTCTCTTATTGCATAATGCACTTAAATAAAAGTGTAATTATTGTTATTTGTCAATTAATGATCTGCTTATACAGAAATCAAAAAAATACTACTTAAAGCAATTTGTGTCACAACTTCGGGTCGCTGAGGGTGGCAGCAATGTGAAACAGAACTATCGACAGCAAGGTCCGCCTCCGTAGCGTAGCGGTAGCGTTACGGCTTACCACGCAAGGGGGCCCGGGTTCGATTCCCGGCAGGGGACTGGGTATTGTGTGTATTTCATCATCACTGACACGCAAGTCGCCGAAGTGGCGTCAACTAAGAAGACTTGCAATACGGCGGCCGAACCCCGAAAGGGATATCCCGGCCCATAAATGCCATACGATCATTTCATTTCATCGACAGCAAGGGTTCTGAATGGCGCCTATTTTTAATGATCAACAATTCAGTACGTCGGGGTCGACGGCTTGCTTACCTCATCCCAACTAGACCGTTGGGGCCTCAGGACTTTTAATTAATATAAATTAGGAATTATTAACAAGATCAGTACCCATGCGGCCAGAGGTGCCGCCCCACAATGTCAGTACTGCCTCGTGAGCAAAAAAGTTTGACGAACACTTATATAGGCTTTTTTCTCCAGGTATCGGTATTGTGAAAGGTAAATACCCTTTGCTTTCACATATTTCGTCTCTTTTGTAGAAGAATTCTGCCAAGGTAGCACGAGTGTCTCATGTTTCCCCTATCCCTCCTCAGTACTTATGTAGCTTATATGCTACAGCCAAAAATAAACGCGATGTGTCCGATCATAGCATATACTTCACATTACGTGCTGCCAGGCCATCACTTGTATTCGTTTCTGCATGTTACCAGTAGGTGACAGCATCTGCTTAAAAAAAGCTGTTGAACATGTCTCCGAGAAATAAAGGTAATTTCTGTTTGTTTTTAGTAATTTTGAACTAAAATATGTTTAAAACATGCTGTAATATGCTGATGTACCTTATATTATCCAATAAGTCACTGCTTATTTAAACACCAAAATGCAGTGCTGTATTTTTTCTTTTTTGTAACACTGACATCATGTTTGGCAACAACTTATACGTGTACGTTACAGTGGCAGCGGTTTCAAACTTTGTAGGTGTTTAATATTGAGCTTTCTGAGTACTACCCGTATTTCAGTTATTTTATAACATAAACAGTATTCAGTTTTAACGTGTTTCAAAATGGTAATGAATCACACATGTAAAAAATAGTATTTCAATGTTATATTTCTCCAGAACAATGCATTGATCATCGATATAAGCATTGCATTCATAAAATACAAGCTGATGACTGAAGGAGCTATTAGGAGTAAACCCGTCGAGAATTGGTTTACTTTCGATGATATATACAGCTATACTCCGCAACCCACCTTACGGTGTGTGCCGAAGGGTACTTCACGTACCAAATGGTTCAAATGGCTCAAATGGCTCTGAGTACCATGAGACTTAACATCTGAGGTCATCAGTCCCCTAGAACTTAGAACTACTTAAACCTAACTAACCTAAAGACATCACACACATCCAGGCCCGAGGCAGGATTCGAACCTGCGACCGTACCAGCAGCGCGGTTCCGGACTGAAGCGCCTAGGACCGCTCTGCCACAGCGGCCGGCACTTCGCGTACCACCATGATGCAGAACGCCTCTCTTGCAGAGTCTGCCAATGGAATTAGTTGATCATCTGCGGTGTTCTTCCGTACTTACTAAATGAAGCTGTAACGAAACGCGCCGCAATTCTTTGGATCTTCTCTATTTCCCCTATCAGTCCTATCTCGTACGGATTTCACACTGTTGAGCAGTATTAAAGTATTGGCCGAACGAGTGTTTTGTAAATTACTTCCTTTGTTGGACTAAATTTCTTCCACTGAATCTGTTAGACATCTGCCTTACTTATGGTTAATATTATGTAATTGTTCCATTCAGATGATAGCAGCCGATGCCAGTCCCCTTTGCCCGTGTGCATTTAGAGGATTTTAAGACTACACACTTGGTACAGTCAATTGATCGTAAACGTCACTGTCCAACTAGCTACGGGGTTGACTGCTGATTTATAGGCAAGCAAATGGCGCGCATCCCCAACGAGTAGCCGAGTTTCGCCATAAAGTTGCTCGTGGGAAACGAGCTTACGGATCGCCAGCCCTGTTTTACCCCGCGAGATTAGGCTAAATTTGTCTTTGCTGCAACACCAATGGTACACACGCTATAGCCATCTATGGTTTCTTAAGAGTCAGACTCGTTGCGCCCAACGCTTTTTATTTGGAAAAAAATCTTAACTCCTTTCAGAAAGATTCTGAGATCTAACCACTATACTTGGGCAAAATGCAACGCCTGTAAACTGGTTTCATGCAGTTACCACAAGGATCTCCCAGAAGACAAAACTGGCAACAGTTAAAAACAAATAGGTCGAAAGTTACACCAAAACCAAACGCTCAAAGTTTCCACGCGAACGAATGCCACCTTTATTAGCTTATTAGCTTTAATTAACCCATATCATGTCTTTTTTTCCCATAAACACAGCTTGCGGTTATCTAGTAGCTCCATTGTTTGATGCGAAACCTGATGCGACCGAGGTTCCACGAGTATTGCAGGAACTGACAGTTGATCCCGAACGTTAATAAAAGTAACGGAATAAGATCCAGCGAACAGAGGCTTGTTTCGTCACGGGGTCGCGTTACGGAATGTTCAACATACTCTAGTGGGAAACGCTAGAATAGAAGCGTTTGGTATTACAGAGAGCTTTACTGTAAAAATTCCGAGTACATGAGTTCCGAGTAGAATCGGGTAACAAATCACATCCATCCACATCCGAAATTACCTCGACGAGAAAATCAGTAATTAAAAATCAGAAATTAAAGCTCATACATCCCACGCACCATTCGCGAATTGAACAGGAAAAACGCCAAGAGAGCGGTACCAGAAAGTACGCCCCACCACCCACCTTAAGCACAAATGTAGATGAGCGGATCACAATCGGCCGCATTAAGGTGCAACAAACGCATGTGATACTGGAGATTATTCGGAAACCCAATGCGTCTGCTGCACGCCTCGAAGAGTTTCTCTCAAGCCATGAGGCACAGGTGAAAAACTACGGGATGCCGGCTCAAGCGATGTTATGGCCCGAATTTGATTGTAGAAGACCTTTGTCAAATATCTTTTACAAAATACGTATTATAAAATCATTGAAAGAATACTGGGGCACTGTAACACGCCCGGGAGTACAAATGGTTGGGGTACCTTAAGCTGGTTGTCGTTTCGTGACCGTTTCTTGACCGTGCGCCCTGTTCGCACCACGTACCTGATAATCCCGCGGCGGTTGTATTGTTCTGCTACACACTACTGCTGGCTTGCCTGAAATGATCTATCGAATTGTGCAAGCGGGTTTAGGGGAGCCACTTAACGTTAAGACACAATACTGTCCAATGGCTGGTATGAACATCTATATTCTGAGGCGATATGGAAACCACAGGTTGCACTGTTTACACTCAAAATCGTAAATGTTTGTCGCAATTAACAATCTTGATGATTAACAGCCCAAAATATCATTCGGACGAGCGTACGCGTAACCATCACGACGCGGGTGATTGTTGATGATGCGGAAGCCGAATGATCGCACGACGAAGGTTCTTACGCTCGTCACGCATACACAGATGTTTGGTACCAGTCCTCCTTGACACTAGTAATGATACTTTAACATTGTTCGTAAAGTTAATTTCTTTTTTTTTCTTTAAAGTTCTCTGTTCTCACTTGTACGAGCGTGCGCGTAAAAGTCGCAGCGGAGCTGATTGTTGATAATGCGGAAACACAATGATAGAACGCACGTCCTCACGGTGGTTACAAGACACTGGCACTTGACTGCACTCTTTTATGGTGGCTAATTTCTACTGATTCACATCAGTTCATTCTGGGAGACCGAACACGGCGCGGATGATTGATACTGTGCGACACGCAACGAGAGGATACACAAATACGTTATCGGCAGCACTGCTCATTTTTAATTACATCTGGACGCACTTTCCTCTGAATCATTTACTTATTTTATCACTTTACTGTAATAGCACTTGTAGCAACTCTTCAACTTCCATGCTAACAATGCCTCTCACATGCAGAGCTACACACCACACAACAACAGTTCCGTGTCCCACGCTCGACTCACTACAGACGCGGCTGCCCGCAAAGATACTCCACAACTAAGCCAGCGATATGAGAATATGCTTACAGTACTTCTTTAACATCTTCTATTATA